>NC_140940.1:1022124-1670249 GCF_014529385.1 Adiantum capillus-veneris | reverse complement strand
AAGATTGTTTGTGCATATGGAAAGGGCTATTGTGATTAGACTCATGTGTTATGTTTCTGATGGCAGTGTCGCTACAAGACTAGGATCACCTACATCGCTTAGCCTTAGACTAAAGGGTCATTGACCTGGGCTTTGTTGGATCGGGGGTGCTGCTTAGGTCTTCTTATTTTCTGTTAGGCTCATCTACACAATTAGTGCGTAGGAGGTTGAATGACCTACACGGCTAACGTGTCGGAGATTTTGCCTTGGCTTTGCCTAAAAACCCGGTGTTGGGCATTGAAGAGGCATGGCACCCAAACTGGTATGACTGATGTTGATACCCTATCACCTGTTGGTACTTGGGATCCTTTCAGAGCTCGAGTTCATGGAGGGTTCATGAAGCGGCCTCAGTCTATGTCTGGCTCAGGTAGGTTGGAGGTGTTCTAGCTCGCTCCCAAAAAAGTGAAACTCTCTCTGTCCGTAGTAGAGCGGAAGTGGATGGGTGGACCGATCGATCCCTACACAGGGTCCGGTGCTCTGCTAGTTATTTTGTCATAAACTTTTTGATGTTATGTTATACCTAGATTTTGTCATTGCATTAATACACGGTTTCCTGTTTCATTTAGACAAGGCATTTAAAGATCCATTGTTGTCATTTTCTCATGTCTCTGTGCACTCTATTTCACCCTCCACTATATTCTCTCTCTCTCTCTCTCTCTCTCTCTCTCTCTCTCTCACACACACACACACACACACACACACACACACACACACACACACACACACACACACACACACACACACACACAAAGTGGTGTACACATACATTCAGGCTCCACAATGTTATACTATTGTTGAGTACACTTTCATTCATAAACCCATTCAGGGGTAGCACTAGTCGCTAGGTACCTCTGGATGTAGTCGGCTCATGGACTAAAATCCATGTGTGGTCAGGTGCTGAGAACTCCTCCCCTATGCAAATGATTCCGCAACTCTGATGTATATTGAAAATTGTATAAAGGTGTAAATTGTATATTTTGTGCATCGACCCCTGAGGAGGGGTATCTCTCACCTGGTATTAGAGCCAATGCTTAAGGTTATGGGGATAGCCTAAAGCCTAATACTAGTCAGTTTAGTTATGCATTGTGCACGCATTCATGCATGCTTTTTGAGAAAGGATATTGTATTCATGATGCATCTATAAGTGACATTGGTTGGTGGGACATATTTGACTTTTCTTCTTGAGTGGAAGTGTTTGGTTTGAGTTATGGTAAAGTGGTTGAAGTGTTCAACAATGGCGATGTAATTTTACTTGAATGTTTGTTGTGTAGTAACAAATGGCTCCCAAAGTGATGCCTGAATGCTTTAGCCAAGGAAATGAGGTTTTAGCCATAGTGTTCAACAATATGGTGACACGGTTGTCCAGGGATGAACATGAACTCTTTTACTTAGAAATCAGGACCAAAGTCTTTGGCATACTAGGAAGCACAACTTGTTGGAAGAGTGTTAACCATAGTTATCTTACCCATCACCAAGAACCCTTTCGTCAATTCTTCATCTATATTAACAACAGTCCAAGAGATTGGTTTTCCAACCTCAGACTAATTCAACTCAAAATATGGCTAGGCCTAGAAGACATGTTCTACTACTTGGAGATGCACTCCCAAATGTTAAGGATTGCTAAAGTCGCTAAAAAGTTTGAAGCTCTTGTAGCCGTCATAGGAAAAGAGAAGCTAGAGGATAACTACAGACCACATTGTCACGTGGGAGGTCTGAGAAAATACCCTATTATGAGAGTTAAAAGAATATCTAGAGAATTAGCTCCAAGACACCCATAATATTGCAATGAAGTCATAAAAATCAAATTTTGATGAATAGAAAAAGCGTAGACTCAATTTTGGTTCGCATGTGTACTAAGTTTTTCTCTCTCTCATTGTCTTGTTTTAGATGGATTTTTTAATTGTCTTGATGAACTCCCGAGATTTTTCACAAAGAATCTTTTTCAATTATATGGCTGGATTCAGCCATATATGGCTGAATCCAGCCATATAATTTTTCACAAAGAATCTTTTTCAATTATATGGCTGGATTCAGCCTTCATTGAGGAATTGAAGTGGTTTGAGTTTTAAAAGGGACTACGGATTACCTTGTACCCAACACTTACGTAGCATGGAAGTTATATGTTGAATCTTAGCCTAAACATCAAACACAAGTGCCTGATAGGTTCATGAACAACCCACAACTTTGGGTAAAGAAAAAAATCCAAGAAGGTGATGTTAAAGTGCAAGGATATGTTCTTTACCTTAATTTATGCTCTCTTTTGGACATACCGAATTATGAACTCATACTTAGTAAGAAGGCCTTTATGCTAAACCAAAGATATAGCTTTTGTGAGAAGGTCATAATCAGAGTATAGAAGAAGTCAAATGGTGGCAACTAATTCTATTATGTACCCCAGGATTGGTTCAATAGAGTTTGTGGAACTATTCTCAAATACAACCCTCACAATGTCACCATCACTTTTGACGACTACGAGAAACCAAGGTGCATTGGTGACTTTGCCCAAGCACAACCAATGGCAGTGAACTTGAGTAGATACTTCCATAGAAATTATGCAAATGAACGACATGCTCATGTAAACTGCTTTAATGGATTATCACCCAAGGATGTACCACCGTGGGAAGAATAGTACAAAAACAAAGACATGACTTTTAGTGCACAAGTTGAAGTTCTAAACTTTGACACCTAAGATGTGAACAAGTATAAAAGTAGAACCACAATTGTAGGAATCAAGAATTGGTTCATATGTCCTTTCATATTTAAGTATCTTCCTAGAAACACTATGTACCTTTTTGGTCTTTTGCGGTTATAAAAATTTGATTTTTGATATAACACATATTGTTTTGCGGATATACTATTTGAGTTTGAATCTTGGTTTCATCATTCTAGCTTGAGTGATGGGGTGTGTGTGTAGATGAATGACCATTTACCTCGAGGGATATGGGTGGATATACTCTCTCGCTTTATGGTGGAAGTGCAAAGGCTTGTCACTACCATGCATAACGGGGGAGAGAAGAAAAGGTTGATATCTACAGATTTCATTGTACCAAATACCTTCCAAGCTTGGTATCATTATGTTGTAGGGAACCCAGAGTTTAGACCGCCTCAGCATAAACCCTCGCCTATTGGGAATATCCAGTGGATACAATCTAAGTGGGGAACGGAGATTATTGTCACTAATAAGATATTTGTACATAAATGCTTATGAACTTACCCTAAGACTGACAAAAGAAATGTGGATGGCTAGAAACATACTTCCTTTAGTAATGGCTACGAGATGCTTTGACATTGTTATGTTTAATGTATGGGGCCGCCAATGTAAAAACAACGACCGACATTCCTTTAGCCCGGTACCTTGGGAGTTATTCTTTGACTTATATAATCTACAACCCTTGCAATGTAAAACTTTTATACAATGCCCACAATAAACCTCAGTGCCTTGCAAATTGTGCAAATATTCACAGCTCAGTGGGATGGGACACAGTGGATGTGTTTCCAGAGGAATCTACTTTCTTCGATAACTACTTTGGGTATATGAAGGCAATTATTCTCACCGAAATGGGGGTACCTGTAGCAAACAAATCTCTTACTCAAGAATGGTATGACTCACATGCCAACAAAGAGATGGTCCAGTCAAAGATCATAAAGGATTATTGGAATCAACCATCAGACATACTCAAGGAATGGGACAACTGTACTCCATTGGTGGAAGGATGTCACAATGGATATTACCGAATGCATTATGTTAGAGCTACTAGGATTTATTAGAAACTTTTGAGACACTTTGTAGGCTTTCAAAAACCCAAAGTTTTGTAATATAGAGATTGGATTAGTTTATTCATTATTCTTTCTCCTATTTTCTTCTCATCTTATCTTTAAATATCTATTATATTTGATTTAAGGACTTTGAGCATAATAGAACATTTTGCTAAGTGTGACCTTGGTTGATATGGTGCAGTAAGTTACCATGTCTCCTAGAGTAAATGCGGCTATTGCTAACGCAAATGCACCTATTGTTCCTCAACACACCATCATCGATAGAGACATCAATACTATGCTTCGCAAGTCTCAACCTGGGAATTTTAGTGGGGAAGGCAAAGATGTAGGCAAAGTTCTTGAAGATTGGATTGAGTGCATGGTTGACTACCTTGATTTGGCTCATTCATCACAGCAGTAAACAAAGCTATCATCACTAAGTTCAAACTAGAGAAAATAGCCAAGCATTGGTGGAGAGACCATTGCACAAAAAACAATGTTAATCCTAATGATGCAACCTGGGATTATCTTAAGACCCAACTTAAGAAGAACTATCAAAACAAAGTTTATCATTCAGACCCTATGAATGAGTTTCTTGACTGTACTCAATGAACCATAGATCTAGAATCATACTATTCACATTTCTTAACCCTTGTCATCAGGGATGACTCAAGAGGTCAAGGTAACTCGATTTGTGTCAAGGCTACATAATCCTATGAAGACTAGACTTCAGATTCTTTGTCTTACCTGCAGATTTCCTTGATGCAAGAAAACCCATTGAAATAGAGTTGTCTACTATCGAAAAGAGGAAACCAAAACCTGTTCTTGTTCGTGAAATCAAAAGACCTCGTCTCGAGGAGGAACAAAGATCTAGAAATCCACAACAAAGAAGAGAGAACTTAGTACGTATGAAAGCTAGACAAGATCATTTGTGCTACACTTGTCTTGATCCTCGTCATCAATCCAGGGATTATCCATTTAACAATTCAAGCTTCACAGGATTGGTGGACAATTATTAACATAGAAACTTCAATCCAGATCGGAATTTCAAAAAGTTTAGACCTAGACCATCAGCAGTTTAGAAGAACTTCAATCAGCAAAACTTCAACCAAAACCAGAGACAACCTCAAAACCAAGGGAATTTTAGACCAGGAAATCCACCTTTTGTTCGGAATGGACCGCCTGCAATAATGGAAATGTTAACCATCAACCTCGTCCAGGAGGAAGAGGAAATCAAAGATCTCAAGGAAGACCTCAAGTTAACAGAGCTCAAGGAGCTAGAGGTGAAGGAAATCAGACAAACTCGTATGTTCATGGTGCAATTGAACATCAAGTAGTGAATGAACAATTTTCAGTAATTCTAACCCCATCGGAGTATCAAGGTAACCATTTTACCTTATTGATTGATTCAGGGAGTAAACATTCTTTCATATCTCCTAAGTGCATCAAAAATCGCACTTTGCATGAACACCCTAATACAGACCTTATAGTAGAATTAGCTATAGGTATGAAGGTTAGATCTCCTACTTCAGTGGGTAGCTTGAATTTTATTTTGGATGGTCATAATACTTTTGCAAACTTTAGAGTCTTACCCATAGGAATCTACGATGGAATCCTAGGAATGGATTGGCTTAAATCCAATGATGCTCACATACATTGAAAAGACACTACATTGATTTTCAAAAATGATAAAAACTCTAAGCTAAGACTAGTGAACTTTACCAAACTTATGAAGAGTCATAGGAAAAATGAAAAAATTTACACAGTAAAGCTTAATCCTAAGGAGAAGAAGATAGATTCACCTGAATCTAAATGGATAACAAAATTTGATGATGTATTTCCCAAAGAACTTTCACAGTTACCACCCAAGAGTGAAGTTGATCATGCAATAGAGCTTACTCCAGGAGCTCAATCAGTTGCTTGTAGACCTTACAAAATGTCAGTACCTGAATCTATGGATCTCAAGGAGCATTTAACTCAACTTCTTGAACAAGGCTTTATTCGACTCAGCGTTTCTCCATGGAGTACTCTTGTTCTCTTTAATCAAAAGAAGGAGGTTACTCTACGTCTTTGTATTGACTGTCATGGATTGAACCAGGTAACAATCAAGAATAATTATGCAATACCAAGGATTGATGAACTGCTTCACCGGTTACATGGATCTTCTATCTTCACAAAGATTGACTTCAGTCAGGGTATTACCAAATCCAATTCAAGGAGGAGGACATACCAAAGACAGGATTTAATACTCATTTTGGACATTATGAATTTACAGATATGCCTTTTGGACTTACTTATGCTCCTGTAACTTTTAATCATTTTATGACCAACGTGTTTCGAGAACATCTTGATGATTTTGTTCTTATCTTCTTGATGATATCCTGGTTTACTCAAGAAACAGATAAGAATACGGTTGACATGTGCGGTGAGTACTTGAACTTCTCCATCAAAATCAACTTTATGCCAAATGTAGAAAATGAACCTTCTTCACTGATAAGGTGGAATATTTGGAATTTATTGTATCCAAAGATGGTGTTTCTACTGATCCAAGTAAGGTCAAAGCTGTTATAGCTTGGCCTACACCAAAATCAGTAAGAGAAGTACGTGGCTTTCTTGGTTTAACATGATGGTATCGTACATTTATTGAAGGTGAGTACTTGAACTTCTCCATCAAAATCAACTTTATGCCAAATGTAGAAAATGAACCTTCTTCACTGATAAGGTGGAATATTTGGAATTTATTGTATCCAAAGATGGTGTTTCTACTGATCCAAGTAAGGTCAAAGCTGTTATAGCTTGGCCTACACCAAAATCAGTAAGAGAAGTACGTGGCTTTCTTGGTTTAACATGATGGTATCGTACATTTATTGAAGGTTATGCTAAGATTGCATCTCCATTGACTAATACACTTAAGAAGGCTAAAATGTTTACTTGGAATGAACGTGCTCAAGCTAGTTTTGAGAAACTCAAAGAAGCTTTTGTGAATGCTCCAATACTACAGCTTCCAGACTTCTCAAAGACATTCATTGTGCTCTCTGATGCAAGTAAACAAGCAATTAATAGCTTATGAATCTCATAGGTTACGTATACATGACTTAAATTATCCTACACATGACTTGGAATTATTGGCCGTTGTGCATGCTCTTAAAGTATGGCAAGATTATCTTCTTGGAGGAGATTTGAACTACATACCAACCATAAAAGACTGAAGTGGATCTACACCCAACCTGACCTTAATATGCGGCAATGAAGATGGATGGATTTGTTATGCCAATATGATTTTGGAATCAAATATAAACCTAGGAAGGAAAATCTTGTGGCCAATGCCTTAAGCAGGAAGAGTACTGCAGCGGTTGTCACAACCTCTACTGTCTCTTTAATTGAGAAAGTATGACTAAAGACCTGTATTACATAAAAATTCAGTACTTGATGAACGTAAATAATCTCACAAAGAAGCAAGAGAGGAAAATCAAAGGCTTTCACGTTGAAGGTGATGACCTTTACTTCAATAATCGTCTTTGTATTCCAAATTAAGGTGGAATCAAACTTCAAATATTACAGGAAGCTCATGATATACCTATAGCAAGACATCCAGGATACATTAAGACTTACTCTACTATAAGAAAGAGTTTTCTTTTGGCCAGGACTAAAATGT
Organism: Adiantum capillus-veneris; assembly: GCF_014529385.1. Classification (NCBI taxonomy): domain Eukaryota; kingdom Viridiplantae; phylum Streptophyta; class Polypodiopsida; order Polypodiales; family Pteridaceae; genus Adiantum; species Adiantum capillus-veneris. Next base: position 1,662,799 of record NC_140940.1, on the reverse strand, counting down.
GATGTGTTGAACTATGTTACAAGATGTTTAACATGCCAACGTATTAAAACTGAACGAATCCAATACCCCGATAAGCTTCAACCTATTGATGCTCCGCAAATGAAATGGGAATGCATATCCATGGTTCATTACAGGACTTCCTCCATCTCTGGGATATGACTCTATTTTTGTGGTTGTTGATATGCTTACAAAACTGACCCATTTATTTTCAGTCAAGACAATTTTTATGGCTAAGGATATAGCTCAAGTCTTCATGAAAGGTGTTTTCATGTATCACGCTTTACCTTGACGAATAATTTTGATCGTGATGCGAAGTTCAACTCTATTTTTAGGAAGGCCTTATTCTCAGCTACTACAGGAATCCAGTTAGCCTTTAGTATTTCTTACTGCTTATCATCCTCAAACTGATGGACATACAGAAAGAAAAAATCAGATCATTGAAGACATGTTAAGAGCTTATTGTATACATGAGCAAAGTAAATAGACTAGATATTTGTATTTGGATGAATTTGCATATAATTCCTCATTCCAACGCTCAATTGGAATGTCTCTTTTTCAAGCATTGGATGGACAAGAGTGCCTTACTCCACTCAAATGGACAGACCCTCTTATACGAGTTCAAGCATCCAAAGAAATGTTCGATGAGATGAAAATATAAACCGATCTTATACGGCATGATATTAAGATTGCTCGAGATAGGCAGAAGAGTTTTGTTGATCCCAAAATGATCTGGTAGACTTTTTGAAGAAGGTGATATGGTATTTTTGAGGGTGAAACCCAAACGTACTTCTTTATCAATGGGTAAGTGTAAGAAGCTATGTGCCAGATATTGTGGACCTTTTGTAATCACAGAGCGGATTAATGATCAAGCTTACAGACTCTTGTTACCACCACACATAAAGGTACATGATGTTTTTCACATCAACTTTCTCAAGAAGTATGTACCTGATCCACAACATATTCTTGATGATTCTCTATTATCTACATCTATTGACGAAACTTTTGAAGTATATCCCGAAGTAATACTTCATAGCAGAACCAAGCCTTTGCATAATCGGACCATTATTGAACACCTTGTTAAATGGTCAGTGTATCCTCAAGAAGATGCCACTTGGGAACGTGATGATGTAATGAGACTAAATTATCCAAATTTCATGTTGAGGTGAGGACACTTCGAATTTTTCAAGTGTGGGAGGATGTAAGATCCCCAATTTTTGGGTCTCTTCTAAAAATAAGAAAAATAGCTTCCAATATCTATTTCGCCAAATTTTGACTTAAGATGCTTGTTTGACAGTATTGGAAGGTTCTAAAGTAAAAAGCAAGGTCGTTTCCATATTCCAATAGGTTAAGTGGACGTTTGGTGCAGTTTTGGAAAAATCCGCTATTTTTAGCTTTTTCATGCTTTTTATTCTTTTAGGTGCTTTTTTGCAAAAAGCAAAGTGGTCCAATGAAGCTATGACCTAATATTATAAAAATCTTCTTTTTGAGTGCTTTTCACTCTATTGATGGCTTTTCATGATTTTTAGTGCTTTTTAGTGAAAAGCGAGTCCGCTTTCTTATTCCAATGGACGAAAGGAACCCGTGGTTCAATTTTAGAAAACTTTGCTTTTTTTTTTGCTTTTTACGCTAATTTTAGCTTTTCGTGCTTTTCGGCGTTTTTTAAAATCAATGTGCTTTTTATGATGACCTAAACATAAAAATATTAATTTTAGTTTTTAGTTTCCGTCGGATTTAAAAATAAACATCCGGAGCAAAAACGAGATTTTTACGAGAATTATTTTTATGAAAAGCGGTAGCGTAAATACGCCGAGGGAATACGGGAAGGTCATAATTATGTTGGGATATTACGGTGTGGCACAGGTTAGCTATGGTTTCCATTAGTTGGCCAAATACTGCTCAGATGGTCAATTTTGCTATAAAAATTGAATGGGTAAGTGGGAGAGTTGACCACCAAAAGATGTGCCATGTTTTTAGGAAAAACTTGAGCTTTTTCCCAAAAGCTAGGGGCTATTCCAAGCAAAAATCTAGCACTACCTGTAGCTTGGACATCACTCTGTGCCACTGCAGAACCTATAAATTGGCATAGAGTGCTCAGTTTTCAGTGCCGTGATCTGTTGCGTCTACTACCGCAAGGATATACGTATCTATTATACGGAGTGGTATAAGCTCTTCATCACCATCTCCATAAGCTCTTCTATCTTGGAGAAGAAGAAGAAGGATACTCTCTCTCTTTACTTGCTTATTATCTTCTCTCTCGTTTCATGGTGTACATGCTCTCCAGAAGCTTTCGTGGCGGATACCTCTACGTAGCTCTCATCACCGCTCTCTTGCGGCAAAGCAAGAAGCCTTTCAACAGTCCCTAATTGATTCTAAAGCACAGTGAGAATCTCTAAACTCCATATCCATCATCTCTCTCTCTCTCTCTCTCTCTCTCTCTCTCTCTCTCTCTCTCTCTCTCTCTCTCTCTCTCTCTCTCTCTCTATGTCGTTTTTTTGAGTAGTCACCCTCTCGGTGATTGTTTTTCCGGATACGAGTGCATGTACGGATTAACCGAGTACATATAAATTTGTACCATGATTATTTCATCATGTTTAACATGCTGATTTATGCACATGTCACCTGTGTGCATAAAAAGCGCTTATTGTTTCACGTCATAGAGGCAGTAGGAACATTGTTTTGGTCATAAATCACAAACCGTTATGCATCATCCCGAACCCTTAATCTCAGAGATAAAACACATCATTTAGAACATTTTCTCTCTCTGGTGTCATGTGAAAAATAGGCACGAGCTAAGAGATATGTTCAAAAAACAACTTGCTGCCCACTACACAACCAAATTTTTGGACTCCAGGCTCTTTGGAGAACCACTAAATAGATTCACCGATGGGCAAACCCACTTAAACAATTGAAAATCTTGATGAAACTTGATGATAAATGAATTTAGGTCTCTGTTATCAGTTCGGGAATGAGAGTTATTAATTGTTCTATAACCGGTTTTACCTACACGTATAAGGGTGTCACCTAGGGCGGGTACCATATGACGTCGTGAGTTAACCGAGTTGATTTTATATGTTTATGGTTTGCTTTGGTGAGTTGATTTGAACTATTATATGGCCATAAACGTATGTGAGAGTATATGGTTAAACATCCCGAACCGTAAAGGCAGACAAGATTAAAGCGGCTTTCTTTTGGGGTTACCGTTTGTTGTGTGAGTACCATATGGGTGAAGTGATGTGATAGAGTGATAGTCTATAGTATGGAGCTGATCTTGATGCATTGGTTTGAGGTCAAATACTTTCATTTGCATGTTTTTCATGCTCCCAAAAATGTCAAAAATTTGTTTTTGCATATGTGTGAAGTTATTGTTTATGGTTGACCTAAAGGTCGGAGCTGTTTTGCATCATGTTTATGGTGATGGAATGTTATCATATGATGTATGGGAACTTATGGATTGAAGTGGATGCCTCATATGCATGGTTATGACTGCTTTCCACCTTTCCATGTCAAAACTAGCTCTATGTGCTATAGAGGTGAAGTGCAAATGTGATGCATCAAGTTGCATGGTTGGATATTGTCAGAATTGGAATTTTATATCATGATTAGTTGCTGGTCAAAATGTTTTTATACATGAAAAAATCACATCTTAAGGATCACATGTGTGTGGAATCCGATTGATTGCAAGGGATGCGTCAAACTCAAAGTGTGGGAGTTGGTTCAGTGTGATTATGATTTATGGTAAAGGGCTGTGTGGGATGGGTGTCTAACCTCACTCCTATCTTATTGCAGATTTAGTGAGAACCACAATTAAATTGTCAATCCATGGGATGAAGCTGACTTGACTAGTGCATAGAGGCTACAAGAGGTTGTCAATCTCTCGAAAAACAACAAACAACTCACATCTAACTCAAACTACACTCAAATGACTGAAATCACCAAAAGCCAATTGCTCATCGGCAAACAATTCACATTCGTACAACATCAAATGACATCCAAACGTAACGAAACTTCTAGGACATGTTGACAAGACCTAAGAACACATGCTTATGGTCTCAAATCCCACTTTTGGTCAAGTGCAAAAATTACGATTATTAACAGTAGTGGATTTTTGACCTAGTTGTTTTCGACCCAGAATGCATCTAAATGCTTATGCCCCAATACCCCGCCTATACTTAGTTTTTAATTTTGAAGTATAAATTCCTACTTATGATGAAATTAGGCCGCGGGTCGACGACGCCAAAAGCTATGAAATACTGTGAATTGTTTACGTCAATGTGCAGAGCTCTTACCTGCAGTTGCAATGTAGCACATGTGACTGCAATGTGACAACCGAGGAGGAAGTAGGAAGCGCGAGAAGGAGAGAAGTGAGTGACGTTAGCTCATGCTGTGTTTCTATTATACAAAACTTGAAAATGACTTACAAAAATTGGCTTTTATACCTTAGCCAAGGTTTTTGATGGTCAAAACTAATAATACGGGAGCTCTACTAAAGATGGGTAATGACAAGTTGATACAATCTGGAAGCTTGTAGCCACGGCTCATCAATTACAAGGATTTATTCAAAAAATAATCCAAAATATAGGAGAAACAGGATTCCCAATTTATCAAAATAATAAGTGTTTTTACAATGAGAGCTCCAAAAATGATATTTGGGTTAGATTGATGCAAACATTCCCCCCTCTTCGCCTGTGTCGTCCCTTGACACAGCTTTATGGGCTGAAATACTCTTTGGGTTGACGGCTGGCGAGGCAGTGTTTAAGTGCATGCAGAGCCTTTTTGTATCTGATCTTTCTCTCTTTGTCTGGCACCTGTAGAAACTACATAGTAACTCTGTTTTTAAGCTCAATTGCGGAGTAGCCTACAAATCTTGATGTCAGGTTGCTGATCACTGGCCCAAAAATCTTCATTCGCCAAATGAAGAACCCTGTGTAGAATGCTTCCTCAAATGCCAGCATATTATGAGAAGGTAAGAACATGCAGCGGGCGTAGAAGCCATAGAGGACTTCTTCGGAAGGTTGGCCAGTGAGATCGTAGCATAAACCTTTATTGCCCTCGAGGAATGACATCCATGGGGATCTTGCTTGCTCTGGCTCATGAAATAATTCAATGCAGGTGAGCAGCATTCAAAAAATTTTATAAAGCATGGCACATGATAGATCAGGTAGACTTTTGAAGAATGACATGGCACCCGTTAGGGTTTTCACCATGTAGTCTTCTATTGGTGATCCCTTTTTTGGACCTGGAAATCTTGGATAATTCAGCCAAGTTGGCCGCTTCTTTGTTATTGCCTCATGTGCTTGCCATGTTCTTACTCTCGGTGTAGGATAGAAAGTTGGATCCTTTTGTAGCGCCGCAGGTGCTCTTGTAAACAGAATCAAGTATCTCGGATTCTTGTTTAGCCAACTCTTCCTCCACTTAGGGTGGTCTTCATCTGCGCCTTCTACTTGCATCTGCGCCTTCTACTTGCATGTCTTTATAAAGTCTTTCTTTGACCTGGAGCAACTCTACCTTTATCAAGGGATATGGAAGGGATTGCTGATGCCATTGTGCATTGATTTGATTGGGAGTGAGTTAAGTAACATTGACAGAGTGAAGAACTCTCAACTCCCAATCCATTGCTGCTTTTCGTTGCTCATCCGTCTCTTGTGTAACCTTTTCTTTAAGTGCATCTTCCTCAGCTTTTGGCAGTTGGACCATTGGCACTTCATCTTCTTCTGTTAATGGTACTCAAAAATCTTCTTCACCACCTAGCCCTTCTATTGGCTGTAAAGATACCGAGGGAATATCTATCTGTGGCTGCTCCGACTTGCCTGCTTTGACGTGCCTGCTTCTTCCTGTGTATCTTGTAGTCCATCTCTCAGCAGCTGGTTGACTCTTTTCAGCTCGGCTATTTCTTTGAGCATCTCATCTTCTTGTTGCACCTGCATTAATGCGAGGTCTCTGCGTTGAGATTGCTCCAGCTTTAGCTCTAGCTCGAGGTCTTTGTTCTTTTTTTCCAGTGCTTTGTATCCTTCGTCGGTTCCTTTGATCGAGGCAAGTGCGAGATTTTCTCTAATCTGTCACAGAAAGGTTTCTTGATCGTTGATCCTCTGCTCTAAATATAGCAATGAGGCGTTCTCGACATCTAGCTATACTTGAATTTTTTGAACTGACAAAGTTGTAGTTAGAAGTTTGTTAGTAACCTCTATCAGCTGTTCATCTTTTGCAAGCATCTGTCAACTTCATGAGAAGTTCACCTAATTCTTCCATATCCTTTTTCTACTTGTCTCTTGCTAGCTGGTGTTGTTCAGCTTCAGCTTTGAAATCCTAGACTTGCTGTTGCAGATTGGTGATGGGTGTCGTGTACCTTGGTGGTCTCTTTGCGAGTAAGTGGAAGTGTTGATGATATAGTCTTGTAGGTTCTTCCACCTGCTTTTGGATAAGATCAACAAATGTTGCAGCAGTTGTTTCCTTGGTGAAAGTGCCTGCTATTTTCCTGTCTCTTGCCCTCATGGTCATTCCTTCTGTCGGCAGTTTGAGAGCTTCAACCACTATCTCTTTTGTAATGACCACTTCTACCTTGTTACCTTGTGGGTCAAAGATATCTGCTCTTCCATCTTCCTTGATTGTTGACAAGAGCTCATAAGCTTTCTAAAAATCCACTCCACATGGCTCTTGGTCATTGAACTCTCTGAGCCCCAGCCTTTTGCTAGCTTCCTTTGTCTTGGGCTTTGCCGTGACATCAGAGACTTACTTGGGTAGAAGTTGCAGTTCTACCTAAAGTCCTTCTTTTCTTTTGAATCTACCTGTGAAAACTATTGTGTTATTCTCCTCAAGCTGTTCTTTTGACAAGTATGTAGCTTTGGCCTTCTTTACTAAACTGGGGTCCAGTTGATATGGTGGTAGCTCTTGCAGCTTCTCCTTTTGCGAGACCCTCTTCTTGGCCTTTTCTGCAGCTTGCATGGCTCTTGTTAAGTGAATAGAGTGTTGAAGTTAGCAAATTTGGCCGATTCCTCTCTAAAAGGTCCTTCAAATTGAATGCTGACAAATTTGAGTCCAATTTGCTTCAAATCAATTTTTGAACATGCATAGATGCATAAAAACATGTAAAGATCAAATTTTTGAAGTCAAAACAAAAAATGCAACAAAAGTAAATAATGGCAATTATTTACAATTGAGTAATCTTATCAACTTTCTGCAAATTTGACATTACAGGCTTGAAGTATATACCAAATGGAGACTTAGAGTGAAATATGGGTTCATTTGAGTGCATAGGATGAAAATGGTGCCATTGGCTTTAGGTCTGTGAAACAATCGATGTAAATTTTTTTTGAGATTTTGAACTCCCAATTTATTCAAACTTGGTTAGTGGGCTTAGAACATCATGTACTTTGGTCCCATGATGGCAAAATTGCAATTTTCCCCCATCTTGGCCGGAAAGTAAATAATCGTGATTATTAACTTTTTCATCAAAGTGAACATTTTTTGGTACAACTTGGTTCTAGGCATGGTATAGACCCTGTGTATCTAATATGAGGTGATTGGGATAAAATATGTCTCATAACTCATAATTTGGCTTGCAAGGACTTCTTTGTGTTTTTTGGCAATTTTCCAAGTTAGAAGTGATCACTTTGGCTCATACTCAAAATTTGGCATGTAATAGGTGTGTGCAAGTGATAGGTGAGGTGATGATACCATTTTCAAGCCCAAATATTACAAAAGTAAATAATTGCAATTATTTACAACAATCAACTTTTTCTTGCAAAACTTGAAAATTTTGACCTAAACACATTCTATACACCTAAAACAAGTCCTAAATTGAATTTGGTAAAATTTGGTTTTGCTGGCATCACTGCGTGCTTTGTCGACTCTAAAATCACCAATTTTTGTGACTACATGACCTGTGGAGTTGGTTAGTCACTTTTGAGGCTATGGACCCGTTTTATCATCTGTTGACACTACATCTTTCTGTAATTCCATTGTTGGTCATCTATTTCTAGAGTGTTGATGGAAATAGGTATCTGTTGATTCTTGAGAGCATCTTTTCTCTTGAGAGCAGCTAACAGGTTGTTTGACTATGATTTTTTTTATCTTGGAGAGTATATTTCTTGTAATGGGATGGAACACTCATTACATCTTTACCATCCTCTTTAGTGGTTTCCATTTCAGTTGTATAAATCTCCTTTAGAGCGTTTTTCAACTCTTGATATTTCTTTTTCCGTTTGACTCTTGTCATTGTCAAATCCTTATCCTGTTTTTTAGGTTTCTCTTGAGTTTCTTTTCTCATTTTTCTCGATGTTTTCAGCATTTTTGTTTGAAGGATATCTGCCATTAATTCTGTCTTTGACACAATCATGTGCATCTATCTGCATCAGGAACTGTGTTCTACTGGGAGACTGATGGCATAGGTCTAGCTTTCAATTTTCTAGTGTCTCTTTTTGGTCTATACCATTTCTATCTTTTGGGTTTCTGGTTAAGAAAGTAAAAAAACTTTTCCTCCCCTCCTTTCATGAGTAGCTTAGCTCACATGTTCTTTTTCCGACCCCGTTATCCTCTGAGGTAGCTGAATATTCTTCTAACTCATCTGTTGCATCATAGTAGAGGCCTAGAAAGACTTGTTGAGCTTTCATCAAGTCCTTTGGTTCCAGACTTTCGTCTTCAATGTGAAGGGTTGAAATCATTTGGATGGGGATTATGTTGTAGCCATCCTCATTGCAAAATTGAGTAGTCATAGACGTATTCACACATACATCCATTGTCTCTAAAATTTGAGTCCATTCAAATGGCTCAAATAAATGCTTAGAAAAGGGTTCAGGTACATAGGATTTTGTCTGTGCAATCCCTTTCTAAGATACATTCTTCTCTTTTTAAGCTCCCGTTTTCGGAAGCTCTGCACATCCAAATAGGAGTGTCTTTGTTCAACCAAGATGGAAGCTTCGTTTCAACTGAAGAGACTGAATCGAATTCTTGTATGGGTGTTTTCATGACATCTGGATAAGTGTGTTTTTCTAGATTAACCCTTGTTATTGAGCCCACTTGCTTCAAGTACAGATAATTGTTTCCCCAATCTTGGATGAGCTGTACTTGTCACATGAAAGGTCTTCCCAATATGATTTTGTAATTGAGTTTCTTCCCAAAGTCTACTATGGCAAAAGTGTGTTGATATTCAATCCCATAGGAATTAACTATCACTTTCCCAAGCAGTCCTAAGGATCTCTCGATGTGTCCATCAGCCAATTACAATTTCATTTGAGTTTGTCTAATGGATGGATGTCCCCAGGATTCCCACACTGCTTTCATGGCTATGGCTATGCCTGCCCCACAGTATTGCCATGGTTTCTATGTCATTATATTTCATTGGAAGGGTCGTGTTTCCTTCTTCCCCCTCATAGTATTCTTCGACTTTGTTCATTGGAACAGATAGAATCTCTTTGTTGTCCATTTAGTGTTTCAATTGTCCCATTTTTTTTACAATTAGTCCTATTATTCCCACCTTCTCTAGAAATTTCTGTAGATCATTCCATAAATATGGCCTAATTTTCAGCAGTTCTCCTAAAGTAAGCGTGCATTGGATGGGTGTAGACATGATTGAATGAATGTTGTCTACTTCTATGGTTTGTTCTGCTCTTTTTACTTGAGTGGTTTCACACCCTAGGGATTCATTTTCGTTATCTCCCAAGTAAGAGGGTAATGTTTTACAAGGTCAATGGCTTAGACATCCCCAAAGCTTCAGATCCGCAATCCCCATACAAGGATTGTACATCCATGTCCATATCAAGAGGTAGATTGTCTAGTCAAACTTTCTCTATATGAGCTAAGTTCTTAAAAGTTAGGCTCCCATCATTGATCTCTCTAACTTTTTTCCATAAGTGTCCTGGCCAGTCTTGTTCTATGAATGGAATTCTGTCTAAGGCATCTTTTCCGTCCAACACTATAAGTTCTGGCTCTTTTGTTTCAAGGTGGGGTTATATCACCACCTCGGATTTTTCTTTATTGCCTCTTGCCACAAGCTCCTAAGGTTTTGCGATATTCTCGAGCTTGGGTCTTTGTTTTTCCAGCATCTCTTTCTTACCAAATTTTGATAAGCTTCAAGCTTAGCTGCTTCCATGTCTAGAGAAGCATAGTTTTTTCTATTTATTTTTTATGTTTTGGATTGCTTTAAGTCCTGCTTGGTAGGCTTCCAAGGCTGCATTAATAGGTTCAAAAGTTTTGTCGACCAAAATCGATCCTCCAGATTTCATAGTGGTTTCCTTGATTTCGCTTCCAGTTTCTTTCACCTTTTCTTGGAATAGCTTCTTTGCTTTCTCCTTGATTTCAACACTTTGTTTCTGTTTTCTCATCTCATACCTTTTGTTTCTACTTCGTTTGGTCTTTGGAGAGGAGATTTTTGTATTTTTTAAATCATCAGAGGAGTTATGTTCTTTTTCTTAGCCTGGGCTCTGGTGATTGCCTTGATTGGAACAATTGGTTCACTCTCAAATGAGCTACTAGGTATCACTTAGACTACGTTCACTAATGTTTTATCCTTGTTTAAAGGATTTTTTTAGCAATCTTCCGGGAAGTGTCCTCCTTTTTTGCAACATTGTATGCAATAAGCTTCAACTGGCTTGAGGTTCTTGTCAGGCTCTGGGCATTCATTTTTCCAATGGTCATCTGCACCACAATTATGACAGTTTCTCGTTCTTGGCTTAATCATGGGTCTGACCATAGGAGGTCCGACACCTTGATTAGCTACATAATACATTGGTGCAAGCTCTGGTGGAGCATAGTCACAGGCTCTTCCATTGGTGGTGGATGTGAATTATACCAATCTCCTTCTACCATTACTGTAGAGATGGAGTAGGCTCAACATAGGGTGTAGCATGCACTAGTGCTTATTCAAGTATGACTCCCTTTGGATGCATGTACTTTACAGGCACTACATTATGTCTCGGATATGGAGGTTGTTGACCCAACACGGATTGAGGTCTTTCCATACCCATCGGTGGTCTTTGAGCTTGGGTCATGTTAGGCTGATATCTGTACATGGGTTGTCCTTGTGGCCTCATAGGCACGTACTGAACATTCCCATCATATTTTGTTCTGCAATAGCACTCGTTGGTCTCATGGTTGGTCCATTTGCCCTCGATGGCACACCATTTTTGTGGCCTAATTGGTTGTCCCTATTGAGGTATCCCTTGTCCTGGTCCTCTGATAGGTGCTTTTTGCATGTTATTCATCCTTTTGAGCATGTGATCTTCTATGGCTGAAAGTGGTGCTGCAGTAGGATTTCCCACTTGTGATGGTTTGGTGGATGCTATTTTCTCACTTTGGTTATCCTTAGAGACATCTTTTGCATTGAAAATATCACAATTGTCTCCTCAGTCAACAACATCTGACACACACTCTTCTAGGGTTGTATGTTTCTTGCTATATACTATAGCATGAAGTTCTTTGTTTAGAAGTCCCTCTAGAAACAACGATACTAGTCGTTCTTCTACATGTATCTCTAGTTGTGGGCATCTTGTAATGTATTGCTTCATTTGATTTGCAGAATCCCTAGAAGACTCACCTTGTTTATGTTTAAAGCTATAGATTTGAGCTACCGTATTGTGTTTGATCACCATTTTGGAGCAAGAATCTACAAATCCTTGAGCTAATGTATTCAGGTCCATGATCGACCTTGGTGGAATGTTTTGGAACCATGTTAATGCTTTTACTTCTAATGTCATTTCAAACCCTTCGAATTGAGTATGGACATCGAATGTGCGTTCTGCTCTTAGCACTTGCTTAAAGCTTGCTAAGTGATCGTATGGATCCCCAGACCCACTGTATTTTCTGACCCATTTCTGAAAATCAGTTGGTTTGACATGTCTATTTGGTTCAACTCCCGGTCTCCCGGGAGTTGGTCTCTTGCTCCTAGTCCTTCAAATCAGTCTGTCGAAAATAGTGACTCATGTAGCCCTGGACTGGCTTTAGTATCACCCAGTTTTGTAGGTGATGAGGTGGTTTTTGGTTTCTTAACATTACTCTCAGAAGATCTCTCACGGTGTTCATTTCTTGGAATAGTTTCTGATCCTTGTCCCAATACCCAATCCCTTATGGGGTACCCTTGGTATTTGGTTTGTTCCACCTCCTCAGGAGTCATCATAACAAAGTTGTCATTATAACAATCCCTAAATAGGTAGGTTGGTAGATCTGCTGAGTCCTTATCTTGAAGATATAGATTATCTTCATGGGTGGTAGTTGTCCTGATTTGGCATTCAAAGTCCACAGAAGATCTTTGACGTTTCTATCCTCCCAACAAATAGACTCCAATCCTAGGATTGTCTATAGTAAGCCATTTCAAAGGCTTCAAATCAACTTGATCGTACCCCTCAAATTCTAAAGTTGGTGGTCCTTCTTTTGTAGCCATATCTAGAATTATGGTGTTTACTTCTAACACCCATTTGTCTATCACATCAGAGTTTTCTACTTGTAAATACTGAGTTCTGTTTCTATCCATGTACATCTTTCCTTGTTTGTTCGCCCTGATTTCCTCTTCAAACTCAACACCATGGTCATCAATGCGAATAGCATACTCTTTGTTAGGATCCAGGTAAACCTGAGCTCCATGGCGATTAATCTTATAAAATGAGAGTATATGCTTGTACTGCACTGCCAGTTCGGTTTCAGAGTGAGTCGAATAGGAAGACATTTTAGATGTTGATTCTGAGAAATTGTCTAAGACTTCTTCAGGGATAATCCAAGTGCTCGCCTTGATTAACACTCTCTTTGCTGGATACTCTACTGGAGGTTTCTCTAAATGTACCTTGATTTCCTAGTACTCGACCAAATCTAAGGTTCATATAGACTTGTGAAGCCGTGGATAGAGTACTTACCTTTGGATTGACTTATTGTCTATTTCTTCCACGTGACTTGATTGCAATTTTTATCAAGCTGCCGATTCCTTGTCTGCAACCTGATTCCTGTATAAATTTTGATCAAGTTAGCTTTTCTTTCACAAAGACTGTATAGTTTTTGCTAGCTATTGTGATTGGTCTATGTGTATCACTTCAAATCGAGCTATGGGAGTCAGAAGTTGAGACTTTCATATTCCACTTTTGCAAAAAATCAAAGGACTAATCTGTAACCTGAAAACTGAGTGGACATGTACCAATTTGGATCTGATTGAACCCAAATTTTCTCAGTGGCTTTGTATTATGTTGGCCTAACATTGTACAAGTTCAAAAGTCAAAACTGCTGCTCTGTGTAGCAGTAGCAAATAATCGTGATTATTTACTTTTCTCAGTTTTTGCACTTTTTGGCTTGATTTGCCAAGTGTACAACTTGCTAAGGTCCCTCGACAAGTCTCACTAAATTTGGATAAAATTTGTTCAAGTTTATCCACTGTTTTGTGTCCACAAACTTGATTTTCAAGAATCTGGCTTAAGTCTCACTTTTGTGATCCAAATTTCACCAAAATTGATTTCTGTAGTCTACTTGATATGATTGACCTTGTGGTATATTCAAATGTGCAAAATGATTAATTTTTGTAGTAGATGTAAATAATCACGATTATTTACTCCAAATATTTTTTTGCAAGTTTTTATCCCAATCTTGACAGAAATCTGTTAAGCACTTCAACTTAAGGTCCCTAGCCAAGTTTCATCAAGTTTGAACAAAATTTGGTCAAATGGTTATCAATTTTCTGTCCGTAGACTGACTTTGCAAATTTGGTCACAATTTTTAATCCAATGATCCAAATCTTACCAAATCTGATTTGTGGGCTTATTACAACACGGTAAAGCTAGTGGTATGCTAACTTGGTCAAAAAGGTTAAAAAATGGAACATATGTAAATAATCGTGATTATTTACTTCTAGCAAAGTTTTGCATCTTTTTGGTCAACTAAGCATATACACATGTCTAGCACATCAATATAAGCCTATGAATCAATTTTCATTGAGTTTGCACAATTTTTTCTCGTATTTACACTCAAGTTTCCAAAAGTCAGTACATACTTTAGTTTTTGCCCAGTTTTTTGTCAGTTTGGTGATTTAAATCCTATGTGCCTTTACAAAAGTTGTTTGTACACATGCAAAGAGTCACCGGTATCAAGCTTGGTCAATTTTGAGCTAAAATTAAATAATCACGATTATTTACGTTATGCCCAAAATGAATATTTTTTTGCACTTTTTCAATGGACAGTCTTTTCAGGAGCTATTTTAAGCCTATGAATCAAGTCAAAACTTAATTTGGCCTAAAATCTCAAGAAAAAGTAAATAATCTGAGTTTTTGTAAACTCTTGAAATTTTTACCTCAATGTGTCCTTGAGCTTACCCACTGGTTCATACAACTTTTAAGCATACTCTCCAGTTGGATTGAGTGATTTGCAGTCTTTTTGTGTTATTTCTAGCCGTAGACCTGAAATTCTGCAACTTCAAATAACAACTCACAAATGACTCTTTCCGAGAGAGCAATGTTCTGAAATCCACCTCGGATCCTACTTACCCTACTCCTAGGTTCTTATGCAATGGGGTTGTGGAAAGTGTCCACAAACAGCCGTTTTCTTGTTTTTTATGGTTTCCTAAGCATTGATCTTAAGACTTGTCTCATCTATCAATCATTCTCCAAATCATAATTTAGTTCTACAATCCTAAAATCCTAAAGGTACTCAACAAGTACGATTACTTCCAAGCTACCTCTACACATCAAAAGACGACAATCTTAAGCTATGCTGTTTCTAAAAGGTTTTACTCTAGGAGATCCTAGAGGAAGTCAAAGGATAACTTCACAAGACACTCGCGTTTTTCCTTAGTTTAGGTCCCTTCGATCCCCAACAGCGGCGCCAAATGTGGGACGGGTGTCTAACCTCACTCTCATCTTATTTCAAATTTAGTGAGAACCACAATTAAATTGTCAACCCATGGGACGAAGCTGACTCGACTAGTGCATAGAGGCTACAAGAGGTTGTCAATCTCATGGAAAACAACAAACAACTCGTATCTAACTCAAGCTACACTCAAAAAATGACTGAAATCACCAAAAGCCAATCGCTCATTGGCAAACAAATCACATTCGTTACAATGTCAAATGACATCCAAACGTAATGAAACTTCTAGGACATGTTTACAAGACCTAAGCACATACGCTTATGGTCTCAAATCCCACAAGTGTAAAAATCGCGACTATTAACAGCAGTGGATTTTTAGCCTAGTCGTTTTCGACCCAGAATGCATTTAAATGCTTAGTAATGATGTTCAAATATCCTGCCTATACTTAGTTTTTGATTTTGAAGTGTAAATTCCTACTTATGATGAAATTAGGTTGCGGGTCGATGATGCCAAAAGCTACAAAATACTGTGAACTGTTTACGTCAATGCGTAGAGCTCTTACCTGCGGTTGCAATGCAACAAACACGACTGCAATGTGACAACCGGGGAGGGAGTAGGAAGCGCGAGAAGGAGAGAAGTGAGTGCTGTTAGCTCACGCTGTGTTTCTATTATCCAAAACTTGAAAATAACTGACAAAAATTGGCTTTACCTTAGCCAAGGTTTTTGATGGTCAAAACTAATAATCTGGGAGCTCTACTAAAGATGGGTAATGACAGGTTGATACAATCTGGAAGCTTGTAGCCCCGGCTCATCAATTACAAGGATTTATCCAAAAAATAGGAGTTACAGTATTCCCGATTTATCAGAATTATAAGTGTTTTTACAATGAGAGCTCCAAAAAATGATATCTAGGTTAGCTTGTTGCTAACACGTTGAGACTCCCTCATGATTATGGTTGAAATTTTATGGTGGAAGCCGGTGTGGCTTATGGTTTTTTTTTGGATTTGGTTATGCAGCTGAACTTTTTGCAGCCATGTTATATTCTAAAGTGGTTATGCAGGATTGGTCGTGCCTCACCCAAGTAGGGTGGAGGGTTCACCCGTGTGATGTCTTTGGATTATGGTTTATGGCTTTGGATTGGATCATTAAGTGATCAAGATGGTTTATGGTAGACGTGTAAGGGTGGAGACCCTATACAATCTAGCTGCTTGGAAAAGATTGTTTTTGCATATGGAAAGAGCTATTGTGATTGGACTCATGTGTTATGTTTATCATGGCAGTGTTTCTACAAGACGAGGATCACCTACATCGCTTAGCCTTAGACTAAAGGGTTGTTGACCTAGGGATTTGTTGGATTGGGGGTGTTGCCTACGTCTTCTTCTTTTTTGTTAGGCTCATCTATACGGTTAGTGCATCGGGGGTTGAATGACATACATGGCTAACGTGTCGGGGATTTTCCCTTGGCTTTGCCTAAACACCCGGTGCTGGGCATCGAAGAGGCATGGCATTTAAATTGGTATGGTTGGTGTTGATACCCTACCAACTGCTAGTACTTGGGATCCTTTCAGAGCTTGGGTTCATGGAGGGTGGCGAAGCGACCTCAGCCTATGTCTGGCTCAGGTAGGGTGGAGGTGTTCTGGCTCACTCTTGAAGAAGTGAAATTGTCTCTATCCGTAGTAGAGCGGAAGTGGATGGGTGGACTGGTCGATCCCTACACAGGTTCCGGTGCTCTGATAATTATTTTGTCATAAACTTTTGATGTTATGGTATACCCAGATTTTGTCATTGCATTAATACATGGTTTCCTGTTTCATTTAGACGGGGCATTTAAAGATCCACTATTGTCATTTTCTCATGTCTCTATGCACTCTATTTCACCCTCCACTATATTCTCTCTCTCTCTCTCTCTCTCTCTCTCTCTCTCTCTCTCTCTCTCTCTCTCACACACACACACACACACACACACACACACACACACAGCCGTTTTTTGACCTAGTAGACAGCAGTTCACTCTTTTGACCATAACTTGCTCATCCGAACTCCGATTTAGGTGATCTATAGCCTCAATCGAAGAGCACGAAGCCCTCTACGCATTGATATAAAGACAGAATTTTTCTGTGTAATGGAAGGCTTTGCTGTAACAGCATCTCAGAACTGAAAAAACTGTCAAAACTTTGCGTTTTTGTTGCCGACTTGAAGGCAATGTCAGACAAAACTCGCAAGGGTGGAAAAGCCACACTCGCCATGGAGAATGATGCAAAATCTCCAAGGAATTTGGATGCTAATCCAACCACATCGTCTACAACAACGGAAGCAATGATCATGGCTTACTTGATCTCGTTACAAGAAACCGTCAACAAGCAAGGTGAAGAGTTGCGCGCACTTGCAATGGAAAATGGTACTTTAAGAGTTCTCGTTGTGGAGAATGAGCACCTCAAGAAGGTTCTTGAAATGCAAACAACGCGCTTGATGCATCTTGAGAATGAAGTTCAAGAATGTAAACGCTCTCTTGTGGACATGAATGTAGTGAAAGAGCGCTTGAGCAAAGTTGAGAGTGATCATGTATTGAAAGAGGAAACGATAGATACAATACGACATGATGTATGTGAGATGAGAAATGCATCCAAATCATGGGCTGATATATGTAAGGATAATGTGGTTTCTACATCTCCTATCACGCAAGCCGTTGTCCAAGCAAAGAATGTAGAGAATGTGGACACTCAAGAATTGCAAGAACGACAAAAACGCTCAAAGAACATCGTCATTCGTGGAATCAAGGAGGAAAGCATGGAAACACCCCAATCTCTTGCGGTTGCTATTGAAGAGTTTTTTGCTACACACTTTGGCATGTCAGGAATCATGGCTTATGGTGCACATCGAGTTGGAAAACAAGGAGTCCCTCGCTCGGGAGAAAGACCTATTGTATGTACCATGGCTGATGAGGTAAAGAGAAAGATCATCCTTGACAATGGTTGGATCTACCTCAAAGGAACGGGTTGTAATGTATATGAGGATCGCACTCTTATGCAACAAAATGTACGTCGCAAAGCATACGAGGAAAGAAGCAAGAAGGTTAAGGTATCATCTCAAGAAGAAAAGGCACTTGAGAAGGATGCAAGTCCACCCAACAAATAGGGACACATGATCTATGAGACCAACTCACGCTTGCGAATAAGCTTTTGGAATTGTAACGGGTATCCATGGAATGCGGGAATTGGCATTGATGAGCTTACCAATGACTCCGATGTGATACTTCTTGTCGAAACATGGGAGCATGATGCGCAACGAATTCTTGGATTTGACAAATACGATGTACATTCTTTGATGTGGGCCAAAAATGCAAAGCAACGAAGAGGCCAAGGAGGCATAGCATGTATGACCAAAAAGGGTTTGAAAGATGTTTCCGTTGTCAAAGAAGATAAGTATAAACGCTACTTATGGCTGAAAATCAGCCCACCAAATGGTCAAGTCATGTTTGTGGCCGGCTGCTACATTCCTCACTATGACTCCAACTTTTATGCTCGCTTGAATATGGATAGAGATCAGCCCTTTGTTGAACTAGAGGAAGACATTGCTTATTACAAGGATCAAGGTGAAGTCATTGTTTTTGGAGACATGAATGCTCGCACAAATATGTTACAACACGACACACAACAAGTCGACATGCCGCATGTATCAAGAAGAGTGGATGACTCATACATGTATAATCGAAGTTCTAATGATGCAAAAGAAGTGGATCACTATGGAAAGTCACTTCTACATATGTGCAATAGTACCGGAATGCTCATTGCAAATGGTGTATCTCTATGGCAAGGCACCAATGACTTTACATGTAGAAAGCACAATGGTGCTAGCGTGATTGACTATATGTTGTTCTCAGAAGCCACTCTAGAATGCATACAAAGCTTTACACTTGGTGAATGGAATCCGGAATCGGATCATAGGATGTTATGTATTGACCTCAAGTGTGGTAAACGGCCCGAGCATGTAGCCTCCAATCATGACGTGAATCATTTGTACCTACGTCTAGACTTCAAACGAGCACTTATATATGCTGATATGGTGGACCAAATGTTAAGCATGATAGAGCATCAAGGGAGCCCAACATTAGAATGCAAGTGGAAAGTTTTCAAAGAAGTAATTTTCTCTTGTGCGAAGGAATGCTTTTCGGCGAAACACATGTCTTGCAAAAGGTCTAAGAAGGGTAGCACCAAGAAGAAATGGTTTGACATGGAATGTAGTCAAGCCCGAAAACACTTGCTAAGATTGGATGCAATCAAAGACAAGGAAGTTTACTTGGAATGTTCACACACATACAAAGCACTTGTTCAAAAGAAGAGGAGAAGGTGGGAAGTCGAAAAACAACTTCTTTTAGCACAAGAGAAAGCACATGCATGTGGCAAGTTTTGGCAAAATCTAAAAGGCAAGCGCGTTGAGAGCTTTGGTGACTTGACTCTTGAGGATATGTATATGCATTGTAAGAACCTCTATGAGCAACCCAATGTTGATAAGATGGAGGGTTGTAGCTCCCTTCCATTTATGTCTCCCTTCTTTACCATTGAAGATGTATGCCGTGCGCTTGAGAAACTTGCTACTCGCAAGGCAGGTGACCTTCAAGGTGTCAAGGCTGAAATGATTAAATGGACAAGCAAGAAAACACGATATTGGATATGCGATATGTTTAACCTTGCACTTCAGTATGGCATGCCTCATGATTGGAGTGCAAATTGGATCAAACCTTTGCACAAAGGAGGAGATGTAAACAATGTGAACAACTATCGCACTATAATGGTTGGTTCTTTGATGGCAAAGTTATTTGGATGTATCATGGAGATGAAGATAAGTGAATGGGCTGAAAAGAATGGCAAACGTGCGCTTGGCCAAGCAGGTTTTCGAAAGCATCATAGCACTATTGATCACCTTGTCACTCTTCGAGTTCTTATGGAAGCGTCTCGATTGAAAGGAAAAAAGTTGTATTGTTGCTTTGTGGATTTCAAGAAAGCTTTTGACATGGTACCGCGAGGAAATCTTTGGAGACGTATGCAAAGCCTTCAAGTGCCGAGAGAATTTATGCATGCAGTCTTTCGCATCTACCAAAAAGTGATATGTCGATTACGTATGGGAGATGGAATTTCAGAATTTTTTGCAAGCACTATTGGTGTCAAACAAGGATGCCCACTTTCCCCAACCCTCTTTGGGCTACTCATTGATGAATTGGAATACATGGTTCTTGATTTTATGCAGCAAGAAGGCATAGAAGAGGTTAAGATTGGAAATGCGGTGATCATGCTTTTGCTTTATGCCGATGATGTAGTGCTCTTGGCACATACCTTAGAAGATGCACAAAAGCTTATGAGTGTCTTGGAACGCTTTTGCCTACATAGCGGGCTGATCGTGAATGGATCCAAAACCAAGGTTATGCTTGTAAAGACCCTCAATGACGAAAATCCATGCATTGTATACAACAATGAGAAACTTGAAGTGGTAGATCACTTCAAGTACCTTGGCCTTGAGGTTCCATCCAATCATAAATGGAAGGATTGTGCAATGCGTCGCTTGGAAGCCGGAAAGAGGGCTTATTATGCATTTGAGAACATGTGCAATGCAGGAGAGATCAAGTGTTGGGCTCTCAAAAAGTACCTCTTTGACACATTGGTGACACCGGTGCTTCTTTATGGAGTGGAGGTGTGGGGTGGAAGCATCGGGAAGTCTACTTGGAAAGAGTTTGAGAATGTCCAAAAGCGTTTTCTCACCAACTTTCTCCAAGTCAAGACACAAACACCCTACATGCTCTTACTTCTTGAGTCCGGATCGCTTCCCATTGAGGTCTTGGGCATGGAAAGGGTTGTGGAGTACATGCGTAAGACACAACGTAGCCCTTTGCATCGACTTCCTAGAATCGCATATGAAGCAAGTCAAAAGGTTCAAAAGACATGCAAGAGCAAAATACTAAGTTCGGGGTGGATGCTTGATATCAAGAAATGGTTTGGAAGATGGGATGCATGTCACTTGGTCAAGGATGCGTCGATCGACTCCCAAGTTAATGAGGCCTTCTTACAACGCCAATGTATCATGGCTTGGGAGAAATCTGGAGGTTCTCGCTTCAGCCATTACACCACACACGTTGCCCCAAACTACAAATCTCTCTTCTTCTTGGAACGAGGTAACCGAACCCATTCCTACATCCTTGAGCCCATCCCGTTGAGTGCGATCCGCACCATTGCCTCCATTCGTCTTAGCTCCCATTCTCTACGCTGCGAGACAGGACGTTGGGGCACTGGCGAGGAGTGTCATCGACTTTGCACCTTATGCCTTCGTCAAGTGCGAGAGAGTGAGTACCACACACTACTTGAGTGCTCAGCTTTTGACCACATTAGGTCCTCTTTTCCCCATATATTCAGCCATGAGCTCTCCCTACATACCTTCCTCTCCCAACCACGATGTGGACTCTCTATTGCGACGCTCATTTCAGCCATTTTTGAGCATCGAGAGTCACTTATGAACTCCACTCACACCACGTGACATGTTCATTTGGTCCCATAGGTCATATTTGACCTCCCAGGACGATAATAGAACTATCTATCTATCTATCTATCTCTCTCTCTCTCTCTCTCTCTCTCTCTCTCTTCCCGCAAAGCGGTGTACACATACATTCACCCTCCACAATGTTATATTTTCCTTGAGTATGCTTTCATTTATAACACCCATTCAAGGGTAGCACTGGTCACTAGGTACCTCTGAATGTAGTCCGGATCATGGCCTAAACTCCATTCTTGGTCGGGTGCTGATAATTCCTTTCCTATGCAAATGCTTTCGCAACTTTGATGTATATTGAAAATTGTATAAAGGTGTAAATTGTATATTTTGTGCAATAGTAGAACTGGTACTACGTACCCTGCATTTTTCTTCCTGCAATGAATTGATGATACCATCCAAGGAGGGCAGTGGATCTTTCTGCTTTAACACAGTAACAATCTGATGAAATTTGTCAACCAAACTTTTTAACAAAACGGCTATGAGATCTTCTTTTGGTACTGGGGCTTCGACATAAACAGGTTGAGTTTTAATACTCTTCAGTCGGTTAACTAAAGATGTAATATTTTCATCAGCACGCATAGCAAGAGAATACAACCCCATCTTTAGACTCATCATTGAATACTTAGCTTTAGCACCAAAAACCTTTTTTAGCTGTATCCAGGCAGCGCTGGCAGATTGCATGTCATCCAAATAGTGAATAAAATCATCTTCGAGAGATGTCAGAATTATACCTAATGCTTGCTCGTCCTTGCATTGTTGCTCGGCAGATAATGCTCTAGTAATTGCAGCGAATGTGACTGATTCATCGGCTGATAGAGGCTTGGCGACGTTCCACAAATTTTTTCGCATCAGGTATCCCTTCACTTTAATTTTCCAGGTGTCGAAGCCGGATCCATTAAATTTATTCACCTTTGATGCCATGATAAATTGGCAAAAGAGTTTGATGTTGAAGGCCACTGTCGAATGCAATTGGATTGTCCACACCATCGGTAGTAAAAAAAACGATTCGTTTAAAAGGTATCGATTGATTTAACGCCGTTTGAATTGGGGCTTGTAAACTCTCAATAAAAGCTTGCCAATATGCCACCAGACTGGAAGTGGGGCTTGAAAAATAGCTTCCAAGATTACTTGCTAATCAACCATGAGTATTGACGAGCATCGAAGGTAATAAGCTCGCGTGTATGACCTCTTGGAGAAGTAAGTTAAGTTTGAAAATTGGAGAAAACAACAAAAAATTGTTGGGGTATAAAGCACAATGTGGTCGCCTAGGTAAGTGGGCGGGCCGCCAGGTATGTACACATATTCTTTTGTTAAAACCTAATAAGAACTCACTATGCTCTATACATTACAGTAGAGCGAGTTCACCATATCCTCGTGCTCTTCTTCTTGCACTCTCTCTCGCGTCGCACTTCCGCTCGTACTCCTTCAGCTGGTATCAGAGCTCTCAGATCGAGGCTCGGGTCAGCATTGCAGGTAGCCAGAGTCACCTACTCAGATTGGAGTGAGATTTGACAGGCGAAAACACGGCCCCAAATATTGTGGGTGAGCTTGAAGGGCTCAGTGTGCTCAGAATTTCATTCTGAGGTCATTTCAGCCACCGTTCCGCTTCGACAAGGTTCTGCGCATTCCATTTTCGACTGCGTGGTCTTAGCGGTTGCATATCCGACTCTGCAAATTTGGGGTTTTTTTTTTGCCTACGACTGCAAGTGCTGAGGATATCTGCACTTCTAGAGTGCTGATTTGTGGCTGTCTACACAACGAAGGATGGCTCACAGTTCTTGGAGGCGTGTCACATACGACATGGGCGCACCTACACACACTGTAGGCGACATCCACTAGTTCATCAGGTAGCTTGTGTTTGCTGCTTGATATTCCAGATTTCATCCTAACATTGCAGGTACTTCCACATGGGATGTATTGTCAGAGATGATGTATGTATGTTTAGGGTTTGCTGGCTGTGAGTCACGTAGCAAACAACCGCCGCAGCGGTTACAGTATACAGTGGGAAATTTGTGGATGTATGACTTTGTGGAAAGTCTATGTATTGTCAAATTTACTGTAGCCTTTGTTGAGGGTCGAGTGAGGTTTTATTGAGCTGGGGGATTCTCGAATGTTGAGACCCTTTCGGTGATACAGGTCTTGGAGCGATCCCTCGAGCACCCTTACATAGGCAGCTAGGATGTATTGACTGTGAGTTAGACAATTGGGATTGCATCTTTGCTTTACTACCGTTGAGGCATTGTCGCAGTCTATGCTTACAGGACAGTGACAGGACAATGAAAGTCAGTACAGGTGCAGGACAGGTTTACCCGCAGCTTACAGTGTTAGAGGGACAGTGTTTTTTGAGCTGTTTTTGGTCTATTTTTAGTACACCAGAGCCATTTTACAAAGGAGACTTTGCCAAAATTTCTGCAGAATCTGAAGCTTTCTTGGTTCATTTGACAGGTTGATATTGGTTCAGAGGTCAGTTTACAGGGGAAACTCTACCGAATTTTACCCAGGAAAGTAAACTACTGTGAAGCATAGCTATGGCTGGATCACAAGACACTGCTCTTTACAATATCAAGAAGCTGGATGGAACCAATTTCCCATTGTGGAAAAAGCAGATTTGGCACGTGCTGGTACAAAAGAAGCAAATAAAACCCATAAAGCTCAAAGGGATAAAACCAGAAGATATGGACGAAGATGAATGGAGCGAAATGGATGAATTAGCACTTTCTACCATTATGCTGACTTTGGCAGAAAGCGTTTACTTCAATGTAGCAGACGAGATGTCAGCTTATGAAGCACGGACAAAGCTGAGTGATCTTTTTGAGAAGCAGAGTGCAGCTTCACAAGTATATTGGCTTAAGAAGCTTGTTGACTTGAAGATGAAAGAAGGGATACCTATGTCCAATCATCTGAATGAATTCAACACTATCTACAGTCAGTTGTCAGCTCAAGGTGTCAAGTTTGATGAACCTGTTAGAGCTATGTTCCTGTTGATCACATTGCCGGAAAGTTGGGACACTTTTCGTACAGCTTTGAGTAATTCTGCACCTCCAGATGGTTTGACCATAGCAGGTGTAGAAGGCAGTCTGCTTACTGAAGAAACCAACAGGAAGACAATGGACAAAGGCAAAGGAACAACCTTGTTTGTCAGGGGAAGGGCCAAAGAAAAGGATAGAGGTGGAAAGAGGAATCAGTCTCGTAGCAAGTCCCACAATGCTAAAGGCAAGAGTGACATAGAATGCTACCATTGTGGCAAGAAGGGTCACATGAAAAGAGACTGCAGAGAATGGAAAGCAAAAAAAGGCAAAGAGAAAGCTGAAGACCATGGTGAGAAGAACAAGTCCTCAGTGAAGATTCAAGAAATAAATGTCACAAACACTGTTGCAAAGGATGATAGTCTAGTGCCAGGAGACATCTACTTCTTGAAGAATACAATGGACTCAGCTCTTCTTACAGCATCTGATGGACATGCACTGAGTGATTGGATTATAGACTCAGGAGCATCACTTCATGTGTCTCCAAACAAGGAGTGGTTTACCTCTTATGTGACCACTAAAGATCATGTTCGGCCAGGCAATGGGCAGACATGTGAGATCTTAGGTGTTGGAGATGTTCAATTGAAGTTTCAGAATGGCTCTTCTTTCACGCTGAAGAATGTGAGACATGTTCCCGCAATTACAAAGAGCTTGATCAGCACAGGTTTACTTGATGATGCTGGCTACATCACCACTTTTGGGCAGAACATGTGGAAGATATCCAAGGGTTCTATGACAGTAGCACATGGAGTAAAGTCTGGAGGACTTTACATGATTTATGTATCAAATGTCTCTAAAAATGTAATCAATGTAACCGAGCAACCGAACATTTCTTTGTGGCATAGCCGGTTAGGACATATGTCCAAGAAGGGAATGGAAATCTTGTCTCGTTCTGGTTATTTGCCTGGCTTTTCATTTAATGATTTTGAATTCTGTGAACATTGTCTATATGGTAAGCAAACACAGCAGCCACATAAGCATAGAAGCAGTAGAAGAGATACACAATTGGCACTTGTTCATAGTGATTTGTGTGGACCTATGCCTAACCTATCTCTAGGGGGAGCTTCTTACTTTATGACATTTATAGATGATTACTCGAGGAAAGTATGGGTTTACTTTCTCAAGCACAAGGATGAAGCCTTTAGTGTTTTCAAAACATTTGTGACACTTGTGGAGAATCAGAGTGGCAAGAAGCTTAAATGCTTACGCATTGACAATGGTGGAGAGTATGTTTCAAAGGCCTTTCAGGACATTTGTGAGTCAAAAGGTATAAAACGTGAACTTATTGCTCCTTACAATCCTCCTCAAAATGGTGTTGCTGAGAGGATGAATAGGACCATACAAGAGAAGGTCAGAAGTATGTTTTCTAATGCACAGCTGCCAAATGGGTTTTGGGCTGAAGCTGTATCAACAGTTGTTCATCTTATAAATAGATCTCCTAGCAAGGTTTTGCAGAAGGATTCAGTGGCAGAGATGGTATGGTCAGACAAAATGACCTCATACAAGCATCTCAGAGTCTTTGGCTGTGAGGCATATAGTCATGTTCCAAAGGAATTTAGGAACAAACTTGAGCCAAAGAGTAGAAAGTGCATCTTTCTAGGCTATGGTAATTCTGGTCAGATGGGATACAGACTTTGGGATCCAGAATCTAGAAAGGTTATCCGCAGCAATGATGTTCACTTTAATGAAGCCAAATATCAATATAAACCAAAGAGGGTTGAGGAGATTAGAAGAGTTGTCTTCCAAGAAGATGGACCTGCACGTGCAAGACAAAATGTCAGGGCTCAAGAGGAGCAAGGACAGGATAGAGTGGAACCACAGGGTGTGGCTGAGCCTCAGCCACCTATTTTGCATAAATCAGGACGTATCTCACGACCTCCTGATCGGTTTGTTCCATCTATGAACTATGTCATGTTGACTGATTGCAATGAGCGTTCATGCTAAAAGGAAGCAGTGCAAATGAAGGACTCCGGGAATTGGCAATTGGCCATGCTGTCAGAGATGACAGCTCTGCATAAAAACCAGACATGGAAGCTAGTTAAATTACCACAGGGCAAAAAGTCTCTACCTTGTAAATGGGTTTACAGGTATAAGATCACCACTCATGATAGTCAGTCAAAGTACAAAGCAAGGCTTGTTGCCAAGGGCTTTAAGCAAGAACAAGGCATTGACTTTGATGAAGTCTTCTCTCCAGTGGTCAAGATGACTACATTGAGATGCTTTCTTGCATTGGTTGCAATATTAGATTTGCTGTTGCACCAAATGGATGTCAAGACAGTGTTCTTGCACGGTGATTTAGATGTGGAAATTTACATGCAGCAGCCAGAAGGGTTTGTTGAGAAAGGCAAGGAAGATTGGGTATGCCAGTTGTTAAAGAGTCTTTATGGCTTAAAACAATCACCGAGGGCATGGTACCATAAGTTCCACAAGTTTATGCTTTCTCAAGGCTACAAACGTAGTGAGTTCGATCACTGTCTATATACAAAGAAGGCTAAGGATGGCAGTTGGCTGATCCTAATTTTGTATGTGGATGACATGTTGATTGCTGGCAAGCACTTGGAAGAAATTTTAGCTTTGAAGTCAAAGATGGAAAAATCGTTTGACATGAAAGACATGGGTGAGGCAAGTCATATACTTGGTATGCGCATTGAGAGAGACAGATCACAAAAGTTGATTTGGTTATCTCAAATAGAGTATATTGACAAGTTTTTGCAACGTTTCAATATGGAGAAGGGAAAGGCATTGAGTGTTCCATTGCCACCATATGTGAAACTTAGCAAACAAGATTGTCCTATGTCTGAGGAAGAAAAGGATGAAATGGATAAAATTCCATATGCGACTGCAGTGGGTAGTTTGATGTATGTAATGATTGCTACAAGTCCGGATATTGCATTTGCAGTGGGAGTCGTTAGCAGATATATGTCAAATCCCAGCAAGAAACATTGGGAGACAGTGAAAGGAATATTGAGATAGCTGAAAGCTACAAAGAGTATGCGTATATGCTATGGGAGTCAGGAGCTAAGTGTAAAGGGTTTTACAGACTCAGATTATGCAGGTGACTTAGACAACCGAAGGTCTACGTCAGGGTATGTCTTTACATTGGCTGGTGGAGCAGTATCATGGCATTCTAGATTACAAGATTGTGTTACTCGTTCTACTATAGAAGCTGAATATGTTGCAACATCAGAGGCATGCAAAGAATCAATTTGGCTTAATCGGCTAGTAACAGATTTGGGAATCAAAGAAGAGATGCCTGTGTTATATTGTGATAGTCAGAGTGCTATACAATTGGCTCGCAATCCAGTTTATCACTCAAAGACAAAGCATGTGGATGTGAAATATCATTTCATCAGGGAAATGCTCGAGGATAAGCAAATTCAGATTGTCAAAGTTCACACCACAGAAAATCCTGCTGATCTACTTACAAAAGGACTTCCCTCAGAGATCTTTGCGCATTTTCCCAAGCAGTTAGGTGTAGAGTAGTACATCACTTTCTCTACATCTCTTGTATATTAGCTTGTATAGTAGCTTCTATCACACTTAAAGTACCACATTGGACTTTAAGTGGGAGGTTGTTGGGGTATGAAGCCCAATGTGGTCGCCCAGGTAAGTGGGCGGGCCACCAGGTATGTACACATATTCTTTTGTTAAAACCTAATAAGAACTCACTATGCTCTATACATTACAGTAGAGCGAGTTCACCATATCCTCATGCTCTTCTTCTTGCACTCTCTCTTGCGTCGCACTTCCGCTCGTACTCCTTCAAAAATGAGTTCTGTAATAGTTCTGTAATACCATAAACCACTGCAAAAGGAGGATGACTAGCAATTGCTAAGGAGGCGAAGTTTGGAGGCACTGTTTGTGCGCTCCTTGCCGCACTGTCGAAGCAAGGGACTTGCCGATACACCGTGTATGAGCCGCAGACGGCTCCAAGCACACAACTAGTTTAACTAGTAAGCTCAAAGAGGGCAATGGTGTGTCACTCACCGCCTTATGCTCCTGCCGTAGAGGATTCCTCGCCGCGAAGAAGAGGGAGACGCCGCTACGCCGCGCTCAACCGCCTCGCCGCCGTCGTGCCGCCGCAACGCTCGATCGCACACACACTCTCACACTCTCTCTCTCTCTCACACACACACACACGCACACACACAAGGAGATGGTGGAGATGGAGCAAGAGCAGCTTCTATTTCACAATGAGAGAATGACTTAATTTTAGGTTTAATTGGCTTTTATGTGAGCTCACCCCATTCACACTTGGGCGCCCATGCTTAGCCAACTAACCCTAGCATGTTCGTGTTAGAGTGCGCCTCTCATCGGCGATCACTCTACCTTTCCCTATTGGACCGACAAGCCCGGTGCCTGACTCTACTTAAATAAATAATACGGTTACAGTGTCCGTCGTAGGCGATAGGGTGCCCGTGAGCCACGAGGGTTAACATTGCCCCCCTTCCTGATGTAGATTCCGTCCTCGGAAGCTATTGAGTTGAAGCTTGGTATGTCCATGTTGTAGAGCATCTAGATTTGAATCTGCAAGGCAAAGTCACTGTTTTAGCAAGCGGAATTATATTGCCATAAATCATGAGGGGAATGTAAAGTACATGTGGAAATGAGTAAATGCAAGATTTATGAAATGTTAGACTGCCATTAAGGACAAATAAATGGCACTTTGAGTAAATTAATTAATCAAGAGTTTTGAGCTTATGGGTGAGTCTATCAATTAGTTAGCTATGACCAAGGTTAAAACAACTACTCTAGTACTAGCTAAGCTAAGAAGATTATCTAAATGCAAGATTCCCTAATTATGCTTTTCAGCTTTGATTAGCCAACTCGCTCTCACAACTGCAAACAAAAGCTTGAAATGTTAACTATAAGCTCAATGGAAGTCTTTTAATTTTTTATTTTTATTTTTTTTTTAATACTTTTTTACTTTGGGTCACAATCATGTGACGTGTGTGCTTATTTTGTATGTCCGGGGTTTTTTGCTTCTCAAGGAAAAGCGCCCACACTGGGAACCTCTAGGGCTCTAGTACCATAGACAATACATGTGAGTGAAGTACCAATTCAAGCCAGGATTTCTCTTCCAGCGTAAGATTTTTCATTTGTGGCACTTATGTTTTTTTTTTTTTGCTTCCATTTCCTTGGTATTCGCACTAGTGTTTTTTGTTGTTTGAGTGAGCAAGCCTTTCTCTGCCTAAAACATTCCTAAGGTCTCAAATACTCGGATAATTTTATTAGCTAGGCCTAGTGGTCAAGTAAATGAGTTAACCTAAAGTCACGGTCTCCTAATCTCCACGCTCATCCATAAGATTAAACTAGAGTTCAATCAACTTAAGCAAAGACAAATTTATACATCTATAATGGCAGATAACAATCATAACTATTGCACTCAAACAAAGAATGAAAAATCATTATTAGCAATTACACATATCCACCAACATGAATCATGGAAAGTAGTACACCTGGAGGTATGGAGTGGCTCATTTCGTTGAAGCAGATGTCCTCAGCCATGTGGATGGAGATCCATATAAGTCCTACCTAACACATCCAAAAACAAGCACTATACCTCTAGGAGGCATGTCAGTGTGAAAAATTAAAACTCCTAAAAAACAAACTCAAAACACAATCTAGACCCCTAACCTACCTATCTGTCACCCCTTTTAGAATCAAGGAAAGAGGATATTATATAAACCGGGTGGCCACCCTAAGGCTAGGCCTCTATCCTCATCATCTAGATAAATAAAATCGTTGTCCCTGAGGCCATAGTCTTCCTCGGTCTCTATTAGTTCCTCTTCATCATCCTCTTGTGCAAGCATGCTAATCAAGAACCTCGCGATGCGTGGATACTCATCTTGTGCACAAGAATAAGCATGTGCCATTGGAGACACATTCGCTACTGGGTAGGGATCACTAGTTAGCCATAGACGTATCAGCCATTCTAACTCCTCAAAATTTCTCTCACATGCAAGGCTCTCTATCAAATCCCATTCGCAAGAAAGTATAGGGTAGCATACGTAGAACACTTGAGGAAAAGACAAAGGGTACCTTTCATCAAAAATAGAAGTGCATGCCTCTGGTGAAGTAGCCATTTTTGACAAGACAGATAGATTTAGTTAGGCCTTTAAAACATAAGAGTTGTTTTTGTGTGTTGCTTGAATTGACACGGTGAATTTGGACTTATATGTAAGATTTGATAGGGTGCTCTCTCGTTGCTAGTCGCTCTTGCTCTTTACTATTTTTGTTTTTTGTGAGTATAAGGCTATATATATACATTCCCTAAGATTGGAATTGAGAGGTCAGGGAGGAAGGTTGAGAGGGGAGCGAGTGAATGATTGATGTTAGCAAACACTCCCCCCTTCCTTGGGTAGATCATACCTTTTGGAATGAGGTCGTCACCTTTTGAAACCAATTGTTCCAAGTTGTTATGGGTGAAGGTTTTAACCAATAGTTTTCGACCGCCCTATGCGTTTCATCTAGTTGCAAGGGTGGTAAGGTACTCTCCCATGATTTTATTTGCAACGTTGTTGTAGGTGGTGAACTTACCCCGGGAGGTGCAAACTCTTTCGTGCTTGTATGGATATGTACAGTGGTAGGTGGAGGTTGTGTCGAAGCTTCTATTTGCGTATAGGAACTACATGAAGAGCAAGAAGCTTCATTTGATTTCCCTGTTCCTGAGCTAGGTGGAACAAATCGTTCTTTCTTTGGTACCCAAACTAGCTCTAGATCGGGTGTGTAACATTCCATGATTTTTTCTTTTCCGCGATTTTCAATTTGTTTTGGAGACACAGGATTGGGTTTACATGGGCTAGGTGACAGGTAAGAGTACACTTTACGTTTGGGCACCCAGATTTGATCATTTCCTTCATAGTATCCTTGGGCTTCCAATAGTCGTTTAGGAATCCAACGCAACGTTTCTTTACATTTCTTGGAGTGAGTGGGACGGTTCTTACTAGGTTTCCGTTTTTTTTCATCAACCATGCTCACTACAGAGGCTTTAGGGACCCACTTGTATGTTTTCTGTGTTATATTAGGATGGTTCTTGTGTGTCTCAAGCTTTCTTTCAACTACATCAGTTGAAGCTCTAGAGAGTTGGGCTATGGGGACGTATGGTTCTTGTGTGTCTCAAGCTTTCTTTCAACTACATCAGTTGAAGCTCTAGAGAGTTGGGCTATGGGGACGTATGGTTCAACCTCCTGGACATGCAATGTCTTGGGTTTTATTTCCTTAGGCAATATCTCAGGGACTATGGCTTGAGTGGTAGGGCTAAGAGTTGGTTTTTGCGTTGTAACACCCCCAGTCCCCCAATCAATAGTGCATTTGGTGGCTATCATCCACGTGCGGCCTAGGTTTATATTACCCTCCATAGTTCCAGTAGGCATGACCAAAAAGTCTTGAGCTACAATCCCATTGTCATAACTGACAGAAGTGTGCCAGATTCCAAAAACCGTAGTTTTTTTCTTGTTGACACCCTTGACTTAGATAATACTCTCAGATAGAGGTGGCTTCCCTAACTGACACCACACCCCATAGGATAGCAGATTATATTTAGCACCTGTGTCCAATAAGGCGTTATATAGCACTTTTCCATAGGCACTATTTAACTCAATGGGGTATCGTAGAGGTGTGTCAGAGTCCAACCCATCCTCTTCGATTTCCACGTGGAATGCATTTGTGACTCCAAGGTTAGCCTCTCGTTTTTGTCTTATACGTTGTTGTCGCTCCTTAGCCTCAGCTTGAGCTTGTATCTTGTTTAACTCGGTTTGTGCTTTGGCGGCCTTCTTTTGATGAATGGCCCGTAGTTCTTCTTGGCTTAAAGGATCATAATATCTTTTGAATTTACTCCCATTGAGGAATCCAATGGTTTCAACTCCATCAAGAGTTTCCACACGAAGGGTACCTTGTGGGGTAATTTCACATACTCTATATGGTCCTTTACCAGCATATTTCAACTTTTTCTTCTCTTTACGTACTCCATACATAAGGACTTTATCACCAACTTTGATGTCCTTGTCCTTCACATGGCGATCAAACCACTTCTTTCTCCTATCCTTTTCCACAAGAGCATTTTGCACAGCCAACTGTCTCTCTTCGTCTAGTTTTTCTAAGATATACAAACGCTCGGTTAAGGGGTTACCATTCCATCCTTCTTGCGAAGCTACCCTAAGACTAGGAATGACAAACTCCCAAGGCATAACCGCTTCTTGGCCGTATACCATTTTGAATGGCGTACAATTAATAGCCACTTTATAAGCAGTACGATAAGCCCATAGAGCAGATGTCAACTTCAAATCCCAATCAGTGCAATGAGCTTCTACCGTCTTGGTTAAAATAGAGATTAGAGTCTTGTTGGTGCTCTCCGCTTGTCCATTAGCTTGCGGGTAATAAGGTGTAGACTTATGGTGGGATATCATAAAGGTCGTGGTAAGCTCTCTTACTACCTCATTTATAAAATGGGTACCATTATCACTAACAATTTCAAAAGGGCAACCAAATCTTGTGATAATGTTCTCAAAAAGAAACTTAGCTGTTGTCCTCGCGTCAGCTTTTTGTGAAGCCTTAGCTTCAGCCCACTTTGTTACATAGTCCGTAGCAACTAGAATATATCGAGATTGAGTGTTGCGAGCTGCGGGACTAATTGGACCTACAAATTCTAAGCCCCATTTTTCAAATGGTTGGGTTACTTTAATAGGATGTAAGGGCATTCTGTCTTTGCGCTGTGTGGTCTTGTAACGTTGGCACTCATCACACCCTTTTGTAAAAAGTGATGCATCCTTAAATAAAGTTGGCCACCAATAGCCTGATTGCAGCACCTTTCTAGCAGTCAGGTCTCGTGAAAAATGTCCTCCTGCTATGCCCATATGTGCTTCTTGCAAGATATACAAATATTCATCCTCGCGGGCACAACGCCTAAGAATATCGTCCTTGCCTAGTCTATAAAGAGTTCCGGCAATCAAACAATAGGGTTCACATTCTTTTACTAGCCTTCGAGCGATATCCTTATGAAGTTCCTTGGGTGGAAAACCATTAACTAAAAAGTTAACAATGTTCTCACTCCATTCAGGCATAGTCTCAACTATGAATAGGGAAGTATCGGGTAATTCATCATCAACTCCTGTAGGGGCCTCACCATTGGGTATGCGAGACAAATGATCAGCCATGACGTGCCTTTTACCGGGTCTCACTACAATCGTGAAATCAAACTCCAGAAGAATTAACAACCATCGTGTGATTCTTCCTGTGGAGCATGGCTTGTTTACCAGATACAGCAACGCTTGATGATCCACATAAAATACAAACTTGTTTGCCAGAAGGTAGTAGTGAAATTTCTTTACTGCATAAACCATTGCTAAACCTTCTCGCTCTGTAGTGGTGTAGTTCCTTTTAGCATCGTTCAATTGACGGCTTGCAAAGCTAATGGGATAGTCCAATTTATGTTCTCCTGGTTGAGTGAGAACACACCCAATAGCAAAGTTTGATGCATCAATATGCACATGGAAAATGACATCCCAGTTAGGTGTCCTTAAAATCGGAGCACTTGCTAGTGTTTTCTTCAATTGTTCATAGGCCTGGTCACACTCTTCAGTCCATTTAAATTCAATGAGAAGCTTGTACAAAGGACGTGCTATCTCAGCGAAAAATAAAATAAACCGTCGATAATAACCCACGTGTCCCATGAACCTTTGAACTCCCTTGTAATTGGTTGGTGGTGGTAACTCTAGAATCACTTTAATTTTGCTCTCATCGGTTGAGATACCATTCTTGGATACTATATGCCCTAAAATAACTCCATGCTTGACCCAAAATTGGCATTTGAACGGGTTCAATGAGATACGATATAACCTACACTTTTCGAAACACCTTCCGCAAACATGATAGATGTTCTTTCCAAGAAGAGTAAACACAAAGGTCGTCTAAGAAAGCTTCACAAAACTCTCTCAAATATTCTTTAAAAGCAGTGTTTATTAATCGTTGGAATGTAGCAGGGGCATTTGTTAAGCCAAAAGCCATCACACGAAATGCAAACACGCCAAATTCTGTGATGAAGGCAGTTTTAGCTTGGTCCTCTAGCGCTATCGTGATTTGTTGTAGCCTGAGTACCCATCTAGAAAGCTATAAGCTTCCTTTCCTGCAACTCTTTCGAGTACATGTTCGGAATATGGTAGGGGGTAATGGTCTCTTCTAGTAGCTGCATTAACTTTTTTGAGGTCCACGCACACCCTGAGTTTCCCATTCTTTTTTGGCACGATAACTATTGGAGACACCCATTCAGAGTGTTCAATAGGATATATGAACCCACATTTGATAAGCTTTTCTAGTTCTTCTTGAATGATCTTTGCGTACTTAGGATTCATCGGGTAGGGTCTTTGTTGTACGGGCTTCGCAGTGCTAATCATAGGGATGGTATGTTGGACCACAGAAGGTGGAACACCTTTCATATCATGGTATGTCCAAGCGAATACGTCCTTGAATTCCTTGAGAAGCTCTTTGAGGACCTCCTCTTCAACTTTTGTGAGGTCTTGGGCAATAAAAACAGGTTTTGATTCTTCACCGAGGTCAGCTAATTCTATTTCTTTAACTATTGCCGGACCATCATAGATTCCATTATTCCCATCGATAGGTATTCTTTGGGCTTTTGTGTACACAACCTTTGCTTCCCCTATGGTGTAAGATTTGAAATGTTCTGGTGCAGGATGCAAGTCTGTGGATTCTGGTTGTGCTTTGGTTTGTGCTTCCATTTCTGCTTTCTTGTGTTGTCGAGCTAACTCTTGGTTTTGATGCCTCCTTGCAGTGCGGCTCAACTTTGGCTTGTCTATGATCTCTAATTGGGCTATGTCATGGGGTCGTGGTCTACACCACATAACATTTTGGAGATATTCACCCCAATTTTCTACCAATTTTCGATGAGCATCACATGCCCCTATATAACTGAGCCATTCTGCTGAGGATCTCTTCTTTTTTATCCTAGCACGTACATTGGCTCGATATCGACGCCTCTTAAGGTTTTTCTTTTTCTTATTTGAGACCTGCTTTTGATTTGCATTTAGATCTGGCTCACTAAAGGAGTCCTCGTTGGTGTCCTCTTCACTCTCAGGGGAGTTATCATCGGTTGATGTGCTCGGTCCTTCCGAATGTTTTGACTCTGAACTTGCTCCACTCTCTAATTCATGAGATTCAGAATCCGTTTCACTCTGGGAGTCAGTGTCCAAGTCGTGTTGGTCAAAGTCTTCTATTGAGCTATCGGTGTCACTGTCAGATTGGTCCACAATTGCCTTGCCCTTAGAAGATGCATGTATGGCACTTATCATGTTCAGAGGTGAAATTTGTGGTACCTCTTCCCCCTCTGGTGCCACCCAAGTGGTTCCTTTATTTCCCCAGGTATCTATGGTTGCAGCTAGGTGTACCCAGTCTACGTTGTCTGATTCCGTCATACCCGGTAACACATCCATGTAAGGAGAATCTTGGCCAATGTCTGTATCCTTCTTACAAGTGTAACAATATTGTAGTGGGGCCGAGTGAACTGTGGTGTTAGAGCGATGATCAATAATGGTTTTACTCCCTAAGGGGTGTACCTTACCAGTCACCAAATCCACTCTAAGGACAGAGTCTTGGAATTGCAAATAGACATGATTTTTAGACCAATCATGAACCATTTGTGCTTCCCTCATGAATGGTCGTCCTAAAATCATTTCATATGACATAAGGTGTTTAGAGAAATCCATTACAATGAACGTATGTCGTACCTTGTGTCCTAGAATTTTGATCTTAAGATCCTTGAGCATCCCCATAGGTTTGGCTATGGTACCATTTGCCATCTTTACCACAATGTTAGTAACACTGAGGCGGGGTTTTCCCATGGATTCCCAACAATCTTTTGTAACGATGCTAACTCCCGCACCACCATCAAGAATTCCCTTTATAGTTAATCCCTTGGTAGTGATGGGTAGGGTCGCATTAGACTCGTCGCCTTCAAAATACTGCCCTAATTCGTTAATGGGTACCTCGATCACAGACTCGTGTCCATCTAAGTCAAGTGATTGCACATGATTTTCCTCATCAATCATAATCAAGTCAGGCCTATTTGGTTGCGCAAACTGCGATAATCCCGTTCGTAGCTCTCCGTTAAGGAATGCTCGAAGTGCAAGGAATAACTCAGGATCTCCATACAGCTTTGCTATGATCGTGGTTCGGACCTCAGAAGACATGAAGTCCACTAGTTTGGCAACATTCATTGGCATTTTGCAGGGTGTAGGTCCTTGACTAGGAACTGGTGAGGATGGAATCTCATATTCCTCAATGGGATCAGGTATTCCTTCGTTAAACATCCTTTCCAACAAGAAAGGTGTATGCTCACTTTCTGATGCCCCGTCCTCACTCCCTTCTTGGATGATACTAGATATGGCTAACGGTCTATGGTTCATGTGGGGTGGATGAACTTGCGTGGGAAACACTGTGTCATGAATTTTGACATGCATGGGTTCTGGTTCTAGTTTCCTTTGAGTCTCCTCCACTAAACCTCTTAGATGTTTCACCTGCTCAATCTCGTCTACTGGGTTTGGATACGTCCCAATCTTCTTTTTACGATTCTTCCCTTTTTGCCCTTGCGGTTTATCTTGGGGGTCTTGGATTGGATTTGGAAACACTTGTGGTGTTTTCAGAGGCTCTTTATGGTTTTCTCTTATTCGGTTTTCATTTGGTTCCATGTTACGATTTTCTTTGTCGGTCTTTCCCTTTGTGGTATTGGTTCTAGTCTCCATTGTCTCGATTGAATCTGAATCATCCTCAAGGTCATTCATATACATGGGGTCATCTCCTGTTCCTATGTTTGTTTTGGAACTTGGCTTTGAATTTCCCGATTCTGCGACCTCTTCCTTCGCGTCTTCTTTTTCTTTGCTTGGATAACTGACGCGGTATCTCTCTCTTCGAGGATATGGCCTGGCCCTTGAAGCATGGACCGTGTAATCGCATAAGCGGGTGCGACGGGTGGTATTGGCGATGTCACACTAGCAATTTCGACCAAATTTAGGGGTGTGATTTTAGGCGCATTTGGGTTATAGGGGCATTGGGCAATCAAGTGATCTATGCCACAACGATTACATGTGAGTATTGGCATTGCAGACGTGCTCCCTTGATTCATTTGCATCTGTGTAGCATTCTTTTGCAACCTAATAGGGCACTCCGCTGCCCGATATGGTCCACCACACTCGTAGCATTGAAGAGGTGGCCTCCTAGCCTGGGTGTTGATATTTTGACCTCTGGATGCGAGAGCAGCAGCTTGATAAACCGGCTTGACTTGCCCCCAACAATCTTCCATGTAGTATATAGGACACTCTTCCAATGTATCAAGTCCATAGGCAATACTAGTGTCTATTTCCTCCTCACAGCCATCTGCATAAGCATTTGATGGCTCGCAACCCACTTGGTTCATAGGGGCGACTCTTGGATGCGGGGGCTGCGGTCCTAGCACAGGAGATGGTAGCGGTGTAGCTTGTACAACATTTTGAGATCTAGGGACCATGTGTTGCGGTAGTTGCTCAACAGGTGGAGCAGGCATCAATACAGGAGCTCGAGGTGCATCCGTCCAGGCTACAGGTGGTCTATTTTCCATAATACGTTTGATCATTAAACAATCCTTAGCTTGGTGACCATACCTACCACATGCGTTGCAAGTTCCATTAAATTTTACTCTAAACGTAGGGCACTCACTAGTGCTATGTGGACCTAAGCAAATGGAACACCATTGTTGCTCCCTTCTTGGATACATGTGACTATTTTGAGGGGGTCAATTATCCTTAAGAGACTCTTGGATTGCCTTGGTGAGGTCTGTCAAGAATGTCTCAAATACCTTTGGCTCATTGGCAATGGGCTTTGCAGTCATGGGTTCATACTCAATGGCTTGTGAGCTAGTGGATCTCGTGTCAATAGACACCCTCATGCCTGCTATCATCAAGTTGTCCTCTAATTGGATTGCATTGGCAGTGACATCTTCCCAGGTTGTGATACCTCTAATCACTAGTCCATTATAGATTCCTTCATTCCTCAACCCTCGAATGAATCGATCAAGCAGTTGGTTATTGTTGAAGCGCTCATTTACAGGGCAGCGAGAGTTTAAGTGCTTTAGACGACTAATGAAGTCCCTTACTGACTCTCCTTCCTTACGTTCGGCCTTCTGTAGCTGAGATGCTACACCCCAAAGCACACCTTCTCGTATGTACTCCTTTAGAAACAACCTTCGAAGGGTAGGGTAGATTGTTTTCTCGTCCACCCTTAGGGTCCTATACCAATCTCCAGCCTTCCCACTTAATGTCAAGCTTAAGGCATTGCACTTATGTAGTTCGTTGCGTTCCCCTAAGGAATCACATACTTGTTCAAACACTTCAATGTGTTTCCTAGCATCTTCATCCCTATTGAATTTTTGCGTGAGTTTGGCAATTTGTACTGCCTTACTTCTAGGCTCTCTATCAGATGCATGACGCATATTTTCCGCGATAGATCGACCTATGGTTTGAGCAAACGCTGCCAAGTCACCTATGTGAGGAGGTAGGGCCGGTGGAGGTACTCTTGGAATTATATGTGGGAGAGGGACGGGTACCGGTCTTGGCATATGTGTGGATGATGCAGGATATGGAACATAACCGGGCATAGGTCCACTCGGATAAGGGCTAGGGAGCGGCACTCGAGGAGCATAAACAAGTGGTACAATTGGAGGTGTGGGGGCCATGTGTGCATAAGGGGCTAGAGGCACATACGGTCGCGGCCCCATATTAGGTACTACGACACTAGGTAGTGGCACTGCGCTAATCGTAGATGTCATCGGTACATTCTCTGTCAGGCTTATCCCTGGAGTGAGCACTGTGTTTTCCTTAATAGAGGGTTGAGCCAAGTTAGGGAAGCTAAAGTTTTCGCTCGGAGGCTCAGATTGCATAGAGACCCAGGTGAAATGACGTAATATGGGTCCATGGGGCTCATTAGAGGAGTCTCCATTTGTGATAGAGTAGGCTGTTGAGCCTTGCTCGTATCCAGAAATCTCATGGGGCCAGTTGAGAGTATATTTACCCCTCGGTTTTGCCTTTCTGATTGAATAATGCCATGGATAACATTACAGATCATTTTCTGTTGATCTTCGATGCTCGTGGCACTAGAGGTGGATTTTACAATCTCTATCCATCCTACATGGTAGGCATGGCCAGAGTGTAGATCCGTCAACACCTCAGTGTGGAGGTCGTATGTCCAATGATCATTAATGAACAATCCTTCTAGAGTCGACGTGTTAACGGTTTCTTGTGAGGTAGAAGCAATGTTGCTTCCCGTGGTTTTACTTGTCACCAACGGTACTCTAGAGGGAACTTCTGAAGGAGGCAGCTCAACAGGGCCTTCCTGGTAAGAAGTTGGCAGGATATCCACATGGACACTCTTTGGGGGTGTGGGGTCCACGTGCGATGTGAAAGGAGAGTCCACTTCCCCACCCCCTTTGTGTGCTTCATTTGCATCAGGTTCCGAGCGAGTAGCTCTACCTAATGTTTCCATGAAACGGCTAAACATACTAGTACTAGGCTGTGGAGATTCGGGAGGTGCATGGCCTTCTCTCTCAGTGTTTGGGGTAGGGTATGCTTCCATGATTCTGAGTCGGAGGAGGAATCACTAGCGGCTATTTTAGGGTCTTGGGTGGTGCTACCTTGTGTCCCCGCTGAGGGTCTAGATCCTATCGTGGATGGGTAATGGGTGTCCGTATGAACAGAGGCACCCTCAATATGCTTGTGTTCTAGCACCCGCCCAGAGCGTAAGTGCATGTGCTTTTGATACCCTAAGGTGTCAAAAAATTGCTCTAGGAGGCCTTGTGACTAGTTTTTAGCGTGTTTTTTTGTTTGTTTTTTTGCTAGATTTTTTAGAGCGTGTCGTGGAATGGACCGTGTGATAGCTCGAAATGAGCGTATCGCTAGGAGGGACGCGCTGTGCTTTACAGCCCATCGTTTGGTTCTATTTTGCTCCAGAAAAGCCCGAAACAGTCTTTTCCTAGCTGGGGAACTAGGCTCCAAATAGCAAGTCTAAAGGTGCAAGTGGGAAGAGAAGGGAGGAGAGTGGAGGACTTGTCCCACATGCTCTCATTCCCTCTTGAGGAGGTAGGGTATATATATAAGAGTGAATCTAGTATATATCATAGGACTGAGGCCTGGGCCTGGGCCTGGGCCTGGGCTTGGGCTTGGGCTTGGGCTTGAAGAAACGATCCCGATCTAACTTTTATACAAACCAACCCGTCCGTTTTTATTATTTTCGAAAATCTAACCTCCCCCTCGCTCACGTTTTTATTTTTCGAATTTTTTGTTTTTTTTTTCAATTTTTTTTTACATTTTTTTTTTATATAGATATTATTTGGTACGCGTTTTGGTGCGCGTTGACCTCACCTAACTATTTATTGTCCCACCTACCTACTGACTTGCTAATCAGTGGTTCACCTAATTACTAACCTACTTAATTAACTAACCGTGCGCCTAACTGTGCACAAACCAGAAAACATAGAAAACATAGAAAATGCAAAAATTGAAACTTGACAGAACTGTACAGTGAAAACACAAAAAATGCAAAAAAAACGCAAGAAATGCTAACTGTGTGTAAACAGAAAAACAGAATTTTGCTAACTGTCTAACTAATACTAAATGTACGCAGCAGAAAAACAGAAAATGCAAACTGTGCGCAACAGAAAAACAGAATTAACAACTTGCAGAAAAAATACGCCTTCCTCTCCCTCTTCTTTCCTACTGCAAACCACTCATACAAGAAGCACAAAGTGCCTCTTGGGCTTAGTGCAGGGCTATTCCCCGGCAGCGGCGCCAAAAATGTGCGCTCCTTGCCGCACTGTCGAAGCAAGGGACTTGCCGATACACCGTGTACGAGCCACAGACGGCTCCAAGCACACAACTAGTTTAACTAGTAAGCTCAAAGAGGGCAATGGTGTGTCACTCACCGCCTTATGCTCCTGCCGTAGAGGATTCCTCACCGCGAAGAAGAGGGAGACGCCGCTACGTCGCGCTCAACCGCCTCGCCGCCGTCGTGCCGCCGCAACGCTCGATCGCACACACACTCTCACTCTCTCTCTCTCTCTCTCTCACACACACACACACACACACACACACACACACACACACACACACACACACACACACACACACACACGCACACACACACAAGGAGATGGTGAAGGAGAAGGTGGAGATGGAGCAAGAGCAGCTTCTATTGCACAATGAGAGAATGACTCAATTTTAGGTTTAATTGGCTTTTATGTGAGCTCACCCCATTCACACTTGGGCGCCCATGCTTAGCCAACTAACCCTAGCATGTTCGTGTTAGAGTGCGCCTCTCATCGGCGATCACTCTACCTTTCCCTATTGGACCGACAAGCCCGGTGCCTGACTCTACTTAAATAAATAATACGGTTACAGTGTCCGTCGTAGGCGATAGGGTGCTCGTGAGCCACGAGGGTTAACACTGTTGTTCATGGACTTCTTCAACCTGCTTCTCACCAAGCCTTATTCACCTCAAGGCGGCACCGTCTCCAATGCTTTCGAGGGCTCTGAAGCACCACCTTTGTAAAGCTCCCACAACACAGCCTTTGTAAATCTCTGATACCAGTGTTAAGAGATGCTGGCTATGATGGTTGATGGTTTGTAGGACTCATGGCGAGCAAGCTTGGTGCAGGACGAGAGAGAGAGAGAGAGAGAGAGAGAGAGAGAGAGAGAGAGAGAGAGAGAGAGAGAGAGAGAGAGAGAGAGAGAGAGAGAGAGAGAGAGAGAGAGAGAATTTGGTACGACAAGCAAAAAATAAAAACACGCTTGTCAACCTTACAATATGTATAAACCAACATTTTCCATGCACAACTTATCCTTAACTGAATCTTTTCCGCATGCCATATGAGGCTTGTTCCCACGAGCTTGGAAACTTAACTAGAAACCTAACAGTTTTTGTTTCCATATTTTGGCCTGCTTTAAGCCCTAGTTGGAAGCTTCCAAGGCTGCATTGATTGGCTAAAAAAATTTGTCTACCAAAATTAATCCTCTAGATGTTTCTTCGATTTCACTCTCAGTTTCTTTCACTTTTTATTGGAATAGATTTTTGGTTTTTTCCTCAAGTTCTTCCTTTTGTTTCTGTTTTCTCATCTCATATCTTTGACGTCTTCTTTTCTTGGTCTTTTGCGAGGAATTTTTAGTACTCTCTGATTCATTAGAAGAGTTATGTTCCTTTTTCTTAGCTTGGGATCTAGTGATCACCTTGACTGGAACAATAGGTTCACTTTTTGAAGAGCTACTAGGTATCACTTGAAATATATTCACCATTGATTTTCCTTTGTTTAACAGATTCTTTGGATAGTCTTTAGGGAAGCGTCCACCCTTCTTGCAACATTGTGTACAAAAAGCTTCAACTGGCTTAATGTTTTTGTCAGGTTCTGGGAATTCATTTTTCCAATGATCATATGCACCACAATTATGGCAGTTTCTAGTCTTTGGCTTAATCATGGGTCTTACCATTGGAGGTCTAACACCTTGATTAGCTACAAAGTACATCAATGTAAGCTCTAGTGTAGCTTAAGTCACCGGCTCTTCCATTGAAGGTGGATGTGAATTATACCACTCTCCTTCTACCATTATTGTAGATGGACTACACTCAACATAAGGTGCAACATGCACTAGTGCTTGTTCATCTATGACTCCTCTTCTGAATGCATGTACTTTACAGGCATTGCATTATGTCCAAGAAATAGAAGCTGTTGACCCAACACTAGTTGTTCTCTTTTCATACCCATTGGTGATCTTTATGATGGGGCCATATTAGGCTTGTATCTGTACATGGTTTGTCCTTGTGATCTC
Organism: Adiantum capillus-veneris; assembly: GCF_014529385.1. NCBI lineage: Eukaryota > Viridiplantae > Streptophyta > Polypodiopsida > Polypodiales > Pteridaceae > Adiantum > Adiantum capillus-veneris. The sequence goes on along the minus strand of NC_140940.1, from coordinate 1,619,612 downwards.
ATAAGCACATTTTGAACATTTGCATTATACTTTGATCGATAATAGCACTCATTGGTCTCATGGTTTGTCCATTTACCCTCAACTACACATCGTTTCTATGGCCTAATTGATTGTCCCTGTTGAGGTATTCCTTGTCCAGGTCCTCTCATAGGAGCTTTCTGCATAGTATTCATCATTTTGTTCATCCTTTTGAGCATGTCTTCTATGGTTGTAAGTGGTGCTGCAGCAGCTATTCCCACTTGTGTTGGTTTTGTGAATGCTGTTTTCTCACTCTAAGTATCCTTAGGGACATCTTCTTTATTGAAAATATCACAATTGTCTCCCAAGTCAATAGCATTTAATACACATGCTTCTAGGGTCGTATGCTTCTTGCTATATAGTATAGCATGGAGTCCTTTATTCAGCAATCCTTTTGAAAACAATGACACTAATATTTCTTTTGCTGGTATTTGTAATTTTGGGCATCTTGCAATGTATCACTTCATCCTAGCTGCACAATCCCTAACACTCACCTTGTTTTTGTTTGAAGCTATAGATTTGAGCAACCGTGTTATGTTTGATCCCAGTTTTGGAACATGCAGCTACAAATCCCTGAGCTAATGTATTTAAATCCATGATTGTCTTTGGTGGAATGTTTTGGAACCATGTCAAAGTTTTTCCTTCTAAAGTCATTCCAAATTCCTCAAATTGAGTGTGGAAATCAAATATTCTTTCTTCTCTTAGCACTTTGTTGAAGCTAATTGAGTGGTCATATAGATCCCTAGATCCATTGTATTTTTTGATCCATTTTTGAAAATCAGCTGGTCTAACACATTTATTAGGCTCAACTCTAACTCTTTTGGCAATTAGTCCTATCTCGAGTCCTTCAAACCAATCTGCTGGAAATATTGACTCATGTAGCCATGCACTGGCTCTAATGTCACTCGGTTTTTTTCATGATGAGGTAGGTTTGGGTTTTTTAGCATTGCTCCCAAAATACTTCTCGTGGAGTTCCTCTCTTGGGATAGAATTAGGTCCCTATCCCAATATCCAATCTCTTATAGAGTATCCTTGGTATCAAGTCTGTTCTATCTCCTCAATACTCATCATAACAAAGTTATTGTTCTAATAATCCCTAAATAGGTAAGATGGTAGATATGCTGGACCCTTGTCCTGGACCCTTTAACTGCCCTAATTTAGCATGAGAGGTCCATAAACGATCCTTGACATTCCTATCCCATCATTAATAGACTCCAAACCTAGGATTATCAGTACTAAGCCATTTCAAAGGTTTCAGATCAACTTGATCATATCCCTTGAATTCTAAAATTGGTGGACCTTCTTTTGCTGCCATATCCAAAATTATTGTATTCACTTCTAACCCCCATTTGTCTACCACACCAAGATTTTCAACTTCTACATACCAAGTCTCATTTTTATCCATATACATTTTTCCCTGTTTGTTTGCGCTTATTTCCTCTTCAAACTCTATGTCATGGTCATCAATGCAAATGGCATACTCTTCATTAGGATCCAGGTAAACTTGAGCTCCATGGATGTAAGTCTTCTAAAAGGTGAGTATGTGCTTATATCACAGTGCTGTTCCAGTTCTTGGCTGAGTCAAATAGGAAGACATTTCAGATATTGAATTGGAATAAGTGTCTTGGACTTCTTCAAAGATAGTGCCCAATTGATCACCTTGATTCACACTCTCTTTGGTGGATAGCCTACTAGCAGTCTCTCCAAGTATACCTTGATTTGCTAGTGTACGACCAGATCTAAGGTTCATATAGACTTGCTAAGCCTTGGATAGAGTACTTACTGGTGGATTGGATTTTTATTCATTTTTCCACTTGACTTGAACTCAGCTCCTATCAAGCTCCCAATTCTTTGCATGAAACCTGGTTCCTATGACAGTTTTACCAAGTTAGTTGTTTTCTCTCAAAGACTGTACAATTTTTGCTAGCTATTTTGATTGGTCTGTATATCACTTCAATCTGAGCTAAGTGAGTTAGCAAATGATATTTCTAGATTCTACCCTTGCAAAGAGCCAAAGGACTAATCTGCAACATGGAAACTGAGTTATCATGTAATTATTTTGATAAAATGGAACCCAAACATGACCAGTGACTTTTGGACTTGTTTTGCCGTATAGACACCTTGTTATAGTCTCTTGACAAGTTTCACTGAGTTTGAATAAGATTTGTCCAAGTTACCAACTCTTTAGTGTTCGAAGACTCAATTTTCAAGAATCTGACTTAAGTCTCACCTTTGTGATCCAAATTTCACCAAACTTGATAGGAGTAGCCTACTTGATGTGCCTAACCCTATGGTATACTCAATTGTGCAAAAATTCTCAAATTTGGGGTAGATGTAGATAATCATGATTATTTACTTATGGAACTTTTTAGTATTTTTTTGCCAATTTGATAATACAAGCAGGTAAAGCAACTCAACTTAAGCTCCCTAGCAAAGTTTCACAAAGTTTGGATAAACCATGCTCAATTTGTCAACAATTTTGTGTTCGTAGACTATCTTTACAAAACTGTCCAAATTTTCACTTTAAAGATCCAACTTTTATTAAATTTAATGTGAGTGTTCAATACAACATGCCTAAGCCTGTGGTACTGCAATTTGACCAAAAACACTTTGATTTGGGGCAAATGTAAATAATCACAATTACTTACATTTGGCCAATTTTGACATCTTTCTGGACAGCTGATCCTACACATTGATGAAACACTTCAAGATAAGCCTATGAGCCAAGTTTCACACAAATTGAAGAAAATTATCCAATCCAAATACAATTTCTCGACAAACAGTATAGACTTCAGTTTTTTCCAAGTTTTTGGTCTCTTTTGTGATCCAAACTCTATGAACCTTCACAAAAGATGCTTGTAATCATGCATAGAGTCTTTGGTATCAGTCTTGATCAATTTGAACCAAATGTAAATAATCACGATTATTTACTTTTGGCCTAAAATGAACATTTTTTGTAATTTTTTCAATAGTCAGTCTTTTTCTGACATGTTTTAAGCCTCTGAGTCAAGTCAAAAATTAATTTGGCCTTAATTCTCAAGAAAATGTAAATAATATGAGTTTTTGCCAACTCTTGAAAACTTACCTCAAATGCATCCTTATGCTTATCCACTGGTTCATACAACTTTTATGAGCACAATTTGTGGTTGACAATATTTTGATGTTGTTTCAAGTCGTAGACTTGACTTACAGATGATTATTTTGGAGTGAGCAATGATTTGAGATCCACCTCCGATTCTACTTACCCTACTCCTAGGTTCTACTGCAATTGGGTTGTGAAAGGTATCCACAAACATTTGTTTTCTTGTTTTTATGGTTTTTGTAATGGAATTGGCCTATTAACTTGAGAGTAGCGGAAATTAATGAGAGTACTTTTGAGAAATTACTTTGTGAGCATAGCGGATGAACATAATTGAATATAGCAGCATAAACATAGCAGTTAGTTAACTTGGCATGAACAATACTTTTGCAAGAGAGAGAATTTAGAGAACATGACAACAGTTGCAGATCGGATTTATGTGGAGCCGGTCCCCCCTCTAATAGGCATTTGTATTATGATTTCTCTCATGAAAAGAGGCTTGTTACAATACAATCTTTGTGTTCTTTGTGACCTAGGTGATGCAATGAAGATGGAAAGATTCATGCATAACATAAACTTTGAAGAAAGCTTCAAATATCCCAAGCCTCAGTCCCAAGACCTCAAACAAAGAGCTAGCAGGGAATAAGGGTAGGGAAGAGGAAGAAGAAACATTGCATAGGGGAAAGAATTATTTCCTCACCTATCATAACTCTTCTTGATAACATACATAATAGCATAGTAATGAAGATGGAGAAGATGGAAACCTTAAGCATTGAAGCATGGCTCTTGGTTGGATTTGCACTCCATATCCACGAGTGTTGGTGTAGGCTCTCAACCTCTACTTGCTTGGAGAAGGAGAGGGAGTTCTTGCACTTTGCACAATGCATAATGAGAGTGTGTGTGGAAGAGTATACCCCCTAAGCAACCCCCTGGCTTGCTTTGGTCGACCCCCCGTTGTAGCTCATGCTTGAAGCTCATTGGACCCCTCTAGGCCTAGCCATTCACAAGCAGGAGGCATTACAAGCAACAAGGGTAGCCTTGGGAAAAATGTCCCCCTTTCCCCTTTGAGAGAGAGGACTTGATAAATGAAAAGACAATTAATTAAATCTCCTAAATTATCATTGGACCCCTTGGGTGGCCAACCAATAGGCTTCAGGCACACCATGAGGGCAACATGAGGAGCAACTTGGAAAGTGTCACTTTTGCTTTCTTTGTACCATGCATGCCTTGTGTGAGTGTGTGGGTGTTCTCTCTCATCCCCCCTCTTTTAGGGCTCGCCCCCTCCTTGTAGGGATTGAATCTTTGAATTTTTGACGCCTGAAGCCCCTCATGCATAGGCCCAGTTCCCACCATAAGCTTGTCCTTTAAGCACTTTAAGCTTGGGCTGGGTTCTCACCTCAAGTGTAGCCCTAACATCTCAATCATGACAAGCACCTCAAGAATCTCAATCATCAAGCACCTCAAGGACCACAAGCACCTTAAGCTTGGGCCGGGTTCCCACCTCAAGCACCTTAAGCTTGGGCCGCAGGTTCCCACCTCAAGCTTAGCCCTAGCTTACCTAAGGTTAAAGGACTTTTACACTAACTATTGAAGGTCTTCAATGAAGCTAAACCTAAGGTATTATGCTCCATTGGTTAGCCTTGCTCTTTGATAGACCATCTCTCACTTGGGCCCCTTTACCATTGGCCTCGTGTTGAGATAGATTTATAAGAACATTTCAATATCTTAACCCTTGTTCCCATTTATTCTCCCACATTAAGTGATCAGTTTAATATGAGAAAATCATTTGGGTTGGTTAGATATTAGTTTTTATGAAAGTTTCTTGAGCATTGATATTAAGACTTGTCTTGTCCATCAATCATTCTCAAAATCCCAACCTAATCCTACAATCCTACAAGGTACTTAGCAAGTACAATCTACTCCCAAGCTACCACTACAAAGCAAAACACTCTTAAGCTATAAAATTTTAAAGAGAAAGTTTAACTCTAAGTGATTCTAGAGCAAGGTAAAGGACACTTACACTAGACACTCTTGTTTTTCCCTGTATAGGACTACTCGTTCCCGGGGATTTAACATTTGCAAGTTTTTCATTTCAAGTTTTTTTGACAATTTTAGTAATCTTTAGAGTTTTTTTAACCAAATATGTGTCATAGCATACAATATCTATTTAATGTAATTTTCAATCGTCATAAGACTCCATATATGTGTGGTTGACGGAGAGAGAAAGTATAAATTCTAGAGAGATAGTATTTATGCGAGTTACCATTGGAAGAAGAGATCATAAATCCTTGAGAGAGAGAGAGAGTGACTTCTCTTCTAGAGAGAGAAAGTAAAATCCTAGAGTTGTATATCACTACGCAGAGAAAGAGAGAGAGAGATGGAGAGAGAGACCGAGAGGGCATAACGACGGAAAAAATGTAAACAAATAAAATCACCATTTCACAACTCATGCCATTAGAGTCAAATATGCTCGCAACGCATGTGATCATAGTCAAATAATCCACAACATATAAACATGTGATAAAGTAAAAAATCATGCAAAATAGAGACAACACTAATTTCAGAGTTAAATATAATCCACAGCATATATAAATGTGATGAAGTCAAAAATAATGCCAGATAGAGACAATACTATTTTTCCCAAGCAATCGCTTTTTGAAACAACGTAAGTTTGAGGATGTAACGTGTAATAGATGGGCCACATTGGTTGGAGTTGGAGTTTGCTGAAATTCAACTCGAGAAAGCAAGGTCTCCATTGTGGGACCCGTTCCTATATAGCGCCCAGTAGTATATCCCAAACGCTTTGCACATTGAATATATGAGTTTATAACATCTGTTACACTTGCATCATACAAGGATATTTTTCTCTTTCCACCTTCACTTGCTAACCAACTTGCATGTACACTTTCTGATAAATTAACTTTGGGAATTTGTGCCCGCTCCCACGGACTTAGACCACCCTATGAAATGCAAAAAAACATGAATTAAAATTTATAAATTTCATGTATGAAAAGCAATTTTTCTAAAAATATAGATTGTCATAAAGGTACTTACATCTGTTCCAATTCCTCCCCAGTGTGAAATTTGTTGCTCCCACCATTTAAACCATCTGCTCACTCTTGTGATGCTCTCTGTAGATAGATGCTGTCTCCACCATTTTTGAATTGAAAGTGCCTTTTGAGATGCAAGCACAATTGTCTTACAAGCTCTCCATTCCTCACACATATCAATGTGTTGATTTGTTAGATGTTGAGGTATCCACTTTTTAGCATATTTGTGGAGACTCTGCTCCCAATGAAATAGGCATGATCGTTCACGTCCCTCCATGATATTATCTGGCCTGCCATTGAAGACTGTTCGAATAGCATTCCAATTTGCACCAGCTTCATCAGACATAAAACCTGCAAAGTCAGTTGCACCATGTCCGGACTGTTCCATTGTTGAATTAAGGCTCTCCCAAAAAATAACTTGAGTCTTTGTGTGAGGGCTATACCCAGACTCGACCCTACTCACCTCCCTCAGTACTCCAGACCGTTCCAGGGAATGATGTAGATCTATCTGTAGGTATCCCTCCCACTTGGGACCGACACTTAGACAGGACTCCGGTCTATCTCGAACGCCAACCCAATGTGAGGGCCATACCCAGACTCGACCCTACTCACCTCCCTCAGTCCTCCAGACCGTTCCAAGGAATGACATAGATCTATCTGCAGGTATCCCTCCCACTTGGGACCGACACTCAGACAGGACTCTGGTCTATCTCGATTGCCAACCCAAGAGGGTACATCCATTCATTCAATATTTCTATCCGTTTCTCATAATCAATCTGTCCTTGACAGCTTTCCGCACCCAAAATCGTGGTCCTTAGTCTTGATTCTCTTAATCTTTTAACTTGAGGATCTGCTCTTGATTTCTTGTTCTCCCTTGGTCATGGTAATAACCCCTTTTTCCTGACAAGCAAGCACGGCAGTTATCACTTTCCCCTAAGAAGAGGGACCTTGCAATCCTACCTGGTCTCCCTCGTCCCTGGTTACCCATTTTTTATCCCGCGTAGTCTTACCATTTAAAATAAAAGTTTTAAATCAACATCCGGCCATCTGACCCTCCGGATCCGCCCACCCACCGAACCATTTCATGAAAATCCCTTCCCGAGGTAGTACTTAACTACTACAAAATCAGGAAGACAATAGTCTATCAGACATCATCAAACAACAAGCAGCATGCAATCTGTTGCATACCCTCGTTCAGGAAAATCCATCTCGTTGTTCCCACTAGATCTTTATTTAGAAACTTTTAATTCATTTTCTTTCCTTTATTTGCTATAATTAGCTTGTGACTAGTTTTATTACTAATCATGCAACACATTTAGTTTCAACCAATTCATCTTGCCTCCCCATTTAGGCCAAGATAATCGGTTACAGCCATCAAAATAGCAACACCTTCACAATATTCCCAGAATTAAGTGTTTTGGAAAGGCTCATCAAGTAATTTAATCATTCCTTCCTAAGCATTTTATTTCGAGAGGTATAGCACCATCTGGTGATAGATGCATAGGATAGCCCCTATATTCCTAGCCTTTCCAGTTCCTTTTTAAGCAACCAAGTCGAACAAATTTCCTTAATTAAATTCACATCATCTACCCTGAGAATAACCTTCTCAGCCAACTATTGGCATCAGGCCATACCCGGATTATGGCTGATTTCCAATAAGATACCGCGGGTACTTCACCCGGCCGGGCAAAAAGAAACCTATTCATCCCTTATCCCTCGGGCATGAATGACCTAGGTATAACAACTTGCCAGTTACACTGCCCTAGCCGAAAAGGGCCAATCTCCGACAAGTTCCCCAAGAGAATCCACTCAATTGGCCCACCTTTCAATCAAATTGACCCCAAGAAGATCCATCTTGGTTCCCGGTCATTTCTAGACAATCTTCAAAACGCCAAGTTAAATCTATGTTTTGCAATGGGCTATCCCTATCACCTCTCGAGATTCCTTTTAACTCCTAGTTGGTAATTTCTAGGTTCATTCATTTATCAACCTTCATTCCTACTTTCATTAATTATCTACCAGCCAAGTTTATTTAGAAAATACAAGCGAGTTTTTGCCATAGACATTTGATGGTTAATGTCTCTTCGGAAATGCCAACTTTTTAAGTTCAATCCCCGTTTTGTACGATTCCCAGGTTTTTGCAATCCTTTGCCATCCATGGGACATCTCCATGGAAGCTTGTAGAGTTTTTGGTTCAAACAACACGGAGCTCAATTCCGCGAAGTTATCCCCTATCTCCCCCATCCCGTATTTGCAAACAAAATTGAAATTGAAAACTTTAGAAATACTCTTCAATACCAAAAATTGAACTACTTCTATCGAGATTAAACAACTACTCTTTTCTTATAGTACCTAGCTTTCCATTTCAGGAAGCTAGAAGGTCATCCTATAATTTATGAGTTTTCGAGCTTTCCATTAAAGCTTAAACCTAAAATACAAGGTAGTCACTAAAGCTTAAACCTAAGTGCAAAGTTACCATTAATGCTTAGCTTACGAATGCAAATCTACCTTTGAAGCTTAGCTTTATGATTCATAGATACTCTTATCACTTACCCTAATTGCAAGGTTTCCATTAAAGCTTAAAACCTAAAAATGCAAGGTAATCGCTAAAGCTTACATCTAAGAGCAAAGTTACCATTAAAGCTTAGCTTACGAATGCAAATCTACCTTTGAAGCTTAGCTTTATGATGCATAGATACTCTTATCACTTACCCTAATTGCAAGGTTTCCATTAAAGCTTAAAACCTAAAAATGCAAGGTAATCGCTAAAGCTTACATCTAAGAGCAAAGTTACCATTAAAGCTTAGCTTACGAATGCAAATCTACCTTTGAAGCTTAGCTTTATGATGCATAGATACTCTTATCACTTACCCTAATTGCAAGGTTTCCATTAAAGCTTAAAACCTAAAAATGCAAGGTAATCTCTAAAGCTTACATCTAAGAGCAAAGTTACCGTTAAAGCTTAGCTTACGAATGCAAATCTACCTTTGAAGCTTAGCTTTATGGTGCATAGATACTCTTATCACTTACCCTAATTGCAAGGTTTCCATTAAAGCTTGAAACCTAAAATGATGCACATAAACCTTCCTAGTATTAAAACACATTTAATTAAACCTACTAGAAATGAAGATTACCTCCTCTAAACAAGAGAGATGTGGGGTTGAAGTCCTTTTTGAAGAGATGTGAGGCTCAAGGAGGAAGGAAGGGATTTATGGTGAAGAGGAAGGAGAGAGGAGCTTCTTCACAAAACCCTCAAGGGTTTTTGGCCTTCAAGAGAGGAAGAGAGCAAAAGCAAGGTTTAATGGAAACCTTGAGTTACTTAAGCATAGTCTTGAGCATGGCAAGTATGCAAGTAGCTTAGCAATATGTGTGTGTGTAAAAATACAAAGGAGAGGGGGTGCTTATATAGGAAAAAGGTGTGTGTAATTCTCTTCTCAATTCCTATTGGACCCCAATTTCTCCTCTCAATTCCTATTGAACCCCAAATTCTCTTTTCAAATGCTATTGGACCCTAGTTCTCTTCTCAAATGCTATTGGACCCCAATTTTCTTCTTAGTTCTTATCTCTTAACTTTACATTTCAATTAAGTTAGTCCCTTTTTCTCCTAGTTCTCGATTTAGATCAGTTCCCACGCGGATTTTCACAAGGAAGTATAAAAATAATCTTAATCTTTTTGGAAAAATATAGGGATGGCGTAACTTCTTATCCAAAATATCTGTGTCTTTTCATTCTGGAGTAAAGTCTCGTTGTCCATATAACTTCTTTGTCGGTATTACTTTTTCTAAATTATTTTCTAGGCCGAAATTTTTTTGAATGGCTCTAGGGTTTAGGGAGGGACCTTACAAACTCCCCAACAAAAAGAAAGAGCTGTCCTCAGCTCGGGACAGGCTTTAGAGAGTAGACTGACTCCATCTTTGGTCAACTTATGATTGAGGATGGTCAGTAACTTTAGGGTATTTAGATTAAAGGACAGCTGGTATGGACCTTGAATAATACACTTCTCTTCCATTTTTAGCGCTGACTCAAAAGTCTTAATCATAAACAAGTCTTAATGACTCGGGGTTACTTTAATTGCTGAATGTGATCTTACTCAACTAGGTACTTTTCCTTTGGTGTGACCGGATTGTCTTTCTCTTTTGATGTCTGAAGATCATTTCTTCACTTCACTCTCTATATGCTTTGTAAAAATCACCATTCTTACGTAGACTTTAACTTTTTCCGTTTTGAGCATCAACTCATTTCTCAATTAATATCATCTAGCTGATACCATGTTCTTGACAGCTAAGGATTTCATACTAATCTTTCAATTAATCTTGTAATATCTCCTTGCTTCTGTACCCAATTTATTTTCTCCATCCTTATTTCTCTTATATCTATAGCTTATTGCCTCATCTTTCACTTGGTAATGAGATATTTCACGTATCATAACAACTAGACTTGTAAAACACCATAGACGATTTGAATCTCAAAAGAATTGACTGACTAGAGAAGCTTGAATATCATAAAATATGACGATTGATTACATCCGCATAAAAATTACATCAAAAGTGCCATTGATATCTTGAGGAATAATTATAAGTTGTTTCAAAGAACCAACCAAAAATATGATCAAGGGTTTGGACAAAAGAGAGATATTGATTTGATTCCAAAAGGTCCACAATATTTGAATGCAAGCTAACAGAATTTCCCCTCTTCTTGCTAGCATACATAATAGCATAGTATTGAAGATGGAGAAGATGGCAAGCTTAAGCATTGAAGCATCGCTCTTGGTTGGATTTGCACTCCATAGCCAAGAGTGTTGTTGTAGGCTCTCAACCTCTACTTACAGAGGGAGCTCTTGCACTTTTCACAATGCATAATAAGAGTGTCTGTGAGTGTGTGTGGGAGAGTATAACCCCTAAGCAATCCCCTAGCTTGCTTTGGTTGACCCCCCCTTGTAGCTCATGCTTGAAGCTCATTGGACCCCTCTAGGCCTAGCCAATCACAAGCAGGAGGCATAACAAGCAACAAGGGTAGCCCTGGGAAAAGTGTCCCCCTTTCCCCTTTGAGAGAGAGGACTTGATAAATGCAAAGATACTTAATTACATATCCTAAATTATCATTGGACCCATTGGGTGGCCAACCAATAGGCTTCAGGCACACCATGAGGGCAACATGAGGAGGAACTTGACAAGTGTCCCCTTTGCTTTCTTTGTACAAGGCATGCCTTGTGTGTGTGTGTGTGTGTGTGTGTGTGTGTGTGTGATCTCATCCCCCCTCATGTAGGGCTCGCCCCCTCCTTGTAGGTATTGAATCTTGACTTTTGACACCTCAAGCCTAGGCCCGGTTCACAACACAAGCTTGGCCCTTAAGCACTTCAAGCTTGGGCTGGGTTCTCACCGCAAGTACAACCCTAGCATCTCAAGCATGACAAGCACCTCAAGCATCTCAATCACCTCAATCATCAAGCACCTCAAGCACCTTAAGCTTGGGCCGGGTTCCCACCTCAAGCTCAGCCCTAGCTTACCTAAGGTCAAAGGACTTTTACACACATTATTGGAGCTCTTTAATGAAGCTAACCCTAAGGTCTTATGCTCCATTGGTTAGCCTTGCTCTTTGATAGACCATCTCTCATTTGTGCCCCTTTACCATTGGCCCCATGTTGAGATAGAGCTATAAGCACATGTCTATATCTTAACCCTTGTTCCCGTTTATTCTCTCACATTGAATGATCAATTTAATATGAGAAAAACCATTTGGGTTGGTTAGATATTAGATTTTATGATAGATGACTACCCTAGATCAGGAGTAATGCATTCATGCATGACTAGTTCTTGTGATAATGTACAATGAGTGTTCAGATACCTACCACAAATAGCTTGGTAGCTGTCATGGCACATGGCATTGATGTGAATGCCACAGATATGCTGGCAAAGATACGTGTTTGTCATCAGCCTTTGGGGCTCTCATGTGTGACCTCTTAGTATTGAGACCCAACATAGCAACCATACTGGGAGCATAATTTGCAGTTGGGGTTGTCAATCGAGCAATGACTAACTCTAGCATGGTGCATTGTAGATCACTAAAGGATATTTGTAGGATATGCATGATGATTCTAGCAGGGATATATGCTTCTGCATACTGCTACAACCTATATTGTGGCATGCATCGACTTTAAGAGAGCTAGTTGGCATAGGTGGAGACGAGATTCCTCTCTTTATCTCTTGTGGGTATAAGCATGTTAACTTGTCATGCTTTTTGGTGTCCCAGATAATGCTAGTAAGAGGTGCTTGTTAGCATCTATTCAAAACCAAAGAGCAAGTGAAAGCACTTGTTCAAAAGAAGAGGAGAAGGTGGGAAGTCGAAAAACAACTTCTTTTAGCACAAGAGAAAGCACATGCATGTGGCAAGTTTTGGCAAAATCTAAAAGGCAAGCGCGTTGAGAGCTTTGGTGACTTGACTCTTGAGGATATGTATATGCATTGTAAGAACCTCTATGAGCAACCCAATGTTGATAAGATGGAGGGTTGTAGCTCCCTTCCATTTATGTCTCCCTTCTTTACCATTGAAGATGTATGCCGCGCGCTTGAGAAACTTGCTACTCGCAAGGCAGGTGACCTTCAAGGTGTCAAGGCTGAAATGATTAAATGGACAAGCAAGAAAACACGATATTGGATATGCGATATGTTTAACCTTGCACTTCAGTATGGCATGCCTCATGATTGGAGTGCAAATTGGATCAAACCTTTGCACAAAGGAGGAGATGTAAACAATGTGAACAACTATCGCACTATAATGGTTGGTTCTTTGATGGCAAAGTTATTTGGATGTATCATGGAGATGAAGATAAGTGAATGGGCTGAAAAGAATGGCAAACGTGCGCTTGGCCAAGCAGGTTTTCGAAAGCATCATAGCACTATTGATCACCTTGTCACTCTTCGAGTTCTTATGGAAGCGTCTCGATTGAAAGGAAAAAAGTTGTATTGTTGCTTTGTGGATTTCAAGAAAGCTTTTGACATGGTACCGCGAGGAAATCTTTGGAGACGTATGCAAAGCCTTCAAGTGCCGAGAGAATTTATGCATGCAGTCTTTCGCATCTACCAAAAAGTGATATGTCGATTACGTATGGGAGATGGAATTTCAGAATTTTTTGCAAGCACTATTGGTGTCAAACAAGGATGCCCACTTTCCCCAACCCTCTTTGGGCTACTCATTGATGAATTGGAATACATGGTTCTTGATTTTATGCAGCAAGAAGGCATAGAAGAGGTTAAGATTGGAAATGCGGTGATCATGCTTTTGCTTTATGCCGATGATGTAGTGCTCTTGGCACATACCTTAGAAGATGCACAAAAGCTTATGAGTGTCTTGGAACGCTTTTGCCTACATAGCGGGCTGATCGTGAATGGATCCAAAACCAAGGTTATGCTTGTAAAGACCCTCAATGACGAAAATCCATGCATTGTATACAACAATGAGAAACTTGAAGTGGTAGATCACTTCAAGTACCTTGGCCTTGAGGTTCCATCCAATCATAAATGGAAGGATTGTGCAATGCGTCGCTTGGAAGCCGGAAAGAGGGCTTATTATGCATTTGAGAACATGTGCAATGCAGGAGAGATCAAGTGTTGGGCTCTCAAAAAGTACCTCTTTGACACATTGGTGACACCGGTGCTTCTTTATGGAGTGGAGGTGTGGGGTGGAAGCATCGGGAAGTCTACTTGGAAAGAGTTTGAGAATGTCCAAAAGCGTTTTCTCACCAACTTTCTCCAAGTCAAGACACAAACACCCTACATGCTCTTACTTCTTGAGTCCGGATCGCTTCCCATTGAGGTCTTGGGCATGGAAAGGGTTGTGGAGTACATGCGTAAGACACAACGTAGCCCTTTGCATCGACTTCCTAGAATCGCATATGAAGCAAGTCAAAAGGTTCAAAAGACATGCAAGAGCAAAATACTAAGTTCGGGGTGGATGCTTGATATCAAGAAATGGTTTGGAAGATGGGATGCATGTCACTTGGTCAAGGATGCGTCGATCGACTCCCAAGTTAATGAGGCCTTCTTACAACGCCAATGTATCATGGCTTGGGAGAAATCCGGAGGTTCTCGCTTCAGCCATTACACCACACACGTTGCCCCAAACTACAAATCTCTCTTCTTCTCGGAACGAGGTAACCGAACCCATTCCTACATCCTTGAGCCCATCCCGTTGAGTGCGATCCGCACCATTGCCTCCATTCGTCTTAGCTCCCATTCTCTACGCTGCGAGACAGGACGTTGGGGCACTGGCGAGGAGTGTCATCGACTTTGCACCTTATGCCCTCGTCAAGTGCGAGAGAGTGAGTACCACACACTACTTGAGTGCTCAGCTTTTGACCACATTAGGTCCTCTTTTCCCCATATATTCAGCCATGAGCTCTCCCTACATACCTTCCTCTCCCAACCACGATGTGGACTCTCTATTGCGACGCTCATTTCAGCCATTTTTGAGCATCGAGAGTCACTTATGAACTCCACTCACACCACGTGACATGTTCATTTGGTCCCATAGGTCATATTTGACCTCCCAGGACGATAATAGAACTATCTATCTATCTATCTCTCTCTCTCTCTCTCTCTCTCTCTCTCTCTCTCTCTCTCTCTCTCTCTCTCTCTCTCTCTCTCTCTCTCTCTCTCTCTCTCTCTCTCTCTCTCTCTCTCTCTCTCTCTCTCTCAGCGAAGCCCTAAGACCCGCACAACCTGTGTCCCTCCCAGGATCAAGGGCGGCCTGTGGAGGGGCGTTAAGCCTCCAAGCTCGCCTGCAACAGAATCAAAGCCTTCTCAGAGTCTCAGAACTGTAGTGCCCTCGCTCTTTTGACCTAGAGCAGCTACGACCTGCTCGGAGCTCAGAGTTTCAATCTGCTCTCCTGCTCTCCCAACCTGCAGCTCCCCGACCTGGAGCTCTCCTTCCCTCCCAACCTGCTTCGACCTGCGGGTCTCTCTCTCTCTCTCTCTCTCTCTCTCTCTCTCTCTCTCTCTCTCTCTCTCTCTCTCTCTCTCTCTCTCTCTCTCTCTCTCCTGCCCTCTCTCTCTCTCTCTCTCTTGCCCTCCCAACCTGCTTCGACCTGCGAGCCTAAACTAAGCAGGGACTGCCACAAAACTTCAGTTTGGTGGGTGCACTCAATAACAAGAAGATTAGCATTGGAAGAATGACGACCAAAACCAACACTCCGAAGAGCTTTGCGAAAACACAACCAAGCTTTGCTGCTGTCCTAGCAGCGCCAAGCAAATTTGACCGAATCGAACGCCTTCAAGCAGATCTCGATCGCGTCATGGAAGAAAATAGCGACCTCAAAGCTCGCCTTTGCAAGCTTGAGGCGCGATTTGATTCCATGGTCGATCTCGCCACTAATAAAGTGAAAGAAGTCGAAGCCAAGGCCATCGAAACCCACTCGGCAACCCTTGCGAAGGTGAAGACATGTGTGACAGTAGAGCTTCGAGAACAATGACTCCAAGCAGAAAATACCCTCAAGATCCGCATCGGTGGGCTACCTCAAGCATGGGAAACAACCGAGCTCGACTTCTCGGAACTTATCAACTTACTCAACGAAACTCTCAAGCCGATCAAGGTCGACCACAATGCAATAAGTCGTATCACTTGGAGAGGCCCTGACCTACCTATACCAAGTGGACATGCCATCCTTGAATTCGAAAGTAGGGAATGTCGGCTCAAGCTTCTCCAACAATCACGTCTTCTCAAGGACACCAAGTTTTGGATCACAGAAGAACTCACCCCGCTACAACTCAAACGCAAAAGTGAAGAGCTCAAGAAGGTACATGAAGCCCGCAAACAAGGCAAATGGGCAGTCTACCGAGGTGGTAAAGCCATCATCCAGGAGTTTCGAAAACCCAAATCAGCTCTCCCCACAGCTGATCCCTCTTAGGTTTTTGTCCTTTTCATTTTTCATCTTTCCAATGGACCCTCAGTCCTTAACTGATATGTATTCAGTGTGATCTACTACAAACGTCACCGTTGTAATGTTTGTTTTTGGTCCCATGGGTCATATCTGACCTCCGTGGACGATAATTGAATCTATCTATCTATCTCTCTCTCTCTCTCTCTCTCTCTCTCTCTCTCTCTCTCTCTCTCTCTCTCTCTCTCTCTCTCTCTCTCTCTCTCTCTCTCTCTCTCGCTCTCTCTCTCTCTCTCTCTCTCTCTCTCTCTCTCTCTCTCTCTGCGGCGTAGACTCCCTCTCTGTCTCACTCTCAGACCAGTTTACAGTTTTCCCTGTTCCTACTCCCTCCCTCCCTCCCTCTCTCTCTCTCTCTCTCTCTCTCTCTCTCTCTCAAGAAGAGTGGATGACTCATACATGTATCATCGAAGTTCTAATGATGCAAAAGAAGTGGATCACTATGGAAAGTCACTTCTACATATGTGCAATAGTACCGGAATGCTCATTGCAAATGGTGTATCTCTATGGCAAGGCACCAATGACTTTACATGTAGAAAGCACAATGGTGCTAGCGTGATTGACTATATGTTGTTCTCAGAAGCCACTCTAGAATGCATACAAAGCTTTACACTTGGTGAATGGAATCCGGAATCGGATCATAGGATGTTATGTATTGACCTCAAGTGTGGTAAACGGCCCGAGCATGTAGCCTCCAATCATGATGTGAATCATTTGTACCTACGTCTAGACTTCAAACGAGCACTTATATATGCTGATATGGTGGACCAAATGTTAAGCATGATAGAGCATCAAGGGAGCCCAACATTAGAATGCAAGTGGAAAGTTTTCAAAGAAGTAATTTTCTCTTGTGCGAAGGAATGCTTTTCGGTGAAACACATGTCTTGCAAAAGGTCTAAGAAGGGTAGCACCAAGAAGAAATGGTTTGACATGGAATGTAGTCAAGCCCGAAAACACTTGCTAAGATTGGATGCAATCAAAGACAAGGAAGTTTACTTGGAATGTTCACACACATACAAAGCACTTGTTCAAAAGAAGAGGAGAAGGTGGGAAGTCGAAAAACAACTTCTTTTAGCACAAGAGAAAGCACATGCATGTGGCAAGTTTTGGCAAAATCTAAAAGGCAAGCGTGTTGAGAGCTTTGGTGACTTGACTCTTGAGGATATGTATATGCATTGTAAGAACCTCTATGAGCAACCCAATGTTGATAAGATGGAGGGTTGTAGCTCCCTTCCATTTATGTCTCCCTTCTTTACCATTGAAGATGTATGCCGCGCGCTTGAGAAACTTGCTACTCGCAAGGCAGGTGACCTTCAAGGTGTCAAGGCTGAAATGATTAAATGGACAAGCAAGAAAACACGATATTGGATATGCGATATGTTTAACCTTGCACTTCAGTATGGCATGCCTCATGATTGGAGTGCAAATTGGATCAAACCTTTGCACAAAGGAGGAGATGTAAACAATGTGAACAACTATCGCACTATAATGGTTGGTTCTTTGATGGCAAAGTTATTTGGATGTATCATGGAGATGAAGATAAGTGAATGGGCTGAAAAGAATGGCAAACGTGCGCTTGGCCAAGCAGGTTTTCGAAAGCATCATAGCACTATTGATCACCTTGTCACTCTTCGAGTTCTTATGGAAGCGTCTCGATTGAAAGGAAAAAAGTTGTATTGTTGCTTTGTGGATTTCAAGAAAGCTTTTGACATGGTACCGCGAGGAAATCTTTGGAGACGTATGCAAAGCCTTCAAGTGCCGAGAGAATTTATGCATGCAGTCTTTCGCATCTACCAAAAAGTGATATGTCGATTACGTATGGGAGATGGAATTTCAGAATTTTTTGCAAGCACTATTGGTGTCAAACAAGGATGCCCACTTTCCCCAACCCTCTTTGGGCTACTCATTGATGAATTGGAATACATGGTTCTTAATTTTATGCAGCAAGAAGGCATAGAAGAGGTTAAGATTGGAAATGCGGTGATCATGCTTTTGCTTTATGCCGATGATGTAGTGCTCTTGGCACATACCTTAGAAGATGCACAAAAGCTTATGAGTGTCTTGGAACGCTTTTGCCTACATAGCGGGCTGATCGTGAATGGATCCAAAACCAAGGTTATGCTTGTAAAGACCCTCAATGACGAAAATCCATGCATTGTATACAACAATGAGAAACTTGAAGTGGTAGATCACTTCAAGTACCTTGGCCTTGAGGTTCCATCCAATCATAAATGGAAGGATTGTGCAATGCGTCGCTTGGAAGCCGGAAAGAGGGCTTATTATGCATTTGAGAACATGTGCAATGCAGGAGAGATCAAGTGTTGGGCTCTCAAAAAGTACCTCTTTGACACATTGGTGACACCGGTGCTTCTTTATGGAGTGGAGGTGTGGGGTGGAAGCATCGGGAAGTCTACTTGGAAAGAGTTTGAGAATGTCCAAAAGCGTTTTCTCACCAACTTTCTCCAAGTCAAGACACAAACACCCTACATGCTCTTACTTCTTGAGTCCGGATCGCTTCCCATTGAGGTCTTGGGCATGGAAAGGGTTGTGGAGTACATGCGTAAGACACAATGTAGCCCTTTGCATCGACTTCCTAGAATCGCATATGAAGCAAGTCAAAAGGTTCAAAAGACATGCAAGAGCAAAATACTAAGTTCGGGGTGGATGCTTGATATCAAGAAATGGTTTGGAAGATGGGATGCATGTCACTTGGTCAAGGATGCGTCGATCGACTCCCAAGTTAATGAGGCCTTCTTACAACGCCAATGTATCATGGCTTGGGAGAAATCTGGAGGTTCTCGCTTCAGCCATTACACCACACACGTTGCCCCAAACTACAAATCTCTCTTCTTCTCGGAACGAGGTAACCGAACCCATTCCTACATCCTTGAGCCCATCCCGTTGAGTGCGATCCGCACCATTGCCTCCATTCGTCTTAGCTCCCATTCTCTACGCTGCGAGACAGGACGTTGGGGCACTGGCGAGGAGTGTCATCGACTTTGCACCTTATGCCCTCATCAAGTGCGAGAGAGTGAGTACCACACACTACTTGAGTGCTCAGCTTTTGACCACATTAGGTCCTCTTTTCCCCATATATTCAGCCATGAGCTCTCCCTACATACCTTCCTCTCCCAACCACGATGTGGACTCTCTATTGCGACGCTCATTTCAGCCATTTTTGAGCATCGAGAGTCACTTATGAACTCCACTCACACCACGTGACATGTTCATTTGGTCCCATAGGTCATATTTGACCTTCCAGGACGATAATAGAACTATCTATCTATCTATCTATCTATCTCTCTCTCTCTCTCTCTCTCTCTCTCTCTCTCTCTCTCGCATTGCTTCTTGCCTCGAAGTTGAGTTGTCTCTCTCTCGCATTGCTTCTTGCTTAGCGACTTGCAGATATGGAAAACCAGTAGACAAAATTATTGCCACTAGAAATGGAGGTAGAAGGGAGCCATTACAGAAAATGAATCACAACTACCAGCATCCATCTCTTTCTATTATCAGGAAATATGAGATAGAAAGAAAGTGTAAACAGTGGGAGCACCGACAGATGACAACTAAACGAGGACATCATGCCGTTGACGATGAGGAGAAAAGGAAAATCTCCTTCCAGATTGTGAAAGCTTTCAAGAGCACGACTGAAGGTCTCAACAAAGAAGCAAAGTGTGAAATCCGGAATCTTGTTGCTCAACATCCGCTTGTTCGGGCAATCCGTGATCAGTCTTTAGAGGAGGAGGTTGTTGTGTAGATTATAATTGTCTCCAATGTCCACAACACACTAGCTATCGCCAAGCAGCCAGCTTCTAACGAGGAGCTGTTTTTGAAGAATGCAACATTGCAGATGATGATAGATTCAAAGGAAAACATGCCTATTGCCAAATTCTCCAGGGTCCTAAAAGTTGACCGTTGCAGCTTGTTCAAAGCAAAATCACGGCAGGTGAAGTCTGGTGTCAATGCTCGACTGTTTTCATTGGCTGGATGTCACAAGCAACACCGTCATAGCTTTATCACAAATGAAATTAAGGAATTGGTCTACACATTTTGGACAGAGGAGACTCGTGTTTCACCCAACAAGAGGGATGTTTGTCGAGAGAGAGTGGGAAGGAAAAGCTACATAAAACACCCCGTGCACCTCCTCGATGAGTCTCAAGTGATCAATGACATACTTGCGCCATAACTTATGCATTCTAGCATGCTAGTAATCTACCTAGCATACAGAGCATGCTAGTTATCACAATATGTTATGCTATGTATGCCACCTAGCATGTGTGCTAGTTAGCATAGTGTCACTCCTAGTATACTAGGAGTGACACTATGCTAGTTAGCATAGTGTCACTCCTAGTATGCTGGGTATGTTGTTTAGCATGATAAGTATGCTGCCTAGCACAATATGTAAGCTATTATAATACCCTTTATGCTAGTTAGCATACCTATTATGCTAACTAGCATGCTCAAAATGTTCTTTGACACAATGAGTATGCTAGCTACCTTTGATAGTATGCTAACTAGCATAATGGGTAAGCTGGTTTATGGTATATGCTAGTTAGCATTCCTGTATGGTGGGTATGGTGTTCAGCATAAATCTTCTGCTTGTTAGCATGCCTAGTGATCTTGAGGACTACGCTGGTTAGCACAATATGTTTGCTACTTTAACACCTTTTATGCTAGTGTGCTGGCTATGCTATTCAACATAACAAGTGTGCTGGTTAACACAATATGTATGCTAGTTAGCATACCTTCTATTCTTCTTAGCACACTTTGTGTGGTTAACCATGACTCATATGTTAAACTACACACTGATTTTGCTTGCTAGCACAGCTAGTATGCTAGTTAGCATACTCAACTGTGCTAACTAGCAATATAGCATGTTAGTAAGCATACTCAGCTAGCTAACTAGCATGCTAAGTATGCTAGTTAGCACAGATAAGAATGCTAAGTAGCATAACAGGTAAGTTGGTTTATGCTAGTATGCTAGTTAGCATATTCAACTATGCTAACTAGCATACTCAGAATGCTAACTAGCATGCTCATGAGTATGCTAGTTAGCACAGCTAAGAATGCTAAGTAGCATAACGGGTAAGCTGATTTATGCTAGTTAGCATTCGTAGTGTGCTGGCTATGCTGTTCAACATAATAAGTGTGTTGGTTGACACAATATGTATGCTAGTTAGCATACCTTCTATTCTTCTTAGCACACATTCATGTGGTTAAAAATGACTCATATGCTAAATTACACACTGATTATGCTTGTTAGCACAGCTAGTATGCTAGTTAGCATATTCAGCTATGCTAACGAGCATACTCAGCATGCTAACTAGCATGCTGATGAGTATGCTAGTTAGCATAGCTAGTATGATAACTAGTATGCTGATGAGTATGCTAGTTATCACAGCTAATATGCTAGTTAGCACAGCTAGTATGCTAGTTAGCACAGCTAGTATTCTA
The DNA here is from genome assembly GCF_014529385.1 of Adiantum capillus-veneris. Classification (NCBI taxonomy): domain Eukaryota; kingdom Viridiplantae; phylum Streptophyta; class Polypodiopsida; order Polypodiales; family Pteridaceae; genus Adiantum; species Adiantum capillus-veneris. The sequence continues at coordinate 1,598,083 of NC_140940.1, read as the reverse complement.
ACTCAACATGCTAGTTAGCATACTCAGCATGCTAACTAGCATGCTAATGAGTATACTCAACATGCTAACTGGCATGCTGATGAGTATGCCGCGTATGCTAAACTACACACTGATTGTGCTTGTTAGCACAGCCAGTATTATAGTTAGCATACTCAGCATGCTAGTTAGCATACTCAGCATGCTGATGAGTATGCTAGTTGGCACAGCTAGTATGCTAACTAGTATGCTGATGAGTATGCTAGTTAGCACAGCTAGTATGCTAACTCAGCATGCTAGTTAGCATACTCAGCATGCTAACTAGCATGCTGATGAGTATACTCAGCATGATGATGAGTATGCCTCGTATGCTAAACTACACACTGATTGTGCTTGTTAGCACAGCTAGTATGCTAGTTAGCATACTCAGCATGCTAACTAGCATGCTGATGAGTATGCTAACTAATATGCTGATGAGTATGCTAGTTAGCACAGCTAGTATGCTAACTCAGCATGCTAACTAGCATGCTGATGAGTATGCCTCATATGCTACACTACACATTGATTGTGCTTGCTAGCACAGCTAGTATTCTAGTTAGCATACTCAGCTATGCTAGTTAGCATACTCGGCATGCTAGTTAGCATACTCAACATGCTAACTAGCATGCTTAGTATACAATGTTATACCCAGTTACATGCATGTTAGGACCATTCAAATGTGTTGTTTAACACACCAATTTGTTTCTATGGTGGATGTATTAAGTAGCAGTGCGTATAGTCCTGTTTGGATTATTTCTCCTAGTAAACATACTGACCAAATATGGATATTGCAGGTTGAGCTCTTTCAAAGATTCAAACAAAAACATCCGGATTGCAAGATTGGCATGAGGATGTTTGAGATGTTAAAGCCATTCTTTTGTAGGAGGCTGAAGGATAGGTACACATGCTGTTGCGAATACCATGTGCAGATGACCTTTTTGAAAGACACATTGAACCACATGCGCTCTCGTGCTTTTGGGCTGCATGATACATGTTGCAACTGTGTATGCAATATCTGTGCTACAGGTAAGAACATTAGCAGCGGCTGCCTGGCTTCACATTACACGTTCAAAGGTGTCACACAGATGTGGGAGTCCGTTCTCTGTCCAAAGCCAGCAGATGCAGTTTTCCATAGAAGGGAATGCCTGATGGGAGACTATAAGATATGTGGAGTAAAGAAGTTAGAATTATGTTGCTTAGAAACAGCAAAGCCAGGTAAGAGTATTAATATGAAATTATTTGCGTATGTAGAAGCAAAAGACTGGCATGGAAACAGTAAGAAAAGAAAAGATCTTATGCATAAAGAAATGCAGTGCTGGGAGTTTCTTCGACTGTTGCAGACCAAGTTGAAGCTCTTCATCACTCATAACTATGTGGCACGATGGCAAGGACAACAATTTAAGGATTTTATACTTCGCTTTCCGGATGATGTCATTGTCTTAGTTGTTGACTTTGCTGAAAATTACGCCTTCAAGGAGCAAAATGAGATTCAGCCAATGCATTGGCACTCTAATCAAGTAACTATTTTTGTACACATAACGTACTACCGCAAGGCAGGGGAGGTAGTCAAAACAATCCACTTCTTCATATCAAATGATAGGGTGCATGACAGACTGTTTGTGCAACATTGCTTCATGCTACACCGTGACTGGTTACAACAAGAGGGTGTCACTTGTAAACAACATTGGGTGTGGTCAGATGGTGCGGCCTCGCAATTCAAGGGAGCCAGGCCTTTCTATTTTGTTGCAAGATATGGTGGACTCACAGGGATTGGGATGAGCTGGTTCGTCGTTGGATCAGGGCATGGCAAGGGTGAGTATGATGGTGCAGGAGCATTGTGAAAATAACCTTGACCCATGAAAAACTAAAACCTAATGGAGCTATATTACAGTGTGCAACAGATGTGGTTGCTTATTGCCAGGCCAACCTATCGCAGGGAGCATCTGCATCATATCTTTCAAAAGAAAGGGAATGTGCTCGTGTGTTCTGGGAGGTTAAAGAGGGAGATGTTAACAGGGAAGTTAAGTGGAATTGTGCCACTGTGGCAAAAACTCGCTCTTTGCATGCTATTCGTGGTCACAACCCGCAGGATCCAACTTCCCATGCAACAAGAAAGTTGGCATGCTTCTGTGATGCATGCATGAATGGAAGGTGGAATCGCTGCATCAATAAAGCTCACGTGGAGGCTTGGGGTTATCAAATTCTGCAGCCATTACTTGAGCAAACAGATGAAGTTTCGACAGAGGAAGTCGTTGGCTATGATGACTTCACATACGAAGGTCATCATGATGTGTTGAGTAGCACTCTATGTTCTGGAGACACATTTGCTGTAAATCCAGATGCTTTAACCAATGCCGAAGATGTGGATTTCTATCTGGTCAAGTGTGTTACAGAAAAGGAGAAGGTGGAGAAGGGGTACATTGATGAATGGAGCAATGTAATTGACAGGGGTTCATATGTTGTGCAAGGACTGTATTACAAGCAATTGGATGTATACACCTTCAAGCTAGACCACAAGCAGCCTGTCGTCCACATACTTTCACATCTGGTGCGATGTATCAAAATACCCATGGAGCATGTCCCAAGGAGAAGGAAAGTGTACACAATCACTCCAGAAAGCTATGAAGCAATCTGTAATTGCATGCCCTTCAGTTTTTAAGTTGTATCCACTGGATTTTCTATATACCACTTTGTTGTAAGGGTATGCAGTTTTACTATAAAGTTGGTTTTGTGTCAGCATGCTCAGCGTGCTAACTATCAAACTGTTTACATTAATTGCCAGCATCAAATTATTTACATAGGGTTCAATTTTACAATGACAGTCACTGCCCCCAAAACCCTTAAGGCCTCCTCGGAGGGCGCTTGTAGTGACCGGGCTATCCTTTTCGTTGTTTGTCTTCTTCTTGCTGCCTCTTTTCTTTTCTCTCTGCTTCCTTCTTTCTCTTTGCTTCCTCCTTTCTCGTTGCTTCCTCCTCTGCTTCTAGGTTGGCACTATGCTGCTCCCTTTCTCTTCTTTCCCTCTCCAACTTTTCTTTCTCTCTTTCTGCTTCTAGGTCAGCTTCCCGCTGTTTGCAATGAATTTCTTCCAGTCTTTTAGCCTCTATATCCATCTTTTGAATGTCAAGCAAACGTTTGATGACTGCATCAGAAAACTCATCTGAGCCTGTCTCAAACACATTATCAGCAACATATGCTTCCCGATCATCCGTTTGCAGCCAAAGAAAAAGCCAGGACTTCAAAGTTTCTATAGGGAACTTTTCCCTCTACTCAGCACTTTGGTGCTCTAGACTGGGAGTAACAAGCCAAGTTTGTGGTGGGTTCTGAAACACTTTGTAGAAGCTATTATCGATTATAGTGTGTTATGGGCATTGTACCTCGGAGTGTGTTTCTAGAACAAGGATAAGTCTTTCATAAACACAAGTTTTCTTTGGATCTGCTAGGATTGCTTTGTACAGTGCGCTTGAGCAAAAAACCCAGTAATCTTTGGCACCTGCTCTTTACAAACATTACGGCAAATACTCATGACTTTACTATGGAGGTTTGTGCTCCATATAAACACATTAAAGAATTGCAAGCACCAGTCCAAAAAAAAATGGTTGTCCTTGCGACAGAACACCTGCTTATCAAGAACATCATATTTAAGCATTTCATCTGCATATGATGGGGGCTTTTCACCAAAGCGAGGCTCTACCACTGCCACCAAAAGACCGTCAGGTCCATCACCAGAGCCCTTTTTTCATCACATAAATGCTTAGGCACCCATATTGGGTCTGGTAGAGGATATCATTCAGCAAAAATAACCGGCCTACTTGGATGCACAGAATTTAGGTGCTAAATAATACTACGGGCAAGCTGTGAATATCGTTCAAGGCGTTTTTCAATCTCAATTTTCTGTCTCCTTAACTGCTTGGCTTTGTGGACTTGCCATCTCCGTAATTTCTGCCATTGCATGGCTACAGTTGCATCAGGCATGACGATTAATGCCTGTTTCTCTTCCTCTGCAGGGAAACCGCGATACGAAATGAATAAGTTTAAAAAAAAAAAAACCGCAAAAATTATAGTGAACTATTACAATGAACTGCTGCTCAGATTTATATTGCACAAAAATACATTTTCATTGGAAAACAAAATGCATGTCAGTTACAATACGCATTTGGGTTTCAAAATGGTCTAGCATATAAAGTGAAGGGCACAACCGGGTAGGGAGCAATAAGTCTTAACACAATTTTTTGCAAGCTCTTGAGCGGGTGGCTTTCTTTTGACCTTTGGAGCTTTCAGCCTTGTCCAAACCACAGGCTGTGCTTGCAATGTCTTCGGCTACCTCTTCAAGGCCAACTTTTCTTTTCAGCTGAGCTTTACGCAAAAAACCCTCGAGAGGTGTTAACCCTCACGGCTCACGGACACCCTATCACCTACGACGGACGTTCTAACTTACGGCGGCCGTTGTATTATTTACTTGTAGAGTCAGGTACCGGGCTTATCGGTCCAATAGGAAAAGGGTAAGAGTGATCGCCGATGAGAGGCGCACTCTAACTAGAACATTCAAGGGATTAGTTGGCTAAGCATGGGCGCCCAAGTGTGAATGGGGCGAGCTCATATAAAAGTCAACTAAACCTAAAATTCACTCATTGTCTCATTTGTGCAATAGCAGAGTGCTCTTGCTCCATCTCCATCTCCATCTTCTTCTTCTTCACCTCCTTGTGTGTGTGTGTATGTGAGAGAGAGAGAGAGAGAGAGAGAGAGAGAGAGAGAGAGAGAGAGAGAGTGTGCGATCGAGCATTGCGACGAAGGCACGGCGGTGGTGAAGCGGTTGAGCGCGGCGAAGCGGCGTCTCCTTCTTCTTCGCGGCGAGGAATCCTCCACGAAGCAAGCGTAGAGCGGTGAGTGACACACCATCGCTTTCTTTGAGCTTACTAGTTTAGGCTTGTTGTGTGCTTGGAGCCATTTGTGGCTCGCACACGGTGTATCGGCAAGTCCCTTGCTTCGATAGTGCGGCAAGAAGCGCACATTTTTGGCGCCGCTGCCGGGGAAATGCCCTACACTAAGCTCGGTTAAGCACTTTACGCTTCCTTGTGATGCAATTTCTATCATAGGAAAGGTAGGGAAGGAGTGTGTGTGGTTGTGTGGAGAAGGATTTGTGAAGAAGGAAGGTGTGTGGTTGTGTAGAGAAGATTTTGTTACACTGTACTGTCTTTTTTTGTTTTCTGTTAAAGAAAGAGTTACATTTTTTTTGCAATGTACTACTAGAATTAAGGTATTAGCTATGGAATGTTAGTTCTGTAAGGTTCAATGTTAGTTCTGTAAGGTTAGTTTTGTAGATCTGTTAGCTACTGTAGTACTGTGTAAACAGTGTTAGAGTGTGTGTGGCAGTATCTCCATTAGCTGTAAGTAGATAAGTTAGGTGTAGGTTAAGTATGTGTGTGCGCGCGCGCGGCGCGGCCGCGGCAACTTTAATTTTTTTTTTAAAAAAAATTAAAATTAAAAAAAAAATTTATTTTCAGGCTGGGGATCATTCCCCAAGCTCAAGCCCAAACCCAGACCTTAGTCCTCAGTTTTAAAAAATAGTTTATACACCTTTTTATATTTAAAAACTATTTTTAAGATTTTGAGGACTATAAAGACTATTTTTAGGATTTCGAGGGCTTCACGTAGCCGAATAGGGAGTTGTAAAGCACGGCACGTTCCTTTAGCTAAAACGCCCGTCTTGAGCTATTACATGCCATCTTTTGTGGCTTGGTTACAAAAAATAACCAAGAATAACGAAAAACATGGGTTATAAACGCCAAAAAGAAAAAAAACTAAGTGAGCGGCCTTCACAGGCACTCACCAACGCGTTTAGAGTGTGGAGGTCACATGCACCTACGCTCTGGACGAGTGTTAGAGCACGAGCATATTGATAGTCCCTCCATTTACGCGGGCACCCATTATCCTTCCACGCTAGGGTCTACGCCCTCGGCGGGGACCCAAGGTAGTGCAACCCAAGACCCAAATATAGCGGCTAGCGACTCTTCCTCTGACTACGATATTATGGAAGAACATCTTACACAAAGCCCCGGGGGAACAAATGAAACCGTGCCTAGCTGGGCCCAACAACCTGGAACTAGTGTTTTTAGCCGTTTGATGGAAACTTTTAGTAGAGCTACGCGCTTTGAACCTACGGCTAGTGAAGTAAACGAAGGGGGTGGGGAAGTAGAATCACCATTCACATCTCCTGTAGACCCCACACTCCCTCAGAGTGTCCACGTGGACATTCTACCTACCTCATTTAATGAGGGCCCTACCGAGCTACCACCTTCCAAAGTCGCCTCTAAGGTAGCGGTGACTAAAAGTCAAAACACGGGAAGCAACATTGCATCCACCTCACGGAAACCCTCTACTACACCAAGTTTGGACGGGATATTTCTCAGTGAAAATTGGGAATATGACCTACACACGGAGACTTTGACCGACCTATACATGGGCTACACATACCATGTGGGTTGGTTAGAAGTTGTACAATCCACATCTAGTGCCACTAGTCTAGAGGAACAACAACACATGATCTGCAATGTCATCCATAGGATTATCCAGTCCGAGAGGCAAAATCGAGGAATAAACATACCTTCGACGGGTCCTATGCGATTTTTAGACACGGGAAAAGGGAAACAACCCACTCTATCACAAATGGAGACTCCCCCAGTGAGTCCCATCGATCCCCCATATGTTGTTTCGCCAGGGGTCTCAATGCAATCTGAGCCCACAAGTGATAGCTTTACTTTTCCAAGTCTAGCTCATCTTTCCCTTGATGACACCACGGCTACCATGCCTACCCCAATGATGGGCATGCCAAGAAACACACCATGGACCTCATTTGTTAGTAAAGCACCGCTACATGGTAGCTCAATGCCTGCAATAGTACCTACAAGTGCGTACCAATCGAATGCACCTATGGGTCATCACACTCATGTAGTCCCTACCCCTCCCATTGTTTTAACTACCTATGCTCCACAACCACAACGCCCAAGTTCTTATTTCCATGGGACTATACCGGCTACCATTAGCATGTCACATCCGACGTCTACTATGCCTAGGGCCACCCATATGAACTATGGACCACCACATGGCACAACATCGTACCCAACGTGGAACCCAAGGGCTTCCTATGCGCCAAGCCCAATGCCAATACCTACTCCACATGTAGTCTCTGGAGCGCCTGCACCCACGGTGCCTGCTCACTTAGGTGACTTGGCAACATTTGCTCAAGCTATTGGTCGATCTATTGCTGAGAATATGCGTAACACGCCTGATAGAGAGTCTAGAAGTAAGGCAGTACAAATAGCCAAGCTCACACAAAAATTTAGTGGAGACGGGGATGTGAGAAAGAATATCGAAGTGTTTGAACAAATATGCGATTCTCTAGGAGAACACAATGACCTACATAAGAGCCTAACCTTAAGTGGAAAGGCTGGGGATTGGTATAGAACCCTAAGGGTGGAAGAAAAAACGATTTACCCTACTCTTAGGAGACTGTTCTTAAAGGAATACATACGAGAGGGAGTGCTTTGGGGTGTAGCCTTTCAGCTCCAGAAAGCCCAACGAGAGGAAGGAGAGTCGGTGAGAGACTTTATAAGTCGCTTGAAGCATTTGAATTCTCGTTGTAATTCCAATGAGCATTTCAACAATAACCAATTGCTTGATAGATTCATTAGGGGATTACGACATGAGGATATCTACAATGGCCTAGTCATTAGAGGTATCACCACTTGGGAAGCAGTCACCACCAATGCGATCCAATTGGAGGATAATCTAATGATTCAAGGAGAAAGAGTGTCTGTTGAGACTAAATCTATTAGCTCGCAAGAATCAGGGCATCAACCAATGACCCTAAAGCCTATTGCTAAGGAGCCAAAGATATCTGAGATGACTTTAGCAGATCTCACCAAGGCTATTCAAGAGAGTCTTAGAGACAACCGTGCTCCGCAAAACAATCATATGTATCCAAGAAGGGAGAAGCAATGGTGCTCAGTATGCTATGGACCGCATAGTACCAGTGAATGCCCTACTTTTAGAGTAAAATTCAATGGGAACTGCAATGCCTATGGGAGGTATGGTCATCAAGCTAAGGATTGCATAGTATTTAAGCGCGCGATGGCCAATAGACCAACCTTAGCATGGACAGACACACCTCGAGTGCCTGCATTGATGCCGGCCCCACCTCTTGAACAAACATCACAACATATGGTCCCTAGGGCCCAAAATGTTGTTCAAACAACACCCTTACCACCTCCAGTACTAGGACCGCAACCACCACATCCGAGAATCACTTCTGTGAATCAAGTGGGTTGTGAGTCATCTATTTCTTATTTGGAAGGCTGTGAGGAAAATATAGATCCTAATATCGCCTATGGGATGGATGTTCTTGAAGAAATTCCACAATACTACATGGAGGACTATTGGGGACAAGTCAAACCTGTATATCAAGTAGCTGCTCTTGCGGCAAGAGGCCAAAATATCAACTACACTGCTAAGAGACCACCTCTTCAATGCTATGAGTGTGGAGGTCCACATCGTGTAGCCGAGTGTCCTATTAGGCTACAAAAGAACGCCACACTAATGCAAACCAATCAAGCGAGCACATCTACAATGCCGATACTCATGTGTAATCGATGTGGCATAGATCATTTGATTGCCCAATGTCCAGATAATCCAAATGCACCGAAGATCACGCCATTAAACTTGATCGAAGTTACTGAGGAGCCATCACCAAGTACACCCGTGGTACCAGTAAACGCACTCATGCGATCGATGCTCCAAAAACAAAATTATATTCTTGAGGAAAGAGACACGGCATCAATTGCCCAATCTCAAAAAAAGAAGAAAACACGAAGAAAGAGATCACAAAAAGCAGCGAAGTCAGACCCCAGTTCAAAGACCAACATAGGGACTGGTGACGACCCCGTATATATGAACGACGTTGAAGAAGATTCTGATTCAGGTGAAACCATGGAGACCAAAACGACCACTAACATAGAAACAAACAAGGAAGATCTTCATGAGTCACAATGGCCAGGATCCAAAAAGAAGATAGGAACTTACCCAAACCCTACAGAGGAGATTGAGCGAGTCAAGCATTTAAGGAGTTTGGTAGAAGATACCCAAAGGGATCTAGAACCAGCACCTAGGAAGATCCAGATTACAGACACCGTGTTCCCTACACAACAACAACCTCACCAAGTCTATAGACCCTTGGACATACCTAGTGTCATCCAAGAAGAAAGTGACTTAAAGTCATGGGAAAGTGGGCGTACTCACTTCTTGATGGAAAGAATGTTTACAGAGGGACTACCTGATCCTATCGAAGAAATGAAGATCCCATCTTCCCCACATCAAGGGACTCAAGGCCAAAAGGTGCCGTTAAACATTGCGAAATTGATGGATTTCATGTCTTCAGAAGTTAGAACCACCATCGTGTCCAAGCTATTATAAAGACCCTGAGCTAGTCTCAGCCCTTCGAGCCTTCCTCAATGGAGAACTAAAGTTGGGGCTACCACAATTTGCACAGATGGATGGAGATGGGGAGATGCCAATAGAGGAGGAACACTTAGATCCACAACCCAACCTAGATGAGAACCTTGTTATAGAAATACCTGTTAACAAGTTGGGGCAATACTTCGAGGGTGATGAATCCAATGCGACTATACCAATCACTACTAAGGGTTTAATTGTGAAGGGAATCCTTGATGGTGGCGCTGGGGTTAGCATTGTGACTAAAAATTGCTGGGAAACTATGGGAAGACCTCACCTTGCGACCACAACCATAGTAGTGAAGATGGCCAATGGGTCTATTGTTAAACCTATTGGGATGCTAGAAGATCTCAAGATCAAGGTCTTTGGACATAAAATAAGGATTACCTTTATTGTTATGGATTTCTCCAAGCATACTATGGCATCGGAGATGATCTTAGGACGTCCTTTCATGAGGGAAGCAAAAATGGTGCATGACTGGTCTAAAAACCATGTCTACTTGCAGTTCCAAGATTCTGTCATTCGAGTGGATCTTGTGACGGGTCGAGCACATCCTCTAGGAAACAAGTTTATAATTGATCATAGATTTGACACACAGTTCACTCGGCCCCATTGCAGTATTGTTACACGTGTAAAGCGGACACTGATGTTGGGGAAGATTCTCCTTATATGGATGTACTACCTGGGATGACTGAGTCGGACAATGTGGATTGGGTCCACCTAGAAGCAACGATAGACACTTGGGGAAATAGGGGGAAGACATGGGTAACACCTGAGGGGGATGAAATGTTCGTACCCTTAAATATGCTAGAAGCAATGCATATAGCTTCTGACAAGACTCATCCTCACATAACGAAGAAAACATACAAGTGGGTCCCTAAAGCTTCTTTAGCAACCATGGCTGATGCTAAAAAACAAAAGCCTCATAAGAAACGTCCCACTCGCTCCAAGAAATGTAAAGAAACGTTGCGTTGGATTCCTAAAAAACTATTGGAAGCCCAAGGCTACTATCAAGGGAATGATCAAATTTGGGTGCCAAAACGTAGATTGTGTTCTTACTTGTCACTTGACCCATGTGAGCCCAATCCTGTAGCTCCAAAAAGAATCAATGATCGCGGAAAAAAAATAACAAAATGCTACACACCCGCTCCAGAGCTAGTTTGGGTACCGAAGAAAGAACAATTTGTTCCACCTAGCTCAGGAAGGGGGGAGTCCCATGAAGCTTCTAGCTCCTCATGTAATGCATCCATAGAGGTAAAAGCTTCTCCACATCCTCCACCTACAATAGTGGACCTCCATGAAGCTACAAAGGAATCCACAACTCCCAGTGTTCAAGAATCACCTGATGAACCACGTCAAGTTCGATCCTGGGAGAGTACCTTACCACCCTTGCAACTTGACGAGGCACCTAAGGTCAGAGAAAACTACTGGCAAAAATCCTCACCTATTATCAACTGGAACGATTGGTTTCAAAGGGTGACGAGCTCATTTCAAACGGTATGATCTACCCAAGGAAGGGGGGAGTGTTTGCTAACAGTCATCATTCACTCGCTTCCCTCTCAACCTTTTTCCCTGACCTCTCAATCACCAATCTTAGGGAATGTACATATAAAGCCTTATACTCACAAAAAAAATAAAAAAAAATAAAGAGCAAGAGCAATTAGCAAACGAGTATGCACAATAAAAGTCAAAACATTGACCCAGACCTACACATTCACATCCGGTACATTGAAACAAAAACCTATGCCATAAAACACCTTTGATCCTCATCACTCAAGTGATGGAGGGTAGGTAAGATTAGTACGATAGGAGTGTTTTTGTTTTAGAGTTGAGTGATTAGCAAAGTTCCTTTTTCCCACTGATGTGCCTCCTAGAGGTATTCTTTGTGTTTCCTAGTGTGTACAGGAACATGTTGTTGTTGTTAGGATTTGGACCTTCATGGAATCTTTCTCCCTCTTCAATCAAGCGACTCCCTCTTCAATCAAGCGCGACCATCGACACAAACAGGTGTTTCTTATCCATTAGCATGGCCCCTTATCTATTTTGCATCCATGTTTGTCTGCTTTAATTGTGATTGGTAGCCTAATATTCACCGCATTTGCTTAGTACCAAACATTAAATTCAATGATTTTTTTGTCATAATCACTTGTCTAGATTTAAAAATCAAGCAGTCCGACTAAGCTAGTGTGACCAAGTTAGGTGTTAGAGATCTTCTCTTAATACCATGGGGAATGCCTTCCTAATAAGCAATGGTTACTTAGGTTCTTAATCCGATTTAGGCACATTGTGTGAAATGTACTAGGGCTTTCTAGTGGGCTTGACCCTATTGACCTTTAGCTTAAGTATTATAGAGGGATTTTACTAATGTGATGAGCCTGGGGAGGGTAACAGTGTTATATGACCCCCCAAAGTTACAAAATTAAAATGCTGAAAATGAAGAAACAAAAAATCAAAGTGCCACAATGTAAAATCTTAAGCTGGAAGAGAAATCTCAGCTTGATTGGGTACTTCACTCACATGTATCGCCTATGGTACTAGAGCCCTAGAGGTTCCCAGTGTGGGCGCTTTTCCTTGAAAAGCAAAAAACCCAAGGCATACAAAATAAGCACACACATCAAAATTGAATCACTGTGAAAAGACTTTGGGGGGTCAAAGAAAAGTAAACAGTCAAGCGATGATTTCATGAAAAATTCCTTTTATCGTAGCTTAACTACAAGGTCTTCTAGGTATAGCCTCTAGTCAGCCCTCGAACATGAAATACTTGGCTCTCGCGATTAAACAACTTAATTGACCAGAGAAAATTGAGAAGCTTACCCATGGTATTAATAGTCGATCTTTGGTGCCTTTTGACCGTTAAATTAGCGACCCCATACTTGTTTAATTTTTACATTTACATATGTTTATGCATTTGGTTATATTGCAATTTAATGTTTATTGCTGACAAATGGTTAAAAATTCTGTTACCAATCAATTTGTTTGCCTAAAATTGCATATGCTTTTTAATTGCTTATAAGAATGCAATTACTGTGCCAATGTTGTTTGATTTTGCAGTGACTGAAGAAGGCTAAGGACATTCATCTCAAATGCTCTTCCACCTCGACGAACGCACTGCAACTCAATAGCTTCCGAGGACGGAATCTACATCAGGAAGGGGGGCATGTTAACCCTCACGGCTCACGGACACCCTATCACCTACGACGGACGTTCTAACTTACGGCGGCCGTTGTATTATTTACTTGTAGAGTCAGGTACCGAGCTTGTCGGTCCAATAGGAAAAGGGTAAGAGTGATCGCCGATGAGAGGCGCACGCTAACTAGAACATTCAAGGGATTAGTTGGCTAAGCATGGGCGCCCAAGTGTGAATGGGGCGAGCTCATATAAAAGTCAACTAAACCTAAAATTCACTCATTGTCTCATTTGTGCAATAGCAGAGTGCTCTTGCTCCATCTCCATCTCCATCTTCTTCTTCTTCACCTCCTTGTGTGTGTGTGTATGTGAGAGAGAGAGAGAGAGAGAGAGAGAGAGAGAGAGAGAGTGCGATCGAGCATTGCGACGACGGCACGGCGGTGGTGAAGCGGTTGAGCGCGGCGAAGCGGCGTCTCCTTCTTCTTCGCGGCGAGGAATCCTCCACGAAGCAAGCGTAGAGCGGTGAGTGACACACCATCGCTTTCTTTGAGCTTACTAGTTTAGGCTTGTTGTGTGCTTGGATCCATTTGTGGCTCGCACACGGTGTATCGGCAAGTCCCTTGCTTCGACAGTGCGGCAACAAGCTCACAAGAGGGCTGTTGTCACCAACTTCTTGCTCATCTTCTATGTTGTCATTCTTCAAAGTTTCCCCTGAGCCACTAGCCACTATCTGCTGAGAAGCTTCTGCTTTGTCAGTTGCAGCAGGCATCGCTGGCACACGAGGAGCCATGACAAAAAAATCATCTTCTAAGTTCCTGCTCACATCACCGCCTTCCTCTGTTGTTTTTATGCTTTCATTTGGCATCTGTTGGGAGCCCTCATCCACCCCTTCACTCCTTGCATCCAGCTCAACACCCTTCTACGTCGAAGGGTTCTCACCTGTATCCAGCTCAACACCCTTCTACGTCGAAGGGTTCTCACCTGTATCCAGCTCATCACTCTCCTCGATCGAAAGGTCCTCCATTACAACCTTTCCCTTGCCCTTCGTGTCATGCACACTGCCCACATCACGGAGGGACTGCCACAGGCCTGCAACAAAAAACGTGGATTAAGACTCATATAAGCATGTCATGTATGCTATAAAAAAAATTGATATGCCGTGACTATGTGTGCGGCCTGGCATACATTGGAATCCATTATGCTGACAAGCCCAATATGCTAATTTGAATTGCTGAGTATGCTAACTAGCATATCCAATATGCTAGTTTGCATCTGGAGATGGTAGCTTACTTACTAGATTTGCCATTATGACAAACTTACTCTAGTCTATACACTGAGCACAAGTATGCTAATTAGCATACAAGATATGGTAATTAGCATATCCAATCAACACACTTATTATTCTAATTAACACTGTGGGTATGCTAATAAGCACACCTTGTACGTTAAAAGACAGTCCTTGTATGCTAATTAGCATTCCTAGTATTCTATTTAGCATATCCAATATGCTATTTAGCATATCCAGTATGCTAATTAGCATATCCAATATGCTAATAAGCATATCCAGTACGTGAATCAGCATACCCAGTATGCTAATTATCATTCCCAGTATGCTAATTCACTACAGCAAAAAAAGGTGTTATCGACGCACATATCGATGCGGCGCATCGCTATGCGCGTCGCTGTGAAACCAGTCGCTATTTGCGGCGCAGGTATAGACGTGTATAGAGATGCAGATTGCCACGCATTGATAGCCGTTTTTCGGCTCTCCATAATTGCTATACTAAGTTACTCCACCCTACCAAATTCACCCAAACGCTATGGCTATCCCTACCATTTCATTGTACATAGGCGTGTGTGAGTTAGGGGGCTTTTCCCATATCTTCTTAAAAAACCCTCAGCTAGCTAGTCACTGGGCTAGGTGAGCCAAAAATAAAATTAAAAATAAAAAAATAAAAAAATAAAAGTATATTATGGCCTCTTTGTGTGTAAATATTTCATTGTATATATGGCCTAAATATAGGGATTTTTAATAATTATTTTGGTATTTTATTTAAATATTTCTACTTAGGTGTGTGTTTTATTAAACCTATGTACACCTTCTTTCATCCTCTTACACCATAATTATATATTTTTTTTGCCAATATGTACATACTCTAACCTCATATTTTTCCTTTATACAAATCACTCCCACATTTTCACCCTCACCCTCGTGAAAACAAAAAATTGATTTCTACTCATTGGTCAAGTTTATTATATTATTTACTTGCATACCTTTTCCTCTTTCACCCAAAATAATTCAAAGAGGGACCATATCATATGATTCCAATATCTTTCCATATCCATAACTCCTCCATATTTTTATTATTATTTTTACTCATTATTCTAACACCATGTGCTCATTGAGCTAAAGTCCATGAATAGTCCATACACTAGTCCCACCATGTATATATTTCTTTATTCACCAATAATCCTCCTCCATGCATGTGTCAAGGGCAACTTGGATGCTTTGTATTATGATATGACAAAGGAGGGGCTCACTCTTGGATGCATTGTACAAATTCAACAAAGGAGGGGTCCACTAAAAGACTTTTGCAAGCATAAAAACAGGCTTTTTGGTGAGAATTTTGGCACCTATCTCCACTCCAAATTTGGAGCAGTGGTCAAAAGAGAAAATGTAGCCCACGCTCTGAATAATCACCTCAAATTTTTTCATGATTTTTGGAGCTACCAGCGGTGAGCTATGATTTTTTGAGTGGACCCCAGTCTGCCCACTTTTTTCACAAGTAGCCCATAGTCTTCTCTCACCTCTTTCCACACTTCTACACACACACACACACACACACATTTCTCTCAATCCCTCACTCAAACCTGCACCTTCAATGGTTTCTCTCACCTTCTTCACCATTAACCTCCCCACTTACTCCCATAGCTCTCATATGAGCTCTCCATGTACATACACCATCTCTATGCCTCTCTCTATTATCTCCAAAGTACAATTCCATCTTACTCCTTATATATATACATAAATTCAGCATGTGTACCATGCTTAACCTCTGCAAATCAAAAGATCTCATCAACGGAATTACCATTTTCATCACGATGATCAACCTTGGCAGCGGTGGCATAAAGAAGAGAAGAAGAAGAAGAAGATCGATGGTCATTTTGAGAACCTACACAAGTAAGTCCAAAACTTCTTCAAGCTTCACCATCACAAGGATTTGTTCACTTCATTCAACCATCTTACTCCAACCATCCCACCCATTCTACCCATTGTAAATATATCATTAACTTTCTAGTGATTACTAACACTAACCACTAACATACTAACACAAAATAGCCATTGACCTAACCATAAAAGACACCTCACCTCAAGACATGTGTATAGTAACTCTCTCTCTCTCTCTCTCTCTCTCTCTCTCTCTCTCTCCCTCTCCTTACTTACTTTCACCTTATCTACCATCAATAATGCTCTCTTTTGAGCCCACACCCATGACTCAAGCAGACAAAGAAGGCCCACAATGTTTTGATATTCAAAAAAATCATAATCTTGATTTGTTAGCTTGTAAATTAGGATTTCCAATAATCCTAATGAGGGGTCTCCAACCTATAAATAGGTCCCTCTCCTTCTTGCAAAACAACCTCCAATATCTCACATAGCACCCCAACACTCTATGCGTGAGGAGAGACTTAGGTGTAGCAACCACTTGTGAGCTTCACTCTTGGTGTGAGAGAAGCCTTCAAGCTACACATTGCAAGTGAGAGAGCGTGAGTTCCACAAATCTCAAAACCACTATTGTATATGCTCCTTCATCATCAATAAATTGAGGTTTGGTGCATCAAAGGCGTGATTCGACGTTCAAATCTTCGTCCTTCTATTTGTGCAATACAGTTTGGTGAATTCAAGGTGACTTGTGTATTTTGAGTTTTTATCGGTTGATCTTGATTTTAGGAAGTGTTTTAGTGTGTTTTTCATTGCCAATTTTGTGTCCATTGTAAGAGGGTATTGTGGTGAGAGGTCTCCCACACCCTAAGACAGTGTGTGTGTGTGTTTTGGCAATGTTTAGCAATCACTAAGCATTGAGTGAGTTTTGTACAAGTTCTACGATAGCATCATAACGAACCATCTCCATTTGCAAGTCACAAATAAGGTATTACGCAAGATCCTTTTCTCTCTCTCTCTTCCCTTTGCTCTAGCTCTCTCTGGTCCATTTTGTGTGTGTCTTGGTGTGAGGTTGCTTGTGTGTGTTGTGTGGTGCATCTTCTTGGTTGTGCCAAAATCTCTCTTGCGTCCTAGTTCGCATACCATAACTAGGTGGTGCCCCTATCTTGTTTGGGTTTGGCTGTGGGTTTGTTGTTGTGTTGTGCTTGTGGTTGCCCCAGCCCCAATTGAGCAGCACGGGAGCCTTGAGGGGTGTTTAGAGGTCGCCTCTCTTGTTGCCCGCCCCGGACCGCCTCAGCATATAGCGACGCCGCTTGCGACGCACATAGCGATGACCATAGCAAAAAAAAATTCTTGGGCAGAGGGCAGGTAGCCTGGCCTGTGCCCAGTTAAAAGATGGACACATCCATAGCCAGACTTCCTGCCCTCTGCCCAAGAAAGCGAGCAGCACCAAAATATCAACCATGCTCCCGCGCGCAGAATTTTCGGCAGAGTTCCCTTTGTTTTTACATAAACTTTTAAAAAAAAACCATATCATGTATACGCCTCCTACATGCTATCCATGTAGGATCTCACATGAGATTTAAGGCCAATGAAAGACAACCGTACCAACTGAAAAGCATAGCCATAACTTAAAAGCATAACCATAACGAACCATAACCATAACTTAAAACCATAACCGGCTATAACCACTTTGATCAAAACCATAATGCAGATAACCATAACCATAAACAAAATTAACAATAACCATAAGCATAACCAGAAAGAGAAACAATAACTCTCTATACAATGACAATGACAATAATCATAATCATAAGGGAAACAATAACTGTCTGAACACTAACTGTTTGTACAAAAAAGAGACACAAAAGCGTGTCTGTGTCTCACAAAGCATATATTTGAAATCTGGTCCACTAATGACTAGGCATCGCAACCTGCACATAGGACAACTCACAAAATTAGTATTGATATTACTTCACATATACTGACTTAATTAAATCAGCTCACACATATTAACGTCTCAACTCAAGCGATCAGCGAGACTGTAAGGCCTCCCAGTCTACAGGCTCTCCTGAAGCTTCAAGATCATTCAGTACTTCATAGATACCTCTGCGATATCCATCTGACTCCTCCTCGCGTGATGGAGCTCGATGCATCGCAAGATTTTGCGTTTATGCAAAAATCAAAGTAATAAGAATACATGATTCATCGTGTTTTAAAAAACGCCATAGTTAAGATTGGATTAGAAACTCACAAACTCATAGCACATCATCGTTGCAATCGGAAAATCTCTTTTGTAAATTACGTACCTAAACAAAGCAGTGACGCTTGCATTTGACCACCCGTACACTGACTGAAGATTCAAAAACGCCAGACAAGTACGAAGCACAAATATTTTGGCGCCTTCATAGATTGGTTGACGTGCCAACTTCCTCAACATGTCTTCAGGAGATAGGCGCACAGCTTCTGGTGCTGCTTCGTTCGTGTTCTCCTCGCTTGTCTGGAAGAAGGCATCCAGCATCTCCTCCATGCCATCGTCTTCTGTCTGTAAGCCCTTTTCTGCTTCCATCCGTGGCTCTATATTGGTCGGACCTTCACGCATAATCTTTTTTTCTCTCTCTCAGATGTAGGTGCTATGTCGCGGAAATCAATGCCCGTTCCGTAGGAGTCGTATCACAGATTCTGTACGGTTTCTCTAGCAAACTCTCCGTACTTGTGCACATGCTCATTACATATCCTACTCTTGCGCAGGATTTGATACTTGCAGAGCGTGCACGAGCATGCAATCTTTTCCTCCATGTTAGTTGATGACGTTGCCATCTACAATGATTATGAATGTTGTTTTAATATATATATATATATATATATACTCCTCACAATGTAAACTACCTCGCATTCTCTAGTCTTGCCCAATATCCGTACACCTCGGTCCAGAGGTGTACGGAGATTAGGACCATCGGGTCAAAATCTCGTCTTTATTGGTCAAATCCTATATGGGTAGACACATACGTGCACTCCCAAGTGTACATGGAAATGCATGTAGCAGGCAAAATCCCTTTGCCTCTTTTAGTTCCATAGTTTCTTCTCTGTCTACGTACCCTATCTCTCATTCTTTCTCTCTCGATCTCGCTCTCGCTATCTCTCTTTCTCTCTCTCTCTCTCTCGATCTCGCTCTCGCTATCTCTCTTTCTCTATTTTCCTATCTCTCTCTATTTCTCTATTTTCCTATTTCTCTGCCATAACTCCTGGAGCTCCACTTCTCTATCTCTCTCTCTCTCTGTCTATATATCTATATATATATATATATATATATATATATATATATATATATATAGATATATATATAACTCTCTTTCTCTATCTCTCTATTTCCTATCTCTCTCTCTCTCTCTCTCTCTCTCTCTCTCTCTCTACTTCCCTATCTCTCTAATGATCAAACAAGCAACTGATCTAGGGAGATCTAGACGCCCACGACTGCGGAGGACTACACAACATCGATAGAGGCTGCATCAGAGGATCTAGCTAGGTCAATTTGGCTCGACATGCACAACGTCCGGTCAGAGTACTGACCATGGAGGAGATCTACCTATCCCAACTAGCTTGTTTAGCCGTTTAGTCCACACCCAGTAGTTTAGGATTCCATAATATTTTATTTTGTCATCTTCTTACTCTGACTTTGTATCAGATCCATCACATTGTAACTTTCTTGTCTCATGTCTCATAGGTCACTTTGGCCTTTCGAAGACGTTAATATAACATTTCATTTCATTTATCTCTTTAAATTTTTTTTCTTTAGTTTTAATTTCCTAAGCATACATTAATTCTCTCTCTCTCTCTCTCTCTCTCTCTCTCTCTCTCTCTCTCTCTCTCTTTGATTACCTACACACACACACACACATTTCTCTCTTTCTTACACACACATTCACATTTCTCTCTCTCTCTCTCTCTCTTTCCTACACACACACACACATTTCTCTCTCTCTCTCTCTCTCTCTCTCTCTCTCTCTCTCTCTCTCTCCTACACACACACACACCTCTCTCTCTCTCTCTTTCTTACACACACACTCACATTTCTCTCTCTCTCTCTCTCTCTCTCTCTCTCTCTCTCTCTCTCTCTCTCTCTCTCTCTCTCTCTCTCTTTCCTACACACACACACACCTCTCTCTCTCTTTCCTACACACACACACACACACTGCTCTCTCTCTCTCTCTCTATTTCCTACACACACCTCTCTCTCTCTCTCTCCCTTTCCTACACACACACACACACACACCGCTCTCTCTCTCTCTCTCTCTCTCTCTCTCTCTCTCTGTGTGTGTGTGTGTGTGTGTGTGTGTGTGTGTGTGTGTGTGTCCTACACACACACACACACCGTTCTCTCTCTCTCTCTCTCTCTCTCTCTCTCTCTCTCTCTCTCCCCTACACACACACACACGATGTAGAGGTAGAGAGAGAGAGAGAGAGAGAGGGGTTGGGGAGGGTGGAGATGGACATAATACCTGCGCAGCAGGTTTCGGCCAAGACCCGAGCAAGCGAAAATGGCCCCTGCGTGCGGGTTTCGCTTTTTTCCCCCAATTTTTTTTGCGTCGCTATACGCGTGGCAAATAAAGCCTTTCCACGCGTATATCGACGCACACTGCGACGCGTATAGCGATGCCCGCTAATGTCGTCGATATACGCGTGGAAAAGCATGGACGTCGATATAGACGCGTCGATATCTTCATTTAGTGTTGTAGTGATTAGCATACCCAATATGCTATTTAGCATATCTAGTATGCTAATTAGCATATCCAATATGCTAATAAACATATCTAGTATGCTAATCAGCATGGGCCCAATACGCTAATCAACAAACCCAGTATGCTAATCAGCATATACAGTTTTCTAGTTAGCATTTGGATATGGTAGTTAACTTACTAGATATGCTAATATGCCAAACTTACTCTAATCTGTACACTGAGCACAGGGTATGCTAATTAGCATACAAGATATGCTAATTAGCATATCCAGTTAACACACTTAATATTCTCACTAGGTATGCTAATTAGCATATCTAGTATGCTAATTAGCTTACCTAGTATGCTAATTAGCATACCCAGTATGCTAATTAGCATACCCAGTATGCTAATCAGCATACAAGATATGCTAATTAGCATATCCAGTTAACACACTCAATATTCTAATTAACACACTGGGTATGCTAATTAGCACACCCTGTATAATCTCACGAGATGTTGGTGTGATTGGATGTCTTTGCCCTGTGGGTTTCCAACACCATTCTTGTGGTATCCCTTGCTGGCAGGTCACAACTCTACATTTTGTCGACAAGGAGCATGCAGCTGCAAAGCAAAGAAAGTGGTAGCTATGCCCACAGGGCATCTTGACTGTGGCATTGGTTCCCTTTACTTCAAGTGGCAAACTGCAGCCACTGTACAGGTTGATCATCGTCCCATCGCATACCCCTTCTATACTTTTTGTAAAAGTGCCCATAGCCATATTACATAGGGCAGTGGGAATGGAGGAGCCTTGTAGCATCTTGCTCATGTGCATTAGGAGCTGCAATTGACCTTCACATGCATTCACTTTTGCTTCCATAACCTCCACATTAATCTGCACACCAAAAAAAAGAGGAGCATGGTAAGTACATAGGTTTGTTGTGCACATATTCCAATCATACGGTGGAAGCATAAAAGTCACGCACTTACACGCTGACAAGTTGAGTCAACAGCAAGAGTGTCCTCACTGTCAGGAAATGCCAAACCTTCCAATGTCTCTTTAAATGTCTTTATTTTTACTTTACACTCTATTTCCCTATTTGCATCCACGATGTCGCTCTGTAGTAACCTCTGTAATTCATTTTCAGCGTCGCGAAGCTTTTGTCTCATAGCAAGCACAATTGGGGTGACCCTAGCATTGCTTGCTTGGACAACCCTCGCAGCTTCAAACTCTGATTTTGCAGCTAGAAGATGTTCTTTAGCATCTTGCATTTGTTTGCTGAGAATTTCAGAGGCAGCCTTTATGTGCTGCAAATTCTCAACGCCAAAAAATGACAGGCTTTCAACCTGCTGGTAAGTGTTGTGGCGAGAGATGGGTGTCTCCTTGGTATCCTCCTTCATTTCAGCTTGCGCCTCCTCAATGTTTTGACATACATTGCGCATCCTCCACTTTTCGACATGGGCCTCGTAGTACCCTTTCTCTCGGAGGTCCTGCAAATGCTGGACAGCGAATTCAGCCCAATTAAATGGCTGAGCTACTTGCAATTGCCGCTGGGCTGAATTCTTTTACAAACCCCTTGGCGAATGCAGAGTTGATCTCCATGTTTGTCGGGGGCTTCTGGTACACCTTGTAATGCTGCTGCATCACCTGGTCGAACATATCAATACGCAAACAACTGCATTTAATGCGATATTGACTACGATTCTTTGACTCTCTGAAAACACTGAACCACTCCACATCACTGATCTGATCCCACCTCACTAGTTGGGGTTGGCATCATCCAGGGAGAGGCCATGAACATCATTGAACTCTTCTGCTGTAATACAGAACTTGCTCTGTAATGGGACTGTAAACTTTGGAGCTTTCCATCGGCCTGCACATCCCCAATGTCAGAAGATTAGCAGATTTTTCTATTTGTTGGTAGGTAAAAAATAATGTAGCCAGGAGTGTGTTAACAGTAGGAAAGTGCAGTATTGAGCACTTCCTTCCAATTTCAAGGTTCAAATCAAACACTGGTTTGTGCTTCTTGAGCCAGACTTCGACTTGAACGATTGTACTTCAAGTGACTATTCACAAGATGTCCTACTGCTAAAGCCGACATCAAGGGACAACTCTCTAGCCAAGACAGCACCAACAACTATCCTCATAAATCATAATGAGGTAGAGAGAGAGAGAGAGAGAGAGTACTTGAATCATCCTTCCCCTTTGTATGCAAGGTCTTTGCCATTGGGGATGCTGGGGAATCAGAGAGCTTCACCCTTTTTCGGGGCGAAGAATAAGCAGCAGAAACTTCAGCCCTCGACTTTGTTTTTGGTTCTCTCTTACCTCTGGCCCCTGCGTCCCGCTTCTCTCCATGCATGTTGACTGCCCCACTCCGCTTCTCTCCATGCATTTTGACTGTCCCACTCCCCTCAGAGTAACACTGCGTAAATGGTCAGGAAAGTGTATTCAGGGTGGTCCCCCCCATATTTTGAAATATTTGATGGATTCCCACACGTTTGAAAAGTTACACTCTCATTATGCTTACAAGATATGCTTGTTGCCACATGATAACTACCACAAAAAGCATGACAAGTTAACATGCTTACACCCTTGTACTTACTACTAGGTCCTATAGTAGTACCACTTATTGACACATTCACCTTTAAGTGAGACTCATTGTTGGGAAAAAGGCAGTGTGTTTCTTACCCCGGCCTGAAGCGCGCAAAGGTGTTCATTTGCCCAGCATTTGTATACACACCTTATTCTTTACTTGATAGAAGAATAAGATCTCGGGGGGTGCACCTTTAAGAAACTATTCATATAACATATGTTTAAAAGGTATCGGAGAAAACACCTTTACTTGCATGCTTGAGGTAATAAAATGACCCCTTTTTCTTAAAAAACTTACGGAGTTTTCTCTAAAATCAATTTAAAAACTCCTTTTGTTAATATAATCCCTCTTAAACTTTAAATTTTTGACAATTAAAAAATCCATTCATTCTCACGTAATAATCTACATGTTTAAGAGGTGAACCGCTCGAGAATAAAAGGCTCTCTCACATATGTGTTCTCTGTCTCTCTCTCCCTCTCTCTCTCTCTATAAATATAAATATATATATATCTGTGTGTGTGTGTGTGTGTGTGTGTGAGAGAGAGAGAGAGAGAGAGAGAGAGAGAGCATAGATTTTATTAAAAGAGAGTTATTATGATATTCATGTAACATGGGGAGGAGAAAACTTATGTGTTCAAGGGGATACATATTTGCTAGTGCCAAAGTCGAATGAAGAGATACTAGGATGGAGACTAATCTCCTAATTGTAGTTTTTGTTCGTGCACTACAAGGAATATAGATGAAGATTTGGTGTGTATCATTTGGGAACCTGATCGACTACATAGATCAGGTTTAAGTTTTAAGTTAAGAGCAGCCCCCTCTGCCCCCCTCTTCCCTTTCTCATGCACATCCTTAACACTACCATTATATTCCTTATTTTTGGACAAGCCATCTTAAATTCTTTGACATTTCTTATGATTGTTGTAATATAAGCTAGCCCGATGTACTAAATTAGAGGGTCATCAATGAATGGGCTATTTACAATAAGCCAGAAAGGTCCTTTTTTAAATTGCAAATCCAGGCCCATAGTTCCTAAGCTTTAATTACATGTTGATTAGCGTAAAACTTCGCTGCACAAAAATGGAATAACCTCGACCGAAAAGGGGAAAGAATGATAAAGAGATGGTGGTCACTAGTAGGTAAAGGAGAGATTAATCTGCCAAAGTTTGATGTCATGATCCAAGGCGGCGCTACAAAGGGCCAAGCTGGCGGAGGCAGGGGAGGAAAGAGGGGGGCCAGGGGGCTGCTGCTGGCTGAGAGACAGGCTCAGGCTCTTGATTGGGGCGGAGTGGCCCTGCAGGACGGCCAAACACACGTGCAGGCGGCCGGCCAGGCGTTGCCAGACGCGGATGCTTTTATCGGCGGAGCCGCTGCAGAGGGTGTTGCCACAAGACGCCAAGCAAAGCACGGCTTGGCGGTGGCCACGCAAAGCACCAGCTAAGGTAGCGTGCTGGGCGGCGCTCTCCTCCCGCTCCCACACTACAACGGCCTTATCACAGGCGCCCGAGTAGAGCAATGCCCCGTCTGCGCTCAGTGTCAGTGCATTCACCGCGGAGCGGTGAGCCTGCAGCGTGGCCACCAGGCAGTGCGCGGGGTGGCAGCGGCTGCTGCCCGCCCGATCAGCCCAAGTCCACACCTTGATCTTGCCATCCGCTGCCGCTGTGTACAAGAACCTGCCATCTGCCGAAAGAACTAGCGTGTTAATGGCGTCGTCATGCGCTCTGAACGACTGCACGCATTTAAAGTCGCGTAGCCTCCACACCTTCACACTCCTGTCCCAAGAGCCTGAATACAAGTAGCCTTGACTGGCGTCTACGGCCATCGCCGAGATGGCGTCTGCATGCTCTATCCACAGCTTGCGATGGTGTCGCCGTACCTGCCGGTAGCCTCCCGGAGTCACCGCCCTTGTCAGGCAGTCCCACCTCGTCGGCAGCATTGCCACCAGCCTGTGCCCTACGCTACTTCCGCCACTGCGGCTTCTGACTGCCCCTGTACAGGACAATTTTTCGCCGTTAATGGCGCTTCCTGGCCTCGCCCACACTCGGATCTTCAGATCATTGTGCGAGCTGAAGACCTGATCGCCCATCACCACTATCGCCCGCACGGCGCCATCTATCGACCCAAACCGGCCGGCCGCGCTCATGATCGGATTTATATCTCCGCCATGAGTGGACCACGTTTTGAGGGAGAGAGATGTTGCGGAGCCGGTCGAAGAAGCACTGTAGAAGAGGCCGCCACCTTCATGAGCCGAGACATCAGCTGCTACCTGATCACCCAGGCTTTTGAGCGTGGCGGTGCAGCTGCAGTGGGCGGAAATTGCCCCACCGTTGACAGCTGCTAGAAGTTCATGCTCGGCTTTGCTGTCGATATCGGAGCTTCCGGCACTGAAAGTGAAGCCTAATGAGGGTAGGGATGCTAAGCTGCTGCACTGAGACAGAAGAAGCGTGGCTGAATGGGAGCGCATGCTGAAGCTAGTCGAGGTGCACGAATCATGGCCATCATGAGTGCAATTCGCGCCTGGCAGTACACACTTTGTCTGCACATCGTGATGTGTAGTGGGCTCTTGATATTTTTCATGGTTGGGTTCATAGAAGCTGTGAGGAGAGGGCTTATCCTTGCAGCAGGCCATTAAAGCTGTAGAACATGCAGAGCCCTTAATGCAGCTGATGATCTGGCTGTGTTGAGAAGCTACGGCAGCCCGTTTGGGACTGGGGATATTGGCGCATGGAGTAACTTGAAATCCCATATCAGCTCTCTAATTCTTAATACTGCGGATGTTGAGAGTAATTGTGCAGCAATTTAATGTGAGACCCAGCTGTCTGCGCCGGCCTAATTATATCTGTGGGTGTACCAAATCAGCTCCAATTAGCCATATAAATCAGCTTTCCTTATAAATACTACAGACGCGGCTAGATAGATCGTGTTGCAGGTAATGATAAATAGACGTACCTCAATATGCTAGATGAGTATAAGCTGGTACTCCTCGGCCAAGCTATACACGTATTGAGCTTATAACTCATGGGAAAGTAAGGTAGAAGCCCAAACCTTACTCCAATATATTCTTGTCGTACAAGCTGGGAAAGGTATGTCTTCCTCATCACCCCATTCGACCTATTAGGTCTACAAACTTTGTAAGGCCGTGAAATCTCCGCAATTGACCTTGTTATGCAGGTAGACGGGACCCATGGTTCCTTTCGGCATTCTTAGAGAGAGAGAGAGAGAGAGAACTCGCAACACCTAATGCACAAGCTCATGCAACAATCGTTACATAAATTTTTCCTCGAATGCTCGTCATTAAAGAGCTCTTCAAAACATAAATATATAAATATATATATATATATAAACACATATATATATATATATATATATATATATATATATATATATATATATATATAGAGAGAGAGAGAGAGAGAGAGAGAGAGAGAGAGAGAGAGAGAGTTTGCAACAACTAATGCACAAGCTCATGCAATAGAGATTACATAAATTTTTCCTCAAATGCTCGTCATTAAAGAGCTCTTCAAAACATAAATGAACGACAATCAATTGCACAAACCAGCACACCTCCACACTCTTTGAGGATGCATTATCGAGAACCCCTCTATATAATGTGCATTCAGGAATATTTAAAAAATCTTCTTTTACATGTTTGAATGGATAAAATGATCTCTTATTTTAACAATCTGTTTTCAAAATGGAATATACAAACCTTTTTAATTAATGTATTTTTATTGATTTGATTAAATAATTTGCGTTAAAAAACCCCTCCTCCTAAACTCACGTGATACATTAACATGATTACATAGTGCATCTTAGAGCACACCTCATTCAAAAGAGAAAATATAGTAATTTGGAGAATTTACTTACTTTCTTTAGAGTTCGCATTTGTATGCCAAATGCCCACCATGCCAAAGAACATGGGGTGGAAATGCATCAAGACATGAAAACAATCGACAAAAGTCTTATAAAATTGTTTTGCATGTTAGATACTAAGTCTTTGGTATGTTTAATTATTGGGCTCAAAACAATTGCAAGCCAAGGGACAATCTTGTAGCCTACGGTAACATAGCCAAGAGCTAAGGATAAGAATGGGCAAGCTTTAAAAACAATTTTATGCTTAGAGAGAACCCTCAAGCATGGGGAAAGATAGCCAAGAGCTAAGGATAAGAGTGAGGTAGCTCTATAAGAATGTTCGCACATGAGAAGGATTGTTCCCATGGAAAGTAAAGAGGCCCTTCTAGATCACATCCTCTTTCTCAAATAGCCTAATAGCAGGCTTTGAGTCACAAATAGGTCCATAAATATGTACTATAAGATAGCAGTAGCAGTGTGAGTAGCACAAAAGTAAAAAAGAATTATAGAAAAAGAAAAGTTGCACTTCATTATAACTATGAAAGTGGATATATGTGTAGGTATACAAGAGTCATTATGCGCTAGCAATGTCTATCATCACATTTTTCCATAGCCTATAGACCAAATTTCCAAAATATACAGCAAATATACCTGTGGTAATGTTTGGAAAAGGTTCCTAATGTTGGGTACAATACTCTTGAAAGCTAGTAGGAAAAATGGCCCACATAATATTTGAAGTCCATCTCTCTCAAGTCCATCCGCTTTCTCATGTTGTAGTGAGATGCTTAAGGAAACGCTTACCATAGAACGATATTCTAGTTGGTCAAGGTATCTTAGTGGATTTCATTGAACCTACCTAATATATGGACCCAAATAGATCACGGAATCTTATGTAAATGAAAGCAGTTTTGAAGAGAGAGTCGAAACTAGCTTTGGTTTGTTGCTACAGAGGATTGTATGCTCATTGTTATGAAGCTTCAAAGGCCATTGAGGTGTTCTCTTTTGCTCATACAAGGGCCCTTGTAATTCTTGAAGAGTGTGTGTCTGCAAATGGGAGCATGTGCGGTGCGATGTGCGTGTGGGAAAGAGAGAAGGAGAGAGTACACAGTGTGTGGGTGGAGCAACTAGACTCTAGTATGAGCTGCCCCTTATTCTTTGTATATGTACACAAGAATAAGGTATCAATGGACGGGAGTCCATAGACTGGTCGTTGGGCAAGGCACAGACGACTATGCCCCAACAACCTCCCACTTAAAGGCAAATGTGTCAATAAGTGGGTCCTACTAGCTACTTTACTAGTATGTACAAGAAAACAGGTGAGAGACTCTTTCAACCTAACCCACCGGCTTGCTCAGCCGATCTACATGGAGTCGTATTGGCTCTCGTGGTAGACAAGCGTACGTACCCATGGTAGAGCCTGCATGTAAATCTCGTAGACTACTCTGTATATATGGTCTGCAAAACTCCACTATGCATCATGCTAGTGTCATCCATCACACAACTAACAATCCTTGCTACAGATGCTCCCTCCCACTGCAGCTGCTAGGTCGGGCCTCGACACTAAAAGGTCGTACATGAGATTCCTGAACACTGACAAAATATGTGCTAACTTGGCTGTACTCGCCTCCTCTATGCTATGTGCATACTCTGCATTATCAGGACTAACTCTCACAAATGAATGTGCTGACTCTGACTGCTAGAGGACCAGTTCCCTCTCATCCATAGAGACTCAATGCGTGTGTTTTGATATCACCTCATCAGCCTCTAGCATGAGCATATATAAAAACTCCATATTTGTCATCTTTGCTTGTGTCTCTAGGGAGAAAACCTGTTCTACCTCTACTTGCATAGACTCCGACAACACCTGTTGTGTCTCATTAAATCACTGCCGCTCTATCTTTGTCTCTACAAAGTCCACTGACATGTCTTGCACAGATAAATACTTTCTCTCTCGTGAGTATGGTGAAGCTCACCCGTGAAGGAGACACATCTTGTTTCTCGCTCAAAGCATGCCAGCAACAAAATCAAGACTATGATGTCTCGTACCACAGACACATGCATAGGATATACCAAGCCGATGTGGGCTCCTCTAGCAATCACTAATGAACTGCAATACATCTGGAAGGACTTCTCTCTAAGAAGTATCTAATAACCAAAGTTTGCTAGTTGTCTCACTAAGATCAAGCTTTATCTCAGCTGAGCAACGTAGCGCACATGTCATAGCGTGTATAATGCACCACTAGGTAATGAAAAACAAACGTCTTCTACATCCTCTATATCAAATGCGGAACCATCGACCAAGTGCACACAACCAAAACTCACACTAGAGAAGGCGCTAAACCAGTCACGATGCGGAGTGATGTGGAAAATTGCATCCTAATCTAGCAACCAACATGGATAAGTGTCACCACTCAAAGACATGTAATTAGGAGGAACACTAGAGGGAAAACATAATATCACCATCTCTGGCATGTGAAGCCACCACTGTGGCATGTATCAAAACCTCATCTTCACCACGCATAGATCTTTGCTACTGTCTCATACGCCTGAAACAACAAGGCCTAATGTGTCTTGTGTGACCACAATGCCAACAATGCAAGTATCGGCAAGAGCGAGACCGCCGTCTCTCATTGTCACACATGTTTGTTGCCATAAGTGAATGTCCAAATGGAAACAAAGTGGGAGATCACTCGACCACTACACAATGATAAAAAGCATGATCAAACACATCAAAGTTGATGCTCACATAGGCATAAGACAACTCCATAATCTGATATCTGCAAGCACACAACCTAGGACAAACTGCTCAACTGAGCGTAAAGCGCATAACCATATACACAAGTAGAGATAAAACTTGCTCAAAATGCATCCCATAAGGAAAACTGCCTACAAAATCTTTGAAATGCGTGATTGTCTATCTGTAGCCACACAAACATACACAATCCTCACTCCAGCGAGAGTGGGTACAAGAACACCAAACTATGTCCAATCTGACAAAACCTGTCAAAAGTGAGAGTAAACACTTGATCACTGTCAAAGTGGGAATATATCAACCATTGTACAAGATGGCATAACACCGCAAACTTTTATGGCGAGAAGACAGGGAAAACAAACAAAGTTTTGTTTGCAAAATGAGCCAAAACTCTACGCAAACCGCCGCAAGCCAAAAAATTACAGATAATTACCAGAGTGGAAGTAAACTCGACCACTAGCAAACTACTGACAAAACCTATCAACCTGTCTACATAAACAAGCCTCAACGGATGCGCATGAATGAGTGCTCAACTCCGAGCATCAACCGTGCATCCAAAATACTTAGCCACGATGGCTCCACATTTGTGTGTACAATGAAACCCAATCTAGTCATCGATCCACATGCATACATTGGCGCAATGTCAAAGAACGTGAGCATCAAGCTCCCACATAAGCATACATCAACACAAAACCATCTGCCGTGAAGACCGTATTTGAATGTGCCTCAGTCTACGAACCAAATCCAAATCAATACTTGCATCCAAACCATCTGCCGTGAAGACCGCATTTGAATGTGCCTCAGTCTACGAACCACATCCAAATCAATACTTGCATACACAATTTCAAGTTAAATCAACACTCAGTGGAATCCACAATGTGACATATATATTATTAGACGCAATCTACACAATGCT
Source organism: Adiantum capillus-veneris (assembly GCF_014529385.1). Taxonomy (NCBI): domain Eukaryota; kingdom Viridiplantae; phylum Streptophyta; class Polypodiopsida; order Polypodiales; family Pteridaceae; genus Adiantum; species Adiantum capillus-veneris. The sequence continues at coordinate 1,567,446 of NC_140940.1, read as the reverse complement.
TTGAAGTATATAAGTCCTCAACTGTCAATTCTTTTGTGTTTTAAAAAAAACCAAAAGTTGCTGCAAAAAATTTAGAGATCAAAATTTCAAAAGTCTAATATCACCAATACGTATGGAACGTCAACAAACCCTGGGGTAGATCCCTATATCATATATATTAGAGTCCGAGTGTGCAAGATATGCTAAAAACATCCATATTCAGCCCAAAAATGCAGCATAAACTTGTTGATGTTGCATATCTGTAATTCTAATATGGAGTTCAAAAAATGGACATCACCATCGCACCTAGAATGTGTCAAAACTCCAACCAAGACTCCTGGATCATATTCATTTGACTTTGTGTGACGCGGATATGCAAAAAAGGATGTTTCGAGAGCCAAAAACAACAAAAATGAGCTGCAACACTTCTTGTTTATGCTGCTTCTTTGCAAAATTCAGCAATGGCTTGCTACACAAGCTCTATACAAGCTGAATATATAACATGCCTCAGCTTAGATCTAATGCCGTCGAGCCGGATCCACCATCGTCGAGCTCAAGCCTCCATAGCCGAGCTCTGTCTCGCTTTTGTCTCACCGAGAATCCATTGCGCGTGCGTCGCCAAAGCTCTAATATCAATTGAAGAGTGCGTGTGTGCACGGATATTGCATACGTGTATGGTGCAATGTGGGTGTGAGAAAGAGAGATCAATACACAGTGTGTGGGTGGAGCAAGACTTTAGTATGAGTTGCCCCTTATTCTTTGTATATGTACACAAGAATAAGGTATCAGTGGACAGACACCCATAGCTTGAACGATCAAACAAGGCACAGATCACTGTACCCCAACAATTCCATGCATGCTCCAATGAAGCCTTATCAAATGTTTTGGACAAATATTTTCCCTTGAGGAGTAAAGTATTGCCAACCAGAAACCTTAAAGAATTGTTATTGCTTTTTTATTGTTTGATAGGAAACCAACATAAAACTTTTTTGATTGTAAGATTCCACTAGTCGATGCTCTTGTCCGTGATAGACAAATCTTGTCCGTGATCATAAACAAATTGTAAAATTACAAGGTGTTCTCAAGAGCTTATTTATTGACATAGTTCCTTATACTTCCAAAGATATTTTCCTAGTCACCCTAATTATTTCTTACTTATCTACTTTCACAAAATTTGGGCGGTCACATTGTAGCCACCCAAAGGTACAGTCACAAATTTGATGACATGCATACCTTATATATGACAAAATAACCTAAATTCAAATATTAAGCTAACAAAGAAAACTATACTTTGGTATATGTTTTATATTATTTTTATCCAAAACTATCATTACAATGATATATTAAGTTTTTGTTTATAACATCTCATTCTAAGGGAGCATGAGAAGACGTTCTATGATTTATAGGCATAATATATAATGTACAATCGAATAATTTTTTCATTTTATATTGGACCTAAATTATAAGTCAACACATTGTTCTTATCCAAGTGTACAAAGATAAATTGCAAATTCTTTAGCTATGGAATAGTCATATCACAAAATAATGCAACTTAGCAATTGACAAAAATGGAACGATAAATTTTCATACATGACAAAGAACGTTGTTTGCCTTCCATCTCTTTGTTGCTTTGATTATGTGAGAGTGACTTTCAGATACGCTCTTAGGCAAGAATTTCAAAGAATCACTCAAAACTTGTATGGTCACTTGCAAATATGTAGACATAGCACATGAATCAAATAGAAGCAACTATTTAGACCCAATTTTTGTTGTTGCTTTCTAAAAGAAACCTTAGTGTTGTGTTGGGTTAGGGAGACTTTCATTGTTTTCAGTGCATGATATAGACTTACTTTAAATGTTTATTTCACTTTCATTTCATATCCTGACATGTCTTTGACTTTTTTTGCATTCTATTGTTTTAGAATGTTAAAGTGAAACTTCACTTGCATAATTCTGGTAAATTTTATGGATACACACACACATATATATTAATGAGTTTTTTTTAATTTCACATTTCATTTCTCAACCTCACATGGCTTGACTTTTCTTACATTCTATAACTTAATTCTACTCAATATGCAGGAAAGTCTCGTTTATTAAGGGGTCATTGACTGAGTTTCCTTTCCACAAAGAAGGGAACCGAAAATACTAGCATAAATTTAAAATTTGCTGGATTTTTGAACTATTTTTTCACACATTTCACCAGTTTTTCTTCCCTTTACCATGGTCTGTAACCAAGTAGTCTCCATTTCAATCGGTTCAAGGTTAAGGTGAGGCAATCTTTTCTTGAACACTGATTCTACTTAAAAACAACCTAATGATTTTGTCACGTTCTAACTATTTTAGAAAGCCACCGTGATTCTTTCACTTGTTTTATACATTTTTAGCACAAAAGAAGGTACCAGTCAAAGGGAATATACACATATTGAACTAAAATAGGCTCTGCTATGATTTTAATGAAAACTCTATAAGCATGGGGCTTCTAAATCAGTCTTTGAATGCATGTGATATAGAGGAATAAGATAGTGAACCCCGTAATCTTATCAGATTATCAAGTTCTAAGATTTCATAATTTAGCATTTTTCACCCGTGTTCTTTATGTTCTATGTTCTATCCTTGTTGATGATGAATAAAGTTTTTTGGGGGGAGGGCATGCAAGCCTCATGAAATCTTGCCCCCATCTCTAGATATAGCTATCTATTTATTTGTTTTGTTTTTTTCCTACTTGAAATTCTACTTTGTAACTTCATTTGAAAATTAGCTAATTACGCTTTGTCAGAAATTATAGTTATTTAGCAAAACATAAATAAGTGTGTACTACATCTCGAAAATTAGTGTGGATAGATGGAGAAGCAAAAAGGGAGCCTTCTAGCCACTAACCATACCCCATTGCCTTGTTTAAACTTTAGACGAGGAAGTCAAGAGAATGTCCAATGGTCCATTGAAAATTTTCACCTTTGACAAAGTGATCCCCCTATTTTTCAACAAAGTGATCCCCCTTTTTTCAACATGAATGTCTCTTTTCAACAAAGCTTTTGTTATAGCAAATAAACACTGTTGTCTTGCCAATCACGAGGCCGGCCAATGATGAGAGGCATCTTAGTAAAAACAATTGAGAGTTTCTCCATACTCCACAAAGCTAGAACTTCCAAAAATAACCATTTCAATCATCTCCTCAAAATTAAGCTTCAAGGGTGGTTGTGAGTGTTATCAATTTTGGGTCCATAGAGTAGCTGCAAATCCACTAATTACAAATCCAAGAAGAAGCAATATTTGCTACGCAAGCCAAGTGTAGGTAGGAATACTTTCACGACTACCACAATTAACCGTATAAAGCGCCTCCAAGGTGGTGAGGGAGAATACACTCCCCTCAATGCGTTGGAGCGCCTTGTCACAACTTTCAAGATGTAGTGTCTATGGGACACTTCCACCATGGCTAGCAAGGAAAGCTCCTCAGATCAGTGTGCAACCTCAACAAGTGGCAGACCAAATATGTGCACATAGTCGAAAGCCATATTGTGTTGGAACCCAAAGTGGGGCATGAGTGGTTAAAATAGAAATAAAATTTATTCATGTATTATCAATAAGGTTCTAAAATGTCATGTGAGGATGTCCATGACCAAAATATGGCACAAGGAGACCTGGACACATATGTTCATGTGTGAATAGTCACATAATTGAAAAATCATATAGGTAGGAAAAAAACATGATTTTTTTGCCTTATTCATGTTGAACAACAACCAGATCTGGATTCAACTAATGTTTTACCTTAACCCTGAAACTACTGATGCGTATAAAGTCTCAAACGTATTGGACTTACCTAATGCCAAGAACTTGACTGTTTCACCTTGCCAGAAGTCCAAAAGCAGAAGAAAACTTCCATGGGAGGAAACATTTATGGTACAGATGGTTCAGTTCCCTTAAAACATCATGGAAAACATGCCCACAAAGCTGGAAGTCAGTCAAAGCTGAGATCTCCAGGCTAAGGAAAAAATCCAACAAAATTTTCAACTCAATAGCCAAACCTATAAGAGCCTATAAGCCCCCTTTATGAGGTCAAAACTCAAAAGAGGCTTAGAACTTATAATATACAAAGCTTAAAAAATTGCAGCTAATTATGAAAACCCTAGTTGCGGTTGCAACCAAACCTATAAGAGCCTATTAGCCCCCTTTATGAGGTCAAAACTCAAAAGAGGCTTAGAACTTGTATACAAAGCTTAAAAAATCTACAACTAATTATGAAAACCCTGGTTCAAGCCAAACCACTTAGCCAAATTTCACCAATCTTGTATTAGAGCCTATTCTTACAATGTACATTAAGCCCATGAGGTCCAAATCCAGAAAAGCCAAAATCCATGCTAGCTAGAAAAAAATAGTGATTTTTTTTTAATCTTGCATGAATGAAAATTTTCAAGTTTTTGTGCACTCTGCATAAATCATATAGTCACTTCAAGATAGCCAGATAATCAACAAGCTAAATGGATGCATGGAGGCATGGAAAATGTAAGAATAGCTTTGACCTTTGCTAACAATGCTACTATGGTGTGATGGTTATATAGGAGCGTTAGGACTTGTTTGGGGTCTTATTGGACCCTTTAAATTGGACGCTTAGTTAAGTGCTTAGAATGTTAATGAAAGTTTGACCAAGCAAATGGCCTATGCTTAAAAATACATATTTTCATTTCTTCTAAAAAGAAATGAAAAAATAGGTCTCAATCATATCTAGTCACTAGATCCTCTAAGCGTTTTGGGCCTACTACACCCGACCTCCCTCCATGTACTTTTGGGTGTTAGTGCAGCCCCACATACCACTCCCCCACTTTTGATTTGAAAAATTTAGACACTTTTTCCTCCCCCCTTTTGGAGGTGTTGCAAATGTCTTCCTCTCTCTACACCCTCTCTCTAAAACAAGTCTGGGGAGTTATGCTTGTGTTTAGGCTTCCTTTTCCCTCTCTAAAAACCACACCCTGTAGATATGAAGCTCTTCTTCCTCCTCCTCTCTCTCTCTCTCTCTCTATTGTGCATTGTTAGGTAAAGGCTGTGTGCATAGTAGTGCTTTGCTCGTGTCCGTCGGCCAGTGTTCGGCCGCCCACATTTATCTCCTTTTTCTTTGTACATACAAAGAATAAGGAGCTCTCACTCATGCTCACATTGTGCTCATACAGTGAGATTTAGGAGCTCCACCCACATCCTGTGTACTCTCTCTCTCTCTCCCCTTCTCACTCTCCTCATACGCACCCCATTCGCACACTCACATGCATTGGTGTAGATCTGCACATCCTTGCAAGTTCCATCTACATCTCTATTGGCATATCCACCTCCATCTCCACCTCTAGCTCTCGCTCCATCTCCACTTCCACCTCCACGTGCACCTGCACCTCCATCTCCATCTTCATCTGCACCTTCACCTCCATCTCCATATCCATTCCATCTTCATCTCCATCTCCATCTCCATCTCCAGCTACAATGGCTATGCAATACATCACCTACAAGCCTTCAAAGTTTAGATTACATGTCAATTTGGAGCAAGAGTATGCAACTTTGCCAAGCAATCGGGAGAGTGGGTCTATTCCAATGGACATGCTATGATTTCAAGGGAGGAAAGCCATTGACCTTTGGATGGATGGTGCGATTTACCCCCTTGATCCTCAAACAGGTGCATCTCCACCATTCCGCAACATCATGCAACTCTCACGCTTTTTGGGTGACGACTACCACGGATTTTTTGGAGGCTTTACACTTTGTACTTGCAAGAGCTATGAACATGTAATCAAATTCAAACAAAACTAGACATGCTGCAAGTTGCAACCTTAGATGAAAAGGAAAAATTTCAAGCATCAATCTTGACAACAAATGTCATAAAATCTAATATCTAACCAACCCAAATGATTCTCTCATATTAAACTGATCATTTAATGTGAGAGAATAAATAGGAACAAGGGTTAGAGTTATTACCATATACATGTGGTAGTGATGTGTGTGAACACACTAGGACGCCGGGGCATTTTTCCCCTCTTTAGGAGGTTTTTCCCCCCGAGCATTGTATATACGTCCATCACTCTAGGGCTATCTATCTTTCCATTGCACACTAAGTAACACATTCTCCATTGTGTGCCTTGAGCTTCCTTCATCTTCTCCAAGTTGTGTGCGTTTCTTTGCAACCCCAATTCCAACAATTGGTATCAGAGCAGGTTGCATCCTCTCGGGCTTAGTCGCCACTTGCTCCAGTCCACGCCTGCTCACTTTCTCCGATTTCAGTGAGGTTTGGCGAGCGTTCACAAGTCTGCTCACATTTCTAATCCGGGCTCATTTTAGCCTCCGTTTCCACTACAGGCAGGTCTGCACGGGCAATTTCGTCACTTTGTGCAGAATTTTTGTCAGTGCCGTTCTCTGCATAACAGGTTCCTTACACTCTTCTACGGTTCGTGCTATATAGCACATGTTGTTCCCACTTTGTTTCTCCTATTTTTGAGCAGTTTTCACATTAGGTGCATCATTTACCATGGCTAACAACAACACAGATGTGTTCAAGATGCTTGTTGCTGAGGACAGATTGGATGGGGATAATTACCCTATGTGGGCTTACATGATGCAACATGTTCTTGTGTCAAAGGGCATCTGGAATATTGTGCAGGGCATTGATGCACGCCCTGGTTCTGAGGATGCAGGCGATGTTGAGGATGTTGTAGGTCTTGCTGCAAGGATTGCTGCTATTAGAGTTGTTTTTCCTACGACAGAACAAGCTCGTTGGGATGTAAAGGATGCGCAAGCGCATACATTGATTGCGTTGTCTGTGAAGCACGCCATTGTTCCTCACATTCGTTCAACAAAAATCTGCAAAACAGGCTTGGGATATTCTAGCAGGTCTTTATGCAAGCCGCAATGAGGCTAAAATTGCTTTGCTGCGTACAGAGCTGGAATCAAAGATTATGCATGAGGAAGATGATATGGATAGGTGTCAAGGATATCAATGAGCAACTTATTTCTGCGGGTGAAGTAATTTCAAACAGTTCCCTTGTGCAGACTGTTCTTGATTTCTTACCAGATTCATACCATACTTTTTCTAGTACTTGGAGACTAATGACCCAAGGAAATCCTGAAGTTGTCAAGTTTGATGCATTATGCACATTGCTGTTGCAAGAGTCAGTTTCCAAAAAAAATAGGACTAGGCAACGTGCAGTTGAATAGGATTTTATTGCATCTCAAAGAAAGGGTGGTAACAAGAATGCAGACACTCTCATGGTTCTGTTGCAAGTGGCAAAAATTCTATTCCTAATGCTTCTGCTAGCAGCAATTCCTCTGGAAATGTTGGTGATAAGGGCAAAAAGAAGATGCGTTGCCATTATTGTAAAGCTAATAATCACTTGATCAAGCAATGTCCTAAAGTTGAAGGCCAAAGAGGCTAAGAAGAAAGAGGGTGGTTCCACTGCAAATGCTGGTTCCACTACAAATGTAGCCATTGTTGAGTCTTCTGTGAAAGGAGACTGTGATGCTGATGTTGATGCAGAATGGGCTTTTAGCGTAGAGTGCACTTACAATCCTGCTTTCCATGATGCATGCTTGTCAGTTGCTTCAGATTCACATGTGTGGTATTTCGACAGTGGTGCTACAAAGCACACTACCTCACATCGTGAATTGTTCACCTCTCTCGAGTCTGTCCCTCATGGGAATTTAGTCCCTTGTGCCAACAATGCCTCTTATCCAGTTCAGGGGGTTGGAAAGATTGTGCTTATTGCTGCAAATGATAGTTCTTTTACACTTGTTGATGCACTTTATGTACCTGGGATCAAGAAGAATCTTTTGTCTCTATCTGCACTTGCTAGACTTGGACTTGTAGTCAAATTTGTGGATGACAGATGTACAGTTCATGATCTCAATTTTGGTGATGAAATTGTTGCATCTGGCCTTTTGTGCCATGGGCTGTATAAGCTCACTGTGTATGACAAGTGTGGACAAAATTTTGCAAATGCAGTTGCAAATTCAAGGGGTATTTTAGATGCAAAACTTTGGCATGCACGTTTTGGGCATCAGAATTTCGCCAGTTTGCCACATTTGCAGAAATCTCATACGGTTGCTTCTTTATCGCTCTTGAAGCACCTATCAAACATGTTTGTGAAGGCTGAATTTTGGGTAAAATGCAGCGTTCTAAGTTTCCAAAGGATGGTTCGATTAGGGCCACATGCAGATTGCAGCTTGTGCATAGTGATGTTTGTGGACCCATGCAAACTCCGTCCTTGGGCAGTTACCTGTACTTCATTAATTTCATTGATGATTGCTCAAGGCATGCATGGGTATTTCCGCTTAAAGAAAATTTCAAAGTTTTTATGTGCGTCAAACAATTTCTAGCTATGGCTGAAAATGTCTCCAAATATACTATGGGCACCCTCCGTTCCGATCAAAAGGGGGAGTATATGTCTCATGAATTTAATGCATTTCTGGCTAGTCGTGGGATAAAACACCAATATACAGTACCTTATACGCCTCAGAAAAATGGTGTAGCTGAGAGGGAAAACAGGTCACTTACGGAAATAGAACGATCTATGGTTAAGAGTCAAACTTTACCACATTCGTTTTGGTTGTCATGTGTGCCACTTATGTACTTAACAAGTGTCCTACGAAAGCGTTGCAGTCTATGACTCCATATAAAGCATGGCATGATAGAAAGCCATCTATTGAGCACATGCGTGTTTTTGGTTTTTTGGCTTATGTTTTAGTGCCACAAGTGCAACACAAAAAATTGGATGATAAGGCTGTCAAATGTATTTTTGTTGGTTATAGTGCTGAAAGCAAAGGTTATACGTTGTATCATCCTCAAAAAAAGCTTATTTTGGTTTCACGGGATGTAGTGTTTGTGTGGAAGATTCTATTCACCCCTTTCTGTCATGTACAAGAGACAGTAATATAAGCTCACTAGACATCTATGACACTTTGTTGCCTCTTTTCAGTGGTGGAAGTTCGAATGTAAATTCCAATGAGGCAAATGTACAGCCTATGGGGGTTTTTGAAAATGTTACAGATCAGCCTATTATTGATGCAGATGTACATGATGAGGAAAAGCTGAAAATGAGCAGGCTAGAGGTATGCCAAAATGGCTGGTGCATACATTACGTGACAGTAAATTGGATGCACATTTGTCTAGTCGTACTCGTTTAGGCTCTCGCCATGCATCTTATGCATCAGATTGTTATGCTTTGGTTGTGTATAGCCTACATGATGTTGAGGAACCTCTGTCTTTTGATGAAGCACATAATTCAAAAAATTGGATGACTGCCATGCAATCAGAATATGATGCACTTATAGAAAATGACACATGGACTTTATGTGATTTGCCTCCTGGCAAAAAGGCCATTGGTACGAAGTGGATTTACAAGTTGAAACGCAAGCCGGATGGCGAGGTTGATTGCCATAAGGCTCGACTTGTTGCAAAGGGTTATGCACAACGGAAAGGCATAGATTATGAAGAGACTTTTGCTCCCACTTGTCGTATGACTACTGTGCATTTTCTATGTAAATTGGCAGCTCATTTTAGTTGGGATGTACATCAATCAGACATTGTTACTGCTCTCTTGAATGGTGACATATTTGAGGAAGTTTATGTAACGCAGCCTCGTGGTTTTGTCCAGAAAGGACAAGAGGACAAAGTGTGCATATGTAAGAAGGCTTTGTATGGGTTGAAGCAATCTCCTCGTGCTTGGTATGAGAAAGCTGACACTCATTTGGTCAAATGAGGCTTTTGTAACAATCCAGCAGAAAGCACATTGTATGTAAAGCGTGATGGTGATTTACTTCTCATTGTGGTTCTTTATGTAGATGATTTGCTGATCACTGGACCAAATGAGAGACATATTGCTGAATTTAAGGCTGATTTGAATGCTACTTTCAAGATGAAAGATTTGGAGTTGTTGCATCACTACTTGGGCATACAGTTTAAGCAGTGTGATGGTGGTATTGCCTTGTGTCAAAAAAGTTACATAGAGACATTGCTATGTAAGTTTGGACTTGAGGATTGCAAACCTATTGCACTCCCATGGAAACAGGTTTGAAATTGCAGTTTGCAGTCTCACAGGTCAACAGATTTATGCATAGCCCAGGGTCTAAGCATTGAAAGGATTTGAAGAGGATTTTTCGCTACCTTAGTGGCACTTTACATCTTGGCTTGTTTTATCCCAAGGGGGGATCATTTCTGCCAGATTTACATGCTTTTTCAGACTTAGATTGGGCTGGTTGTTTTGACCACGAGTGTCCACAAGTGGTTTTTGTTTCATGCTTGGCAGTTCATGTATATCATGGTTGAACAAGAAGCAACCTAATGTGGCCACTTCAAGTTGTGAAGCTAAGTACAGGGCAGTCTTCACAGCTACGGTTGAGTGTGTATGGCTCAGACGCCTTATGGCTGATTTGCGTGTTTGACAAGACACTGCCAACACGATCTACACTGATAGTCAGAGTGCATTGGTAGTTGCAAGGAACCCAGTTTTTAATTGTCGCACAAAGAACATTGAGGTGCATTACCACTATGTCAGGGAGAGGCTCTCAGCAGGAGAGATCAGCTTGGTTTATGTGCCAACACAGGACAACCTTGCAGATCTTTTCACAAAGGCATTGTCTCGTGAGAAGCTTGAAGCTTTCCGCAAAGCTTTGGGCTTACTCCCCCTTGTGGACTGATCATGTCCTCAGGGCATGGCACTTCCCTTTACTCATGTGCCAGCTCTCGTTCACCACATCACTTCAGGGGGCATTTGTTACCATATACATGTGGTAGTGATGTGTGTGAACACACTAGGACCACCAGGGCATTTTTTCCCTCTTTAGGAGGTTTTTTCCCCCGAGCATTGTATATACGCCCATCACTCTAGGGCTATCTATCTTTGCATTGCACATTAAGTAACACACTCTCCATTGTGTGCCTTGAGCTTCCTTTGTCTTCTCCAAGCTGTGTCCGTTTCTCTGCAACGCTAATTCCAACAAGAATATAGACATGTGCTTATGAATCTATCTCAACACGGGGCCAAGGTTAAAGGGGTCCAAATGAGAGATGATATGTCAAAGAGCAAGGCTAGCCAATGGAGCTTAAAGACCTTAGGATTAGCTTCATTAAAGACCTCCAATGGTTAGGGTTAAAAGTCCTTTGAGCTTAGGCAAGCTAGGGATGTGCTTGAGGTGGGAACCCCAGCCAAGCTTGAGGTTCTCATTGAGAAGAGAATGGGGTCTAGGAGGGCCTCTTTATTTGGCAGTTTAAGGAAGTCAAACCTTTAGAATTAAGAATGTAATCAAAGGAAAGATTTTGAATTCAAACATGCAAAACGGTTAGTTTATTTGAATTCAAAGTTTCCCCCCAAAATGGAATTGAAAATCTAGTGGGTAAAACCATATCATGTAGCATATCTATAGAAAGAGCTCGATGCGTAGATTGCAGATCTATGATCTCCACTCAAATCGTAGATCATATGTGGGACTTATGGGAGCCAAAAATCATAAAATTTTCCACCTCCTTTTTGGGGGAAAACGTGCATCCTTTGACCACTCTTACACATCTCTTACACACCCACCATTCTTGCACACATGGCGTACTTCTATTCGTCAAAATGTTAATCACCTCCATAAGCTCATGGCAAATAAAGAGGCCCTCCTACACCCCATTCTCTTCCTAATGTTGTTGTGCTTGCTGACTAAGGTGCTTGTCGTGCTTGCTTACTAAGGTGCTTGAGGTGCTTAATGATTAAGGTGCTAAGGTGGTCCATGACTAAGGTGCTTGAGGGGTTAAGGTGTTCAAAAGTCAAAGCACATCCCTACTCATAAGGGGGCGAGCCCTCTTTGTAGGCTCCAGAGAGAGAACACACACACCCTCACAGAAGGCAAGCTTGGTATAAAGAAAGCAACTAGGATACTTGTCAAGTTCCTCTTCATGTTGCCATCATGGTGTGCCTAGAGCCTATTGGTTAGCCTCCCAAGGGATCCAATGATAATCTAGTTGATTAAACTAATTTTTCATGGATTTATCAAATCCTCTCTCTCAAAGGGGAAAGGGGGACACTTGTCCCAAGGCTAGCATGCTTGCTTGATATGCACTATGCATGTGATTGGACAAGCTTACAGGGGTCCAATGAGCTTCCACCTTGAGCTAGAAGAGGGGGTCGACCAAAGCAAGGAGGGGGCTAGCTTAGGGGGTATACTCTTCCCCCCCCCCCCCCCCCCCCCCCCCCCCCCTCTCTCTCTCTCTCTCTCTCTCTCTCTCTCTCTCTCTCTCTCTCTCTCTCATTGTGTGAGGTGCAAAATGCAAGAGCTCCATCTCCTTCTCCAAGCTTGTAGAGAAGTTGAGAGCCTACACCAACACTTTTGGCTATAGAATGCAAATCCAACCAAGATCCATGGGTGAAAGCATAGAATGGTGTCTAAATACTTGGTGTCCATGGACACCAAGTATGATGGTATGGATGGTACCATAGCTGGGCTTTTAAGTCAATAATTTTTAAAAGAATATTGGTAAAATAATATAGGTAAGATAACTGACTTCACGACTCCACTACTCAGATTGAAAGACATAGAGTAATTAGCACATGTGGACCTCTCCCTCTCTCTCTCTCTCTCTCTCTCTCTCTCTCTCTCTCTCTCTCTCTCTCTCTCTCAGATGGCCTCCAATGCCCATCTCCATCTCTCTCCCTCTCCTACTCTCCTGTTCAGAATATGGATGATGGAGACTCTTTTCCTCTCTCTTTGGTTCCAGCTCATACCTCCTCACAAGCAGCAATGGAGCTTCTTGAACTCAACAATGCAGCACAAATGGATTTCAATTCACTATTACAATCAGGAAGTTTGGTATGACCATTCATTTCAAACTACTGCAGACTGTTCCAGGATGGTGGACGAAGGATTTTATGATGAGTCACATGGAATAGATATAGTTCATACGCAGGTACACTCCAAGAGAAAGGCTTGTCTAAATGAGGATGAAATTATTGCAGTGAGGAAGTATGAAGCATAGGCTAAACGTGAGTACAGAAAGCGATGTCGTGCAAGAAAGCAAGTACATCCAAGCGTCAACATTGGAGCGGAAGATTGTCATAGGGAATATTATCATAGGGAGGATGTTGATGTACACACAAAGGAAGACAAGAAGCAACATACTATTCAGAATATTGTTCATCACATTGTGAGACAGTTGCATAGTTACGGGAAAGAAGATAAGAATGCAATTCTTCAAGGTGTTTTCAATGATGATACAATCTTGCCATTCTGTGAAGATTTGAATCTTCCTACAAATGGCCTTATTTCTGCACTCAAGGTCTCCTTAAAGGAATTAAAGATTCCAAAATCAACTGACGAGATGTTTTTAAAACAAAGCACATTCAGCATGCTGGTGAATGGATTACTACATGATAATGGGAGCCAAGGTAGAGGTGTTACTCTACATAAAGTGGCAAAGCTATTAAATGTTCATCTAAGGAATTTATATTCAGCTTTGGGTAGACTTGACAGCGATCCTATGTGAAGTACGCTGAGGTTCGACTTATGCAAAAGGAAGTCTGGAAATGCTGGGTCCTTATTGGAGGAATTGAAGCAGACAATTATTACATTTTGGATAGAGCGCAGTAGGGTGTCTCCAAACAAGAAAGATATTTGTCGAAAATGATTGGGCAGAAAACATTATCAAGAGCATCCCATACACTTACTTGATGAATATTAGGTAAACATGTCTCATTCTTGCAATGAATAACTCTCAAGGGAAACATCTAACTCTTATGAATAGCTACCCATTGGGTGTTATGGAGATGGACATGCTACTATATGTGATATGTATCCAAGTAATGTGTCAAGATAGTCCATTGTCTCTACCTAGGCTATTATGTGTGCTATACTGCACAAGTGTAGCCCAATGTCCCTGTCTATGCTATAAGTGTGCCATGTAAAAGGACTCTATTGTAGTAAGATAGCAACATGTGTGCTATACAGTAAAAGTGTGTGTAAGTGTTGGAATTAGGGTTGCAGAGAAACACACACAGCTTGGAAGGAAGCTCAAGGCACACAATAGAGAGTGTGTTACTTAGTGTGCAATGGAAAGATAGATAGCCCTAGAGTGATGGGCGTATATACAATGCATGGGGGAAAAAACCGCCTAAAGAGGGAAAAAATGCCCCGGCGGTCCTAGTGTGTTCACACACATCACTACCACATGTATATGGTAACAAATCCCCCCTGGAGTGATGCGGTGAATGTTAACCCTCACGGCACACGGACACCCCATCACCTACGACGGACGTGTATTATGTATTCGGTAGAGTCAAGTACCGGGCTTGTCGGACCAATAGGGAAAGGTAGAGTGATCGCCGATGAGAGGCGCACTTTAACTTGGACATTCAAGGGATTAGTTGGTTAAGCATGGGCGCCCAAGTGTGAATGGGGTGAGCTCCTATAAAAGCCAACTAAACCTAATTTTTACTCATTCTCTCATTTGTGCAATTGAAGAGTGCTCTTGCTCCATCTCCATCTTCTTCTTCTTCACCTCCTTGTGTGTGTGTGTGTGAGAGAGAGAGAGAGACGGAGAGTGTGTGTGCGATCGAGCATTACGAAGGCACGACGGCGGCGAAGCGGTTGAGCGCGGCACGACTGCAGCTTCTTCTTCATCGCGGCGAGGAATCCACCACGAAGGCGAGCGTAGAGCGGTGAGTGACACACCCTTTGTTTTCTTGAGCTTGCTAGTTTAGGCTTGTTGTGTGCTTGGAGCCGTTTGTGGCTCGCATACGGTGTATTGGCAAGTCCCTTGCTTCGACAGTGCGGCAAGGAGCGCACATTTTTGGCGCCGCTGCCGGGGATATGCCCTACACTAAGCTCGGTTAGCACTTTACGCTTTCTTCTGGTGCAATTTCTATCATAGGAAAGGCAGGGAAGGAGTGTGTGGAGATTTCTGTTTTTTGCGTTTTTTACATTTGCTGTCAAGTATCAATTTCTGCTATTGTCAAAGTTTTTTCAATTTCTGCAATTTCTGCATTTTCAAGTTCGGCGTTTTTAATTTCTGCAATTTTCTGCATTTCTGCGTTTTTTTCTGCAATTTC
Organism: Adiantum capillus-veneris; assembly: GCF_014529385.1. Lineage (NCBI taxonomy): Eukaryota > Viridiplantae > Streptophyta > Polypodiopsida > Polypodiales > Pteridaceae > Adiantum > Adiantum capillus-veneris. The sequence continues at coordinate 1,552,417 of NC_140940.1, read as the reverse complement.
TACAATTTCTGCAATTTCTGCGTTTTTTCTGCAATTTCTGCATTTCTGCGTTTTTTAAATTTTCTGCAATTTCTGCATTTCTGTGTTTTTCTGCATTTCTGCGTTTTCTGCATTAACAAAAAAAAAAAAAACAATGTTTGTAAAAAAATTTGGAAATCAAAACGGGCGGCTAAATTTTTTGAAAATAAAAAACGTGACTCTTAAAACGGACGGGTTGGTTTGTATAAAAGATAGATCGGGATCGGTTTCCCAAGCCCAAGCCCAAGCCCAGGCCCAGGCCCAGGCCCAGGCCCAGGCCCAGGCCCAGGCCTCAGTCCTCAGTCTTATGATACATACTAGACTCACTCTTATATATATACCCTACTCCCTCAAGAGAGAATGAGAGCATGTGGGACAAGTCCTCCACTCTCCTCCTTTCTCTTCCCACTTGCACCCTTAGACTTTCTAGTTTGGGCCTAGTTCCCTACTGGGAATTGACAGTTTTAGGGATTCCGAGGGCATAGAGTGACCAAACGGAGGGCTGTAAAGCACCGCACGACCCTCTGACCGATACGCTCGTTTCGAGCTATCACACGGCCCATTCCACGACACGCTCTAAAAAATCTAGCAAAAAAACAAACAAAAAACACGCTAAAAACTAGTCACAAGGCCTCCTAGAGCAGCTTTTTGACACCTTAGGGTATCAGAAGCACATGCACTTACGCTCTGGGCGGGTGCTAGAACACGAGCATATTGAGGGTGCCTCTGTTCATACGGACACCCATTACCCATCCACGATAAGCTCTAGACCCTCAGCGGGGACACAAGGTAGCACCACCCAAGACCCTAAAATAGCCGCTAGTGATTCCTCCTCCGACTCAGAAATCATAGAAGCATACCCTACCCAAAACACTGAGAGAGAAGGCCATGCAGCTCCCGAAGCTCCACAGCCTAGTACTAGTATGTTTAGCCGTTTCATGGAAACATTAGGTAGAGCTACTCGCTCAGAACCTGATGCAAATGAAGCACACGAAGGGGGTGGGGAAGTGGAATCTCCTTTCACATCGCACGTGGACCCCACACCCCCAAAGAGTGTCCATGTGGATATCCTGCCAACTTCTTACCAAGAAGGCCCTGTTGAGCTGCCTCCTTCAGAAGTTCCCTCTAGAGTACCGTTGGTGACAAGTAAAACCACGGGGAGCAACATTGCTTCTACCTCACAAGAAACCGTTAACACGTCGACTCTAGAAGGATTGTTCATTAATGATCATTGGACATACGACCTCCACACTGAGGTGTTGACGGATCTACACTCTGGCCACGCCTACCATGTAGGATGGATAGAGATTGTACAATCCACCTCTAGTGCCACGAGCATCGAAGATCAACAGAAAATGATCTGTAATGTTATCCATGGCATTATTCAATCAGAAAGGCAAAACCGAGGGGTAAATATACTCTCAACTGGCCCCATGAGATTTCTGGATACGAGCAAGGCTCAACAACCTACTCTATCACAAATGGAGACTCCTCTAATGAGCCCCATGGACCCATCTTACGTCATTTCACCTGGGGTCTCTATGCAATCTGAGCCTCCGAGCGAAAACTTTAGCTTCCCTAACTTGGCTCAACCCTCTATTAAGGAAAACACAGTGCTCACTCTAGAGATAAGCTTGACAGTGAATGTACCGATGACATCTACGGTTAGCGCAGTGCCACTACCTAGTGTCGTAGTACCTAATATGGGGCCTCGACCATGTGTGCCTCTAGCCCCTTATGCACACATGGCCCCCACGCCTCCAATAGTACCACTTGCTTATGCTCCTCGAGTGCCGCTCCCTAGCTCTTATCCGAGTGGACCTATGCCCGGTTATGTTCCATATCCTGCATCATCCACACATATGCCAAGACCGGCACCCGTTCCTCTCCCACATATGATTCCAAGAGTACCTCCACCGGCCCTACCTCCTCACATAGGTGACTTGGCAGCGTTTGCTCAAACCATAGGTCGATCTATCGCGGAAAATATGCGTCATGCATCTGATAGAGAGCCTAGAAGTAAGGCAGTACAAATTGCCAAACTCACGCAAAAATTCAATGGGGACGAAGATGCTAGAAAACACATTGAAGTGTTTGAACAAGTATGTGATTCCTTAGGGGAACGCAACGAACTACATAAGTGCAATGCCTTAAGCTTGACATTAAGTGGGAAGGCTGGAGATTGGTATAGGACCCTAAGGGTGGACGAGAAAACAATCTACCCTACCCTTCGAAGGTTGTTTCTAAAGGAGTACATACGAGAAGGTGTGCTTTGGGGTGTAGCATCTCAGCTACAGAAGGCCGAACGTAAGGAAGGAGAGTCAGTAAGGGACTTCATTAGTCGTCTAAAGCACTTAAACTCTCGCTGCCCTGTAAATGAGCGCTTCAACAATAACCAACTGCTTGATCGATTCATTCAAGGGTTGAGGAATGAAGGAATCTATAATGGACTAGTGATTAGAGGTATCACAACCTGGGAAGATGTCACTGCCAATGCAATCCAATTAGAGGACAACTTGATGATAGCAGGCATGAGGGTGTCTACTGACACGAGATCCACTAGCTCACAAGCCATTGAGTATGAACCCATGACTGCAAAGCCCATTGCCAATGAGCCAAAGGTATTTGAGACATTCTTGACAGACCTCACCAAGGCAATCCAAGAGTCTCTTAAGGATATTCGACCCCCTCAAAATAGTCACATGTATCCAAGAAGGGAGCAACAATGGTGTTCCATTTGCTTAGGTCCACATAGCACTAGTGAGTGCCCTACGTTTAGAGTAAAATTTAATGGAACTTGCAACGCATGTGGTAGGTATGGTCACCAAGCTAAGGATTGTTTAATGATCAAACGTATGATGGCAAATAGACCACCTGTAGCCTGGATGGATGCGCCTCGAGCTCCTGTATTGATGCCTGCTCCACCTGTTGAGCAACTACCGCAACACATGGTCCCTAGATCTCAAAATGTTGTACAAGCTACACCGTTACCACCTCCTGTGCTGGGACCGCAACCCCCGCATCCAAGAGTCGCCCCTATGAACCAAGTGGGTTGCGAGCCATCAAATGCTTATGCAGATGGCTGTGAGGAGGAAATAGACACTAGTATTGCCTACGGACTTGATACATTGGAAGAATGTCCTATATACTACATGGAAGATTGTTGGGGACAAGTCAAGCCGGTTTATCAAGCTGCTGCTCTCGCATCCAGAGGTCAAAATATCAACACCCAGGCTAGGAGGCCACCTCTTCAATGCTACGAGTGTGGTGGACCACATCGAGTAGCGGAGTGCCCTATTAGGCTGCAAAAGAATGTTGCACAGATGCAAATGAATCAAGGGAGCACGTCTGCAATGCCAATACTCACATGTAATCGTTGTGGCATAGATCACTTGATTGCCCAATGCCCCTATAACCCAAATGCGCCTAAAATCACACCCCTAAATTTGGTTGAAATTGCTAGTGTGACATCGCCAATACCACCTGTTGCACCCGCTTATGCGATTACACGGTCCATGCTTCAAGGGCCAGGACATATCCTCGAAGAGAGAGATACCGCGTCAGTTATCCAAGCAAAGAAAAAGAAGACACGAAGGAAGAAGTCGCAGAATACGGAAAATTCAAAGCCAAGTTCCAAAACAAACATAGGAACAGGAGATGACCCCGTGTATATGAATGACCTCGAGGATGATTCAGATTCAGTCGAGACAATGGAGACTAGAACCAATACCACAAAGGGAAAGACCGACAAAGAAAACCGTAACATGGAACCAAATGAAAACCGAATGAGAGAAAACCATAAAGAGCCTCTGAAAACACCACAAGTGTTTCCAAATCCAATCCAAGACCCCCAAGATAAACCGCAGGGGCAAAAAGGGAAGAATCGTAAAAAGAAGATTGGGACGTACCCAAACCCAGTAGACGAGATTAAGCAGGTGAAACATCTAAGAGGTTTAGTGGAGGAGACTCAAAGGAAACTAGAACCAGAACCCATGCAGGTCAAAATTCATGACACAGTGTTTCCCACGCAAGTTCATCCACCCCACATGAACCATAGACCGTTAGCCATATCTAGTATCATCCAAGAAGGGAGTGAGGACAGGACATCAGAAAGTGAGCATACACCCTTCTTGTTGGAAAGGATGTTTAACGAAGGAATACCTGATCCCATTGAGGAATATGAGATTCCATCCTCACCAGTTCCTAGTCAAGGACCTACACCTTGCAAAACGCCAATGAATGTTGCCAAACTAGTGGACTTCATGTCTTCTGAGGTCCGAACCACGATCATAGCAAAGCTGTATGGAGATCCTGAGTTATTCCTTGCACTTCGAGCATTCCTTAACGGAGAGCTACGAACGGGATTACCGCAGTTTGCGCAACCAAATAGGCCTGACTCGATTATGATTGATGAGGAAAATCATGTGCAATCACTTGACTTAGATGGACACGAGTCTGTGATCGAGGTACCCATTAACGAATTAGGGCAGTATTTTGAAGGCGACGAGTCTAATGTGACCCTACCCATCACTACCAAGGGATTAACTATAAAGGGAATTCTTGATGGTGGTGCGGGAGTTAGCATCGTTACAAAAGATTGTTGGGAATCCATGGGAAAACCCCGCCTCAGTGTTACTAACATTGTGGTAAAGATGGCAAATGGTACCATAGCCAAACCTATGGGGATGCTCAAGGCTCTTAAGATCAAAGTTCTAGGACACAAGGTACGACATACGTTCATTGTAATGGATTTCTCTAAACACCTTATGTCATATGAAATGATTTTAGGACGACCATTCATGAGGGAAGCACAAATGGTTCACGATTGGTCTAAAAATCATGTCTATTTGCAATTCCAAGACTCTGTCCTTAGAGTGGATTTGGTGACTGGTAAGGTACACCCCTTAGGGAGTAAAACCATTATTGATCATCGCTCTGACACCACAGTTCACTCGGCCCCACTACAATATTGTTACACTTGTAAGAAGGATACAGACATTGGCCAAGATTCTCCTTATATGGATGTGTTACCGGGTATGACGGAATCAGACAATGTGAATTGGGTCCACCTAGCATCAACCATAGACACTTGGGGAAATAGGGGGACGACCTGGGTAACACCTGAGGGGGATGAAATTCCTGTACCCTTAAATATGCTACAAGCAATGCATATCGCTTCCGACAAGACTCATCCTAATGTAACGAAGAAAACATACAAGTGGGTCCCTAAAGCTTCTTTAGTGACCATAGCTAGTGCTAAAAAACAGAAGCCTTGTAAGAAACGTACCACTCGCTCCAAGAAAAGTAAGAAAATGTTGCGATGGATCCCTAAACGACTATTGGAAGCCCAAGGCTACTATCAAGGAAATGATCAAATCTGGGTGCCAAAATGTAGATTGTGCTCTTACCTATCACCTGACCCAAGTGAGCCCAATCCCGTAGCTCCAAAACGAATCAATGATCATGGAAAGAAAAAAATCACAGAATGCTACACACCCGCTCCCGAGCTAGTTTGGGTACCAAAGAAAGAACGATTTGTTCCACCTAGCTCAGGAAGGGGGGAGTCCCATAGAGATTCTAGCTCCTCATGTAATACATCCATAGAGGTAAAAGCTTCTACACAGCCTCCATCTATAGTAGTGGACCTCCATGAAGCTACAAAAGAATCCACACCTCCCAGTGTTCAAGAATCACCTAATGAACCACTTCAAGTTCGATCCTGGGAGAGTACCTTACCACCCTTGCAGCTTGAAGAGGCACCTAGGGTAATAGAAAACTACTGGCAAAAATCCTCACCTATTACCAACTGGAACAATTGGTTTCAAAGGGTGACAAGCTCATTTCAAACGGTATGATCTACCCAAGGAAGGGGGGAGTGTTTGCTGACAGTCATCATTCATTTGTTTCCCTCTCAACCTTTTTCCCTGACCTCTCAATCTCCGATCTTAGGGAATGTATATATATAGCCTTATACTCGCAAAAAAACAAAAATAGTAAAGAGCAAGAGCGCCTAGCAATGAGAGAGCACCCTATCAGATCTTACATATAAGTCCAAATTTACCGTGTCAAGTCAAGCAACACACAAAAACAACTCTTATGTTTTAAAGGCCTAACCAAATCTATCTGTCTTGTCAGAAATGGCTACTTCACCAGAGGCATGCACTTCTATTTTTGATGAAAGGTACCCCTTGTCTTTTCCACAAGTGTTCTACGTATGCTACCCTATACTTTCTTGCGAATGGGATTTGATAGAGAGCCTTGCATGTGAGAGAAATTTTGAGGAGTTAGAATGGCTGATACGTCTATGGCTAACTAGTGATCCCTACCCAGTAGCGAATGTGTCTCCAATGGCACATGCTTATTCTTTTGCACAAGATGAGTATCCACGCATCACGAGGTTCTTGATTAGCATGCTTGCACAAGAGGATGATGAAGAGGAACTAATAGAGACCGAGGAAGACTATGGCCTCACGGACAACGATTTTATTTATCTAGATGATGAGGATAGAGGCCTAGCCTTAGGGTGGCCACCCGGTTTATATAATATCCTCTTTCCTTGATTCTAAAAGGGGTGACAGATAGGTAGGTTAGGGGTCTAGATTGTGTTTTGAGTTTGTTTTTTAGGAGTTTTAATTTTTCCCACTAATGTGCCTCCTGGAGGTATTCCTTTTGTTTCCTAGTGTGTACAGGAGCGTGTTGCTATTGATAGGATTTGGACCTTCATGGAACCTTTCTCTTGTTCACACTTCAAATCAAGCGCGACCATCAACAAAAACAGGTGTTTCTTGTCCATTAGCATTGCCCTTATCTTTTTGCATCTATGATTGTCTGCTTTGATTGTGATTGGTAGCATACTATTCAGCGCATTGGCTTAGTATCCAACATTTAATTCAATGTAGTGTTTTGTCATAATCACTTGTTTAGGTGTAAAAATCAAGCAGTCCGACTAAGCTAGTTTGACCAAGCTAGGTATTAGAAATCTTCTCTTAATACCATGGGGAATGCCTTCCTAATAATCAATGGTTACTTAGGTTCTTAATCCGATTTAGGCAGCATTGTATGAAATGTACTAGGGCTTTCTAGTGGGCTTAACCCTATTGACCTTTAGCTTAAGTATTATAAAGGGAGTTTACTAATGTGATGAGCCTGGGGAATGTAACAGTGTTATATGACCTCCCAAAGTTACAAAATTAAAATGATGAAAATGAACAAACAAAAAATCAAAGTGCCACAATGTAAAATTTTAAGCTGGAAGAGAAATCTCAGCTTGATTTGGTACTTCACTCACATGTATTGCCTATGGTACTAGAGCCCTAGAGGTTCCCAGCGTGGGCGCTTTTCCTTGAAAAGCAAAAAACCCAAGGCATACAAAATAAGCACACACATCATAATTGAATCAGTGTGAAAAGACCTTGGGGGGTCAAAGAAAAAGTAATCAGACAGGCGATGATTTCATGAGAAATTCCTTTTATGGTAGCTTAACTACAAAGTTTTCTAGATATAGCCTCTAGTCTGCCCTCGAACATGAATACTTGGCTCTCGCGATTAAACAACTTAATTGACCACATAAAATTAAGAAGCTTACCCATGGTATTAATATTCGATCTCTAGTGCTTTTCGACCGTCAAATTAGCGACCCCAGACTTGTTTAATTTTTTACCTTTACATCTGTTTATGCATTTGATTACATTGCAATTTAATGTTCATTGCTAACAAATTGTTTGAAATTCTTTTACCAATCAATTTTTCTATCTAAAACTGCATATGCTTTTTAAGAGAATGCAATTACTGTGCCAATGTTGTTTGATTTTGCAGTGACTGAAGAAGGCTAAGGACATTCATCTCAAATGCTCTTCCACCTCGACGAACCAGCTTCAACTCAATAGCTTCCGAGGACGGAATCTACATCAGGAAGGGGGGCATGTTAACCCTCACGACACACGGACACCCCATCACCTACGACGGACGTGTATTATGTATTCGGTAGAGTCAGGTACCGGGCTTGTCGGACCAATAGGGAAAGGTAGAGTGATCGCCGATGAGAGGCGCACTTTAACTTGGACATTCAAGGGATTAGTTGGTTAAGCATGGGCGCCCAAGTGTGAATGGGGTGAGCTCCTATAAAAGCCAACTAAACCTAATTTTTACTCATTCTCTCATTTGTGCAATTGAAGAGTGCTCTTGCTCCATCTCCATCTTCTTCTTCTTCACCTCCTTGTGTGTGTGTGTGTGAGAGAGAGAGAGAGAGACGGAGAGTGTGTGTGCGATCGAGCATTACGAAGGCACGACGGCGGCGAAGCGGTTGAGCGCGGCACGACTGCAGCTTCTTCTTCATCGCGGCGAGGAATCCACCACGAAGGCGAGCGTAGAGCGGTGAGTGACACACCCTTTGTTTTCTTGAGCTTGCTAGTTTAGGCTTGTTGTGTGCTTGGAGCCGTTTGTGGCTCGCATACGGTGTATTGGCAAGTCCCTTGCTTCGACAGTGCGGCAAGGAGCGCACAGTGAACGAGAGTTGGCACATGAGTAAAGGGAAGTACCATGCCCTGAGGATAGGATCACTCCACAAAGGGGAGTAAGCCCAAAGCTTTACGGAAAGCTTCAAGCTTCTCACGAGACACTGCCTTTGTGAAAAGATCGGCAAGGTTGTCCTGTGTTGGCACATAAGCCAAGCTGATCTCTCCTGCTGAGAGCCTCTCCCTGACATAGTGATAATGCACCTCAATGTGCTTTGTGCGAGCATGAAAAACTGGGTTCCTCGCAACTGCCAATGCGCTCTGACTGTCAGTGTAGATAGTGTTGGCAGTGTCCTGTCCAACACCCAAATCAGCCATAAGGCGTCTGAGCCATACACACTCAACCGTAGCTGTGAAGACTGCCCTGTACTCAGCCTCACAACTCGAAGTGGCCATAGTAGGTTGCTTCTTGCTCAACCATGATACACATGAACTGCCAAGCATGAAACAAAAACCACTTGTGGACACTCGCGTGTCAAAACAACCAGCCCAATCTGAGTCCGAAAAAGCTTGTAAGTCTGGCGACAATGATCCCCCCTTGGGATAAAACAAGCCAAGATGTAAAGTGCCACTAAGGTAGCGGAAAATCCTCTTGACAGCCAGCCAATGCTTAGACCCTGGGCTATGCATAAATCTGTTGACCTGTGAGACTCCAAATTGAATATCCGGCCTCGTTTTGCATACATAAATGAGGAAGCCAACAGCAGTTGGGTAAAGAGTGACATCAGCAGGATCGCCAGCATCATGTAGACTCAACTTCAAACCTGTTTCCATGGGAGTGGCAATAGGTTTGCAATCCTCAAGTCCAAGCTTACATAACAATGTCTCTATGTAACTTTTCTGACACAAGGCAATACCACCATCACACTGCTTAAACTGTATACCCAAGCAATGATGCAACAGCCCCAAATCTTTCATCTTGAAAGTAGCATTCAAATCAGCCTTAATTTCAGCAATATGTCTCTCATTTGGTCCAATGATCAGCAAATCATCAACATAAAGAACCACAATGAGAAGTACATCACCCTCACGCTTTATGTATAATGTGCTTTCTGTTGGACTGTTACGAAAGCCTTGTTTAACCAAATGAGTGTCATCTTTCTCATACCAAGCATGAGGAGATTGCTTCAACCCATACAAAGCCTTCTTACATCTGCACACTTTGTCCTCTTGTCCTTTTATGACAAAACCGCGAGGCTGCGTTACATAAACTTCCTCAAATATGTCACCATTCAAGAAACCAGTAACAATGTCTGATTGATGTACATCCCAACCAAAATGTGATTCCAATGCACATAGAAAATGTACAGTAGTCATACGACAAGTGGGAACAAAAGTCTCTTCATAATCTATGCCTTTTTTATGTGCATAACCTTTTGCAGCAAGTCGAGCCTTATGGCGATCGATCTCACCATCCGGCTTGCGTTTCAACTTGTAAACCCACTTCGTACCAATGGCCTTTTTGCCAGGAGGCAAATCACATAAATTCCATGTGTCATTTTCTATAAGTGCATCATATTCTGATTGCATGGCAGCCATCCAATTTTCTGAATTCTGTGCTTCATGAAAAGACAGAGGCTCCTCAACATCATGTAAGCTAGACACAGCCAAAGCATAACAATCCGATGCATAAGATGCATGGCGAGAGCCTGAACAAGTACGACTAGACAAAGGTGCATCCAATTTACTATCACGCAAAGTGTGCACCAGCCATTTTGGCATACCCCAGCTTGCTCATTTTCAGCCCTTTCATCATCAAGTACATCATGTACATGTGCATCAGTAATAGGCCAATCTAAAACATTTTCAGAAACCCCCATAGGATGTACATTTGCCTCATTGGAACTTACATTCGTATTTCCACCACTGAAAAGAGGCAACAAAGTGTCATAAATGTCCTGTGAGCTTACATTACTGTCTCTAGTACATGACAGCAAGGGCTGAACAGAATCTTCCACAAACACTACATCCCCAGAAACCAGAATGCATTATTTTTGCGGATGATACAACCTGTAACCTTTGCTTTCAGCACTATAACCAAAAAAAATACCATTGACAGCCTTATCATCCAAATTTCTGTGCTGCACTTGTGGCACTTGTGGCACCAAAGCATATGCCAAACATCCAAAAACACGCATGTGCTCAATAGAAGGCTTTCTATCATGCCATGCTTCATATGGAGTAATAGACTGCAAAGCTTTTGTAGGACACCAGTTAAGTACATAAGTGGCACACATGATGGCCTCAAGCCAAAAAGAATGCGGCAAATCTTGACTTTTGACCATACATCGTGCCATTTCCATCAGTGACCTGTTTTTCCTCTCAGTAACACCATTTTGTTGAGGTGTATAAGGCACTGTACATTGGTGTTTCATCCCACGACTAGCCAAAAATGCATTAAATTCATGAGACATATACTCCCCCCCTCGATCGGAATGGAGGGTGCCCATAGTACATTTCAAGACATTTTCAGCCATAGCCAGAAATTGTTTGAAGCACATAAAAACTTCGGACTTCGCTTTGAGCGGAAATACCCATGCATGCCTGGAGTAATCATCAATGAAAGTCACGAAGTACAAGTAATTGCCCAAGGACGGAGTTTTCATGGGCCCACAAACATCACTATGCACAAGCTGCAACCTGCATGTGGCCCGAACTGAACCATCCTTTGGAAATTTAGAACGCTGCATCTTACCCAAAATACAGCCTTCACAAACATGTTTGACAGGTGCTTCAAGAGGCGGCAAAGAAGCAACCATATCAAATTTCTGCAAACGCAGCAAACTAGCAAAATTCAGATGACCAAAACGTGCATGCCAAAGTTTTGCATCTGAAATGGCCCTTGAATCTGCAACAACATTTGCAAAATTTTATCCACACTTGTCATACAAAGTGAGCTTATACAGCCCACGGCACAGAAGCCCATATGCAAGAATTTCATCACCAAAACTGAGATCATAAACTGTACATCTATCATCCACAAATTTGACTACAAGTCTAAGTCTAGCAAGTGCGGAAACAGACAAGAGATTCTTCTTGATCCCAGGTACATAAAGTGTGTCAACAAGTGTGAAGGAACAGCCATTAGCAGCAGTGAGCACAATCTTTCCAACTCCTTGAACTGGATAAGAGGCGTTATTGGCACAAGTGACTGAATTCCCATGAGGGACAGACTCGAGAGACGTAAACAATTCATGATGTGAGGTAATGTGCTTTGTAGCACCACTGTCAAAATACCACACATGTGAATCTGCAGCAATTGACAAGCATGCATCATGGACAGCAGGATTGTAAGTGCACTCTACCTAAAAGCCCATTCTACATCAGCATCAGCAACATAGTCTCCTTTCACAGAAGACTCAACAATGGCTGCATTTGTAGTGGAACCAGCATTTGCAGTGGAACCACCCTCTTTCTTCTTAGCCTCTTTGGCCTTCAACTTAGGACACGACTTGATCAAGTGATCATTGGCTTTACAATAATGGAAATGCATCTTCTTTTTGCCCTTATCACCAGAATTTCCAAACGAATTGCTGCCAGCAGAAGCATTAGGAATAGAATTTTTGCCACTCGCAGCAGAACCATAAGAAGTGGTTGCATTGCTGTTACTACCTTTTCTTTGAGAATCAATAAAAGCCTGTTCAACTGCACGCTGTCTACTCCTGTTTTTTTTGGAAAGTGACTCTTGCAACAGCAATGTGCATAATGCATCAAACTTGACAACTTCTGGATTTCCTTGGGTCATAAGTCTCCAAGTACTAGCAAAAGTCTGGTAAGGCATCAAGAACAGTCTGCACAAGGGAACTGTCTGAAATAACTTCACCAGCAGAAATAAGTTGCTCATTGATATCCTTGACACTAGCAAGGAAAGTGTCCATATCATCTTCCTCATGCATAATCTTCGACTCCAGCTCTTTACGCAGCAAAGAATTTTAGCCTCATTGCGGATTGCATAAAAACCTGCTAGAACATCCCAAGCCTGTTTTGCATATTTTGCTGAACGGATGTGAGGAACAATGGTGCGCTTCACAGACAACACAATCAATGCATGAGCCTGCACATCCTTAACATCCTAACGAGCTTGTTCTACCGTAGGCAAAACAACTCTAACAGCTACAATCCTTGCAGCAATACCTGCAACATCCTCAACATCGCCTACATCCTCAGAACCAGGACGTACATCAATGCCCTACACAATGTTCCAGACACCCTTTGACACAAGAACATGTTGCATCATATAAGCCCACATAGGGTAGTTGTCCCGATCCAACCTGTCTTCAGCAGCAAACATCTTGAACACATCTGTGTTGTTGTTGTCAGCCATGGTAAATGTTGCACCTGATGTGAAAACTGCCCGAAAATAGGAGAAACGGAGCGGGAACAACCTGTGCTATATAGCACAAACCGTAGAAGACTATAAGGCACCTCTTATGCAGAAAATGGCACTGACAGAAATTCTACACAAAATGACGAAATAGCCTGTGCAATACTGCCTGTAGTGGAAACGGAGGCCGAAATGAGCCCAAATCAAAATTCTGAGCAGACCAAGCTCTACGAGCTTGCCCAAAATATTTGTCGACTTGTGAATGCTTGCCAAAGCTCACTGAAATCGGAGAAAGTGAGCAAGCGTGCGCTGGAGCAGCTGGCGACTAAGCCCGGGAGGACGTGACCTGCTCTGATACCAATTGTTGGAATTAGGGTTGCAGAGAAACACACACAGCTTGGAGAAGATGAAGGAAGCTCAAGGCACACAATAGAGAGTGTGTTACTTAGTGTGCAATGGAAAGATAGATAGCCCTAAAGTGATGGGCGTATATACAATGCACGGGGGGAAAAACCTCCTAAAGAGGGAAAAAATGCCCCGGCGGTCCTAGTGTGTTCACACACATCACTACCACATGTATATGGTAACAGTAAGAATAGCACAATGTTCTTGTCTATGATATGATGTGTGGTATGTGAAAGAGCTATATTACATATTGAGAGCACTATGTGTTCCATATAGCGTTAGTGTGTGTAATAAGAGGCCAATGTCCCTATCTATGCTATTATGTCATAGTATTTCTTACAGTATGAGTGCTATATAGCATAAATATGTGTAATAATAGCCCGATGGTCCTGTCTATGCTATTATGTGTGCCATGTAGCAGGACTCTATCAGAGTATGACAACATCATGTCTGCTATATAGCAGACATGTATGTACCTATCTATGGTATTATGTGTGCTATCAGATTATATAATATTATGAGATCACTATGTGTGCCACATAGCATATGTTAGTGTAATAGTAGCACGGTATCCATGTCTATGCTATTATGTGTGCTATGCAGAGTGTGATATGTGTAATAATAGCACAATATCCCTGTCTATGCTCTTTTGTGTGTTATGTAGAAGAACTGTGTTATAATATGAGAGCACTATATGTGCTATATAGCAGACGTGTGTGATGTGTGTGTAATAATAGCTAAAAATCCCTATCTATGCTATTATGTGTTATATAGAAAAATTGAGCATGTAATGAAAGCTGAGTTATCTATCTATGCTATTATCTGTGCTATGAAGCATAGCTATATGTATTTATACCAATGCATCTGTAGCTATGCTATTATGTGTGATATATAGCAAAATGTAATTCTAATGCATTTTTTTTTCAAGCAGACTGAGTATTCTTGAAGTTTAAAGATAGCCACCCACATGTGACAATTGGGCAAAGGTCCTTTGAGAAACTGAAGCCTTGATTCGTGTGAAAGTTGAAAGATCGAAATACTTGTTGTTGTGTTTATCATATACGACTGATGAATCTCAAAGATGCGTTTAATGTTATGTGCTCATCTGCTTTTGTTTTTCATGGGAGGTCATGTACATGTAAATGCAATGTTTGCAAATCAGATGGATGAATGCAAAATGTCTTGCTGTTAAGCACTCATTTTCATGGATCACGAAGTTGTGGGAATCATGCGTATGTACAAAGGCTGAGGGGGATATGTTCCATAAACACACCTGCTTCATGGGCCAATGCAAAAACTGTGGTGTGGAAAAGCTCAGCCTTTGTCCACGAGAACGTGCAGAGATGACAAAGACAGTTTCACTGCAAGTCTTTGAGGACATTAAAGTTAAAACTAAGCATGGTCTAAGTAAGAGAAAGATGTTGTCACCCAAAAAACTGGCTTTAAGTGAGCTGACAGGGAGGATAAAAGACCATATCAGAATCTTCATCGAGCACAATTTCACTTACAGATGGCAGGCACATCAATACAGAGAATGTTTGAAGGTGTTTCCTTCAGATACCATTATATATGAAGTAGACTTTGGTGAAAGTTACTCATTCAAAGAGCAAAATGAAGTACAGTCCATGCATTGGAAAAGTTTTGTGATGGGTTAATTTATTCATTATTCTTTTTCCTATTTCCTTCTCATCTTATCTTTAAACGTCTATTCTATTTGTTTCAAGGACTTTGAGCAGAATAGAATATTTTGCTAAGTGTGACCTTGGTTGATATGGTGCAGTAAGTTACCATGCCTCCTACAAAAAATGCGGCTTCTACTAACACAAATGCACCTATTGTTCATCAACACACCATCATCGATAGAGACATCGATGCTATGCTTCACAAAATTTAACCTGGGAATTTTAGCAGGGAAGGCAAAGATGTAGGCAAAGTTCTTGAAGACTGGATTGAGTGCCTGATGACTACTTTGATTTGGCTCATTCATCAGCAGTAAACAAAGCTATCATCTCTAAGTTCAAACTAGAGAAAACAGCCAAGTGTTGGTGGAGAGACCATTGCACAGAGAACAATGGTGATCCTAATGCTACAACTTGGGATTATCTTAAGACCCAGCTTAAGAAGAATTATCAAAACAAGGTCTATCATTCAGACCGTATGAATGAGTTCCTTAATCGTACTCAAGGAACCAAAGATCTGGAATCATACTATCAATGTTTCCTAACCTTTGTCAAGTATGCTCTAATAGGGATGACTCAAGAGGTCAAGGTAGCTCAATTCGTATCAAGGATACATAATTCTATGAAGACTAGACTCCAAAGTCTTCGCCTACCAATTTTGCCAATGTCCTTGATGCAGGAGAACCCATTCAAATAGAGTTATCTACTATCGAAAAGAGGAAACTAGAACCTGTTCCTGCTCGTGAAATCAAAAGATCTCGCCCAAGGAGGAACAAAGATCTGGAGATCCACAGCAAAGAAGAGAGAACTTATTATGTATGAAGGCTAGACAGGATCATTTATGCTACACTTGTCTTAAACATGTTCTTCAACCTAGGGATTTTCCCTTTAACAATTCAAGCTTCACAGGATTGGTAGACAATTATAAACATAGAAACTACAATCTGAATCGGAATTTTGGAAACTTTAGACCCAGACCATCGGCAGTTCAAAGGAACTTCAATCAGCAGAAATTTAACCGAAACCAGAGACAACCTCAAAACCAGGGGAGTTTTAGACCAGGTGATTCACCTTTTGCTTAAAATGGACTGCCTGTCAACAATAACAACAACTAGAATCTTAACCATCAACTTCATCCACCAGGAGGAGGAGGAAATCAAAGACCTCAAGGAAGACCCCAAGCTAGCAGAGCTCAAGCGGCTAGAGGTGAAGGAAATCAAGAAAATGGGTATGTTCATGCTCCAATTGAACATCAGGGAGTTAATGAACAATTTTCAGCTATTCAAACCCCAGCGGAGTATCAAGGTAACCATTTTACCTTATTGATTGATTCAGAGAGTACACATTCTTTCATATCTCCTAAGTGCATCAAAAACCCCTGAACACCCTGATACAGACCTTAGTACAGTAGAATTGGCCATGGGTAGGAAGGTTAAATCTTCTACTTTGGCGGGTAACTTGAATTTTGTTCTGGATGGTTATAATACTTCTGCAAACTTCAGAGTCTTACCTATATGAATCCTAGGAATGGATTGGCTTAAAGGCAATGATGCTCACAAACATTTTAAAGACACTTCATTGACTTTAGAGAATGCTCAAAACTCTAGAGTCACAGTTACTAGAAAACGGGGGAAGCCTAAGCTTAAACTAGTGAATTTTACCAAAGTTATGAAGAGTCATGGGAAAAATAAAAGAATCTACGCAGTAAAGCTTAACCCTAAAGAGAAGAAGATAGATTCACCTAAACCCAAATGGATAACAAAATTTGATGATGTATTTCCCAAAGAACTTTCACAGTTACCACCAAGCATGATCTTGATCATGCAATATAGCTTACTCTATGAGCTCAACCAGTTGCTCGTAGACGTTACAAAATGTCAGCACCTGAATCTGTGGAATTCAAGGAGCAATTAACTCAACTTCTTGAACAAGGATTCATTTGGCCTAGTGTTTCTCCATGGAGTACTCCTGTTCACTTTAATCGAAATAAGGATGGTACTTTAGGTCTTTGTATTGATTATAGTGGATTGAACGAGGTAACAATGAAGAATAAGTATGCAATACTAAGGATTGATGAGCTGCTTGACCCATTACATGGAGCTTCTATCTTCACAAAAATTGATCTCAAGTCAAGGTATTACCAAATCCGAATCAAGGAGGAGGACATACCAAAGACCGGATTTAATACTCGTTTTGGACATTATAAATTTACAATCATGCCTTTCGGACTTACTAATGCTCCTATAAATTTTAATCGTCTTATGATCGACGTGTTTTGAGAGCATCTTGATGATTTTGTTCTTGTCTTGTTTGATGATATCCTGGTTTACTCAAGAAACAAAGAAGAACATGAACAACATGTGTGGCGAGTACTTGAATTTCTTTGTCAAAATCAACTTTATGCCAAACGTAGCAAATGCACCTTCGTCACTGACAAGGTGGAGTATTTAGGATTTATAGTATCCAAAGATGGTATTTCTACTGATCCAAGTAAGGTCAAAGTTGTTATAGCTTGGCCTACACCAAAATCAGTACGAGCAGTACTTGGTTTAACAGGATGGTATTGTACATTTATTCAATGCTATGCTAAGATTGCATCTCCATTGACTAATATGGTTAAGAAAGGTAAAGTGTTTACTTGGAATGAACATGCTCAAGCTATTTTTGAGAAATTCAAAGAAGGTTTGGTGAATGCTCCAATACTACAGCTTCCAGACTTCTCAAATACATTCATTGTGCTCACTGATGCAAGTGGACAAGAAATTGGTGGCATTCTGTATCAAGAAGGAAAACCAATACCTTATGAATCTCGTAAGTTACATATACAAGAGTTGAATTATCTTACACATGACTTGGAATTATTGGCCGTTGTCCATGCTCTTAAAGTATGGCAACATTATCTTCTTGGAAGGAGATTTGAATTGCATACCGACCATAAAAGCCTAAAGTGGATCTACACCCAACCTGATCTTAATATGCGGCAACGAAGATGGATGGAGTTGTTATGCGAATATGATTTTGGAATTGAATATAAATCCGGAAAGAAAAATCTTGTGGCCGATGCCTTAAACAAGAAGAGTACTGTAGCGGCTGTCACAACCTCTACTACCTTTTTAATTGACCTTATTTGAGAAGGTATGATTAATGACCCGTATTATTGAAAAATCCAGTACTTGATGAACCTAAATAATCAGCAGGAAAGGCAAATCAAAGGCTTTCATATTGAAGGAGATGACCTTTACTTTGATAACCGTCTTTGTATTCCAAATCAAGGTGGAATCAAATTTCAAATATTATAGGAAGCTCATGATATACCTATAGTAGGACATCCAGAATACATTAAGACTTACTCTATTGTAAGAAAGAGTTTCTTTTGGCCATGACTAAAGAGTGATGTGTTGAACTATGTTACAAGATGTTTAACATGTCAACGTGTTAAAGCTGAACAAATTTGATACCCCAGTAAGCTTCAGCCGATTGATGCTCCACAAATGAAATGGGAATGCATATCCATGGATTTTATTACAGGACTTCCTACATTTATGGGATATGACTCTATTTTTGTGGTTGTTGATATACTCACAAAGATGACCCATTTGTTTCTAGTCAAGACAACGTTTAGGGCTAAGGATATAGCTCAAGTCTTCATGAAAGGTGTTTTCATGAATCATGGTTTATCTCGATGGATAATTTCTCATCGTGATGCGAAGTTCACCTCTAATTTTTGGAAAGCAGCTACAAGAACCCAGTTAGCCTTTAGTACTGCTTACCATCCTCAAGCTGATGGGCAGACAGAAAGAGAAAATCAAATCATTGAAGACATGTTAAGAGCTTATTGCAGACATGAGTAAAGTAAATGGAATAGATATTTGTACTTGGTTGAATTTGCATATAATGTCTCATTCCAAGGATCAATTGGAATGTCTCTTTTTCAAGCACTGTATGGACAAGAGTGTCTTACTCCACTCAAATGGACAGACCCTCTCATATGAGATCAGGCATCCAAAGAAATGCTGGATGAAATGCAAATACAAACCGATCTTATACGGAAAGATATTAAGACTGCTCAAGATAGATAGAAGAGTTATGCTGATCCAAAATGATCTGCTAGACTTTTTGAAGAAGGCGATATGGTGTTTTTGAGGGTGAAATCCAAACGTAGTTCTTTATCAATGGGTAAGTGTAAGAAGCGAAGTACCAGATATTGTGGATCTTTTGTAATCACAGAGCGGATTAATGATGAAGCTTATAGACTTTTGTTACCACCAAACATAAAGGTACATGATGTTTTCACTTCAGCTTACTCAAGAAGTATGTACCTAATCCACAACATATTCTTGATGATTCTCTATTATAATTTACATCTACTGATGGAACTTTTGAAGTATATCCTGAAGCAATACTTCAGAGTAGAACCAAGTCTTTACGTAATCGGACCATTATTGAATAGCTTGTTAAATGGTCAACGTATCCTCAGGAAGATTCCACTTAGGAATGTGATGATATAATGAGACTAAATTATCCAAACTTTATATCGAGGTGAGGACACCTCAAATTTTTCAAGTGTGGGAGGATGTAAGATCTCCAATTTTTGGGTCTCTTCTAAAAATAAGAAAAATAGCTTTAAATATCTATTTTGCCAAATTTTGACTTAAGATGCTTGTTTGACAGTATTGAAAGTTTCTAAAGTAAAAAGCAAGGTCGGTTCCATATTCCTGTAGGTTAGACGGACGTTTGGTTCAGTTTTGAAAACATCCGCTATTTTTAGCTTTTTTATGCTTTTAGGTGTTTTTTTGCGAAAAGCAAGGTCAGATCCTTAATCTACGTGTTCCAGAGAAGCTCGAATAGTGCACTATGTAATCATGTTAATATATACCGTGAGTTCGAAAGGAGGGGTTTTAAAATATCAAAAAATTGGGCAATTTAACAGAGATACATTAAAATAAGGGCTTTTTATATTCATTTTTGGAAAAAAAATCCTAAAATAAGGGGTCATTTTATTCATTTAGACATGTTAAAAGAGGGGTTTTTAAAATACCCCACGAATGCACGTTATATAGGGGGGTATTGAACGGTGAACCCCCCGAGCAGGGAAGCTATGGTTCAATTTTATAAGAATCTCCTTTTTGAGTGCTTTTCACGCTATTTATAGCTTTTCATAATTTCTAGTACTTTTTAGTGAAAAGCGGATCCGCTTTCTTATTCCAGTGGACGAGTGAAACCGTGATTCAACTTTAGAAAATTTACTTTTTTTTTTGTTTTTTACACTACTTTTAGCTTTTCATACTTGTCGGTATTTTTGAAAACCAATGTGCTTTTTATGATGTCCTAAATGTAAAAATATTAATTTTAGTTTCCGTCGGATTTAAAAATGATCACCTGGAGCAAAAACGAGACCGAATGAGATTTTTACGAGAAATGTTTTTATAAAAAGCGATACCATAAATACACCGGGGCAGTACGAAAAGGTCATAATTATGTCGGGACATTACGGTGCGGCATACTCTAGCTACGATTTCCATTAGTTGGCCATATACTGCTCGGATGGTCAATTTTAATGTAAAAATTGAATGGTAAGTGGGAGAGTTGACCACCCAAAGCAAAGGTTTGTTTTTAAGAAAGATTGGAGCTTTTTTCCAAAAGCTAGGGGGCTATTCCACGCAAGAAGGTAGCACCATCTCTAAGCTTGGGACACACTCCAGCCTGGTGCACTTGTCGGCTAGTGCTCAGTTTTCAAGGCGTCTGTTGCATCTACTACTGTAAGACTATACGTATCTATTATATGGAGTGGTATAAACTCTTCATTGCCATCAACATAATCTCTTCTCTCTTGGGAAGAAGAAGAAGAAGAAGAAGGATACTCTCTCTTTACTTGCTTATTATCTTCTCTCTTGTTTCACGGTGTACGCGCTCTTCAGAAGCTTTCGTGGCAGATACCTCTATGTAGCTCTCTTCATCGCTCTCTTGTGGCAAAGCAAGAAGCCTTTTGACAGCCCTTAATTGATTCTAAAGCACGGTGAGAATCTCTAAACTCCATGGCTATCATCTCTCTCTCTCTCGATGTCGTTTTTCTGAGTAGTCACCCTATCGGTGATTTTTTTTTTTGCATACGAGTGCATGTATGGATCAACAGAGTACATATGAAGTTGCCCCATGATTATTTCATCATGGTTAACACGTTGATTTACGCACATGATGCATTTATGATCACGTGTGTGCATAAAAAGGACTTCATAGAGGCGGTAAAGACACTGTTTTGGCCATAAATCACAAACCGTTATGAATCAGCCCGAACCCTTTATAGAAGACATAAAACACATCATTTAGAACATTTTGTCTCATAGGTGTCATGTGAAAAACACGCACGAGCTAAGAGATATGGTCAAAAAACAATTTGCTACCCACTACACAACCAAATTTTGACTCCAGGCTCCTTGGAAAACCACTATATAGATTTACCGGATGGGCAAACCCACTTAACCAATTTAAAAGCTTGATGAAACTTGATGATAAATAAATTCAAGATTCCGTTATCACTTCGGGAATGCGAGTTATTAATTGATCCATAACTGGTTTTATCTACACGTATAGTGGTGCTACCAAGGGGGGTACCATATGACGTCGTGAGTTGAACAAGCTATTTGATATGTCTTACGGTTTGTTTTGGTGAGTTGATTTCAATTATTACATGGCCATAGACTTGTGGGAGTATATGGTTAAACATCCCGAACCGCATAGCAGATATGATTAAAGCGGCTTTCTTTTGGGGTTACCGTTTATTGAGTAAGTACCATACCGTCAAAGTGGTATGATAGAGTGATAGTTTATATTATGGAGCTGAAGCTGATGCATTGGTTTGAGGTCAAATACTTTCATTTTCATGTTTTGCATGCTCTCGAAAATGTCAAAAAATTATTTTTGCATATGTGTGAAGTTATGGTTTATGGTTGACCTAAAGGTCGGAGCTTTTTTGCATTATGTTTATGGTGCTAGAATGTTATCATATGATGTATGTGAACTCATGGATTGATGTGTAATGCCTCATATGCATGGTTATGATTGCTTTCGACCTTTCTAGGTCAAAACTAGCTCTATGTGCTAGAGAGGTGAAGTGTAGATGTGATGCATCAACTTTGCATGGTTGGATGTGATCAAAATTGGATTTTTATATCATGATTAGTTACTAGTTTGACTCTTTTTATGCATGAAAGAATCACATCTTAAGGGTCACATGTGTGTGGACTCCGATTGGTTGTAGGGGATGTGTCAAACTCCAAGTGTGGGAGTTGGTTCAGTGTGATTATGATTTATGGTTAAGGGCTGAGATTCCCTCATAGATTATGGTTAAAATTTTATGGTGGAAGCCGGTGTGTCTTATGGTTTTTTTTCTTGGATTTGGTTATGCTATTGAAATTTTTGCAGCCATGTTATGTTCTAAAGTGGTTATGTAGGATTGGTCGTGCATCACCCAAGTATGGTAGAGTGCTCACCCGTGTGATGTGATTGCATTATGGTTTATGATTTTTTTTTTGGATTGGACCATGAAGTGATCAAGATGGTTTATGGTAGACGTGTAAGGGTAGAGACCCTGTACAATCTAACTGCTTGGAAAGGATTGTTTGTGCATATGGAAAGTGCTAATGTGATTGGACTCATGCGTTATGTTTCTCATGGCAGCATCACTACAAGACTAGGATCACCTACATTGCTTAACCTTATACTAAAGGGTCGTTGACCTGTGGTTTTGCTGGATCTGGAGTGTTGCGTAGGTCTTCTTCTTTTTGTTAGCTCATCTACACGATTAGTGCATCAGGGGTTGAATGACCTATACGGCTAACGCATCGGGGGTCTTGCCTTGGCTTTGCTTAAACACCCGATGTTGGGCATTGAAGAGACATGGCGCTTAAATTGGTATGGTTGGTGCTGATACCCTACCACCTATTGGTATTTGGGATCCTTTCAAAGCTCGGGTTCATGGAGGGAGGCGAAGCGGCCTCGGTCTATGTCTGGCTCAGGTAGGTTGGAGGTGTTTTGACTCGCTCCCGGTGAAGTGAAATTCTCTATGTCTGCAGTAGAGCGAAAGGGGATGAGTGGACCGATCGATCCTTACACAGGGTCCGGTGCTCTTCTAGTTATTTTTGTCATAATCGGTTTTGATGTTATGGTATACCGAGATTTTGACATTGCATTAATACATGGTGGCATGTTCCATTTAGATGGGCATTTAAAGAACCATTGTTGTCATCTTCTCATATCTCTATGCACTCTATTTCACCCTCCACTATATTCTCTCTCTCTCTTTCTCTCTCTCTCTCTCTCTCTCTCTCTCTCTTCTCGTAACGCGGTGTACACATATATTCACCCTCCACCATGTTATATTTTTCTTGAGTACGCTTTCATTCATAACACCCATTCAGGGGTAGCACTAGTCGCTAGGTACCTCTGGGTCAGGCGCTGAGAACTCCTCCCCTATGCAAATGCTTCTGGAACTCTGATGTATATTGAAAATTGTATAAAAGTGTAAATTGTATATTTTGTGCATAGACCCCCGGGGAGGGGTATCTCTCAGATGAAGTTAGGGCACTTTTGTCCCATGAAACCCATGATGGAAAAATGGGCTCTCAATGGCTACCCTGTAATCCATATTCCTCATGCATCAAGAAACATTGAGTATGTGATTTGTTATTTTTCAGTCGCATAGGTCATAATTGACCTTTCAGAACGATAATAGAGTCTACATATTCATTACTCTCTCTCTCTCTCTCTCTCTCTCTCTCACACACACACACACACACACACACACACACAGGTCTTAATCTTGTTAGTTTTTTAATCTTTTTTAGTAATTTACACAAGGCAAACCACATTATTTGTAGCATATAATAGACAATAATTTGTTTAGAGATTCTAGCTTTTTTGAGCTATATTTGTGATGATATTTGTTGTGCAGACATAAGCACACTCATGAGCAAGATGAATATAGGGAGGATAAGGATAATGTACGAGACTTACGTTCCTTTTGCTTGGCTTGCCCGTTGAAATTGACAGAGATATGCTCAATGGGAAAGCAAGCCATCTCTCTCTCTCTCTCTCTCTCTCTCTCTCTCTCTCAAAGTGTGGATCTTTTGGAGATGGTCCCAAGAAGTTTGTCTCAACAATTCTATAGAGGACCAAAACCTAGATGCCTTAAATTTCAAGCTTGAAACAACTTCCAAAGGAATGGAGGGGTTGGGGGGCACTTGCAAAAGGGCAAAAGCTAGAGGGGGGGCGGGGGGGGGGGGGGGGGGGGGGGGGAGCAAGTTGGCTCTTTACCTTCCAAGGGGGGCCTGCCCACATTCTCATTCTAGAGAGGGAGCTTTCTGGGTTGGCCAAAGTTGGGCTTTCAAAGTGTATGCGTGTGTGGTAGAGGCCTGTGGCGTCCCCACGCAAGGTGAAAGATTTTTAGAGCAAGCACGCCATACATGCATGTAATATGTTGAGACAGAGTGCAAGTTGCGCTCGCAGTGCGCTCTTGCAAGGCTACTTCGCTTTTACAGCATGTGCTTGAGAAGAAGACTAGAACTAGAGGTGAAGATCGATCAGAATGCGCCTACTCATTTGTTGACCGCATGCAGAAAACAAGGACACGGACAAGGACCCCTTTCTAGTGGTATATATGTGTCCCTCTCACACAACACACACACACAATATACATACATACACAGCCATCGCGCGACATAATTCATCATTCTGCGGACCTACTACTTCTACGTCTTGCTAGTACGCACACACCCGTCATCATTCCCCTTCATACATTGCATGATTGCCCACTACTTATCCACAGCAATAGTCGCCTAGCTGCCTCGTCACCTCCTACTTCGCTTTTCATCGCAATGCCAGCATTCCACCTTGCACGCCATTTGCCCAACAAACCGCATTTTAACCAGCATGTCCTGTTTAACCAGTCATCGGCCATTTTTTTTGTGCATTACTTCTCTTCGTAAAAGCTTTAGCCTGATGAGTATGGTTTTTTTTTGGCCTTCCTGTGGTAGCAATATTTTCCTTGTGGAAAGAGCAAAATGCGGTTAGCCATAGAATCATAGTAAAGCACGGAGTTTTTGGGATCAATTGTGGACCTTTGAATACAACCTATCCATTAGTGCCACGTGGAAAGTTGATAATGGCAAACTAAGGTGCAGTGAATTATATTAGAGAGAAACTAAGATATTACAAACGAGGTAGGCAAGGAGGCCTGCAGGATAATTACAAAAAGGGAGGGGTGTACTGTTATTGTCATACTTCGCAAAAAACATCCCTAGCTAAAGATCATAGATACAAAGATACACAGTTCATCCAGCATTGGGGAAGCCATTGTGGCAAACTCTTTTTTGTCCTCTTTCTTTGAAGAGAAGCATTAATTAAGCATTTTCTTATGTATTATGCAGAGAGGCAACTGAAATTTTGTTAGACATTTGTTTTCCTTATCAAAAAAAAGGAAGGACGGTTTTTCCAAAATCCTTCTATAAACTATGCACCACTTAAACTTAGCATGTCCACCTAGAAGTACAGGCCATTATTTTTTGAGATCCTCTTGAGTGCTAAGGATAATAAGGAACCTCCTATAATAAAATAGGCCTAACTTATGTTGAAGCTTGTCCAATATTGGTTTTGCTAGTTTTTTAAGCCAAAATAAGAAGTGGCAAGTTTGTCTCCCATGGCTTACAAATAGATAAGTTTTAATGGATGCGAGAAATTCTTCAAGCTAAATATAAAGTAGCTTTTTTTCTAAATTAGCAATGCTCACAAAATGTGAGTTGTTTGTATTAAAAGAAACCAAAAATGACATCGTACAACCCATGCATCCATTGTGCCATGTGGAGTGAGTTGGATCGCTTGACAACTATTCAAGATCATTTAGACTTAGAGTCATAGCCCTAACTTTAGACTCCAGATGTTCACATAATGGATTCAGATCACTTACATGACCAATGGCAAATACAGACTTTAAATACAAAACAAATTTCAAATAACAGACGAAAAACTAGAATTAATAGATTCAAATGATAAACAACTAGTAGTACTTCAAAAGTACAAGAGTTCAAAGAACAATACTTTGGTATGACTAATTTGGGCAATACAATGATACAAGGTTTAGATTACTGCTACTGGGCTCTATAAGATGCTAGCATCTAGAGTTCCAAGAGATACAAGAGTCAAAATCTTGAAAATGAGATTAGTGGGTACTATTTTTAGGTGTCTGCGTTGGGGTCTTCTCACCGGCCGCACAATCACATAATGTCGAGTAACTACCGATAACTCTACTAGGTAACTTGTTTAGGTAAAATCTCATGGAAATCATTCCTAGAAGGTGGTTCTCAGCTTCTACATCCTCCTCCCTTTTCTTGATTTTTTAATGTACAAAATTTTCCAAATCACCTTTTATGCTTGCGCTTTGGTTTTTTTGGGACCTTCTTCACTTCAAGTCTCTGGATCCTCTGAACTATTGGTTCAGAGTCTCTAATCATTAGCTACCCTTGGCCCTAGTGTATGCTATGTTTTCCTTTATTATAGGCTAAAATCTAAAACTATATCGATCTCTAACCTATCGCATTCTAACACTAGCATTTACAACCACTTAATTGGCATTTGGTATATAACTATAGGTAGCTAACATAATAAATAATTTGACCTATGACATGCCATGACTTAAAAGTACCGCATAAATTGTAGATAAAATTGCATAAAAATAAAAATAATTTATTATAAGTAAATCTAAACCAAAATGACTCAATAAATTTTTATTAGATAGTTTTTAATTAGCAAATATCAATATATTTATTTGTGAATGATAACATTTACTCAAAATTTAAAATAACAAATTTAATATTTTTTTATTTTAATATTTTATTTGAAAATATGTGTGTGCACATAATGCATTTGATTATGTGTAAATATATGTGCATCTGTAATTATTTATGTGTTTATATGCATGTGTGTATGTGTGCACGCACGCATGTGCAAGAAAAGAAAAAGATACAGCACTCACATGTGGCCTATGTGAGCACAAAGAGCTTGAGAGATTGCCACAAAATTTGCAAGAAAATGTGCACGCGTGCATGTGCGCACGCACACACACACACACTGTCACGGCGAGTGTCATGCACACAGACATATGCAATAGTCTAATATAAAACTAAAAAAAAACTTACCTTCTTATTGCAAGGGAGTGTGTAAGTGGATATCTTAAGCCGGGCAAACCCTAAAGTAATAGATCTGAAGCTATGGAAAATAATAACAGCAAAGGAGCAAGAGGAGAGGAGCAAAAATGGGGCGAAAACGTAGAAATGAACCTATGTATAGTCGTCATTAGTATAGTCGTCACAATAAACGTCGATATCAAAATCTGTATTAGGTTAGATATGGGCATCAATATGAGCGTCGATATGCTCATCGAAATAAGCGTTGATATTTAAAATTGTGATTTTATTAAGAGAATGGATCTCCTCCAGTTTTAGCAATGCATATACCGATGCCCACTATCAACGGCGATAACTTGGTGTCGGTAATGAATTGATCTCTTGTAGTGAGAGGAGACACACACAGATTTTTCCCTTTTAAAGTGAAGCACCTCTTCACCTAGCATGAAGTCACTCTTCATAATAGAGAGCCTTCTTTGCTATGAACCTCCAATTGTCCTTATGCGCCTACTATAGGTACAGATCCCTTCTAATAGAAGGTAACACCTCCTCATAGAGGCTTTATTACTAATTAGACCACACCATGGAAAGGCACCCTTTTGTAGTGAGGCCTAGGCTTTTTGGGTGTTCCATTGCAAAATGGGTGGTCATGGACTAACCCTCCTACTACGGACCCGAATTGAGCAAAAGGCCTTTTTAAGCTCGGCTTGTGTCCACATGAAACTAAGACCTAGTGTGTGCCTGCCCGACTATGAACCCATTCCACCATTCTCTTGTTGCAATTTGGCACCGATATTTGGAGTTCGCCCTTGTGCCTGCTGACACTAAAAATAGTGTGTGGATCCCCTTGAACATGCAACCTAGAGATCAAGGAACTATTTGGGTGCTCTATACCACTAGGACATAGCCTTTTGCATGTGGGGAATCCATCAAAAATAGCTTGGTATTCTTTGCTAAACAACACTTCACATAGGAATTTATGCTCAAGACTAAGAGGTTAATTATGAAGGGATAATGAGATCCAAATCAGAGGTTTAAGTACTTTTTAGAGAGCTAATGTAGAGATCTAATATTGATTACAAATTTGAGTGCTTGTAGTTTCAAAGAAAACCTCTATTCTTGTACGAAATCAATGCAATGAAGAGCTAAATAAGGACACCAATTCTAACCAATTCTAAATAACGATAGATGGTGGCTTCCTTTGGTTGCAAGTCATGATGCCATTGAACCACACGTGCCCCCCACTTGTCTTTTGATTCTCGTTTGGGCTCCTAGCACCTACTTGCTTACGAACTTTTTCTCTACTGACCCCGTGCCCTTCCACAATGCATCCCTAGGCATTTTTGCATGGCAACAAAAAATGCATGGAAATAAAGTATTTGCACTCCCCTTACTGCCCAGCATGCATTTTAGGGTCTTCAAGTCTCCACCAAGGTGCCACTCTATTTCAAAGTCGCCAATGCCAGGGACATTGAGGAGTTCCCCATTTTATTGTTGATCTATTGCCTCTTGAATACCTGAATGGTTGAAATACCACCTCAAACTATCATGGTCCTTGTGTGAGAGTTCCCAGGCCGCTTGCCACCATATGTTCTTCTTTGATTGCACCCCATAAAAGTCTTGCCTTTGCCAATTCTTGCCAAGTGACTCGATCACCTCTTCACATTCTAACCCCTTTCCCACCAGTGCCTTGCTCATGAGTGTGAGGTTTGTGCGCTCCACCCATTGGCCTTTGACAACCTGACATTTATCTAATTCTAACACGAATATAGCTTCTCCACCTGTCTTTTCATTGTGGTATTGTAATATTGGATCATAGCTCGTTGTAGTGCTACTACCTCAACGTAATCATTGTTGAATATGTTGTAAGCAAAACTCTTTGAGGGCATTGGGATGTTTCCATCCACCCACTTGTCCCTGCCTAGTAGGGTTGAAACTTCATTGTTTGCGGTTTTTTTTTCTTGCTATATCCATATTGTATGGGGTTGGTAACATTGATCAAGCCATCCCCTTGCTGTGTAGATGCCCTGGTATGCATGTATATAATACTTTGTACCCCTTATCACTGATACCAACTGAGTCACACACTATAAGCATGTCACAAGCTGGGGGAATAAGATTTTAAAAGTCCTTCAGTAGTAGTTTCTAAAGGGATTTTTGCAATGTAGCATGTGCAGGATTAAATATCATATTTAGAATGTCTTTCTCATCAACCATGTACCGAAGTATGAACGCCTTCACCGGCTCCTTGGTACTGTTGCAACCTAGGATTGCTTTTGCACATTCTCAAAGAAAATAGAAAAGGAGTTACACTCTTACAACCTGCAACTACCGTGTTTGGTGCACACGTCTCTTATGGACGCCTCCAAGTTTAGCAAGGAGCCCATAGCTCTACGCTTTTGTTATCTCTTTTTGAATCCCGTAGGAAGGTGAGTCAAGTGTTCGACATGTCGTCTGAGATTTTGAGTTGAATGCCAAAGACACATGTAATTTTCTACAACTTGATCAATGCTTTCTTTATTGTTGTCAAGCTTCACCTTTTGCTCGCAAGTTGCTTCCTTAATTCGGTTATTTACACCCTGAATTGCTCCTTTGTTGTAATGGAAATGGCCTGTAAACTTTGAGAATAGCAGAATTAAGAGAATTAGAGTGAGCATTTTTGTTAGACTACTTTGACAACATAGAGGGTGATCTTAATTAGCAATAGCAACATAGCCATAGTACTTAATTAACTTGGCATGAACAATACTTTTGCAAGAGAGAGAGTTTAGAGAACTTGACAACATTTGAGGACTAGATTTATGTAGAGCCCTGTCCCCCCTCCAATAGGCTTTTGTATTATAGATTCTCCCATCAAGAGACACTTGGTACAATACAATCTTTGTGCTCCTTGTGACCTAGGTGATGCAATGAAGATGGAAAGCTTAAGGAATCACGAACATAACATAGTTTTTGTAAAAAGAATTAACCATCCCCGGCCTTAGTCTCAAGGCCTCAAGCACCTTCAAAGGTGGAGAGAGATAGCGGGGAATGAGGATAGGGAAGAGGAAGAAGAAACATTCATAGGAGAAAGATATAGTTCCTCTCTTACCTTTACTTTTCTTGCTTAGCATACATAATAGTATAGTAATGAAGATGGAGAAGATGACAAGCTTAAGCATTGGAGCATGGATCTTGGTTTGATTTGCATTCTATAGCCAAGAGTGTTGGTGTAGGCTCTCAACTTCTCTACAAGCTTGGAGAAGGAGATGGAGCTCTTGAAATTTGCACCTCACACAATGAGAGAGAGAGAGAGAGAGTGTGTGTGTGTGGACGGGGGGGGGGAGAGTATACCCCACAAGCTAGCCCCCTCCTTGCTTTGGTCGACCCCCTCTTCTAGCTCAAGGTGGAAGCAGATTGGACCCCTCCAAGCCTGGCCAATCACATGCAGAGTGAGTATCAGGCCAGCATGCTAGCCTTGGTACAAGTGCCCCCCTTTCCCGTTTAAGAGAGAGGACTTGATAAATGCATTAAAAATTAATTAAATTATCATTGGACCCCTTGGGAGGCCAATCAATAGGCTTTAGGCACACCATGATGACAACATGAAGAGGAACTTGACAAGTGTCCTAGTTGCTTTCTTTATACCAAGCTGGCCTTGTGTGAGGGTGTGTGTGTTCTCTCTCTAGCTCCTACAAAGAGGGCTTGCCCCCTCATGAGTAGGGATGTGCTTTTGAATTTTGAACACCTGAGCCCCTCAAGCACCTTAGTCATGGAGCACCTTATCACCTTAGTCATTAAGCTTGGTATACTTGCTTGTGAAAATTGCCCTACTCAGTTTCCAACAAAAGTCACTTAAAAATAATAAGTGAAAAATATCAAAAATAGGAAAAATAGGTCTACGCACTGTAAAAATGCTCGTGATGGGTTCTAATGGAAATCTGGTGATCATGCTATGTGCAACCGGAGGATATGCATCTATTCTAAGTGTCTAAACATGCACGGTCTATGCCTATCTTCCACCAATGGGGGATCATCCTTCTCTAAATGTCTCAATGGAGCCTAGCTTGGACAAGTGGTGGACCTTTGCTTCTCTCTATGTTTCCATAGAGTTAGCTTGGACGAGTGGTGGACCTTGGAACCAAACCCCCATGTAAAACATATCATGGTCATTCCAAGTGGTGAGAAATAATACCCTTTAAGATCTAGCCTTATAGGTTGGACAAGTGGTCGACCTTAAAACCTAGATCTTCTTAATATAACGACATAGAGTGGAAAAGTGGTAAATCTTGAGACCAAACCACTCATGCTACTAAGGATAATAGGTTGGAAAAGTGGTGGACCTTGAATGTATACCCCCCATGTACGAAATATCATGGGTTTAAGGTATTTCAATGGAGCCTAGCATCTTGGAGACATGGTGCAGCTTGCTTCTCTTCATGTTTCAATGGAGCCTATCTTTGACAAATGGTGGAGCATCCTTCTCTCCATGTTTCAATGGAGCTTAGCTTGGACAAGTGGTGGACCTTTGCTTTTCTCTATGTTTCAATAGAGTTAGCTTGGACAAGTGGTGGGCCTTGTAACCAAACTCCCATGTAAAACCTATCATGGTAACTCCAAGTGGTGAGAAAGAATAAAGTTTAAGATATAGCCTTATAAGTTGGACAAGTGGTGGACCTTAGCACCCAGATATTCTTAATATAATGACATAGAGTGGAAAAGTGGTGAATCTTGAGACCAAACCACTCATACTACTAGAGATAATAGGTTGGACAAGTGGTGGACCTTAAATGTAAACCCCCCATGTACGAAATATCATGGGTTTAAGGTATTTCAATGGAGCTTAGAATATTGAAGACATGGTGTAGCTTGCTTCTCTTCATGTTTCAATGGAGCGTATCTTGGACAAATGGTGGAGCATCCTTCTCTCCATGTTTCAATGGACCCTAGCTTGGACAAGTGGTGGACCTTTGCTTCTCTCTATGTTTCAATAGAGATATCTTGGACAAGTGGTGGACATTGGAACCAAACCCCCATGTAAAACCTATCATGGTCACTCCAAGTGGCGAGAAAGAATAACCCTTAAGATATAGCCTTATAGGTTGGACAAGTGGTGGACCTTAACACCCAGATATTCTTAATATAATGACATAGAGTGAAAAAGTGGTGAATCTTGAGACCAAACCACTCATGCTACTAGCGTTAATAGGTTGGACAAGTGGTGGACCTTGAATGTAAACCCCCCATGTTTCAATAGAGTTAGCTTTGACAAATGGTAGAGCATCCTTCTCTCCATGTTTCAATGGAGCCTAGCTTGAACAAGTGGTGGACCTTTGTTTCTCTCTATGTTTCAATAGAGTTAGCTTGGACAAGTGGTGGACCTTGGAACCAAACCCCCATCTAAAACATATCATGGACATTTCAAGTGGTGAGAAATAATACCCTTTAAGATATACCCTTATAGGTTGGACAAGTGGTCGACCTTAACACCCAGATCTTCTTAACGTAATGACATAGAGTGGAAAAGTGGTGAATCTTGAGATCAAACCACTCATGCTACTAGAGAAAATAGGTTGGACAAGTGGTGGACCTTGAATGTAAACTCCCCATGTACAAAATATCGTGGGTTTAAGGTATTTCAATGGATCTTAGCATCTTGGAGACATGGTGCAGCTTGCTTCTCTTCATGTTTCAATGGAGCCTATCTTGGACAAATGGTGGAGCATCCTTCTCTCCATGTTTCAATGGACCCTAGCTTGGACAAGTGGTGGACCTTGGAACCAAACCCCCATGTAAAACCTATCATGGTCATTCCAAGTGGTCAGAAAGAATACCCTTTAAGATATAGCCTTATAGGTTGGACAAGTGGTGGACCTTAACACCCAGATCTTCTTAATATAATGACATAGAGTGGAAAAGTGGTGAATCTTGAGACCAAACAACTCTA
This sequence comes from Adiantum capillus-veneris, assembly GCF_014529385.1. Taxonomy (NCBI): domain Eukaryota; kingdom Viridiplantae; phylum Streptophyta; class Polypodiopsida; order Polypodiales; family Pteridaceae; genus Adiantum; species Adiantum capillus-veneris. The sequence continues at coordinate 1,519,376 of NC_140940.1, read as the reverse complement.
GCTACTAGTGATAATAGGTTGGACAAGTGGTGGACCTTGAATGTAAACCCCCCATGTACGAAATATCATGGGTTTAAGATATTTCAATGTAGCCTAGCATTTTGGAGACATGGTGCAGCTTGCTTCTCTTCATGTTTCAATTGAACCTTGCTTGGACAAATGGTGGAGCATCCTTCTCTCCATGTTTCAATGGAGCCTAGGTTGGACAAGTGGTGGACCTTTGATTCTCTCTATGTTTCAATAGAGTTAGCTTGGACAAGTGGTGGACCTTGGAACCAGACCCCTATGTAAAACCTATCATGTGCATTCCAAGTGGTGTTAAATAATACCATTTTAGATATAGCCTTATAGGTTGGACAAGTGGTGGACCTTAACACCTAGATCTTCTTAATATAATGACATAGAGTGGAAAAGTGGTGAATCTTGAGACCAAACCACTCATGCTACTAGGGAGAATAGGTTGTACAAGTGGTGGACCTTGAATTTAAACCCCACATATACAAAATATCATGGGTTTAAGGTATTTCCATGGAGCCTAGCATCTCGAAGACAAGGTGCATATTGCTTCTCTTCATGTTTCAATGGAGCCTATTTTGGACAAATGGTGGAGCATCCTTCTCTCCATGTTTCAATGGACCCTAGATTGGACAAGTGGTGGACCTTTGCTTCTCTCTATGTTTCAATATAGTTAGCCTATATTAGACAATTAGTAGACCTCGAATCTCTCCATGTTGTCTAGAGCTGAGCTTGGACAAGTGGTGGACCTTACTTCTCCCTTCCCTTAGTTTACTAGCTTAAAAGATTACTATGTATACTTGCTTAGATCTAACTTGAACAAGTGGTGGACCTTGTATTCACACAAACTTAATTCATTACAAAAAAGTATATGCTAAAATAACATTTGGTTTTTTTTGTTTCAGGAAAGATGGCTCCAGAAAAACAGGTTGCAAGGGTTGCTATCTCAGTTGACTATACTTGCAATGATCTTAGGAAATGGTATTTGGACATACATGGTATAGAGGGTGCACAATTTCATAAGGTGCATCTATTTATTTCCAAAAAGGAGAATGACAGCTTGTTTGAAGATGTTGGACAAGTTGTGGAAGCATCTGTCTCTGTAGTTGATAGTCATCCGGAGGTGGAATGGATTGACATTCTAGTTCCAATGAATCTAGAATTTCAACTATCTCTAGGAGCATATGCATTGGAGTGCATGTCTAGAAACAAAGAAGAGACAATGTTTTCTCGAGGATGGAAGTTTGCAGAATCAAATCCAAACATCACAGCAGATCAACTTCAAAGCTCCATCATTGCCACACTACAACGAAAAAACTCACAAAAGTGCCAGATCACTTATTATTCTAGACTGACTGAACTGAACCCATGTCATGAAGTAGCTTGTCCACGTACACATAGGGTTAAATGTGGACGTGACATCTCCTCCTTTTAAAAGTGAGGTACTGGTACCGAAAGGTATGGCATCAAGGGAGATCGCCAACAGCATTTGGACTCCTGGGAAGGACTCTTCGCCAGCCCACTTTGATGCATGGGTCATGCGATAATTGAACTCCATAAAGGTCTGCAACACTTGCTTCTTTGGGCCGCGTTGAAAGCGACACAAAGACCTGTGTGGCTCCTTTAATGCTTCAACTTTGTCTCTAGTCATGTGTCTACCTTCTTCAAGAATCTCAGAGGCTGAAAATTCCTGAAACCACTTCCAACACAAAAACATGAACATACCCATTCCATGTAAAGTGACTAGAAAAATACTATTCCTTCAAAAAACCTTTGCATGCAATGCAAATGAACAAAGTGACGGAGTGCCAAACCATTCATCAAACACACAAAAATAACGGGGTCAAATTTGGACTTTCTGATATAAATCAATCAACTGTGGCAAACCACAATGGAAATGCTGATGCTTAATGCTCAATATTTATTGTGCTCTTTCTGATACTGTGTCATGCCAAGGAAGAGACATGGAATGTGAATTCCTTGGGTGCAAACATTTCATCTTTTCATGAATCATCCGCATACATTTGTGCTCATTCATGAGTGAATCGTGCTCAACGTACAATATGTCATGCCTAGGAAAAGGAATCACATAAGGACGGTGACTAAAATACAGGAAAGCATCATGAATGAAACACTCAAGCAATGTGTGCTGACTAATCACTCGTACACATAATACTTCCTTTGGGGGTTCTTTGAAACTCAACTCGAGAGCCAAGATCGGCGCTTCGTGATTGATCGAATCTGCAATGAGGTTAGCTTCGCTAGAAAAAGCATCAACTAAATCATCATCCTTGTGAAAAATCACATATTTTTCCAGCAAATCATCATGCTTGTGATTAATCACATCTTGATCATGCTCATCATCATGTAATTCATTATGCTTGTCATTATCATCCAAATCATGTGTGTCATGCTTTGGAGAAGACGAGACTGAGAGAGTCTCCTTCTCCTGAATCTTGTCAATCTTTGCCTGCACATTAGAAATGAGAGATGAAGAATGAACAACCTTCTCCCCACGAATGACAATGGGAGAGTCACTTTTAGCATTGAAAGTGAACGTAATAACTGCCCAATCAATGAGAGGGTTATGCTCACTCCATCAAATGCCTAAAAGCATATCACATCCTAAGAGAGTAGAGACTACAAATTTCTAGAGGGAGGATGCTTGTTGAATAGTGAACAAAACATCAAGGCACTCTTGTGTGATGAGAGAGTCCATACCGGGAGCGAATCCTGACACCTCAAAAGGAGATGTCTTGCTAACCTCCAAGCGGGCTCTTTCGACCAGAGAGTCACTAATCACATCATGCATACTACCTGGGTCAAACAATATGACAAAACGCTGACCATTCACATGACCATAACACTAATTAATGAGAGACTCATCAATGGGAGGGTCATGAGAGACTTGGGTCACACTCCTATTTTCATTTATTGCATTGATAGAGGAAATGGGTTCTGTGGGTTCTTTAGTGTCTTTAGATTCAAGCTTTGGACATGTTCTTTTTATGTGAACCTTAATGTGACAATGAAAACAACGACCTTCCTTAGAATAAGTGCTTTTCTCTTCCGACGTGATGTATCCTCATACAATTCCCTGTTCTACCTTTTCATCTGGAGTGAGCTTAGGTTTAGCAATTGTGTTAGCCTTACCCTTAGGTTCATTTGGAGAGTTCTTTTTTGAGAGACTATTGGAAGATTGGTTAGAAGAGTTACCGTTCTTACCATTCTTACCGTTGTGAGCGGGATGGAAACACACACAACGCCTCTATAATGACCCGACACACACTCTTGGGATGATACACACAAACACACACACTATGGGGCACCACTCGGCTTATACAGCCCACTTGGCCGAGACATGAAACACACCGATGGAGTGAGAGGAGAGAGACTACCCATTTACCCACTCCACACAGAGAGACACACACACACACACACACCCAAAAAAATCAGCTCAAAAGAGGATAATTTCTGATGTTTAGATACAATTGATCTTGGGCCAACACCAATGGGGCAAATAGCTCACACAATATGGGTAAATATGCCAGATACAATCACAAATTGAAGGAGAGGCTTCGCTCATAGGAGAAACTTACACAGCCAAAACAACAAAAAAACAGTGAGGAATTTGGAAAAATGGATAGCGGCATCACGTCCGGAATGGCCCAAAACCCCAGTCTACAATGTCAAAGTGCTCAAATCTGACCTCGAATGAGCAGTTTACGGCCAAAACAGGCTCCAAAAACAACAAAAACACAGTTGCGGCTGTTCCTCCTCTTTTCTCCACGTTTTTTCTGGTCTTATCTCAGTTTTTTCAGTTCCCACACTTAGCTTTATTACTTGGGCACCCTTGGCCTTTTAGTTGACCTCAAACGGACCCCGAACAGGCCAAAAAGTGGCCTCACAGTGCATAGTTGTCACCCTGCTGCATCCATCCACTCACCTGGCACTCAAATTTTTTCAATAATGCATCCCGCAACCACGTGAAGTGGCCCCAAAATATGGTACTCATGATGACCTTTCTGCATAATTATCACAAGAAAACACCCACATTGTGTCCGTACTTATCCACGTGCAAGTATTGACCCCATTCGACCTCCTGACACCACTAGATGCCATCTGACGCACTTGCTTACCTCATGTCATTGGCCCATGGATAGCTTCCTCGAGAAGTTTTACGCGCCACCAACTCCTCATTATTATGAAAAAACACCCTGATACTAGTGATAGTGAAAATTGATGCACTATGTACATGTTGTCCTACATGTACACATGTGGGCCCCACATAACCACCTAGCTCTGAAAAATGGGCAATCCTTTATTTGATGCACCATGCATGTGTACGTACATATGCGCAATCACTTCTTCCAAAAAACTCCTGACACCGTTTTGAGGGTTTTGAGAAGACTGAGAGGTACATGTTGAAGTCTTGTTTTCCTTAGGCTTTCCCTTGTTGTGCTTCATCTCCTGTGTGAGAGCAATCAGTACCGCCTTGTTGAGATCGATTGGGTCGAGGACTTCAATATCAAACCTGATATAGTCATCCAACCCAAAAATAAAAGCCTCCTTGTGCTCATCATCCAATTTGCGTAATTGGGTGCCGAGCTGCAAAACACAATTAGAGAAAGACATAAGTGGCATACCATTTTGCTTCAGACTGTGGCAATCGTCTTTCAATCATGTTAGGTACTGTGGGGGCATAAACCGCTCCTTGAGCTTGTCTTGGAAGTTAGCCCAATTGAAGGAAAGGGGCCTGCCATACTCAGCTTCCTCTAGGTGCACGGCCAATTGTGCCTCTTGCCATTCGTGGTACCAATTGATGGCATCACCGGCAAGGTACATAGTTGCTGTCAAAACCTTGCTATTTCCTGTCTTCTTAGTTGCCGCAAAATAAGCATTAAATTGATGTAACCAAGAATGAATTATCGTAGCATCCATCTTACCATCATACTTACTGAACGTGATCTTCTCTGTGAGTGGGTTGTTGGAGTCCGAATCTCAACTTGCGCCACTTGATGAACTACCAACGTCTTTGGCTAGCTCGGACTTCGAGGTGAGAACCTATCAAACCAATTATTGCATGCATAGGTCTCTTTGTACCTCACGCTCAGCCTCCAAGGCCACTCGTCTTGCTTTGGCCGCTTCGCACGCTTGCTCACGCTCACGCTCAAAGTAGCCTTTCTTTCTTTGGCCAATTCCTTTCTTGCGACGACTGCCAAGTGCGCTTGCACAAGCTCACACTCCATAGTAGCTTTTCTTTCTGCGACGGCCAAGCAAGCTTGGTCCAAGTCGGCCTTTCTTGCTGCTTTTCTTTCTTTCTGTTCCTCGTCCGCCAAGCGCGCTTGTTCACGCTCGCGATCCTGTCTTTCTTGGTGTTCACACTCCAAGGTAAATGCGATGTGCTTCTTGTTGAGCCATTGCAACACGATTCACTTCTTGTTGTTGTGCCATCATGTCCATCATAGACTTGACCAAAACCTTCATAGGATTTGGTACAATCCATGGCATTGATGGGGAAGGAGTAGTATCCGAAAAACCTCCTTGGTGGTGAGATTCTTATTTGCTACTATCATGTCCATCACCTTCATGCAAATTATCCATTCCACTTTGGGTGATGACCATCCACTGAAGTCTTGGGTTCTTAAGTTCACAAGGAACTTGGGTTCTTGTGGGTCTTGGGTTCTTTGGTTCTTGAGGGTCTTGAGGTTCTTGGGTTCTAGAGGGTCTTAAGGTTCTTGGGTTCTTGAGTCTTGAGGTTCTTGAGGTTATTCTTTAGCTTGCAATCTGTGTTAGAGAAGGATCTTCTCTTCACCCGAGTTCTGCTCTTTTCCAAGGACGCACCCCTTGGCGGCTTTGCGCTCACACCAAGGTTGCTTATTCCCAACTCACGTCGATTGGATGGCCGCTAAGTGCATGATCCGCTCTCAATGAGTGAAAAGAGGCACAAAGGGAGGCTAGACAAGCCCTTCTTTCTTGGGTTTCTTGTCACTCTTCAAAAACACGATTAGGAATCGACACACCCGAGAGAACTTGGGTTACGTGCAGCCGCAACAAGCAAAAAAAAATTATGTGGTTCTTGTGGTTCGTTCCTTGAGTGATACAGAACACTACCAAAGCTCTGATACCAATGTAAGGTACAACAGAAGTGAATGTTGAACTTTGCTCAAGATGAGTGCTTCGAACTGTGCTCAAGGGTTCCTTTTACTTACAGAAGGGAGAGCCTTCCGTTTCCTCTGACGATGTCGACGACGATGAGAACGACGACGAGACGGGCCGAATCTAAAAATGTTAAGGGGCTGAAATCTGCAAATCTTTATCTGCTAAATTATGACTCTATGTTGATGATGACGATGATGCAACAATGATGCGCTAAAAATGCAGATGCTAAAATCTACCTTTTTTGGGCTGAATCTACAAACTACACTGGATCTGACCGTGTGGCAAGAATCTACTGTGGGAAGGTGAGATCTACGAGGTTCAAGACTTGTTTTGCAATGTCTGACTGCTACAAACTAAAAACGCTGGTTCCTCTTGTGGTTCTGTCGCCAAGATCTGCAAAAACACCAGGTCTCTGGCTGATGCAAAAACACTAGGCTGAATTGGGATTCTGTTGTGGAAATTTGTTAACGCTAGGGATGATCTGCTGGTGCAAACTGCTAACGCTAGGCTGATCTATCTTCTGCTCTTGCCGGGCTGATCTTGTCCAAAAACGCTAGGCTGGATCTGGGGTCTTGATGCAAAAAAGGCTAGGTAAACTGCCGGTGGGGGGTCTTGTTGAGAAGGTGCATGTTGAACGCAAAGTCCCTGCTGCCTCTTCTGCTCATAAGTGTTAGCGCTAGGTTTCTTGGTATACTTGCTTGTGAAAATTGCCCTTCCTAGTTTCCAATAAAATTCACTTAAAAATAATAAGTGAAAAATGTCAAGAATAGGAAAAATAGGTCTATGCACTGTAAAAATGCTCCTGATGGGTTTTGATGGAAATCTGATAATCATGTTGTGGGAAACCAAAGGATATGCATCTATTCTAAGTGTGTGGACATGCACTCTGTGAGGAGACTCACAAAAGTGCCAGATCACTTCCTATTCTAGATTGACTGAACTGAAATGAACCCATGTCATGAAGTAGCTTGTCCACGTATACATAGGGTTAGATGTGTACGTGACAGTAATATGAGAAAATCATTTGGGTTGGTTAGATATTAGGTTTAATGACCTTAACTCTCTCTCAAAATTATAGTCGTCCTCAAGTATGAGGTAGAAGAGATAAAGCCTTATTCATTAGTCAATGTTTCTTAATGGGTAGAGGATCCCTTTTTACCCTACAACATCATTCCAAGATGGATGACTAATCCATTTGGTGCTTGGGAGACATAGCTGCCACAAGCATGTCTGCTCTTTAGTCCAGATGATTCTCCTAAGTAGAGTGACAAATTCTACTTGGTGTTTGAGAGACGTCATCATCACAAACCTGATTCTAAGCATACATACTATTTAAATTTGTGCACAATAAAAAGAGAATTAGTCTTATAAGACAAAAACATTGATCATTAAAAATATTTACATTTGCTTACTCTAATGTAGCAGTGTAAGCATTGACAAGGTTCATACTATCCTTTACTGTATTCCTGCATCCATCTAGCATCTTCAAAAGAATAGTTTTTGAACTTAATAAGTAGGATAATCTTAACAGGTCATAGTACCTTGTCTTCATGCCGAAGGATAGCTTCGGGTTGTAGCACCTCTTCTTGGTCTTTGATTTTTGGAGGGTCTTCAATAATTGGTTCACTTGGGTGCTCTCCTTTGTAGGGCCTAAGTAGGCTCACATGAAAAGCATTGTGTATGAGCCAATGGTCAATGGGAAGCTTGAGTTGATAAGCCATCTCATTGATTGGCTTTAAGATTTGAAAAAGACCATCTTATCTTTTTGCTAGTTTAGCATAATACTTTTGATGGCCCATAGGATTTTTGCCCGTTGTTTGCCTCAATCGAGCCTTGGGAAACTTAAGTAAGACCCAATCATTTTCTTTAAATGTTAAGGCCCTTCTGTGCTTGTCAGTAGTAGCTTTTTGCCTTTGTTGAGAGATGGATATAGCCTCCTTAATCTTTTTGGAAAGATTCTTGTAGGTCACGGCTATACTCATTGGCAACGAAGATCTTCCCATGTACTTTTAGCAAGGGACTTTTAGGTCTTCCCTTTATGATTTCAAAAGTTGCTTTTCCCACAAAAGTATGGACAATATTATTGTACGCATACTCTACAAGGGGTAACTACTTTTTTCATTGTGAGCATTGATCTATTTCTGTAACATAAGTCTTTAGTAGATTGAGTATCGTAAGATTGGCTATCTCACTTTGGCCATTCGTTTGTGGGTGGTAGGCCAAAGAGAAATTCAATCTTGTACCTAGATTTTCAAAGAGACCTTTATTGGTCATTCTAGGATCTCTATCTGACACGATGGATGTTGGCAATCCATGGTGTTTGAAAATCTGAGATATGAAGAGAGTTGCCAATTGGTGTGCCTTAATAGTCTTTTTGACAGAAATAAAGTGTGCTTGCTTGCTAAACCTGTCAACTATTGTCCATATTCCCGTATTTCCATGGATAGACTTGGGTAATTCAAAGATAAAATGCATGGATATACTCTCCCATGGTGAATTTGGGATTGAAAATGTCTTGAGTAATCTAGGTTTCTTCCCTCTATCATACTTGGTCTTTTGGCATACAATACATTTTGAAACATACTCTTGCATGTCCACTTTCATGGTAGGCCAATAGAAGTATGTCTCTACTCCTCGAAGAATGCCTCTATGCCCTGCATAGAGAGGAGCACGGGATTCATACATGACTTTCTCATGAAGGGAGTGGGTAACATATAGCCTATTGCCATGGAGAAGATAACCATCCTACAAGTTGAATGGTTCTTCTTTCTTGCTCAATGAAAGGGTTGACATTATTTCTTTAAAGTCAGGGTCAATAGCATACTCATCTATCATAGAAGGTAGATCACTGTGAGTTTCTATAGACACCACATTAACTTTTGGTCTTCGTGAAAGTGCATCGGCCACTTGATTGTGCTTACCAGCAACGTGAGCAATATGAAAATAAAATTCCCAAAGAAAAATTTCCCACCTCATTTTTTTGTTAAAAAGCTTGGTTTGCGTCATGAAGTACTTGAGATGGTGGTCTGTTCATAAAATAAATGAAGTCCCCAATAGATAGTGCTTCCATGTGTTTAGGGCATGTAGAACAACTAAACACTCTTTTTTGTATATGCCCAAGACTTGTTCATCGGCATTGAGCCTTCGGCCCTCATATGCTATGGCATGCCCTTCGTGAAGCAAGACTGCTCCAAGGCAATCATCAAGCATCACATTGGACCTCAAATGGCTTTGAGAGATCTGGAAGCGTAAGGATTGGTTGGGAGGTAAGCTTCTCTTTGAGCTTGTCAAAAGCATTTTGCTCCTTAGCAATCCATGAGTACTTAATGTTCTTCTTTGTTAAGTCATGTATTGTTCCTGCTATTTGAGGGAATTTTGCTATGAAGCATCTATAGTATGCATACACACCAATAAAGCTTCTTAGCTCATGTAGATTCCTTGGATTCGGCCATGCTTTTATTACCTCCAACTTCGATGGATCCATATGAATACCATCTTGAGAGATAATATGACCTAAGTATTGAATCTCTTGAAGGAAAAAATTTCTTTTCTTTTGATTGATAAAAACCTTGTTCTCCCTCAATGCTTGAAAAATCACCTGGAGATGTTGCTTGTGTTCCTCCAAGAACTTGGAGTAGATGATGATATCATCAAAGAACACTGCAGTAAATTTGCGATAGGGTCTAAACATTTTCTCCATTAAACGATTGAACGTGGCTGGCATGACTAGATATTCCTAGACTTACCAAACGTTGTACGAAACGTGGTCTTTAGGATATCTTCATTCACTTTCCTTATTTGATGATAGACACTTTTAAGGTCTATCCTACTAAAGTAGGTAGAGCCTTGTATCTTATCAAATAGATCTTCTATCCGAGGTACAAGAAATCTATTTTTGATAGTGATATGGTTTAGTGCTCAATAGTCCACACACATGCAGTATGCACCATCTTTCTTTTGCACTAAAAGAACTGGAGAACAAAAGGGACAGGAGCTAGGACTCACCATCTTTTTGTCTACCAATTCTTGTACTTGCCTCATGATCTCCTCTTGTTGAGCTTGGGAAAATCGATAAGGAGGCTTGTTAGGCGGTGAGCTTCCTGGTAGGAGCTCAATTCAATGGTCACCATCCCCTCGTTTTGGACGTAAGTCCATAGGGATATTATCAATGAATACATCTTGGAATCCAATTAGAAATTTAGACAAGTCTAACTCTTCTTGATTCCTACCATTTACATTTTATGAAGCATTAGGACCTTTTAGGGACTCTTTGACAAAAATGATGTATGCAAAAATTGATCTTTTTATTGATTTATCAAAAGCAGGAGGATTTACAAGTGGTATAGTACGACCAGACTCACTAGCATCTATATACATGCTCCTTTCCCTGTAGGTAAAGTAGATTCACCTCTAGGGAACTTCATGTTGGCCACCATGCAGTTGAACCATAGTGCCCCTAGGATAACATCCTCATGTTGGAGAGGAGAGATGAAAAAGTCTTCTTTGTCGACGTAGCTTTGGACATGAAGCCTCAATATCCCAATCAAGGGAGTAAATGAGGCTTGGTGTCCCTTGAAAGCTGTGTTGGTAGTTACAATATCTCCCATCTTGAAAGCTTGAATGCCCAACTTAGGCCAACTCCGTTGATATGAAGTTGTGAGTAGAGCCAAGTCAAACAAGATGAAAGCATCATGCTCCCTTACCTTTCCCCAAGCATAGGAGAGAGGTGATCCTTTGCAATGAGAATCCTCTTTTGGAGCTTCAATGGTGGAAGCTCTAGGAGTCTCATTATGGGCATATCTATTGGGACAAGAATGATAGCCATGTCCTTGCTCCCTCCTTGGACCGATTGTTGTTGTTCTTGTGGTTGGAATTGTCTTGGGAAGAATTTTGGGCATTGATTTTCCCCTTTGCATCACTCTTGTGTTTGTTTTCCATGGGCTTGACATTCCGTCTAGCCCCTTGTTGTAAATTGATGCGCAAATCAACCATGGTGTGGTGGATTACTTCGGTGATAGTACCAATCCATTGGGAGTTGACGTACTCGGCCATCTCTTCAGGTAATCTCGCACAAAATTGTTGCTTTTGCTCGTCAAAGTCTATCTTTTGGAAAACAATATCCTTGAGATGTAAATCCCAAAACGTGGCCACATATTTTTGAATAGACTCATGGGAGATAAGCTTCAATCTTCACCATTTGGTAAGCACTTTGTCCTTTCCATCGCTTGCAAGAAATTGCTTCATGATGGAAACTCATAGAGTTTTCCATGTCTTTGGGGCTTTGTCATTGACATAAAGGCTAGCCCGCCATTGATGAGTAGACTTTTGGAAGTGCATAGCTACATGGTGTAGCTTGGAGGACTCCATGAAGCCCTCATCTCCAAAGGCCGCTTCATATTGATGGATGAAGGCCAATACTTTGTCAGTAGCACCAAAGGTGCCATCATAGGTGAGAAAAGAGATAATCTTTCCTCTCTCTTTGAATTTCTTGCACTTTTGGGACCTTTTCTATGCAGGATAATATTTGCAATGTCCTACCCTCTTGTATTCTCTAGGAGAATAGCTATTGCTTTCATCAAAAGAGGAAGAAGGTGAAGAAGAAGGAGAAGATAATGTCCTCTTTCTTACCATTTTCTTCCTTTGTTTCCTCTCTTCCCTTTTGGAGTGACGAGGAGAAGGACTGTGGGTTGACCGTTTCCTCTTGGGAGGAGAAGGCAAGCATCTAGACCGCCATCATCATGGAGCCACATCTTCAGAGGAACTTAGGGATTTGCTTCTTTCTTGTTCTTTGGATTCCTCCTCTCTTATGGGAGAGAGTCTTCTTTTGGGGGTCTCATCAAGAGGCCTCCTAAGCTCTCTCCTCTTGGAGAGGAAGGGAAATCCCATAAGCACAAAGTTGTTGAGTAACTTCGGCTTGCAAAGTAGGGTTGCCCATAGCTTGTTGCAACCTAGTAACAAGGTAATTAACAAACATGAGGGCATCATCATTAGCACCTTCATGTGCAAAATCAAAGTTATCAATGTTCATTCTACTCTCTTAATTATTGTCAGCCATACCAATTAAACTTATGTATGAGCTCCTCAAGAACGTTCTCGAAATGCAAACAACACACTTGATGCATCTTGAGAATGAAGTTCAAGAAAGTAAGCGCTCTCTTGTTGACACGAATGTATTGAAAGAGCACTTGAGCAAAGTTGAGAGTGATCATGTATTGAAAGAGGAAACGATATATATGATACAACATGATGTATGTGAGATGAAAAATGTATCCAAATCATGGGCAGATATATGTAAGGATAATGTGGTTTCTACATCTCCTATCATGCAAGCCGTTGTCCAAGCAAAGAATGTAGAGAATATAGACACTCAAGAATTGCAAGAACGGCAAAAATACTCCAAGAACATTGTCATTCGTGGAATCAAGGAGGAAATTGTGGAAACACCTCAATCTCTTGCGGTTTCTATTGAAGAGTTTTTTGCTACATACTTTAGCATGTCGGGAATCATGGCTTATGGTGCACATCGAGTTGGAAAACAAGGCTTGGGAGAAAGATCTATTGTATGTACCATGGCTAATGAGGTAAAGAGAAAGATCATACTTGAGAATAGTTGGATTTACCTCAAAGGAGCATGTTGTAATGTATATGAGGAAAGAAGCAAGAAGGTTAAGGTGTCATCTCAAGAAGAAAATTCACTTAAGGAGGATGCAAGTCCACCCAACAAATAGGGACACATGACCTATGAGACCAACTCACACTTTGCAAATAAGATTCTGGAATTGTAACGATGCTAGCGTGCAAATGACAAGAAAAATGAGTGCCTCTATAGCCTTGCACGATTCACACCATCGGAAGGAAGAACTATTGCACGGCCGAAAACACTTGTGATAAACACCTGTAGAGATTTATGAAAAATATTTCAAGCATGGAACACACTTGAAATTAGGAGAAACATAGGACATCATGACAAATCTCATCTCGTGGAGATGTTTGTAGAGTATCCATAGGTGAAAAGCAGACAAGAGATGAAAGAGTTATGGCCACTCGAACATAGGGGTGTACTCTTTCTTGCTCAAAAATGAGCTCTCTGGAAGTTGTGCAGGTGTTGAAGCTAATAAAATGGGGGCTCCCTTATATTTTATCCCCCAAATATTTTTCTCTCTCCTCAATGGACAAGGTCCTCTTGGTAGGCATCTTTTAAATGTTGGCTCAATTTTGGCTTTTTTGGGTGAAAAATGAGGTGTCTGTCACCCTTGACCAAGGGAATGGGGTAGGGGCAAGTGGATGGGGATCAAAAAAAGATGCTAGGCACCTGTCCAACTAAGTGTGAATTCCCAAAATGGACCCTTTCTCCCCCATGAAGCCCACAAGCCCCTCCATGGCATGGTGTCGGTCACCCTTGACCAAGGGAATGGGGTAGGGGCAAGTGGATGGGGATCAAAAAAAGATGCCAGGCACCTGTCCAACTAAGTGTGAATTCCCAAAATGCACCATTTCTCCCCCATGAAGCCCACAAGCCCCTCCATGGCAAGCCTTGAGAGCTCCTCTCGCTTGGATACACCCATAATGGGCTCCCCCTTTAGGCTATATACCCCCCACTCCCCACTTTTTCCTTGCCATGTGGGATAATCCCCCTGCCACATGGCAACCTCCTCCTCAATCCTCTCAAATCCCTTGTGCCCAACAAAATTCCAGATTTCCCCCAAAGCAGGAGGGCTTCTCGGACAAACTTCCCCAAGCATAACTTGCTGCTACAGTCACCGAATGACACATTGTAACACACGGCTTGCAGTCCAAGTCCTTGGCTACTTCTAGAATTCTCAAACCTCAGCATTTCTAATTCCAATCATCAAGTTGTCCCGGTTTCCCTTATCGCATGCACCTGCAATCACTTTCTAAGTTGAGACCGCCTACTTCAGATGCTCATAACTCATGATGTATATGTCAGATTTACGAGCTATAAAGCACGACTAAGAATATTTATTAAAAACCATGGTTTGGGGACTTGAAAAATCCAAAACATGAGCACCCAATCCTGGCAAAATAACACCTTTGTACATGAAGTTTTAGAGGGCCACTTCCAAAACTTGCAGGGCTATGTACACATATATACATGAGGCTAGTGGGCAAGCTTTTTAGCATGACCTAGTGACTTTATGCTCATCCAAAAAATGTCTGGCATATCTTGCCAACCCCTCCTAGCCTGCTTGATCATTCATGACAAGGAGAGGTTCCTAGGGTGAACAACTACTGCAGCTCATTCCCAAAAACCTCATTTACATTTTTAGATGTCTCCACACTGTCTTCCTCTATTGAGAGCATGTCATCTATCACAATCATCATCAAACGTGCCAAAAACTTCTTCAATATTTAACCATTAGCACGATATTTATAATGTGCACCACTCAAATCTGCCAACTGATATGTGCCATTATCAAATTTGTTTACGACAGTAGAAGAACCCTCCCATTTGATTTGAAACTTTTTTTGAAAGGTATTGTCCAACTTACTATTGTATCAAAACACCAAATCACCCTTTTCAATTCTCTAATCCTTTATGCATTCTCATTAGCTTTTAGCTGAGCCTTCTTTGACACTTCTTCATAGTAGCTTAAAACCATAACTCTATCTAATTGCAAACATTGCAAATCCAACAACCTTATCTGTCGCGTATTTGTTTGCTCTTCATCTCCCAATGACAATAACTTAAATGCAGGAATCTCCACCTCAATTGGCATTAAAGCTTCCTTGCCCCATAAACCAAGTGGTAAGGAGAAAATCCTGTGCTCATTTTGATAGTAGTTTTGTAGGCCCATAATGCACAAGGCAATTCTAAATCCAATGTCTTCCCATGTGTCTGGGTCATCTTTGTCAAGATTCTCACCAACTCTCCATTGAACCTCTCATTGAGACCATTGCACACTAGGGATAATAAGGAGAATTGTACATGTGCTGTATATTGATCTTTTCACATAGAAAATCAAACAGCTCTCCTCTAAATCCCGGTCCTCTATCAAAAAGTAGCTCTAGGGACACACCAAATTTGCATCATATATACTCATAAACAAACTTCCCAATTTCTTTACTGGTAATCTATTTTGACAGCCTTGGCTGCTGCCCATTGTGACAAATAATCCACTACTGTCAAAATGTAAGCATTTCTTTTGCTAATCATAGGTAAGGGTCCAATAGCATCAAGACCCCATTTTTCAAACACATAAAAAGCTAGAATTGTCTTCCGCAACGCGGGTTTCAAAATTCTCTTTCCCATCTTCTGGCAAGGCAAACACGGCTTGCACCAATGGTAAACAACCCGCTAAATTCTTGGCCATACATAGACTTCTTGCAAAATTTTATGCAACATGATATTCATGGCAAAATGGCCTCCACAAGATCCCTCATGATTTTCTTCCAAGATCTTGTATTTCCTCTTTCCAGGGCACATGACACAAAACCAAATCACTTCCTTTCACGGAAAGCACATCATCAAGCAATTTGTATTTCCTGGCTTTTCTTATAAATGCATACTTTTTGGAGGATGGTAAACCTTCAGGTTGAGACCGCCCACTTCGGATGCTCATAACTCATGATGTAGATATCCGATTTACGAGCTATAAAGAATGACTGAGAATATTTATTAAAAACCATGATTTGGGGACTTTAAAATTCCAAAACATCAGCACCCAAGCCTGGAAAAACCACACCTTTGTACATGAAGTTTTACAGGGCCACTTTCAAAACTTGCAGGGCTATGTACACATATATACATGAGGCTAGTGGGCAAGCTTTTTGGCATGACCTAGTGACTTTATGATTATCCAAAAAATGCATGAAAACAAGTATCCATGGAATGTGGAAGTTGGCATTGATGAGCTTACCAATGACTCCAAATTGATACTTCTTGTCAAAACATGGGAGCATGATGCACAACGATTTCTTGGATTTGACAAATACAATGTGCATTCTTTGATGTGGGCCAAAAATGCAAAGCAACATAAAGGCCAAGGAGGTGTAGCATGTATGATCAAAAAGGATTTAAAATATGTTTATCAAAGAAGATAAGTATAAATGCTACTTGTGGCTGAAAACCAGCCCACCAAACGGTACACTCATGTTTGGTGGCTGGTTGCTATATTCCTCATTGTGGCTCCAACTTTTATGATCACTTCAATATGGATAGAGATCAGCCCTTTGTTGAACTAGAAGAAGAAATTGCTCATTAAAAGGACCAGGGTGAAGTCATTGTCTTTGAAGACATGAATGCTCACACAAATATATTACAACACGACACACAACAAGTCGACATGCCACATGTTTCAAGAAGAATAAATGACTGATACATGTATAATTGAAGTTCTAATGATGCAAAAGAACTGGATCACTATGGAAAGGCACTTCTAAATATGTGCAATAGTACCAAAATGCTCATTTCAAATGGTGTATCTTTATGGCAAGGCACCAATGATTTTACATGTAGAAAGCACAATGGTGATAGCGTGATTGACTATATGTTGTTTTCGGAAGCCACTCTAGAATGCATATAAAGCTTTACACTTGGTGAATGGAATCTAGAATTGGATCATAGGATGTTATGTATTAACCTCAAGTGTGGTAAAAGACCCGAGCATGTGGCCTCCAATCATGATGTGAATCATTTGTACCTACATCTAGACTTCAAACGAGCACTTATATATGTTGATATGGTGGACCAAATGTTAAGCATGATAGAGCATCAAGAGAGCCCAACATTAGAATGCATGTGGAAAGTTTTCAAAGAAGTAATTTGCTCTTGTGCGAAGGAACGATTTTTGGTGAAGCACATGTCTTGCAAAAGGTCTAAGAAGGGTAGCACCAAGAAGAAATGGTTTGACATGGAATGTAGTCAAGCCCAAAAACACTTGTTAAGATTGGAGCAACCCTTGAGGATATGTATACGCATTGCAAGAACCTCTATGAGCAAGCCAATGTTGATAAAATGGAGTGTTGTATCTCCCTTCCATTTATGCCTCCTTTCTTTACCATTGAAGATGTATGCTATGCGCTTGAGAAACTTGCTACTCGCAAGGCAAGGGACCTTCAAGGTGTCAAGGCTGAAATGATTAAATGGACAAGGGAGAAAACATGGTATTGGATACACGATATTTTTAACCTTGCACTTCAGCATGTCATGCCTCATGACTGGAGTACATGTTGGATCAAACCTTTGCACAAAGGAGGAGATGAAAACAATGTGAACAACTATCGCACTATAATGGTTGGTTCTTTGATGGCAAAGCTATTTGGATGTATCATGGAGATGAAGATAAGTGAATGGGCTGAAAAGAATGGCAAATGTGTGCTTGTCCAAGTAGGTTTTTGAAAGCATTATAGCACTATTGATCACCTTGTCACTCTTTGGGTTCTTATGAAAATGTCTCGATTGAAAGGAAAAAAGTTGTATTGTTGCTTTGTGGATTTCAAGAAAGATTTTGACATGGTACCGTGAGGAAATCTTTGGAGAGGTATGCAAAGCCTTTAAGTGCCGAGAGAATTTATGCATGCAGTCTTTTGCATCTACCAAAAAGTGATATGTCGACTACGTATGGGAGATGGAATTTCAGAATTTTTTGCAAGCACCATTGGTGTCAAACAAGGATTCCCACTTTTCCCAACCCTCTTTGGGCTACTCATTGATGAATTGAAATGCATGGTTCTTGATTTTATGCAGCAAGAAGGCATCAAAGAGGTTATGATCGGAAATGTGGTGATCATGCTTTTGCTTTATGCCGATGATGTAGTGCTCTTGGCACATACTTTGGAAGATGCACAAACGCTTATGAGTGTCTTGGAATGCTTTTGACTACATAGCAGGCTAATCTTCGTGAATGGATCCAAACCCAAGGTTATGCTTATAAAGACCCTCAATGACAAAAATCCATTCATTGTATACAACAATGAGAAACTTGAAGTGGTAGATAGCTTCAAGTACCTTGGCCCTAAGGTTCCATCCAATCATAAATGGAAGGATTGAGCAATGTGTCTCTTGGAAGCTAGAAAGAGGGCTTATGATGCATTTAAGAACATGTAAAATGCTGGAGAGATCAAGCATTGGGATCTCAAAAAGTACCTCTTTGAAACGTTGGTGACATTGGTGCTTCTGTATGGAGTGGAGGTGTGGGGTGGTAGCATCAGAAAGTCTACTTAGAAAGAGTTTGAGAATGTCCAAAAGCATTTTTTCACCAACTTTCTCCAAGTCAAGACACAAACACCCTACATGCTCTTACTTCTTGAGGCCGGATCACTTCCCATTGTGGTCTTGGGCATGCAAAGGGTTGTGGAGTACATGCTTAAGACACAACGTAGCCCTTTGTATCAACTTCCTAGAATCGCATATGAAGCAAGCCAAAAGGTCCAAAAGACGTGCAAGAGCAAAATACTAAGTTCGGGGTGGATACTTGACATCAAGAAATGGTTTGGAAGATGGGATGCATGTCACTTGGTCAAGGATGCATCAATCGACTCCCAAGTTAATAAGGCCTTCCTATAATGCAAATGTATCATGGCTCGGGAGAAATCAGGAGGTTCTCGCTTCAACCATTACACCACACACGTTGCCCCAAACTACGAATCTCTCTTCTTGTTTGAAGGAGGTAACCGAACGCATCCCTACATCATTGAGCCCATTTTGTTGAGTGTGATCCGCACCATTGCCTCCATTCATTTTAGCTCCCATTCTCTACACTGTGAGACAGGATGTTGGGGCACTGGCAAGGAGTCTCATCAACTTTTGCACCTTATGCCCTCGTCAAGTGTGAGAGAGTGAGTAACACACACTACTTGAGTGCTCAACTTTTGACCACATTAGGTCCTCTTTTTCCCATATATTCAGCCATGAGCTCTCCCTACATACCTTCCTCTCCCAACCACGATGTGGACTTTCTATTGAGACGCTTATTTCAGCCATTTCTAAACATTGAGAGTCACTTATGACCTCCACTCACACCACGTGACATGCTCATTTGATCCCATAGGTCATATTTGACCTCCGAGGACGATAATAGAACTCTCTCTCTCTCTCTCTCTCTCTCTCTCTCTCTCTCTCTCTCTCTCTCTCTCTCTCTCTCTCTGTCTCTCTCTCTCTCTCAGATTTCTTTCCTTGGTGAGCACACATATATCAAGGACCAAAATACACTCGAATCATTAAACACATACACACTCTTTCAAATATGTAACACATCTCGATCACAAATTGTGATCCCATGAGTAATAAAGGTGTCTCTCTCCCCCTGTCCTTGGCAAAGCCTCCTGTTTTGAATTCTCTCTCTCTCTCTCTCTCTCTCTCTCTCTCTCTCTCTCTCTCTCTCTCTCTCTCTCTCTCTCTCTCTCTCTCTCTCTCTCTCTCTCTCTCTCAGGCGCACACACACAAGGACAAGTATACACCTAAATCATTTTACATGCTAACAAGTGGAGAGACTGAATAATTTTTAAACCAAGATAATCCAAAACATCTTCATCAGTAGTCCAATACCAAAACAAATCAAATCAACTTCGCCAGATTCAATGCATGGCAAAAAAGGTGTGATAAAATGATCCAATCATGGGGCTTTACTCTAAGTTTGGATATATGTGTTCACAGCTAAGAGTATTGTAGACATCTACCTTGCCTAGCACATACTGATGTATGAATATGTTTTCATTTTTCTTCAATTGTCCGTCTCTTATGTAAGGTCCACACCCCGCCGACACCAAAAACGGGATGGGACCATTGACAGGTCTTCTAGGCCTACTAAAGTCAAAGTCCTTAAGTAAGAAAAGTTTCAGGGAATTCACTCTTACCATGGACAATGGTTTAGGTTTATAGCCCTAGAAAGAGACCTAGTCCTGTCTCGCAAGGGAAACGAGACCAAAATAATAATAATTTTTGGCCCTCTAACTTCATCATTCAGATTATGGTTTCCTTAGCCAACGCTTTTTTCCCCCTAACATATGTGAGGGCACAACCGTTGGTGGATTCCTCATCCAAGTGAAGAAGTTTCTAAACATTTTAGTGCACGGGAATGGATAGTTACCTGACTAATCAGGTCCACCCGTCCTTGATTGACAACCTTAGTCAATCCCCACTTACCACCCCCCACTCACACATGATTTTTGTGTTATTTAATTACTACCACATTCTTTTCACAATTAAAACAGTGATTCTTTTTAACTTCATAACAGGATTTTATTAAAACAACCCTTTGCAAACAGTATTGAAGAAATTCTTTCAACAAACAAACATCTTTAGACTTAAGACAAGGTACTGTCATTCTGAAGTATCTCTGACCAGTACTGATTTGTCTCAAGACCACCTATACAGGGGTGAAAAAAAGGCACACATTCCTTATTTATAAAAACCGGGGTGGAAAAAGCCATCACCCAAAGTCCGAGCGCCCATACGCCAACCGACTGCCCGTACAACCGGGCGGTTCCTCTAGGATAAACTTGAAAGTAATATCCACAAACACAAACAAGCACGGGGTAAAGACTCCACGCGTGCTGAGGAAACCGACTCATCCATGATAATATCGCCATCATTACTCATTACCTGGAATAAAATATTTCCAAGGAATCAGAGGTGTCTTAAGACAAGCTGTCTTAAGGATGGTCAAACATTTCTTTCCTAGATCAATCAGTCATAAGCCAATCATTTCTTTCCTATTTACGATCATTGCTCGTTGGTTTTGTGGAAGTTACCTTCCATTTACAGCCAATTTATCCTTCCTAACCTTACGTATGCAATGTTAACTTAAAAATGAACTTTAAAATATTTTTAAGTGAACAAAATAAAAATCCACCTGGGACTGCTCGTCCATGTGCTGTTGGGCGGGAGCCCGTAGACTTTCCTCCGTTGGCCTATGGCTAGGCCCAGCTTCATGGTCATTAGTGGCTTTGTTTCTTTTGTTGCTAACATCCTCTTCCTCGGTAAGAGGATTTCCCCTAGTTCTCTTTGGAGCCATGTCGGCATCCTTATAAAAAGACTTAATCGATTAGAATTTTAATTGAATAATCTTCTTTTTTCCTTTTTTACCCAAAAATAAGGATTTTTGGAGTAAGTAGGTATCCTTGATAGTTAATTTGATGAGATATTCCTCCTGTAACTTCTTTATGCTATAAGTAATTTCCCGTAATTACCATTTAATTTGGGAAGCCCTTTAACTAGGTTTATCCTTAATCTATATTCCATTTTAGCCTTAGTAAATTATAAATTTCTATCGGCTAATGGATTACTCACCCTAAATTGTAATTTGATATATTCTATCTTTAGGAATTTTCATAAATTTGATTTATAACCTTTCCCTCCTATACTTATGGTTTAATTTAGGCAAAATTTTATTCATAGTAATTTGTTATACCAATGATTTATGCTGAGGTAATTTTCCCACCCTTCAATAGTGAATTTTGACCTCAAGTATTTATTTGGTAATTAGAGAAATTCATTTACTAATTTCCTTTCTCTATTTTATACTCAAAATCGGTTACTTTTATTGAAGATAAATACTTAAACTATTTATCTAAGGTTGGAGTATTTATCATGAATTTTTCATGGTGTGTTCTACCTCTGATATTTATATCAAAAGTTTTTGGATTAAAATACTATATTCCCCCTTTTATTTTTCCCTAAAAATAATGTAATTTTATTGGAATAATTAGGTAAACTAATTATTTGAGAGTATCATGGTTTTACTAAGGTGTAGTTAACATCTAATAAATAACTCAAAGCATTTTGAATCAATTTGTTAATTTTCCCCTTTTAATTTGTCCTAAAAATAGAGTAATTCTGTTAAAGTAATTAGGTAAATTAATTATCTGAGATAGAAATAATTATCATAGTTTTTCTAACATATAATTTACTTCTGATAAATAACTCAAAGCATTTTGAATCAATTTGCTAATTTCTCCCTTTTAATTTATCCTAAAAATAGAGTAATTCTGCTAAATTAATTAGGTAAAATTAATTATCTGAGCTTGACATAATTATCACGGGTTTTGTAGCATATAACTAACCTATGATAAATAAATTAAATCATTTTGTATCAAATTGTTAATTTTCCCTTTTAATTTGTCCTAAAAACATAGTAATTTTGCTAAAATTAGGTAAATTAATTATCTGAGCTTGACATAATTATCACGATTTTCCTAATATATTATTAACATTTGATAAATAAATCAAAACATTTTGAATCAATTTGCTAGTTTCCCCCTTTTAATTTGTCCTAAAAAGAGAGTAACTCAGCTAAAGTAACTAGGTAAATTAAGTATCTAAGCTTAACATAATTATCACGGGTTTCTGAACCTATAATTAACCTTTGATAAATAACTTAAAGTATTTTGAATCAATTTACTAATTTCTCCTTTTTAATTTGTCCTAAAAACAAAGTAATTCTGCTAAAGTAATTAGGTAAATTGATTATCTGAGCTTGACATAATTATCACGGGTTTCCTAACATATATTTAACCTCTGATAAAGAACTCAAATTATTTTGAATCAATGTGCTAATTTCCCCCTTTTAATTTATCCTAAAAACAAAGTAATTTTGCTAAAGTAATTAGGTAAACTAATTATCTGAGATTGACATAATTATCACTAGTTTTGTAGCATATAATTAACCTCTAATAAATAAATTAAATAATTTTGAATCAAATTGCTAATTTCCTCTTTTAATTTGTCCTAAAAACAAAGTAATTAGGTAAAAATAATTATCTGAGCTTGACATAATTATCACAGGATTCCTAACATATAATTAACCTCTAATAAATAACTCAAAGTGTTTTGAACCAATTTGTTAATTTCCCCCTTTTAATTTGTCCTAAAAACAGAGTAATTATGCTAAAGTAATTATGCTAAAGTAATTAGGTAAATTAATTATCTGAGCTTGACATAATTATCACGAGTTCCCTAACATGTAATTAACCTCTAATAAATAACTCAAATCATTTTGAATCAATTTGATTATTTTCCCCTTTAATTTTCTCTAAAACACAATGTAATTCTGCTTAATTAATTATGAAAATTAATCAAAAAATTATGAGATAATTATTTTTGGCTTAATGACTGTCTAATGCAACTCTAAGAATTATCTCAACTTAATCTAAACTTATTAATATATTTCCCATTAATTTATGGTTAATTTGGATAATTTCAGTCCTAATTATCTTAATAACCCTAAGCTTAATTACAACATTCAGCAGAGAATATTTAATTAATAGGATTTTTGAGTATACATAGGTCTAATCTATAATTTATTAAGAAAATAGATTAATCTAGCCTTGCTAATTAAGAAAGATTAGGCTAATTATCGTTTAATTTAATCAACTAGAGCTTAATCTCTAGTGATTTCTGCGTAGCGGTCTCTTTAGATGAGAGAGAGTGTCTCAAGGCTCCGAGTCTACCTTTTTATGAAGGGAAGGGGGTCTTTTTATAGTTTTTCTGGGCCCCGGGCTGTTCCTGGCAGGTTTTGACACCCCAAGCAGGCCCCCAGCTTGAAAATGGCACCAATTGCTGCTATATCAATCTCTGGCAGGTTCCCCCCAGCTCCACACTACCCCCATACCTTCCAGAACCGATTTTGGTTGATTTTACTGATTTCTAATGATGAAAATTGGAATATCAGTTAATTCTAGAACCTTAGGATAAGAAAGTCTTTGTTATTAGTTATTACTGAAACCATCCAATTTTGTTGTATACTAGGGAAAACTCTCCATGCTCTATCTTGGCATATTATGGCCATTGTCCTCCATGCTAATAAGAAACCACCATTGCTCTATGTTTGTCTCCTATTGCTTTATAGCAACAAGGTGTCATCCTCCATGCCAATAAATTAAAAAAACCTAAATGTTGTACATTGACACCCTATGGCCTAAGGCCCAGGTGTTCTCTATGCTACTAAAAATCCCTCTATGCTCTATGTTGACACCCTACGACCCTAGGGCCACAAGGTGCTCTCTCTCTCTCTCTCTCTCTCTCTCTCTCTCTCTCTCTCTCTCTCTCTCTCTCTCTCTCTCTCTCTCTCGGATAAAAATTGTTTATTTGACCTAATTACCTCTCTTCCTCTCCTCCCTCTCTCTCTCAGCTTCCTCTCCTTTCTCTCTCACTCCAAATAACTATTTTTCTCCCTCTTCTCATCTCTCCCCATTCATATAGCACGCAGTCTTTCATCAAATTTAGGTGTGAATATATACTGGTTTACCTGCAGCATCGTCATTCAGGCACCCTGTACCACATCTCCTCTTTCTAGGACCTCTCTCACATCAACAAAACGTGTACAACACAAGGTTAGTTCTTTACTTTTTTACTGTTTTATTGTTTTACTAATTTTTTTAATAAAGAGAGGTAAATAAATGTAAAAAGAAAGATTGATCTTACCTGTGAGCGGTGGCGTGAGGCACTACCGTGTTTGGGAGAGAGGCGTAGGGAGGAAGAGAGAAGACGAAAGAGGTGGTGTTTGAGGACGGTGCGCGTTTGAGAGAGAGGCTCAGGGAGGCATTCGATGTCGTGAGGTGCTACCACTACAACACGTCGCGCAAAAATCGGCACAGATACCGGCGAGACAAGATTTCTTTTATAAGTAGAATACACTGGAATAAGCATCGTAATAAACGCCGGTATTGTAGCATCGGTATACATATCAAGTTATGCCGTCGGAATACATGCAATTGTAACCACCAAAATGTAGTAGTAATAAACGACCTGTATATAGGTGGTTACACGCGTCAGAAATTTAGTAGATACCAACGGTCTTTCCAAGGCATATACCAGCACATATACCAAATTTTGTTCCAACGACCAAACCTGCAAAATTTATTTTGGGCAAAGAGGGCTAGGAACTAATGTTGCATGTACTGCAGCAACAGAAAACAACCCTCTCTACCCAAAGGAAGAGTGCACAAGCAACCGCACTCCACCTACAAGTTGATACTAAAGAGCGGGTGTATACAGATGAGCAAAACTATAAAAAGAACAAAACCACAAAATCAAAAGCTTAATCATGACAAGTTCTCAAAAGCATAACCATAACGTCGACTCCTAAACCATAGGCACAACGACATAACCATAACCATAACCATAATGAGATTGCCAAACCATAACTATCACATGATTGCCATACCGTCACTGAAAACCATAACCATAAGTTGATTGTCAAACCCTAACCATACCATGATTTCCATACCATCATTTCAAAACCATAACCACAACTTGATTGCCAAACCATGATCAAAACCTCTGTGCCATACTTTAACCATAACCTCTGTGCCATAACATAATTTCAAAACAAATCATAATCACAAACAAAATGCAAAACCATAGACATAAGCAGTACAAAACTGTTGATGCAAACGATCATGAGTAAGATTGTATCAAAAATACCATAGCTACAAAAAAGACTGTACAAAGAAGAGTGTATGAAGATGATTGAGTAAGACTGTATTAAGAAGACCATCATGGTAATGCCTCCCAGTCGACGTCCTCTCCCTCCTCCTGTAGGTGGGTCAAAAGGGCCACAAGTCCATGCTTGTACCCATACTTCTCCTCTCGACGTGTCAAAAGGCGCTTCACGGAAACTTCCTACAAAATTATGGTTTCATCATGAGATAAATATTCAAGCTTCATATATATTTTCAAGAATGCAAAGCATACGTATAATACTTATAAACTCATGTCAAAGTGTGTCACAGCCTCCACTCCCAAGATGTGACGCTCCAACTCACTCCAAACATTGGTGCAACCAAAGTTGGTCGAAGCTAGGAGGTGGTCTATGCCAAGAAAAGGCAGCAGGCAAGTGGAGTGCAAAAGGCTAGAGTACGTGCCAAGGTCCTGGGCAGCCAAGAGGTAGCGGAAGTGTATGCTCCATGCGGTTTTTAGGCTAAAAAAGCTCCAAGTTGGCTCAAGTGGGGTAGAAAATGAAGGTGTTCAAAGTGTTGTATCAGTGTCCTAAAATGTAGTGTTTAGTGTGCTCTAGAAGCCGATCCAGACGGCTCATCAAACAGAGCCCCGGTGTGCAAGATACTGAGTTTGAAAGGAAGAGTGTGTAGCAGATCCCCGATGGGCAGGGTAGCTGGGGACAGGTGGCCCAAGCAGGTGTCAATGGATGGATGTGTAGTGCTCGAGTTACGGAGCATGTCGGTCTTCTCGGATTGCGAACCGGAGCTTTGGTTAGCAAGTTATGGTCGATTGAAATTTTCCCAGCGGCCGGGTTTGACCCCACTTGACCGCATTGGAGGCTGTGCCATCTAGCATCGTTTCAGCTCGCCAAGTTTCTCGGTAATAGTGTGCATCATAAGGAGCCAGCACAAATTGACAGCACGTCAATCGGGTTCTCGGGCAGTAAGATATGTCAAGTTGAAGTTGGTGACCGGTGCTAGGAAACATTGCAAATTATTTCCTTGATTTTCGGACGGCCTTGGGTAGCAGGCTCAAAACGGGCAGAAGACGGCAAGATGTTCCGACCCCGGATCGGCACAGTGGAAATTTGGCAGGTTTTACGATTTGGGAAATCGGCCTCTGGGTAAAATATGGCAGACTTGTGAAGTGGGGCCAAAGAAAATGAGTGTGAAAAGTTTTTTTTTTTTTTTTAAAACAGAGAAACCATGGAAATCACCCCAAGGGAAGGCGCCTCAGTTGCTGCCATGTGGCAGAGAAACATCCCACATGGGCAGCTGAACGTCGCGAGTGAGGGGTATTTGACCCAGAGCGAGCCTTCCCATTGACATCAAAAACGTGGATGAGCTCCCTTGAGCTCAGCGATGGCGGATCGGCACGGGCCCTATGCGAGCGGCGCTCTGTGGCGGATTTTGGCCAAAGTGGGCGGCGCGATGGCACGCGCCCGCATGAGGGTGAACTGGCTCGTGGTGCTGCTGTCCCGCAGGTGATGACGTGGTCGCCCAGAAGGGGCTTGATCCCATGGCCTTGGAGGCCTCATTTTGGAGGGGCTTGATCCCATGGCCTTGGAGGCCTCATTCTTGGCTTTTTTGGGGCCGTTTGAAGCCTGCAAAGCGGAATCCTCTGATAGATCAACCCTTTTGTAACTTTTTTTGGAAAATGGCCATAGAGATGGCAGTGCAAGCTAGTGTATATGCTTTTTGAAATGCAATCAAGCCACTGTTGCCCCATCTTGCTGTTGTTTCCCCTTCCCCCCTTCTCTTTCTCCTGCTTTCATGTTTACCCTCGGTGCCGGCTGTGTGGAAGTGTGTACCCCCCCGGACCGACGGTGTGTTGTGAGAGAGACTGAGATTGAGTAGTTGTGTGCGTGTGTAAGGGTGGAGATAGGCCATGGCAGTAGGTGTGCGTAGTGTGGTGGATTTGTTGAGTGTGTGAGCAGTGAAAATTGAGCAGGCGGTGGTCTGCTAGTGTGAGTTGTGTTTTCGAAGGTGTTTTCCAAGAGGACAGGGGTGTTGTGGATACCGTGAGCTATAGAGAGGCCCTTGTGTTTGTGTTGGGCGTGCTCCCCCATTCCCCCTCTCCATCTTCTGGTGCCCCCACAGAGGAGCACACTGACTGCTCCCAGTTAATAAAAAAGAAGTGGTTTTTCATGTTGGAAGTCATGACAGCTAGAAGCTATGGGCCGATTTTCACAGGCGAAGAGAACCCTGACGAGTGGATGTTGGATTTCGAGCTGTATATGCTATCGTTGTGTATGCCAAACAAGGATAGCAAAATGCAGACTTTTCCTGGGGTGATCCATGATAAAGCTAAAGTATGGTATGAAGCGTTGGAAGGCGAACCGAAGCAAGCATGGCTGGCTCTACGGGCGAGGTTTCTCCATGACTTTCGCAAAGAGGCGTCCCCAGTCGAGATGGATGCGAAGCTGAAGGAGCTAAAGCAAGATGTAAGTGAAGAGTTCAATCTGTTTTTGGGTCATTTTGAAGAGTGTTGGATAGAGCTAGCGACAACTATGCAGTTGGCTAATGGAGACTATTTCAAGCTGGATAAGTTCATGGCGTGTTTGCACCCCAAGGTGAGAGAAAAAGTCAATTTCGAGATCCCAGAGAATTATAATGGTGCGGTAGCGATTGCCCGATCAAAGATTAGAAACATAAAGAAGAAGATAGAGTAGGGTGTGTCGGGCTATGAGACGATGGCCCATGTTCAACCGCAGAGTCTGAGAGAGGCTATACACGAGGAAAATCATGAAAATCGAGGTGTAGCTATTGTACTACAAAATTGGGTACGCACGGTGCAAGATTTGTCCGAGCAGATGCAGGAGTTGCGGCTTACTGTGATGGATAGAGGACAGCCAAGAGGAGCAAGGGGCAGGGCAAGGCCGCTGCCAAGTAGATGTTACAATTGCGGAGAAGAGGGGCACTATGCACTCGATTGTCCTCAACCACAGAGAGAAAGAGGAGGCATCTACCCGCTTTTTGGTAGAGGTCAAGGTCAAGGACAATTCAATGGTCCAAGAGAGCAAGCGGTGGATAATCCTTTGCAGCCAGCTCCACCAAACGGAGGTGAAGTCCCAAGAGTAAACATCACAGGGGTGGATAAGCAGGATGTCAAAGTTTTGGTCAATAAGAGAGCAAGAGTTGAGAGAGAGACAGAGATAGAGTGGGAAGCCAGAGCTCGCAAAGGCAAAGAGAAGGTGTACGAAGGTAGAGAGCAGCCCGAGCCTAACAAAAGAAGGAGGCATCGCAACTCAAACAAGCGGATTTCCAGCTAGGGCGTGGCTATCCCCAGTACAATATGGTGAGTAATGTTCAAAATCAAAAGGCAAACATTACTTTTGGTCAGCTGTTAGCTTTAAATCCAAAGTTAAGAAGGCAGTGGTCCACAAGTGTTAGCACTAGGCTGCCAAGAGCTAAGGGAAATGTGCAAGCAGTGCAAAACATGGCTTTGAGGGTAGGTAGCCCCACTGATGTTCTTCCACTTGTGGATGCGATTATAGAAAAGAGGATGCAGATACAAGCTTACATAGACGGTGGAGTGCAGGTTTGTGTTACGACAGAAGCAGCCATGAAAGAGACAGGGGTCAAGGCAGTAGTCAAGTCAAATGTGCACATGAGGATGGCCAACCATACTAAAGCCAGGTATCTGGGTGTGGCTCAGGATGTGAAGGTCAAGGTGATGGGCATAGAGTGCCTGATAGACTTTTTCGTGATGAAAGCAGGGGATAATGCTTATCCGATCATTTTGGGTAGACCATGGCTTTTGGCGATAGGTGCAAAGCAGGATTGGGAGAGCAAGGTGTTCACCTTGCCTAACAAAGAAAGAGGCAGACAAATTGTGCTTGATTTAAAGACCAACAAGATCAGTTCTCATCCTATGGCAGTTAAAGATGAGGACGACAGGTATGCAACCTCAAGCTCATGGTTTAAGCATAGAGGAGGTTTCAAGCATGTTGAGTGAAGATTTAACCAAAGGTGAAAAGGAAGGTTATGTTCAACTGTGTGAGTCCTATCCAAATCTATTTGCAATGGAGTACAAGCATTTGTGAGGTGCAAAAGGGGTAGAGCACAAGATTGTTCTTAAGGAGGAACATAGGCCTAAAGCACCAAAGATGAGAAGACTAGGGGAAATCCAAAAGGAGGCCCTTTGGCATGAGATCAATAAGCTGCTGGATGTTGGTATCATATTCCGTGTAAGAGTCATAATGGGTCTCGCCAGTGGTTATAACCCCTAAGAAGAATGGGAAATGCAGAGTGTGTGTCGACTACAAGCCCCTGAATGCCGCGACCAAGAGGAATCACTATCCATTGCCGTTTCAAGACGAGATCCTTAACTAGGTGGCTAGACATGAGAGATACTCGATTATGGATGGCTTTTTAGGGTATTTTCAGATAGGGATTGCACTTGAAGACCAGTTTAAGACCACATTCATATCTCCATGGGGTTTGTTTTGCTTACCGCAGGATGCCGTTCGGATTGGTGAATGCATATGCCACCTTCCAAGATTGGTTGAACAGGGTATTTGGTCCATACTTGAGCCGTTTTATCAGGGTCTTTATGGATGATACAGGCTGCTACAGTTCAAGATTGGAGCACCTATCAAAGTTGCAGTTATGCTTTCAAAGGCTTGATGAAGAAGCAGGTCAGTTA
The DNA here is from genome assembly GCF_014529385.1 of Adiantum capillus-veneris. Taxonomy (NCBI): domain Eukaryota; kingdom Viridiplantae; phylum Streptophyta; class Polypodiopsida; order Polypodiales; family Pteridaceae; genus Adiantum; species Adiantum capillus-veneris. Next base: position 1,489,153 of record NC_140940.1, on the reverse strand, counting down.
AACCCCAAGAAGTGCAAGCTAGCACAGCCTTGAGCGCAGTTGTTGGGCCATGTGGTGTCGCAAAACGGTATAGAGACTGATCCCGAAAAGGTAAAGGCATTGGTGTTGATGGAGCCACCATCAGGCGCTCAAGGTTTGGCTTTGTTTGTTCATAATCTGAAGTATCTATCACGTTTCTGTTGGATGTTGTCACAATATGTGCATCCTCTTTAAAAGAGAGCTCAACAGGTGCATGGTTATGAGTGGGATGGAGAATCTCAGGAGGCTTTTGATGGGGTCAAGGAGATTTTGTGTCAGCTGCCAGTAGTGTGTCCTCCCAATCGAGAGGACGACTTCTATGTGTCTATGATAGTAGGCACAATTGCTATTGGAGCGGTTCTACTGCAAAAGGTAGGGAGAAGCTACAAGCCAATATACTTCGAGAGCAGGGTGATTAGCCCAAGAGAGGCTACCTACACCGAGGCAGAGCAATGGGTGATGGCTTTGGTCTTCGCTAGCAGGAAGTTCAAGGTGCATTTGATTGTGTGCAAATTTTTTGTATTGACAGCTAATAATCTATTGCTAGAGGTAGTGCTACATTTGAAGCCAGGAAGGAGGATTATAAAGTGGGTGTTGGAGCTAGAAGAGTTTGAGTTCGAGTTCAAGGTAGATCACACGAGTCGGTCTCACTTGGCAGACATTCTTGTCAGCAAGGCCGTCGATTTGCCGGCCTATCCAAGAGTGGTGCAGGATGAAGCTTAGGAGGAGCTGGATTTGAAGGATGCTTTTACAATGTCGTTTGACGGAGCATATCGAAGGGTAGTACAGAAGGAAGGAGGAGGTGTGGTGATACACGACCCACAGGGTAAAGCTATATTTTTGAAGGCATATGATCTGGAGGATGTCCACACCAATAATGAGGCGGAGTATCTCACTCTGCATTTGGGTCTAAAACAGTGTATAGATTTTGGCATTTCAAGGTTGGTAGTGAAGGGAGATGCATTGCTAGTCATCAAGCATCTGCTAGGCCAATGGTAGGTAAAGCGCGATTATTTAAAGGATTGGTACTTTTCCATCAAGAAGATGCTAAAGTCTTTTGAAGAGGTCCAATTCAAGCATGTGAGAAGAGAGCAGAACCAAGAGGCAGCTCAGCTAGCAAGTAGCAGAGTACAAGTACATGTTGCAAGTTTATATGTGGTCCCAGTCACTTATGCAGATAGGGAGACTCTAAAGGAGATTGAAGGGTTTTTGAATACAGGGCAATGTTTAGAGGGTTTGTCCAAGTTACAAAAGAGAAGAGTGGTATAAAAGGCCCACAAATTCATGTGGTAGGTGAGGATCTCATGAACTATGGACATGATGGAGTGCTTAGGAGGGTGTTGTACAAAGAAGAGATAGGAATGGTGCTGGAGCAATGCCACAAAGAGAGCGGACACCAGGGCAAAGACCAGGTTTTGTTTTGAGTGCTTAGAGCAGGCTTTTGGTGGCCTTCCATTGTGAAGGACGTACATTATTGGTGCAAGACGTGCCACGAATGTCAAACTATCGGTGAAAGACGACTAGTAGCGGAGTCACAAGGTGCCATCTTCGCACAAAGTGCTTTTGAGAAATGGGGTCTGGATGTCATAGGCCCTCTCCCAAAGTCTACAAGCGGTAAGGAGTACGTGGTGGTAGCCATTGACTACCTTACAAGGTGGGTCGAGAACAAAGCAGTGAAGGAAGTAAATGCTAATGTTGTGGCTCAGTTTGTGTTTGATAACATCTATTGCCGTTTGGTGTTCCATGGGTGTTAGTTTCTGATAGGGGTCAAGGGTTTAGAAGCAATCTTATGAGTGCATTAGTGGAAAAGTTAAAGATTCAGCATCGGTTTTCCTCACCCTATCACCCCCAATGCAATGGTCTAGTTGAGAGTGCTAATGGTCAAATTGTCAAGATGTTAACAAAGTACGTATACAAGTAGGAAGCTGAGTGGGAGACAAATCTAAAGAAGTGTCTATGGGAGTATAGAACGTCCTATAAAGTAGCTACAAATTTCACTCCATTCGAGCTAGTCTATGGTAATGAGGCTGTGTTACCGGTGCATGTGTAGTTAGGTGCTTTAAAGGGTATGCGGCGTGTCAATGCCACCCAACAAGGAGTTCTACAAGATTGGATAGCCAGTTTAGAGGCTTTGCATATGGATAGAGAGGCAGCAATAGACTACTATGTGAAGCAGAGAGAGAAGCAGGTTACCAAGTTCAAGTAGGACCTACCAAACAAGAAGATAGAAGAAGGAGACTTGGTCATGAAGTACGAAAGCTACCTGGATTTCACATTCCAGAAGAAGTTCAAGAAGAAGTGGACAGGTCCGTATAAGGTGCAGAAGGTCTTTTCAAATGGGACCTACCAGCTGGTAAGAGCGAATGGAAAGCTTCTTAGGAACAGGGTGAATGGTGTGCGTCTCAAACTGTATTTTGAGAGGGATTTAGTGCCCGAGGTGCAGTAAATTGTAGCCAAGGGGGTGGGCAACCCACCTAAAGCATGCGGTGTGCGAGAGAAAAGAGATGAAACTTTTGTACATAGCCTGTACATACACTTACGGTTTTACAAGTGCTTTTAATCGTCAGTTCTGTGTGCCAGTTTTAAAGTTCTGTACATATGCTTTTGGTCGAACATAAATGTTGGACAAGGAGGCAAGGCAATGATGGTGCAACCAAAGTTGGTCGAAGCTAGGAGGTGGTCTATGCCAAGCAAAGGCAGTAGGCAAGTGCAGTGCAAAAGGCTAGAGCAGGTGCCAAGGTCCTGGGCAGCCAAGAGGTAGCAGAAGTGTATGCTTCATGCGGTTTTTTAGGCTAAAAGAGCTCCAAGTTGGCTCAAATAGGGTAGCAGAATAAGCTGTCCAAAGGGCTCTATCAGTGTCTTGAAATGTAGTGTTTAGTGTGCTCTAGAAGCCGGTCCAGATGGCTCGTCAAACGAAGCCCCGGTGTGCAAGATACTGAAGTTTAAAGGAAGAGTGTGTAGCAGATCCCCACGGGCAGGGCAGCTAGGGACAAGTGGCCCAAGCAGGTGTCAGTGGATGGATGTGTAGTGCTCGAGTCATGGAGCATGCTGGCCTTCGCGGGTTGCGAATCGGAGCTCTGGTGAGCAAGTTATGGTCGATTGAAATTTTCTCGCAGGCCCGGTCTGAGCCCACTTGACCACATTGGAGGATGCGCCATCTGGAATCATTTTGGCCTCGCCAAGGTTCTCAGTAATAGTGTGCATCATAAGGAGCCAACACGAATCGACAAAGCGTCAATCGGGTTCTTGGACAGTAAGATATGGCAAGTTGAAGTTGGTGGCAGGTGCTAGGAAAGACATTGCAGGTAATTTCCTTGATTTTTGGACGGCCTCGGGTAGCGGGCTCAAAACGGGTAGAAGGCGGCAAGATGTTCCCGACCCGAAACCGGCACAGTGGAAATCCGATAGGTTTTACGGCTTGGGAAATCGGCCTCTGGGTAAAATATGGCAGACTTGTGAAGTGGGGCCAAAGAAAATGAGTGTGAAAAGTTTTTTTTTTTTTTTAAAGAGAGAAGCCATGGAAATCATCCCAAGGGGAGGCGCCTCAGTTGCTGCCATGTGGCAGAGCAACATCCCACATGGGGAGCCGGACGTTGCAAGCAAGGGGTATTTGACACAGAGCGAGCCTTTCCATTGGCATCACAAACGTGGACGAGCTCCCTTGAGCTCAACGATGGTGGATCGGCACGGGCCCTACGCGAGCGGCGCTCTGGCGCATTGTGGCGGATTTTGGCCAAAGTGGGCGGAGCGGTGGCGCGTGCCCGCGTGACGATGAGGTGGCTCGCGGTGCTTCTGTTCCACAGGTGATGAAGTGGCCACTTGGAAGGGGCCCGATCCCACGGCCTTGGAGGCCTCATTTTGGAAAGAGAGAGAAGGGGCAATATCGACCTCGCTAATGCCCCCCTCCCCAAAGCATATAAGTGGGCAGTCCCGCTGGGGTGAGGAAAGAGCCAAAGTGAGCCGAGGAAAATGCCAAAGGTAGTCCCATGTGAAATAAAGATAGTAAGGGAGGGTGAAGCCAAACGAGGGCAAGCAAAGATCGGACCATTCTAGCCGCGCAAGGGGCCAGTAGAGGTAAAACCAAGGCAGGGGAAAAATGGAGGCTGGGCCAAGTGAAGAGAGGAAAATGGAGCAGGAGGAGGCTGGTAAAGAGTAGGACAAAAGATGGCCAAGGTTCAAAGCTAGGACAAAAGAGTTGGGAAAAATGGTAGCCCCAAAGGGGTAAAAATGAAGGTGAAAAAAGTAAAAAATAGTAAAAAGCCAAGGGTCAATAGCGACGTCGCTATTGCACCCCTCCCAAGTGCAAAAGAGAGAGGAAGAGAGCAGATGGAGTAAAGTGGTTGTTAACCCTCACGGCTCACGGACACCCTATTACCTACGGTGGACATTGTATTATTTATTTGGTAGAGTCAGGTACCGGGCTTGTCGGTCCAATAGGAAAAGGGTAAGAGTGATCGCCGATGAGAGGCGCACTCTAACTAGAACATTCAAGGGATTAGTTGGCTAAGCATGGGCGCCCAAGTGTGAATGGGGTGAGCTCATATAAAAGTCAACTAAACCTAAAATTCACTCATTCTCTCATTTGTGCAATAGAAGAGTGCTCTTGCTCCATCTCCATCTCCATCTTCTTCTTCTTCACCTCCTTGTGTGTGTGTGTGTGTGTGTGTGTGTGTGTGTGTGTGTGTGTGTGTGTGTGTGTGTGTGTGTGTGTGTGTGTGTGTGTGTGTGTGAGAGAGAGAGAGAGAGAGAGAGAGAGAGAGTGTGTGTGTGGGCGATCGAGCATTACGAAGGCACAACGGTGGTGAAGCAGTTGAGCACGGCGTAGCAGCGTCTCCTTCTTCTTCGCGGCAAGGAATCCTCCACGAAGCAAGCGTAGAGCGGTGAGTGACACACCATCGCCTTCTTTGAGCTTACTAGTTTAGGCTTGTTGTGTGCTTGGAGCCATTTGTGGCTCGCACACGGTGTATCGGCAAGTTCCTTGCATTGACACGTGCGACATACGCGCACATTTTTGGCGCCGTTGCCGGGGAATGCCATGCATTAAGCTCTAGTAGCACTCTGTGCTTCTCCGTGGTGCAATTTCAATCATAGGAAAGGTAGAGAAGGAGTGTGTGTGTGTGTGTGTTGAGAAGAGGGATTTGTTGTTATACTGTGTGTTTTTTTTGTTAATGGAGTTTTCAAAGGTTCTGTGTTTATTCTCTGTGTATTAAGGTAGTTAGTTTTCTTTGTTAATGGAGATTTCAAAGGTTCTCCGTTTATTCTCTTTGTATTAAGGTAGTTAGTTTTCTGTGTACAGTAAGTAGGAAGTAGATTAGTGAGAGTTAATAGAGTGTGTTAGTGTGTAAGAGTAGGTGTATTAGTTAGAAGTAGGTAGATAGAGTGTGTGTGTGCTCTCGCACAGGCCGCAGCGACCTTATCCTTTTATTTTAAAAAATTTAAAAATTTTTAAAAAAAAATGAAAGGTAGGACCGAGATCGGGATTATCTCCCAGATCCAAGCCCAGACCCAAGCCCAAGCTCATGCTTAGGCCTAGGCTTCAGTCGCCTTTTTAAAAAAACGAATTTAGCTTCACACGTAGCTAAAAATCGATTTTTTGAGGACTAACGGAACGTCAGATGCCCGAAAATTGTGCTGTAAATCACACAGCGACCCTCTAAGTGATACGCTCGTTTCGAGCTATCACACACTTTAATCAAAAAAATTAAACATTAAAAAAATTCAAAAAACATCAAAAACAAGAAAAAATCAAGTAGAAAACGGGGTGCAAAACACCCACAAAACAAAGCAAGTAACCATTTGAGGATACTTGCCGACACTTGTAGGGCACCCAAAGCACATGTATCTATGCTCTGGTCATGTGCTAGAGTCCGAACAACTAGCTAGTGCTTCGATTTACGGGGGTACTCACTATCCTTCCACGCTAGGGTCTACGCCCTCCGCGGGGACCCAAGGTAGTGCAACCCAAGACCCAAATATAGCGGCTAGCGACTCTTCCTCTGACTACGATATTATGGAAGACCATCTTACACAAAGCCTCAGGGGAACAAATGAAACCGTGCCTAGCTGGGCCCAACAACCTGAAACTAGTGTTTTTAGCCGTTTGATGGAAACTTTTTAGTAGAGCTACGCGCTCTGAACCTACGGCTAGTGAAGTAAACGAAGGGGGTGGGGAAGTAGAATCACCATTCACATCCCCTGTAGACCCCACACTCCCTCAGAGTGTCCACGTGGACATTCTACCTACCTCATTTAATGAGGGCCCTACTGAGCTACCACCTTCCAAAGTCACCTCTAAGGTAGCGGTGACTAAAAGTCAAAACACGGGAAGCAACATTGTATCCACCTCACGGAAACCCTCTAGTACACCAAGTTTGGATGAGGTATTTCTCAATGAAAATTGGGAATATGACTTACACACGGAGACTTTGACCGACCTATACATGGGCTACACATACCATGTGGGTTGGTTAGAAGTTGTACAATCCACATCTAGTGCCACTAGTCTAGAGGAACAACAACACATGATCTGCAATGTCATCCATAGGATTATCCAGTCCAAGAGGCAAAATCGAGGAATAAACATACCTTCGACGGGTCCTATGCGATTTTTAGACACGGGCAAAGGGAAACAAACCACTCTATCACAAATGGAAACTCCCCTAGTGAGTCCCATCGATCCCACATATGTTGTTTCTCCAGGGGTCTCAGTGCAATCTGAGCCCACAAGTGATAGCTTCACCTTTCCAAGTCTAGCTCATCTTTCCCTTGATGACACCACAGCTACCATGCCTACCCCAATGATGGGCATGCCAAGAAACACACCATGGACCTCGTTTGTTAGTAAAGCACCGCTACATGGTAGCTCAATGCCTACAATAGTACCTACAAGTGCGTACCAATCGTATGCACCTATGGGTCCACGTACTCATGTAGTCCCTACCCCTCCCATTGTTTCAACTACCTATGCTCCACAACCACAACACCCAAGTTCTTATTTCCATGGGACTATACCGGCTAGCATTAGCATGTCACATCCGACGTCTGCTATGCCTAGGGCCACCCATATGAACTATAAACCACAACATGGCACAACATCATACCCAACGTGGAACCCAAGGGCTTCCTATGTGCCAAGCCCAATGCCAATACCTACTCCACATGTAGTCTCTGGAGCGCCTTCACCCACGGTGCCTGCTCACTTAGGTGACTTGGCAACATTTGCTCAAGCTATTGGTCCATCTATTGCTGAGAATATGTGTAACACGCCTGATAGAGAGCCTAGAAGTAAGGCAGTACAAATAGCCAAGCTCACACAAAAATTTAGTGGAGACAAGGATGTGAGAAAGCATATCGAAGTGTTTGAACAAATATGCGATTCTCTAGGAGAACACAGTGACCTACATAAGAGCAATGCTTTAAGCCTAGCCTTAAGTGGAAAGGCTAGGGATTGGTATAGAACCCTAAGGGTGGAAGAAAAAACGATTTACCATACTCTTAGGAGACTGTTCTTAAAGGAATACATATGAGAGGGAGTGCTTTGGGGTGTAGCCTCTCAGCTCCAGAAAGCCCAACGAGAGGAAGGAGAGTCGGTGAGAGACTTTATAAGTCGCTTGAAGCATTTGAATTCTCGTTGTAATCCAAATGAGCGTTTCAACAATAACCAATTGCTTGATAGATTCATTAGGGGATTACGGCATGAGGATATCTACAATGGCCTAGTCATTAGAGGTATCGCCACTTGGGAAGCAGTCACCACCAATGCGATCCAATTGGAGGATAATCTAATGATTCAAGGAGAAAGAGTGTCTGTTGAGACTAAATCTATTAGCTCGCAAGCATCAGGGCATCAGCCAATGACCCTAAAGCCTATTGCTAAGGAGCCAAAGATATCTGAGATGACTTTAGCAGATCTCACCAAGGCTATTCAAGAGAGTCTTAGAGACAATCGTGCTCCGCAAAACAATCATATGTATCCAAGAAGGGAGCAGCAATGGTGCTCAGGATGCTATGGACCGCATAGTACCAGTGAATGCCCTACTTTTAGAGTAAAATTCAATGGGAATTGCAATGCTTGTGGGAGGTATGGTCATCAAGCTAAGGATTGCATAGTATTTAAGCGCACGATGGCCAATAGACCGACCTTAGTATGGACAGACACATCTCGAGTGCCTGCATTGATGCCAGCCCCACCTCTTGAACAAACATCACAACATATGGTCCCTAGGGCCCAAAATGTTGTTCAAACAACACCCTTACCACCTCCAGTGCTAGGACCGCAACCACCACATCCGAGAATCACTTCTGTGAATCAAGTGGGTTGTGAGTCATCTATTTCTTATTTGGAAGGCTGTGAGGAAGATATAGATCCTAATATTGCCTATGGGATGGATGTGCTTGAAGAAAGTCCACAATACTACATGGAGGACTACTGGGGACAAGTCAAACCTGTATATCAAGTAGCTGCTCTTGCGGCAAGAGGCCAAAATATCAACTACACTGCTAAGAGACCACCTCTTCAATGCTATGAGTGTGGAGGTCCACATCGTGTAGCCGAGTATCCTATTAGGCTACAAAAGAACGCCACACTAATGCAAACCAATCAAGCGAGCACGTCTACAATGCCGATACTATGTGTAATCGATGTGGCATAGATCATTTGATTGCCCAATGTCCAAATAATCCAAATGCACCGAAGATCACGCCATTAAACTTGATTGAAGTTACCGAGGATCCATCACCAAGTACACCCGTGGTACCAGTAAACGCACTCACACGATCGATGCTCCAAAAACAAAATTATATTCTTGAGGAAAGAGACACAGCATCAATTGCCCAATCTCAGAAAAAGAAGAAAACATGAAGAAAGAGATCACAAAAAGCAGCGAAGTCAGACCCCAGTTCAAAGACCAACATAGGGACTGGTGATGACCCCGTATATATGAACGACGCTGAAGAAGATTCTGATTCAGGTGAAACCATGGAGACCAAAACGACCATTAACATAGAAACCAACAAGGAAGATCTTCATGAGCCACAATGGCTAGGATCCAAAACGAAGATAGGAACTTACCCAAACCCTACACAGGAGATTGAGCGAGTCAAGCATTTAAGGAGTTTGGTAGAAGATACCCAAAGGGATCTAGAACCAGCACCTAGGAAGATCCAGATTACAGACACCGTGTTCCCTACACAACAACAACCTCACCAAGTCTATAGACCCTTGGACATACCTAGTGTCATCCAAGAAGAAAGTGACTTAAAGTCATGGGAAAGTGGGCGTACTCACTTCTTGATGGAAAGAATGTTTACAAAGGGACTACCTGATCCTATCGAAGAAATGGAGATCCCATCTTCCCCATGTCAAGGGACTCAAGGCCAAAAGGTGCCGTTAAACATTACCAAATTTATGGATTTCATGTCTTCAAAAGTTAGAACCACCATCATGTCCAAACTATATAAAGACCCCGAGCTAGTCTCAGCTCTTCGAGCCTTCCTCAATGGAGAACTGAAGTTTGAGCTACCACAATTCGCACAGATGGATGGAGCTCGGGAGATGCCAATAGAGGAGGAACACTTAGATCCACAACCCAACCTAGATGAGAACCTTGTTATAGAAATACATGTTAACAAGTTGGGGCAATACATTGAGGGTGATGAATCCAATGCGACTATACCAATCACTACTAAGGGATTAACTATGAAGGTAATCCTTGATGGTGGCGCTGGGGTTAGCATTGTGACTAAAAATTGCTAGGAAACTATGGGAAGACCTCACCTTGCGACCACAACCATAGTAGTGAAGATGGCCAATGGGTCTATTGTTAAACCTATTGGGATGCTAGAAGATCTCAAGATCAAGGTCTTTGGACATAAAATAAGGATTACCTTTATTGTTATGGATTTCTCTAAGCACACTATGGCATCGGAGATGATCTTAGGACGTCCTTTCATGAGGGAAGCAAAAATGGTGCATGACTGGTCTAAAAACCATGTCTACTTGCAGTTCCAAGATTCTGTCATTCAAGTGGATCTTGTGACGGGTCGAGCACATCCTCTATGAAACAGGTTTATAATTGATCATAGATCTGACACCACAGTTCACTCGGCCCCATTGCAGTATTGTTACACGTGTAAAGCGAACACTGATGTTGGGGAAGATTCTCCTTATATGGATGTACTACCTGGGATGACTAAGTCGGACAATGTGGATTGGGTCCACCTAGCAGCAACCATAGACACTTGGGGAAATAGGGGGACGACCTGGGTAACACCTAAGGGGGATGAAATACCACCACCTGTACCCTTAAACATGCTAGAAGCAATGCATATAGCTTCTGATGATCTACAAGATGAAAGTTTGACTGGAAATGGTGCATGACTGGTCTAAAAACCATGTCTACTTGCAGTTCCAAGATTCTGTCATTCAAGTGGATCTTGCGACGATATCGAGCAAATGTGCGTGCTAGAATAAATGAAAAGAAATCTACTGCAGAATGGCTTAATTATATAGGGACATGTGATGCTCATCAAAAGTTGGTAGATAACTGGGGTGAATACCTTCAAAGTGTTATGTGGTGTAGTCCACAACCCATTGACATTGCACAACTAGAGGCTATAGAGAAGCCAAAGTTGAGCCGTACCGTAAGGAGACGACAAAATCGAGAGTTAGCTCAACAACAAAAGGAATCAGAAGTTAAATCACAGTCCACAGAACAACAGGACCCCACAGACTTACACCCTACACCTGAACATTTCAAATCCTATACCACAGAGGAACGTAAGGTTGTGTATACAAAGGCCCAAAGAAAACCTATCGATGGGAGAAATTGAGTCTATGATGGCCCAACGATAGTTAAGGAAATAGAGTTAGCAGACCCAGGAGAAGAGTCTAAGCCTGTCTTCATTGCCCAAGATCTGACAGCGACTGAGGAGTGTGTACTTAAAGAACTTCTCAAGGAATTCAGGGATATATTTGCTTGTACATATCATGATATGAAAGGTGTTCCACCTTCCGTGGTGCAGCACACAATCCCCATGAATAGCATGGCTAAACCAGTTCAGCAATGACCCTACCCAATGAATCCTAAATATGCAAAGATCGTTCGAGAAGAGATTGAAAAGCTTGTGGAATGCGGATTCATATACCCTATTGAGCACTCGGAATGGGTGTCTCCAATAGTGATTGTGCCAAAAAAGAATGGGAAACTCGGAGTGTGCATAGATCTCAAGAAGGTCAATGCCGCCACTAGGAGGGACCATTACCCCTTGCCATATTCAGAACATGTGCTTGAAAGAGTTGCAGGGAAGGAAGCTTATAGCTTTTTAGATGGGTACTCTGGCTACAATCAAATCACAATTGCGCTGGAGGACCAAGCTAAAATGGCCTTTATAACCAAATTTGGAGTGTTCGCATTTTGTGTTATGGCTTTTGGCTTAACCAATGCCCCCACTACCTTTCAAAGATTAATAAACACTGCTTTTAGAGAATATTTGAGGGAGTTTTGTGAAGCTTTCTTAGATGACCTTTGTGTTTATTCCTCTTGGAAAGAACATCTATCATGCTTACGAAAAGTGTTTGAGAAGTGTAGATTGTATCGCATCTCCTTAAACCCTTTCAACTGCCAATTTTGGGTTAAACATGGAGTCATTTTAGGGCATATAGTGTCCAAAAATGGGATTTCCACAGATGAGAGCAAAATTAAAGCCATTGTTGAATTGCCACCACCTACAAACTATAAAGGAGTTCAAAGGTTCATGGGCCATGTTGGTTATTACCGACGGTTTATTTTAAACTTTGCCGAGATAGCTCGTCCTTTGTACAAGCTTCTTATTGAGTTCCAATGGACTACGGAGTGTGACCATGCTTATGAGTCATTGAAAAAGACCTTGACTAGCACTCCTATTCTACTAGTGCCCGATTGGAATGTAATTTTTCATGTGCATATTGATGCATCGAACTTTGCTATTGGGTGTGTTCTAGATCAACCAGGAGAACATAAACTGGACTACCCCATTAGCTTTGCAAGTCGTCAGTTGAATGATGCCAAAAGAAACTACACCACTACAGAGCGAGAAGGTTTAGGTATGATTTATGCAGTGAAGAAATTTCGCTACTACCTTCTGGCCAACAAGTTTGTGTTCTATGTTGATCATCAAGCCTTGTTGTATCTAGTAAATAAACCAGGTTCCACGGGAAGAATTACACGATGGTTGTTGATTCTCCTTGAGTTTGATTTTACCATTGTGGTGAGACATGGTAAAAGACATGTCATGGCTGATCATTTGTCTCGCATACCCAATGGTGAAGCCCCTACTGGAGTCGATGATGAATTGCCTGATACTTCCCTATTCCTAGTCGAAACCATACCTGAATGGAGTGAGAAGATTGTGAACTTTCTAATTAATGGTTTTCCACCCAAAGAGCTTTGTAAAGACATAGCTCAAAAACTGTTAAAAGAATGTGAACCTTACTCTCCCATTGCGGGAACTCTCTACAAGCTAGGGAAGGATGATATTCTTAGACGTTGTGCCCGTGAGGATGAGTATTTGTACATACTGCAAGAAGCCCACATGGGTATAGCCGGAGGACATTTCTCGGGGGAACTAACAGCTAGAAAGGTGTTGCAATCAGGCTATTGGTGGCCAACCTTATTTAAGGATGCATCACTTTTTTCAAAAGGATGTGATGAATGCCAACGTTACAAGATCACTCAACGAAAGGATAGGATGCCCTTACATCATGTTAAAGTGACTCAACCATTTGAAAAATGGGGTTTGGACTTTGTAGGCCCAATTAGTCTGGCAGCTCCTAGCACTCAATCTCAATATATTATCGTTGCCACTGACTATGTAACAAAGTGGACGGAAGCCAGGGCGACACGTAAGGCTGATGCGAGGTCAACTGCCAAGTTTCTCTTTGAGAACATTATTACAAGATTTGGTTGTCCCTTTGAGATTGTGAGTGACAATGGTACTCATTTTATAAATGGAGTAATAAAAGAACTCACTACCAACTTTATGATAGCTCACCATAAATCCACACCTTATTATCCACAAGCAAATGGCCAAGCTGAGAGCACCAATAAGACCTTAATCTCTATCTTAACCAAAACGGTGGAAACTCATCGCACAGATTGGGATTTAAAGCTTACATCATCTCTATGGGCTTATCGTACTGCGTATAAAGTTGCCATTAACTGTACACCATTCAAGATGGTGTATGGCCAAGAAGCGGTTATGCCATGGGAGTTTGTCATTCCTAGTCTTCGAGTAGCTTCTCAAGAGGGTTGGGATGGTAACCCCTTAGTTGAGCGATTATATATCCTTGAAAGGCTAGATGAAGAGAGGCAATTAGCTGTGCAAAATGCACTTGTGGAGAAAGATAGGAGGAAGAAATGGTTTGACCGTCATCTAAAGAACAAAGATATCAATGTTGGTGATAAAGTCCTTATGTATGGAGTGCGTAACGAAAAGAAAAAGTTGAAATATGCGGGAAAAGGACCATATAGAGTATGTGAGATCACCCCACAAGGAACCATTCGTGTGGAGACTCTTGATGGAGTTGAAACCATTGGATTCCTCAATGGGAGCAAATTTAAAAGATACTATGATCCTTTAAGCCAAGAGGAGTTGCGTGCCATCCATACAAAAAAGGCAGCCAAGGCACAAATAGAATTGAAGAAGATACAAGCTCAAGCTGAGGCTAAGGAGCGACAACAACGTATAAGACGAAAACGAGAGGCTAACCTTGGAGTCACACATGCATTCACGTTGAAATCGACGAGGATTGGTTGGACTCTGACACACCTCTACGATACCCTATTGAGCTAAATAGCACCTATTGGAAAAGTGCTATATAACGCCTTATTGGACACGGGTGCTAAATATAATCTGCTATCATATGGGATGTGGTGTCAGTTAGGGAAGCCACCTCTATCTGAGAGTATTATCCAAGTCAAAGGTGTCAACAAGAAAAAAACTACGGTTTTTGGAATCTGGCACACTTTTGTCAGTTATGACAATGGAGTTGTAGCTCAAGACTTTTTGGTCATGCCTACTGGAACTATGGAGGGTAATATAAACCTAGGACGCAGGTGGATGATAGCCACCAAATGCACTATTGATTTGGGGATTGGGGGTGTCACAACGCAAAAATCAACTCTTATCCCTACCACTCAAGCCATAGTCCCTGAGATATTGCCTAAATACATGCTCCATCTCCTCATTGGCAATAGACATTACAACATCCGCAGGAATTTCTTTAGGAGCACCACCTTTCTTTTTAGCTGAAATAATCTTCTCTGCAATGTTGGAGTACTTGGGAACTCTAACATGAATATCTTTCGGCTGGGCCGTACACTCTGACACATTTCCAGGGGCTTTAAACAAATCTCTTTAATTCTAGTCACATTCCCACTAAACTTGTGACATAAGACTCTTATTTCAATTGAGATGTATTCTTCTCGACACGTAGCTCGTGCACATAAATCCACTCGTGTGCTTTCACCATGCTGCATAAGAATAATCTGCTGGCAAGTGAATTTAATCTACTGGTAATAGAAACCCAGCTATCAATTTTGAGGTCAAAAACAATTTAAGCAACAAACTACACAAGCAATGCTCTATCTATCAATCTAGTGATCAAAATGTGTCTACATTATCAATTAGACTCACACTAAATTATCAAGTTACAATAAGCAATGATGGTATATCATTCTCCATGTATAGACTCATGTCAATCAAATTATCACTACAAACACAAAATGACATAATCACATACAACAAAATATTTCAATCACAATGTTCACATTGCATTACATCGATTTATCTAAAGTGCAAGATTTTGGCTTTCACACATGATGATAATCAATAATCTTAATCACTTATACAAAACAATACATATAAATCACATCATTTGACATTGCCCTATATCAATTTATCTAAAGTGAAAGCTTGCAGCTTTCACAGATTACGATAATTGATAACATTAATCAAGTCTTAGAATTAATTATCATTGTAACATAATAATCAAGTGCATACATTGATGATTGCCATATCTATCTAAAGTGCAAACATGAAGTTCTCACACTCAATGATAGATCTTTGAGTGCCTATCTATCTGCAGTTGCTACAGGTGTACAATCACACATTACGATAGATCAAGTAATTAAATAAAGATAATTAAATATCAATATATTTGGACATGATATTCCTAAATTCTAACTCCAGTGAGAGCATAGTGTGATGGCTCTACACAAGACAAAAACATTTCTACCTATGTTCACTTTGAGGTGAGAAAATCTATGCACGTCAAAATGGAACATTGAACTAAATAAATCTGACCTCTATTATATTGTATTATAAAAATTGATTACCTCATGTGAGAGTACACTCTACACACAACGACAACCTATAAATTCTATCACTAGTTCACTCTCACGTGTCAATAAACTGAGCATAATATAGCAAGTGACTCCTATAAATTATTGTTAAACAAATTTATTTTCAAAATATTATGTAGATTTCAAAATCAAAAGAAAATTTTTCATTTCTATTTTGTTTCTCACATGGATTACCTTTTGTGATGTCAAATGAGCTTAAGAGGGCGCGTTGTCGCTTTATATAGATTTTTTTCCATTGAACATGTCTTTGAACAAAGTTTTTTTTTTATTGAAGAACCTTTCGATCAAAGTTCTTTTCGATCAAAAAGATAAGAAGTTATATGCGAGGCTGATTTTGCAGATGTGGCATCGTATAAGACGGTTGTATAATTTGGGTCAACGAATAATATGCCCATTTTTATCGTATTATTTGTCTCCCGAATAACGAATGATGCTACTTAGTCTTGAGCTGATGTATATGTGATGGTAAAAATGTGGTTTATAATTCCTCCCTCATGCAAGCTATGGCTCAAACAACAAATGTTGAGAATGTGGATGTAGAGGAGTTGAAGGAACGGGAGCAGCACTCCAAGAACATTGTTATTCGTGGAATTCCCAAAGAGAAGTTAGAGACACCTCCTTCTCTTGCCATCGTAATCAAATATTTCTTCAAAACCCACTTTAGCACGTTAGGAGTTATGGTTTACGGAGGACATAGAGTGGGTAAGCAAGGAGCTCCTCGCTTGAGAGAACGTCCAAATTCACACACAATGCCGGATAAAATCAAACCAAAGATTATCCTTGATAATAATTGGATCTATTTGAGGGATATAAAATATTTTGTGTGTGTTAATTTTAAGCCTTTATCCAAGTGTAAAAAGAAAGTGTTCCTTGTTACTCGCTAATAACTTTGTTAATCTTAGTGATTTTTCTATGAAAGAATTTTCAATAATGCCCCACAATCACCATATACGTCGCAAGATATAAGAGGAGAAAAATAAGAAAAACAAGGAGATATCTCATGAAGAAAATGTGCCCAAGGAGGAGGCAATTCCATTGAGAAATAGGAATGTGTGACCTATTGATGTTCAGAAATGACGTGCCAAGTGGGGTGGCCTCTACATCACACATAGCCTGAACTCCCCGAGCATCATCTGAAGACAGGGGTTATCCTATAAATATAAGGGGCACAATCTAGCATAAGTGCGGCTAGGACGCAGACATAGATGACCTAGGTTGGCAGGAATGAGATGCCATTTAGGTAATCAACATAAAATGATGATATAGCAACATCCAAATATCAGAAATGCCTAGTCAACACTGAGGAGTGTGTGTATGAGAGAGGTATGTGACAAAGGTCAGAATGGAGCATGACTGACTGGTGATGGTGCTTGATGAAGCACAAGTAGAGCGATATAGAAGGGGAGAATCATCCCACGGATATGGGGAGAACAAAACTAAGGAGAAGAGATAATGGACCCAAAGATCATAACAGCATTGCACACTTTTATTGATGTTGATGTTACTTACAAATGGTGGTCTTGGCTATTACAAACCTTGCTCCTATCAGTCACTGGGGATACATAATGGAATGTGAGCGCCACATGGTGCATGGTGAAATTTGGAGTCAGCGATGTTAGCCCATTAGTGGGAAGTTAGTTGAGGGAAACATCAAGACGATGCAGTCGCCAGTGTCGTCGATCACTAGCATCAAGAGTAGCCCAGGGTAGCATGATATCTATGCATTAAATCCTAGCGTGGTCATGTTTCCTTGCAAGGTGATGATGAGGGCCTTATGTGCATGAGGTGGCCATGACTAGTAAGTCAAGCATGGTGTGGGTGGAGATTGGTGGTGATGGTGGTGTTGCCAATGGTAGAACACCCATGCTTGCAACAAGCATGGCACTGTGAACTCCCTAGCTTGTGAGGTGCATCATTATGTGCTTAGTGTTGTATGTAGTGTGCATGGAGCCTGGGTGGTGCCTCCAGTGTGTTATATCCCTTTTGTGCTTAGTGGAGGCCTCTTTATATAGTCTTGGGAGGTGGTTCTCACCTAATGGTCCTTGCAAATACCCATTGGTCACTATAGAGAGTCAAGATGCCTCCTTAGTGTGTGATAGAGCTAGAGAGGGAGAGAAGATAGAGATAGAGAGAAGGGAGGTGAGAGTGGGTTGGGGAGTTTTTTTACAATTCACTAGCCATTGGCTAGGTTATTTAGAGAAGAGTGGAGATCGGGGCATTTACAATGGGTGTTGTTGATGCTCGGGTGGTTGATGTGAGGTTAATGCTACCAAAACTGGTGTTTCTGTTGGTGTCGAGATGTTATGGGTTTGTCACTTTCAAGGCCGGCCTGGGCATGCCTTTGGCGTCATTTCTTAATTCGGTGTCACCGACGTGTGACTTTGTTGTCCTTTTGGTATTGTGTTGGTCGTCGATTGTCGAGCTTCTTTCGGTTTCTTCTTCTTGTGTGTGCATATGGCATGTATGTGTTTGTTTGAATGTGTGTGCACCCGTGTGCGTGCTATGTGTGTGAGAGAGAGAGAGCTACTCTGGCTAGCCCGTGACACAGGAACGAGGAGAGAGAGAGAGAGAGAGAGAGAGAGAGAGAGAGAGAGAGAGAGAGAGAGAGAGAGAGATAGATAGATTTTATTATCGTCCTCGGAGGTCAAATATGACCTATGGGACCAAAGTTACATGTGATGTAGTATGTGTATGGCTGATGAGTGACTCTCGATGCTCCAAAATTGTAGTGATGAGAGTCGCAATGGAGAGCCCACACTTTGGCTGGGAGAGGAAAGTGTGTAGGTCTAAGTTATGGCTGAAAATGTGAGAGCAGCAAGTTCGGATGTGATCAAAAGCTGAGCACTCTAGTAGTGTGTGGTACTCAGACTCTCAAACTTGCAGTGAGCATAATGTGCACAATCGATTTGACTCTTCTCCATTGCCCCAACGCCCTATCTCGCATCGAAGGAAATGGGAGCTAAGCCGAATTGCTGCGATAGTGCGTATTGCGGACAAGGGAATAGGCTCAAGCATGTAAGTGTGAGTACGGTTTCCTCTCTCAGTGAAGAACATGGTTTTGTAGTTGGGGGCAATATAGGTGGTGTAATGTATGAAGCGTGACCCACCGGATTTCTCCCAAGCCGTAATACATTGGCGTTGTAGAAAAGCTTCATTCACTTGAGAGTCAATTGAAGCATCATGTAGCAAGTGTAATGCATCCCATCTCCCAAACCACTTCTTTATGTCTTGCATCCATCCCGTGCTCAAGATCTTGCTTTTATACGTCTTTTGAACTTTTTTGCTTGCTTCCCATGCAATTGTAGGAAGTCGATGTGAGGGGTTTTGACGCATCTTTATCATGTACTCCACAACCCTTTCCATGCCCATAACCTCAATTGGAAGAGATCCCGACTCAAGAAGTAGGAGCATATATGGTGTTTGTGTCTTAACTTGGAGAAAGTTTGTAAGAGAGAGAGAGAGAGAGAGAGAGAGAGAGAGAGAGAGAGAGACTGAGTGATGGAGAGAGAAGGGGTGATGGGGAGAGAGGGGCTGGGGATTGAGAGCAAGTGTGTGTGTGTGTGTGTGTGTGTGTGTAGGTAGCAAGGGGGGGAGAGAGAGAGAGAGAGAGAGAGAGAGAGAGAGAGAGAGAGAGTTTCTGTGCCTTGCCCTGGCTTGTCCGACTCATGAAAGGAGAGGGAGAGTCAATGGGAGGGAGGGGGTCAGCATGGATGGAAACGATAATGGAGGGGAGAGAGGGTATGTGTTTCATGGTGCCCCCCCCCCCCCCGGGTTGACGAACGAGAGAGAGAGAGAGAGAGAGAGAGTGAGTTTTTTTTTTTTTTAAAGCGCCCTATGGGTTGGGCTATACAGACAACGAGAGAGGGAGAGAGAGTTTGAGAGATAGAGAGGGTGTGAGAGTGGGGGAGAGAGAGAGAGAGAGAGAGAGAGAGAGAGAGAGAGAGAGAGAGAGTTGAATAATAGATGAGAGGGAGAGAGAGAGAGAGTGTGTGTGGTTGAGAGAGTGGGGAACGATAATGGAGGGAAGAGAGGGGATAATGGAGGAGGCGCAGCGGGAGTGGTGCCAAGGGGAGACGCGGTGGTAGCAATAAAAAAACATTTTTGTGTTGTTTTCTACTTAATGCACCCCAAATGGGGTTGACTCCTACGGCCTTGGCTCCGAAGGCCGGCCATGATCAATTTCTCTGGGTGGACTAGAGGGCGGTGCGGCTAACCCGGTGTCACTAGCCCTCCCCCTATGGTTAGGGGCATTTATGCCTCTAACCCATTTGTTTGCTCATAGTCATTAGAGGTAGAGGTTGATGGGGTATCCTCATCAGGAATTTCAATAGGTAGAGTTTGATCAAATCGTAAAAAGTAAAGTTTAAGCCACCATCCATTGACTCTCGTCTTATGAATCTTACCATCAGCTTCCATGAGCTGGTAGCTCCCATTGGTATATTTCTTCCTAATGATGAAAGGGCCTTCCCATCGGAGTAGGAACTTATTATCCTTGCGTGTGTCAAAGCAATTGTCATAGCGGAGCACCAACATGCCCTTCTTTAAATCTTTGCGCCGAAGATGTTGATTGAAACTAAGCCGTCTGTGTTCTGTTTGTGCCGCATAATGATTGATTGCTTTTTCTCTTTCCAGTTTTACAGCCGTTCCAAGTCAAGGATGTGATCTCTCAAATGGATGTTGGGTCGTTGAAACTGGCTTGCCATCACTCTGAGACTTGCTAGTTGCACCTCAATATGTAAGATTGCCTCCTTACCAAATACTAAATGATATGGGGTGAACCCCAAAGATGTACGGAATGAGGTTTGGTAGGCCCACAAAGTTGGGAGTAGATACTTATCCCAATCTCCAGGATGATTGTTAACCTGCTTGGTGATAATTTTACAAATCATTCCATTCACTTTTTCAACTAGTCCATTACATTGAGGGTAATATGGTGAGGAGTGCCTCCTTGTAATGCCTAGTTTTTGCATTAACTCTCCTATAAGTCTGCTCTGAAACCTGGACCTCTATCAGAGATGATTTCTAATGATGTGCCAAACCTGCAACATATGTGCTCATAGACAAACTTAGCTACCTCCAAGCTGTGATTGTAGTTTTATGGCTGTAGCTTCTGCCCACCTAGTCATATAGTTGACTCCCATGATGATATAGAACTTCCCTGAGTTGGCCCTAGGCAATGGTCCTATGGCATCTATACCTCATTTTTCAAATGGCCCATATGAAAGGATAGGTGTCTGTGGTTCATGCATGAGTGACCTGGTGTTGGCCTGTTGACACAACTTACATGTCTTGCACGAGTGGTTTACATCACGATTGAGGCTAGGCCATACAAAATCAACCTGCAAGATTTTTCTACTCGTTATATCTAGGGCAAAGTGACCACCACAAACACCATCATGACAACTGGAAATTACCCCCATAATTTCATTAGAGAGAGGGACCTTCCTGAGTACTTGGTCCTTACCCTTACAATACAAACCATTGGAGAGGGGGCATTAGGAAGAGAATGAAGTCTAGGAGGGCCTCTTTATTTGACAGTTTAAGGGAGTCAAACCTTTAGTATTAAGAAAGCAATCAAAGAACATTCAAACAAGTAAAACGGCTAGTTTATTTGAATTCAAATTTCCCCCCAAAATAAAAATCAAAATCCAACGAGAAAAACCATATCATGTAACATATCTATGGAAAGAGCTCGGTGTCAATATTAAGATGTATAGTCTCCGCTCAAATTGGAGGTAGTTTCTAGAAGTTATGGAAGGCCGAAAACCATAAAGTTGTCCCCTCCTTTTTTGGGGGGAAAAGTGCATTCTTTGACCACTCTTACATCTCTCTTACACACCCACCATTCTTGCACACATGGCATGCACCTATTCGTCAAAATCCTAATTACCTCTATAATCTCACGGCAAATAAAGAGGCCCTCCTAGACCCCATCCTCTTCCTAATGGAATGGGGGAACACGACCGGCACAAACACAGGGGCCTCTCTATAGCTCAGGATATCCATAGCACCCCTGTCCTCTCGGAAGACACCTTCCAAAACACACTTCACACTAGCAAACCACCTGTCATAATAATCAATATCTAATTCTCCTAAATGATTTTCTCATGTTAAACTGATCATTTAATATGGGGAAGTGCCAGGGGAGAAAAAGCTAGAATATTGGTTAAGCTAGCAGACCGGCCACAGTAGGGATCCAAAGAAGGGAAAATAGGGATCCAAAAGGAGGGCCATCTACAAAAGATCCATGTGCAACAATGGGCTTAAAAGACCCTAAGGTTCCACCCATTAAGACTTCCAAAATGTAAGGTTCCAAAATTCAAAGGTTGTGTCCAAAGGTCAAGCATGGGGGGAATTGGATGCTTTGTGTGTGTCCCAAAAGTCTTTATCAATCCCTACATAGGAGGGGGCAAGCCTTGGGAGTAGGGGATGAGAAAAAAACTCACACACACACACACACACACAAGATCCCTTTACACAAAGGGAATGAGGGACACATGTTAGCTCCCTAGCCCAGATGCCCACAAGGTGTACCCAATTCCTATTGGATGGCCTTGGAGGTGGACCAATAAGAATTAGGCTAGAGTAAATCTAGTTTAATTAATTTAAAAACACTTAATAAAAGAACCAATGAGAATTAAGCTCTCTAGAAGACTATTGGACAGTCTCCCAAGGGGATTATTTGAACATTCAGCAGCCCAATGGCTTGCCTAATTCCTATTGGCCAAGAGGCAAAGGGGTCCAATGAGAGTTTAGTTGCATTTGTTAATTACATAAAGCTCTCACAAAAGGGGAAAGGAGGACACATGTCAGAAGGCTATCACTTATACTGCTTAATTATCATTGGCTAGCTCTAGGGAGGTCCAATGAGAGTGTAGCATGAGCAAATAGCAAGAGGGGTCGACCAAGAGAGAGAGGGGGGGGGCTGATTTTTTCAAGGCATTATCACACACACACTCACACAATCTCATGTGTGAAGTAAAGAAGACTCTCTCTCCTTCTCAAGCGTTAATGGAAAGCTTACCACCCACTCCAAGCTTGTGAGAAGGGAGGCCTACAGCAACAACTCTTGGCTTTGTGATGCAAATCCAACCAAGAGCCAAGCTTCAATGCATGTTCATCTCCTCTATCATTCTAAGTACTAAGCTAAGCTATGCTAATATGAGTGATTATGTGAGGAGATATACATCTTTCTCGTAAGAATACTCCTTCTTCCTCTCAATCTACTCTCATACCCTGCTAGCTCTCACCATCTTCGAAGGTGTGTGAGGTCTTGGGTCTGAGACTAGAGAGAATTGATGTTGTGTTTGATAAGTGTTGATAACTTTGATTTTGCTAATGAGAAAGCTACTAATGATGCCCCGATGCTTGTTAACTATCTTGTTTCTATGCTTCAACAAGCCATGGGCAATCCATCTCTCCAAAGTGAAGTGCAACCACAGCTCCATGCTCATGGGATTCTCCAAGCTCACCACCATGACGAGAGAACACCTAGGAAGCCTCCTTGTGAGACTTCCAAAAGAGGTCTCTCTCCGATTCGGGAAGAAGAAGAGAATCCATACGAAGGGCTGAAAATTTTACTTCTTGATGATGCATCTCCTTCCCAAAGGAGAACTCAAGAGCCTCCATCGAAGGAACGAGAAAGAAGTGAGTCTCCCGCCACCTCGACAGAGATGGCTCCACGAAGACGGCGGGCTAAACACTCTCCATCACCTCCAAAACGGAGAAGACCATCGCACCCTTCTCCACACCATAATTCAAAGAGGGATGGCAAAAGGCAAGAGAAGAAAAAAGCAAGAAAGAGGACACCCTCTTCTCCATCTTCTTCATCCTCTTCCTCTTATGAAAGTGATGGTGAAGACGATGAAGATCAAGACAAGAAAAAGGCAAGAAAGAGGTCACCCTCTTCTCCACCTCCTCAAATTCTTCACCTTCTGAAGAAAGTGATGGTGCAACCTTTGAACCATAAAAAAGAAGAGACCATAGGAAATCCTATGCCGCATGGAAGAGGTCGTCCAAGCTGAAGAAGTTCAAAGAGGGAGGGAAGAGAATCTCGTTCCTTACCTATGATGGCACCTTTGGTGCTACGAACAAATTCTTGGCCTTTATCCAACAATTTGATGCGGCGCTCGGAGATGAGGGCTTCACGGAGTCCTCTAAGCTACACCATGTGTAGCTATGCATTTTCAAAAGTCCGCCAGACAATGGTGGTCTAGCCTACGAGCCAACGATGAAGCTCCGCGAACATGGAAAGCTTTAAGAGCTTCCATTATGAAGCAGTTTTTGGCCACCGATGCCAAAGAAAAAGTACTCACCAAATGGCGAAGCTGAATCCATCCACAAATATGTAGACAAGTTTTGGGACCTACAACTCAAAGCCACTGTCTTCAAAAAGTTGGATTTTGGAGAGCAAAAGCAACAATTTTGTGCAGGCTTAACCGAAGAAATGGCGGAGTATGTCAACTCCCAAAGGCCACGTACCATATCGGCTGTAATACACCATACTATGGTGGCCTCTCGAATCAATTTCCAAACGGGCGCTAAAAGAAATAACAAGCCCATGGAAAACAAGGGTTCCAACGAGCCTAAGGGGAAGGACAATGTCCAAAAGTCTCTTCAGGGAAACTCCAACAAAGCTAAAGAGAAGGGAGTTTACAAAGGTAAAAACAAACTCTCTCCTGAAGAGCTTGAGCGTTATCGCAAGGATAACAGGTGTTTCAAGTGCGGCGAACAAGGGCATGTGTACCGCGCTTATCCCCAAAAGAACACCCGCCATGATCCTCCTAGAGCTACCTTGGTTGAAATCCAAGAGAAGGAGACTCACCAAACTCACCACAAAGGATCTCCTCTATGCCATGCTTGGGGAAAGGTAAGAGAACATGATGCTTTTATTCTCTTTGAACCTGGTTCTACTCACAATTTTATATCTATAGAGTTGGCCACCAAGCTAGGCATACAAGCCTACAAGATGGGAGATTTTCTACCCGCAGACAGTGCTTTCAATGGGCAAGAAGCTTCAGTCACTCCCTTAATCGGGAAATTGAGGCTCCATGTCAAAAGCTATGTGGACAAAGAGGACTTCTTTATCTCTCCTCTCAAGCATGAGGATGTAATCCTAGGGGCACCATGGTTTGATTGCCTGACTGCCAATGTTAAATTCCCTGAAAGGAGAATCTCCTTTAAGTTCAGGGAAAAAGACATGTATATAGATGCTAAGGAAATGGGTAACACTATCCCCATTGTACATACACCAGTTTTCAACAAGTCAATAAAGAGCTCTATTTCCGTGTACATGATTTTTGTTAAAGATTCTCAAAATGAACCTAATGCTATAGCAAAAGAAAATAAAAGAAACCAAAAGGAATTAGAGTTATCCAATTTTCTCAAGGGGTTTCAAGATGTTTTTATTGACGAAATCCCTTGAGAGCTACCTCCTAAACGAGGTACTGATGACCATGCAATTGAACTTCTTCCAGGAAGTTCACCGCCTAACAAACCTCCTTACAGAGTTTCTCAAGCTCAACAAGAGGAGATTATGCGGCAAGTGCATGAGTTAGTTGAGAGGGCATGGTTAGGCCTAGCTCATCTCCATTTTGCTCACCTATGCTATTAGTGCAAAAGAAAGACGGCACTTATCCTATGTGTGTCGACTATAGAGCACTAAATAGGATCACTATCAAGAATAGGTTTCCCGTTCCATGGGTAGAAGACCTATTTGATAAGCTACAAGGATCGACCTACTTCAGTAGGATATGACCTAAAAAGTGGCTATCATCAAATAAGGATAGTTGATCAAGACATTGTAAAGACCGCATTTTGCACCACATTTGGTCTTTACGAATACATTGTCATGCCTTTTGGCTTGACGACTGCACCAGCCACATTCAACAGCTTGATGGAGAAGCTTCACTGGGGGGTTTTTTTATGATATTATCATCTACTCTAATTCATTAGACGAACACAAGCAACACCTCCAGGTAATATTTCAAGTTTTAAGAGAGAATAAACTTTATGTTAATCGAAAGAAAAGTGAATTTTTCTTGCAAGAGATTTAGTATTTAGGTCACATTATCTCCCAAGATGGCATCCAAATGGATCCATCAAAGTTAGAGGTAATAAAGGATGGCCTAAACCAAAGAATCTTCATGAACTAAGAAGCTTTATAGGTATGTGTGCATACTATAGACGCTTCATAGAAAAGTTCTCACAAATTGCGTGACCATTACATGACCTAACAAAGAAAAGAGTTAGGTATACATGGTCTGCTAAGGAGAACAATGCTTTCAAAAAGCTTAAAGAAAAGCTTATCTCTCAACCTGTGCTTACACTACCGGATCTCTCAAAACCATTTGAGGCCCAATGTGATGCTTGTGGTGATTGCCTTGGAGCTGTTTTGCTTCAAGAAGGGCACGCCATAGGCTATGAAAGTCGAAGGCTCGACTCTGTTGAGCAAGCTCTAGGCATATATGAAAAGGAACTCCTTGCAGTTCTACATGCCTTAGACTCATGGAAGTACTATTTATTGGGGACTCCTTTCATTCTGCAAACGGATCACCAAAGTCTTAAGTACTTCATGATGCAAACCAAGCTCTTCGACAAACAAATGAGGTGGGAAAATTTCCTTTTGCAATTTCATTTTCATATTGCTCACATTGCTAGCAAGCATAATCAAGTAGCAGATGCACTCTCAAGATGGGCGAGAGTGAATGCGGTTTCCATAGCAACTCACAATGATCTATCTTCAATGATAGATGAGTATGCTATTGATCGCGATTTTAGAGATGTGATTTCAGCCCTTGCATTAGGGAAGAAAGAAGAACCGTTTACTTTACAAGATGGTTATCTTCTCTATGGCAATAGACTATGCGTTACTAACTCACTACGTGAGAAAGTAATGTATGAATCTCATGCTCCTCCTTACGCGGGGCATAGAGGGATTCAGTCTACCCTAAAGGGAATTGAACATACTTCTATTGGCCTACCATGAAAGTGAACATACAAGAGTATGTTTCTAAATGTGTGGTATGCCAAAAGACAAAATTTGATAGAGAGAAGCAACCTAGATTGCTTCAACCCTTGCCAATCCCTAATTCACCATGGGAGAGAATATCCATGGATTGCCTAAGTCTATCCATGGGAATACGAGAATATGGACGATAGTAGACAGGTTCAGTAACCAAGCTCATTTTATACCTGTCAAAAAGACTATCAAAGCCCATCAAATGGCAACCCTCTTCATTTCACAAATTTTCAAGTACCATGGCTTGCCAATGTCCATAGTGTCGGATAGAGATCCTAGAATGACCAGTAATTTTTGGAAGGGTCTCTTTGAGAATTTAGGGACAAGGCTAAACTTCTCTTCGGCCTATCATCCACAAATGGATGGCCAAAGTGAAATAGCTAACCTAACAATTCTCCATCTACTAAAAGCCTATGTAACGGAAGTAGATCAAAGATCCCAATGGGAGAAGTACTTACCCTTAGTGGAGTATGCTTACAATAACACTGTACATACTTCCACAGGAAAAGCACCTTTCGAGGTAATTGAGGGAAGATCAAAAAGTCCCTTGCTACTTAAGGTACATGGGAAGATCTTCGCGGCAGATGAGTATAGCCGAGAGCTACAAGAATCTTTTCAAAATCTTAAGGATGTTATCTCTATCTCACAACAAAGGCAAAAGACTGTTGCTGACAAGCACAGAAGAGCCCAAGCCTTTAAAGGAAATGATTGGGTCTTATTTAAATTTCCCAAGGCTCAATTAAGGCACACGACGGGCAAGAATCCTACGGGACACCAAAAGTACTATGCTAAACTAGAAAAAAGGTATTATGGTCCCTTCTAGATTCTTAGGCCAATCAATGAGATGGCCTATCAACTCAAGTTTCCCAATCATTGGCTCATACACAATGCTTTCCATGTGAGCCTATTAAAGCCTTACAAAGGAGAGCCACCTCAAGAACCAACTACTGAAGACCCGCCAGAGATCTAGGACCAAGAAGAGGTGATGCAGCCCGAGTCCATTCTCCGACATGAAGACAAGGTACTAAGAGGCGGTGAGACTATCCGACGATATCTTATTAAGTTTAAGAATTATCCTTTGAAGATGCTAGATGGGTGCAAGGCATACAATTAAAGGATAACCTAAACCTTGTCAATGCTTACAATGCTTCCCAAGAGTAAGCAAATGTACAAAATGTTAAAAATGAACAAAGTTTTTTTCTTATAAGACTCTCTTTTTCTTTATTGTGCACAAAAATGAAGTAGTATGCATGCTTAGATCAAGTTTGTGGAGACGACGTCTCCCAAACACCAAGTAGAGCTTGTCACACTACTAAGGAAGATTGATAGGACTAATGTGCAGACATGCTTGCGGTAGCCTCAGGCTCTCAAGCACCAAATGGACTAGTCATCCATTGTGGAATGATGTCGTAGGGTAACATAGGGATCCTCTACCCGCTAAGAAAAGGACTCATCAATATGCTTTATCTTCTCTACACCATAGTCGAGGACGACTATGATTTCAAGAGAGAGGTAATGTCATTAATAATCAATATCTAATTTTCCTAAATGATTTTCTCATGTTAAACTGATCATTTAATATGGGGAAGTGCCAGGGGAGAAAAAGCTAGAATATTGGTTAAGCTAGCAGACCGGCCACAGTAGGGATCCAAAGAAGGGAAAATAGGGATCCAAAAGGGGGGCCATCTACAAAAGATCCATGTGCAACAATGGGCTTAAAAGACCCTAAGGTTCCTCCCATTAAGACTTCCAAAATGCAAAGGTTCCAAAATTCAAAGGTTGTGTCCAAAGGTGAAGCATGGGGGGAATTGGATGCTTTGTGTGTGTCCCAAAAGTCTTTATCAATCCCTACATAGGAGGGGGCAAGCCTTGGGAGTAGGGGATGAGAAAAAAACTCACACACACACACACACAAGCTCCCTTTACACAAAGGGAATGAGGGACACATGTTAGCTCCCTAGCCCAGATGCCCACAAGGTGTACCCAATTCCTATTGGATGGCCTTGGAGGTGGACCAATAAGAATTAGGCTAGAGTAAATCTAGTTTAATTAATTTAAAAACACTTAATAAAAGAACCAATGAGAATTAACCTCTCTAGAAGACTATTGGACAATCTCCCAAGGGGACCAATGAGCATTAAGCAGCCCAATGGCTTACCTAATTCCTATTGGCCAGGAGGCAAAGGGGTCCAATGAGAGTTTAGTTGCATTTATTAATTACATAAAGCTCTCACAAAAGGGGAAAGGGGGACACATGTCAGAAGGCTATCACTTATACTGCTTAATTATCATTGGCTAGCTCTAGGGAGGTCCAATGAGACGGTAGCATGAGCAAATAGCAAGAGGGGTCAACCAAGAGAGAGAGAGAGGGGGCTGATTTTTGCAAGGCATTATCACACAAACACTCACACAATCTCGTGTGTGAAGTAAAGAAGACTCTCTCTCCCTCTCAAGCGTTAATGAAAAGCTTACCACCTACTCCAAGCTTGTGAGAAGGGAGGCCTACACCAACAACTCTTGGCTTTGTGATGCAAATCCAACCAAGAGCCAACCTTCAATGCATGCTCATCTCCTCTACCATGCTAATTACTAAGCTAAGCTATGCTAATATGAGTGATTATGTGAGGAGATGTACATCTTTCTCGTAAGAATACTCCTTCCTCTCAATCTACTCTCATACCCTGCTAGCTCTCACCATCTTTGAAGGTGTGTGAGGTCTTGGGTCTGAGACCGGAGAGAATTGATGTTGTGTTTGATAAGTGTTTTGCTTAGTGCATGAAGCTTTCATCTTCATTGCACTAGCTAGTCTTGAAGGAGCACAAAGAATTGTATTTTACAATGTCTCTCTTGATGGGAGAAACCATAATACAAAGCCTTTTGGAGGGGGGACCGGCTCCATGTAAATCCGGTCCTCAACTGTTGTCAATAGCTTAATTTCTCTCTCTTTTGAAAGTATTGTTCATGCCATCTAACTAGGTGTCATGCTTTTTGTTGCTCTCTCCACCCAAGCACTCTTGTAATTGTCATTAGGTATCTATTCTAATGAAATGCCGACTATGTTCATGCTAATTTCCGCTACACACAAGTTTTTAGGCCATTAATAGTTACACCACCGCCTGCCCAATTTCCACTGTTCACACACTCCACAAACCCACCACACAAAGCACACTTGCTGCCACGGTCTGTCTCCACCCTTACACATGCTCACAGCCACTCAATCTCACTCTCTCACACAAAACACCGTCGGTCCGGGGGGCACACACATCCACACTGCCGGCACCGAGGGGAACATGAAAGCGGGAGAAAGAGAAGGGGGGAAGGGGAAACAACAACAATAGGGGGCAACGGTGGCTTGATTGCACTTCAAAAGGCATGTACACTGGTTTGCATTTCCATCACCGTGGCCATTTTCATGAAAAAAGCACAAAGGGGTTGATCTATCAGAGAACCGCTTTGCAGGCTTCAAAACGGCACAAAAAAGCACCTCATTTAATCCAAAAATGATCTTTATAATGGGGGCCTTTAATTTCAGAATTTACACTTTAATTGGGCCATCTGGCACCTTGATTTGGCATCTTTTAGAAGGGGGAAACCGCTTTACTTTTTTCTTCTACTCTCTCTTTCTCTCTTTGCACTTGGGGGGGGGGGGGGCATTAGCGAGGTCGCTATTGCCCCCTAGGCTTCTTTCTATTTTTTTATTTTTCTTCATCTTTTACCCCTTCTGGGGAGCTTAGCTTACACTACCATTTTTTGATTTCCTCTTTTGACTACCTCTGTCCGGCTCTCTTGACCGACTCTTTACCAGCCTCTTCTCTCTCTATTTGATTTGGCTTCCACCTTGCTCTTGCCTTGGCTTGTGCTCCCGCTGCTCCCTCTCTCTATTTGGTTTGGACCCCGCTGCTCCCTCTCTCTTTTTTGCTCACATGAAACCTCCCCTACCCCATGGCATTAGAGATGTCGCTATATGGGGGGGGGGGGGGGGGGGGGGGGGGGGGGGGTGGGCGTGGGGGGGGAGGGGGAGGGGGTCCCTTCAAAAATGGGGTGGGGCTGTTGCCCGTGGGAACTGATCGCCCTTGGAACCGCCATGCCATGTCATCATCTATGGCCAGCGTGCACCACCAACGCAGGGCCGTCACCAGACACAACTCTCAAAACCGCCCCATCTCCGTCCACGCAAGGCTGTGCGCCGCCCGGCAACGTTAACCCGCAGCACCCATAAGGGCCCGCCATCATCACGAACAGGGAGCTCCCCATTTCTCTCTTTGATGACCCATCGGAGGGCACCACTTGGTTTATATAGACCAGACTGTCAGGGCCGCCTTGAGCATGTGGAGTTAAACTCCCCTGCCACGTGGTAGCTTGTGGAGGCCTCACCCCTTGACTCCCCTTCGAATCCCCATTGTAAGCCTCAAAAAATCTCCTTTTTTTTGCCACTTTCCAATAGGTGTAACTTGTTGCTCCCATGCCTAATACCCGAGCCATAAGACCTGGCCAAAAGCTTGCATTACCAGCTTGGATCTATGTAATCCTTGTTGCCTCTTGACTTTCCCAGGCCCGCCCAACAAGGCTGCCAAAACACAAGAAAACCATCTGTAAGCACCCCTCAAAGAACAGTCCCCAACTTTGACCTGTGGTATCTTGCTAACCAGGAACCCGATTGACGAGTTGTCAATTTGTGCTAGTTCCACATGATGCATACTATCTTCGGGAACCTTGGTGAGGCCAAAAAGATTCCAGATGGCACATCTCTTGATGCACGCAAGTGGGCTCAAACCCGGCCCCCGAAAAAATTCAATTGGCCAACCAGAGCTCCAATTAATAATACGAGAAGATAGGAACGCTCCATAACTCGGGCTTTATGCATGCATCCCCTAACATTAGCCTGGGCCACTTGTCCCTAGCTGCCCTTCCCGTCGGGGATTTGCTACACACTCTATCTTTGAACTGCCATATCTTGAGTACCGGGGCTCCGTTTAACGAGCCTTATGGACCAGCTTCTAGAACACGTCGAACACTTCATTTTAGAGCACTGACTCAACACTTCGTACACCTTCATCTGCTATCCCATTTGGACCATCCCACAACCATGTTGGCCTAAAAAACGGCCTTGAGCATATATTCCCGCTTCCCTTTGGCTGCCCAGGACCTTGGTACCTGCCCTAGACTTCTGCACTGCACCTGCCTGCTGTCTCTACCTGGCATAGACCATTTCCAAGCTTGGACCAACTTTGGCTGCACCATCATTGCCCAGCCCCCTCGTCAAACATTTATGTTCGACCAAAAGCATATGTACAAAACTTTAAAATTGGCACACCACTCTCACAACTGAAAGCATTTGCAAAAATTGCAACCCTATGTACAAGCTATGTACAAAAGCTTCATCTTCTCTCGCACACCACAGGCTTTAGGTGGGTTGCCCACCCCCCTTGACTACAATTTGATGCACCTCAGGCATTAGATCCCTCTCAAAATACAGTTTGAGTCGTACACCATTCACCCTGTTCCTAAGAAGCTTTTTGCCCTTACCAACTGATAGGTCCCATTCGGAAAGGTCTTTTGCACTTTATACGAACCTGTCCATTTCTTCTTAGACTTGAAATTCTCATACTTCATCACCCAACTCCCTTTTTGCATCTCTCTACCCAGAAAATTTGGTTTGGTCTTCCCCACTTGCTCCTCCTGTTGCTTTATATCATGATCCTCTGCTACCTTTCCACCTAACTACAAAACATGCATATGCATTTTGACCTCATCCATAGACCATGGAATGAGCCTCTTATGAAGCCCTCCATAGCATGCTTATTCATCAACTATTTTTGAACCGCCTGGCAGAAAAGACTTTGTAGCATGACCCACCATAGGAAGGCCTTGCAGTCGATGTAAAGATATCTCCAAAGCAACCTTCAACAACATATTTACCAATAGTACAACATCAAGCTCCTGCACTTGGTCATCCTGCTCTTTAGCTTCAAGAACCTGCTCTGCCAAGTCTTCAACCTGTTCACCATAGACTAGGCCAAGCTGATCATCTCCCAACTTTGGAATTTCCACCTCACTTTCACAATCTAACTTCATTTGCCCTTCTAACACCTGCTCTACCGTCACATCATCAGGCAAGCAAGACAAAAATTCACTCCACACTTTGTCTTCATCAAGGTCAGCATTGCTTTCCTCATCTGCACCAAAATCCTCTATAGTGACTCCAAACAGATCTGTATTAATGTTTAGCGAATCCTCCTCGCTTTCCTCTTCCTCTGTGCTATTGTAGCCTTCATCATAGCCCGTCTATGTCTCGTACTCGTAGCTCGTCATGTCGCCCTCATCTTTAACTGCCATAGGACGAGAACTGCTCTCCTTGGTCTTCAAATCAAGCACAATCTGCCTTCCCCTCTCTTTGTCAGGTAAGGTGAACACTTTGCTCTCCCAATCTTGCTTAGCACCTATTGCCAAAAGCCATGGCCTACCCAAAATGATCGGCTAAGCATTATCTCCTGCCTTCATCACAAACAAGTCTATCAGGTACTCTATGCCCATCACCTTGAGCTTCACATCCTGAGCCACACCCAAACATCTGGCCTTAGTATGGTTAGCCATCCTCATGCACACATTCGACTTGACTACTGCCTTGACTCCTGTCTCTTTCATGGCTACTTCCGTCATGACACAAACCTGTACTCCACCGTCTATGTAGGCCTGTACCTGCATCCTTTTTTCTATAATAGCATCCACCAGCGGAAGAACATCAGTGGGGTTACCTACCCTCAAAGCCATATTTCGCACTACTTACACATTCCCCTTAGCTCTTGGTAGCCTGATGCTAACACTTGTGGACCATTGTCTCCTTAACTTTGGATTTAAAGCTAACAACTGACCAAAAGTAATGTTTGCTTTTTGATTTTGAACATCACTTACCAAATTGTACTCGGGATAGCCACACACTAACTGAAAATCCGCCTATTTTATTTTGCTATGCCTCCTTCTTTTGCTAGGCTTGGGCTGCTCTCCACCTTCATACACCTTTTCTTTGCCTTTGCGAGCTCTAGTTTCCCGCTTTGTCTCTGTCTCCCTCTCAACGCTCGCTCTCTTATTGGCCAAAATCTTGACATCCTGCTTATCCACCCCGATAATATTCACTCTTGGGACTTAGCCTCCATTTGGCAAAGCTGGCTACACAGGATTCTCCACCATTTACTCTCTTGGACCATCGAATTTCCCTTGCCCTCAAACTCTACCAAACAACGGGTAAATGCCTCCTCTCTCTCTCTCTCTCTCTCTCTCTCTCTCTCTCTCTCTCTCTCTCTCTCTCTCTCTCTCTCTCTCTCTCTCTCTCTCTCTCTCTCTCTCTCTCTCTCTCTCTCTCTCTCTCTCTCTCTCTCTCTCTCTGACAATCAGGTGCATAATTCCCCTCTTCTCCACAATTGTAGCACCTACCTGGCAGCAGCCTTGCCTTGCCCCTTGCTCCTCTTGGCTGTCCTCTGTCTATGACACTGAGCCACAACTCCTGCATTTGCTCGGACAAATCTTGTACTGTGCATACCCAATTTTGTGGCACAACAGCTACACCTCGGTTTCCATGATTTTCTTCGTGCATAGCCTCCCTCGGACTCTACGTTTGAACATGGGCCATTGTCTCATAGCTTGACACACCCTGCTCTATATTCTTCTTTATCTTTCTACTCTTCGACCGTGCAATGGCTATCGCATCATTGTAATTTTATGGGCTCTCAAAATCAACCTTTTCTCTCACCTTAGGATACAGACACGCCATAAACTTATCCACCTTGAAGTAGTCTCTGTTAGCCAATTACATGGCTATCGCTAGTTCTGCCCAGCACTCTTCAAAATGACCCAAAAATAGATTGAACTCTTCACTTACATCTTGCTTAAGTGCTTTCAGCTTTGCATCCATCTCGACTGGGGACGCCTCCTTGCGGAAGTCGTGAACAAACCTCGCCCGTAGAGCTGGTCATGCTTGCCTCGGCTCGCCTTCCAATGCTTCATACCATGCTTTAGCTTTACCACGCATCACCAAAGGAAAAGTCTGCATCTTGCTATCCTCGCTCGGCATACGCAACAATAGCATATACAGCTCAAAATCTGACATCCACTCGTTAGGGCCTTCTTCACCTGTGAAAATCGGTCCATAGCTTCTACTGCCATGACTTCCAACAGGAAAAACTGCTTATCAGCGATCAACTAGGAGCAATCAACACGCTCTTTAGTGGGGGACACCAGAAGATGGAGAGGGGGAATGGGGGAACACGCCTCGCACAAACACAGGGGCCTTTCTATAGCTCAGGGTATCCACAGCACCCCTGTCCTCTCGAAAAACACCTTACAATCACACTTTACACTAGCAGACCACCGCCTGCCCAATTTCCACTGTTCACACACTCCACAAACCCACCACACAAAGCACACCTGCTACCACGGTCTATCTCCACCTTACACATGCTAAAAGCCACTCAATTTCACTCTCACACAAAACACCGTCGGTCCGGGGGGGGCACACACATCCACACTGCCGGCACCGAGGGGCAACATGAAAGCAGGAGAAAGAGAAGCGGGAAAGGGGAAACAACAGCAATAGGGGGCAACGGTGGCTTGATTGTACTTCAAAAGGCATGTACACTGGTTTGCACTGCCATCACCATGGCCATTTTCAAGAAAAAAAGCACAAAGGGGTTGATCTATCAGAGAACTCTGCTTTGCAGGCTTCAAAACGGCACAAAAAAGCATCAGCTATGGCCAGCATGTGCCACTAGCGCAGGGCCGTCGTCGAATACAACTCTCAAAACTCGCCCCATCTCCATCCACACAGGGCTGTGTGCCGCTCGGCAACGTCAACTCGCAGCGCCTATAAGGGCCGGCCATCACCACGAACAGGGAGCTCCCCCTTTCTCTCTTCGATGACCCATTGGAGGGCGCCGCTTGGCTTATATAGACCAGACTGTGCGTCCACTCTAAAGGTTCTAAGGACTCTTTTGAAAAAGGTTCCGAAATGCATTCTGTATCCTCAATAACTCTTTCTAGAATATATTCTTCCCGTTTAGGCTTCCACAATTGGATTCCCCACATATCCATAACTCCTTTGGTTTACCTAGCTAGGCTGGAAGTTTCGACCCTACTAATGTAGCATAATCAAATTCCTCTATCGGGGTTTGGTCCACATATTTGTAGCTATGGTCTTTAAGGTTTATTCTCGTAGTGGTTCCCATGTGTCTGAGGTATATATGATTATAGCCCCAATCTTGGACCATCTTTAATTGTCACATGAATGGTCGTCCATGTATTTTGTCATAGTTATTCTTCTTGCCAAAATCCACTATTGCAAAGGTATGCTTGTACTCAATTCCGCAAGAGGTAACAACTACCTTTTCTAGGAGCCCTATGGGTGTCTCCATATAACCATGAGCAAGTTGCAACTTCATCCTCGTGGTTCTCAAAGCCGGTTTCCCCCATTTCTTCCATACATCCTTTGTTGTGATGGCTACACCAGCTCCACTGTCAAGAATTTCCATGGTGGTGACACCTTCTAATTCAACTGGGAGCGTGGTATTTCCATCTTCCCCTTCACAGTATTCTCCTACCTTGTTTAAGGGTAATGGTTACATGTTTAGTTGAGGTTTTTGTAATTCTTTGATTCCTTCCTGCATTCGTGAATTCGGATCTTTTACCCCAAACTTTTTTGGACATTTTCCTACTGTAGTCCACATATGAGGTCTTATTCTGAGCAGCTTGGCGAGAGTAATGGTACACGTTACTGGAGTAGACAAGATGGTTAGCAACCCCTAGGAGTCCATCCCCTTCCTTGCAAAGAGTTTCTGTGATGGTACAACTTTCCACATCCAGATTTGCTTCATACTCTCCCATATAAGAGGGCAAAGTTCTCAGAGACATAGGTTGTCTATCCCAAGATCTCACGGATCCCTTGTCTCCCCAATACGAGTGCATCTCTAGATATGCGTGAGGTCCTGTCTTAAATTCTTCAATAGGAGGAAGAAAGACATCTCCTCCCATACTGGTTTTGTTAACCCTTTGGCTTAATTCATTAGCCTCATTGGCTTCTCTTATTTGCCTCCAAAGATCATTCAAGCCTTCGTCCCCTTCATAAATTTCCAGTATGATAGGTTGAAACCTTCAGACTTTTGATCTATTGTGTTTCATCACTATCCAGGGTTTTTAATTGATTTTTTTGGTTTCAACTGAATTTCTGAAGTAACAGCTCTCCTTTCAAATTCATGTGCTACAAGGGTTCTCGGTATTGATACTGGGAGTCCTACCCACTCCTCTTGTTTTCTTGCAGTTGGCTCTAGTAGGGTTTGGGCTGTTTGGATCATCTTTGGACACATTTCCAGTCTTTGTTTTTCTAGCTCTGCATAGGGATACGTCATCCATCTTTGTTCTTGCGTTTGGTTGATTTTAAGCCTTGATTCATAGGCTTCAAGAGTGCGTCTAGATATTCATTTACTTTCTTGACTAGCACAAATCCTCCTGATCCCGCACTTTTTGATTCCCTTTTCTCCTGAGGCTCTATGTCATTTGGAGTTTCTGGTTTTTGAACAGTTTGTCTTTCAAGTTTTTATAATCTGTCTTTGGGTTGTTTTAATTTTCCCACTAGGACAGTTTGTTCTCTTTCTTTCCTAACTTCCACGCGTGCTTTCCTAGACTTCCATGTGTTTTGTTGGCTTTTTCATTCGATGCTAGGTGCTTTCAATCTTGGTTCTTCGATTATGGATTCCCCTTTCTCTTTTTGAGCTTGAGCTTGTGTGATAATCTGTATAGGTACTACTATTTTGTTTTCTGAACCACTGCTTGAAGGGATTGCCTCCAAGATGTTTAAAGTTGTTTTAACTGCTTTGTTTGGATTTTTTGGACAATCGGAGATCAAATGATTGATATCGCAGTCTGGACAATACGCATTAACTCGGACAATTTCCGTATGAGGACATTCTTTCATGAGGTGGTCGCCCCCACACTTATAGCATGGTCCCAATGATTTTCATGGCACTCCTTGAACTCCCCTTTGTTGGTAAGCAGATCTCGGTCCACTGAAACCCCCATTGACTATGAACAACAATGTTCTCTCGTCCAAATTATATCTACTTTCTCTTGCAGCATGTGCCACTGTTGGTGGTCCAACATTGCCGATCATGCTCCATGGTCCTGACGCTCTGAGCTCTTTTGGTGGGTAGTATGCAGGACAAGCCATAGTTCCACTTGGCTCTTTGTAATATACATGTACAGGCATTAAGACTCGTTCCTCTGGTTCTTCCACAGTAGGCGAATACCTCACACCTATCGGTCTTGCTCCTGGGAGTGGTGTTTGTTGCGCCAAAACTGGCTGTGGTCTTTCAACCCCAACTGGTCTAGTCAAATTCCTTGTTGTATATCTAGGCATCGGTGGTATTTGAAGCGGTGTTACTTGCACCTGGGGAACATACTATCATTCTCGCACATAACCCTTATTGTAATAGCACTCTTCAGTCACGTAATTTTCCCATTTTTGTTCGACAGTGTACCACTTTAATTGCTTAGCATGTGGCTTAGGAAATGGGCTAATCCTCTTCAGCACCTCCTCTATGGGTCGCTCTTGATTTACCCATGGTTTGCTTGGTTGTGCTAATTTCATGGACTTAGTTCCACTTTGTTGAGATGAATCATCTTCTCCATCTCTTAGATCTCCATCCTTGTAGATCGCACAATTATCTACCAGGTATAAAGCCTCTCTGGTTAACTCATTCATAGTGGGGCTTTTCTTAATATGCAAATCCTTTTGAAGATTTGTATTTCTCAATCCCTGGATAAATATCAACATGAGTCTGGATTGAGTAGGTAATTTTTCCATTGGGAAATATTTACGTATCGTTTCAACCGTAAGATTGCCTTCCTGACAGATTCTCTCTCTTTCTGCTTGAACTTATGGATTTGAGAGATAGTATTGTGGGCTATCCCTCTTTGAGAGAATTCCTCCACAAATTCGTTAAGGGATGGTCTCAAAATTCCATCTTTCAACAGAATCAAACCAGGTGACGGCATCTTCCTCCAAGGTGAGTCCAAATT
Source organism: Adiantum capillus-veneris (assembly GCF_014529385.1). Classification (NCBI taxonomy): domain Eukaryota; kingdom Viridiplantae; phylum Streptophyta; class Polypodiopsida; order Polypodiales; family Pteridaceae; genus Adiantum; species Adiantum capillus-veneris. The sequence continues at coordinate 1,450,651 of NC_140940.1, read as the reverse complement.
CAGCAAACTGTGTATCGAAGTCCCTAACCTCTTTTGCTCGGATCACTCTCAAGAACATTGCCACGTGGTCTCTAGGGTCTCTTTCCCCTGAATATTTCTTGTTAACCAATTTCTGGACTTGAGAAGGTCTAACACATGTGTGGTCTACCAACCTGATTGTGGAATCCCCTCGTCCCTCTCCCCTTACAGGTTCTCGTTCATGTCTCGATCTGTCGTCAAATAAGTGGTTTCGCTGCAAATCTTCTTTCCGTCTTGATTATTTCCATATAGGGGAATCCTGCCATGGTCGGCATCATTGTTGGTCCCTTGCTCTCCTTGCAATAAGAGTAAGAATACTCGAGCATTGGTGATACTATAGGGGTCACATATGACCCGTTTGTAATAGGGACTTTTCATCTATAGAACTCCTGCTCCCTTATTACTGTCGATCTCAACCAAGATTGCAACATTTCAGGATTTGGGTTGAGATATGAAGGGAAAAGTGGTGTTTCAACCACTCTAGCTTGTCTAGTTGGAAATCTGGTCGTATCCTCTACTTCCTCAAAGGGATTTGTAGACTTGCTAGGGGTAGGGTTTAGTCCTTGAGTTGCTGGAATTACTCCAGTGATTCTCTATCAGCACATACTCCCGTCCATATTTGTCAGCATATATTATGAGACTCCCTTCACATGATTCATACGAGAACAATTATAAAGTCTTTTTTGTGCTTAACTCAAAGGCATAAGATGCTAGACACCGGAAATATGTTTTGACTCTCCTATTTAGGTACTCATAGATTCCTACCATTCCTTGATTAGCCACTACTTTAGTCACCTTCTTGTCAAACACTAGGGTGGCATTAGGAAGATCTATCCGAGGAGGTATTTCGGTGATTTCAGAAACCATCTACCCTTTTGCAACATTGTCCCATATTTTTTATAGTTCTTCCTTAACAATGAGGTAAGGTATTCCCTCATCATCACGGAATCTATCCCCATCATCATAAACTAGAAGGGTGTCCACTTCTTTTGCTGGTTTTTCCTCAATACATATGCTGTTACGTCCCCTTTCATCAGCATATACTAGAGCCCCATGAGCATTTTGTCCTTCTAAGTAAAGGGTTGTAAACCTCATTGTCCGAATGGGGTCCTTAGAGGTGCTACCTCCTCCCACTTGGCTTGGTCGATTAACAGTGGTGTTTTGGTTAGCCATGAGGTAAATAGATTGCTCTAAAGAGGTGGCGGTCCCACTACCATCTTATATAATTAGTGCTAGTGGATCTATTGTTGCTTGGGTCACACTCTTTTTAGTAGACACTAAGATGACATGATCTCCTTGTGATCTCTGGTCTCTTTGGAGATTTCTTCCTGATCTTAAATACATCAATTCCTTAACACACATAAATCCAAACCTTTTACCTCAAAAGCTTGCTCTGTCGTTCCTTACTCAGGCCAGTCTTTCAGCTCTCCAATTGGTTGACTGATTGTACTTCCGATTGTTCTTGACTTGCTGGACCTTGTTGATGGCTATCTATATCTATACAAAACTTTAGACTCTGCAAATCTTTGTCAAATAGTGATTCTCACTTCAGTAATATTCAGTGTTGATTAGTAAGACCGTGCAGGTACTTTTTGTCCAAAGTTTTTTTATGGAGGGTTGGTTCCCCATTTATGTTCTTCCCACTAATTTGACTTTTAAAATGGGTTGCTAGAGTCAATTGAAACACTCTGGTAGGCTCAATCCAACCAAATGGGCTCTAAGTCTGGCCCTTAGACATTATACGCGTATAATGTCTGTCTGGAAAAAATGAGAAGATTTCTTCTCCAGATATTCTCTACCATGCAAGCAACTCTCAGCAGCTTTCAAAATTGAATTTGAACCAATTTTGTGCACGATATAATCAATTCCAACTTGACTCTGGCCCAATTTTTGTTCTTTGGCACTTACTGGCCCAAATATGCTCCAAATTCCGTGAAATTTTGGCTATTGGATTCTAAGGCCCCTTAGAATACTAGGGTAGCCCACCACTCAAGCAACTCACAGCTACTTTCAAAATTGAATTTGAACCAATTTTGTGAAAGGTATAGCCAAATTGGGTGTGCAGAATATCTGGACTCTTTCTTGGTCTTTCAAGCTCAGAATTTGGTCCACATGCAATGAAAGTTAGGCTATGGACTCCTGTAATGCTCTACGACACTCACTTGTACACCCTCATACCATTGGGCCACACCATAGTAATTGACATTTAACGCGATGACAAAGGGGACATTCAATATTTGTTTGAGAAGTAGTTTCCTGCTGGGCAAGAGAGGACAACAATGTCGGGCTTAGAACATCACAACAATGGAGGGGACAAGATAATTACAACTCATAGCATGGGAGTACATTTTTTGTTGAAGAGGGCACCTTGATTTGAGGATAGTAGATTCAAAGCAACAATAGGAAGGACTAGAGGTGATGGAAGCCTGCATACTCAAGCTCAAGTGGCTGACTACATGAGTGTACTGCACGATGGAAGAAGGTAGAAGCTGCTTCTTCATAATTTCGTTAGTATTGAAAGTGTACGGGTAGTAGTGAGTCTTTTTAGGGTGCGCACGGGGGGGGGGGGGGGGGGGGGGGGGGGCGGCTAAAAGTTTAAGGCGGAATCCCGAGGTGGACGAAACCCATGCAGCACGAAAATCGGGGCGAAACGAAACCCGGACATACAAAAAAGCACGCCTCTCGCCACTTGCTTTTGGACCCAGGACCTCGCAGCCTGGATTTTGTGACACATGGGCTAGCCATCTCACCTACGCATGCATGCTGTACCCATGTGTAGTTTTACAACCCTTTATTGTTATCTTACAGGCACTGCATGGGTTTAATTCGTGGCTAGGTTTAATTTTTGAGTTGACATTCACTGCTGCGATCTCCTTGGCCTTCATGCGTGGAGCCCTTGATCCCCTTACCCCCCCTCTTTAATGCTACGAGCTCAAGCGACCCGCCTCTGGCGGGTCTCATTCGCTCTTACCAAGGGGTCATTCCTATATAGTTTGTCAGGCTCACTCATCTAAGTATGTGTGTAGGTAGCTACGCCTTTGATGGATCTCTCTTGCTTTTACCAAAAGGCCAATCCTCAGTTTGTCAACCTCAAACATGTGAGTATGTGTGTACATACCTAAGTGTGTATATAAATGTGTGTGTGTGTGTGTGTGTGTCTATTTTATATATCTCCCCATGAAACATCACATTCTCCCTATCTCTCCCTTGTTGTCAGCCCTCACCACACCATTCTCTCTCTCTCTCTCTCTCTCTCTCTCTCTCTCTCTCTCTCTCTCTCTCTCTCTCTCTCTGTCTCTCTCTCTCTCTCTCTCTCTCTCTCTCTCTCTCTCTCTTATGTGTGTGTGTGTGTGTGTGAGAGAGAGAGAGAGAGAGAGAGAGACTAGGGGATATATATATATATATATCCCCTAGAGAGAGAGAGAGAGACTATGGAAGAGCAAAGTATTGAAATCTCTTTGCTATCATTTAGAGTGGTGGTGTGTATGAGGGAGAGTTACATTTGAGCCACCCCACAACCTCTCTCTCTCTCTCTCTCTCTCTCTCTCTCTCTCTCTCTCTCTCTCTCTCTCTCTCTCTCTCTCTCTCTCTCTCTCTCTCTCTCTCTCTCTCTCTCTCTCTCTCTGCACTCTTAAGCTCCCTCTTGAGGGCCACCTGCCCCCTTGAAGTATGCGCCATCCATCACCAAGGCCTGGTAGCAATGTTGGCACAACATAAAACTCGGAACTGATCAACAATCCCATGCACTCGACAATGGCTACAAAATAGGCATGAACATCTGCATACAGTCGATAGTGGCTGGCATGAACAACCACATGGCATGGCATGAGCAACGATGGCATGGGCAATGATGGCTTATAACCAATCCTATGGGAATGGCATTCATATTGCCTATTGTTATCATCACAATGACCACGATGTCTATCACCATTTATCGAATGGCAATCACTTTGGATATTACAACCCTTAGTTGCATATAGGAAATGATGGTTACTAAACAGTGTTGGCAACAAAGGCGTGCATGAACAAAAGGCGGCATTGGCAGCGTGGCAATGAATAGAACAAATGCTATGCATTGGCAGACATATAAAACTTGAAGATTCCCATTTCAATACTAAGACTGTCCCTCAATTTGACAGAAAAGCAAGCACTCTCCCAGTTGCTTTAAAAGGTCTCCGAGCATATTGGACTTCAATGTTGTCTAAGATTAAGACATCCCTAGAATCGCCCAGATTGCCACGAAATCACAACACTCTCCTCTTGAAGCATTGCCAAACAACCCAATATTATCTCCTTGGGAAATGGAAACCCATTCGCAAAGGTGATTGTATTATTTTGATCATTGCGGGCATCATGTCACCCTATTTATGCAACCACCATGCTATTGAACCATACTTTTTTGCCTCTTCTCTTGTCCAACTTGATTGCTAGAAGTGAGCGTTATATGTCCTTGGTTTGGAAAGTAGATTGCCATCCTCGACCAATTGCATAAGTGGCATCATCACCCTCTCCCAATATTCTAACATACACCAGACCACACTTTTCTAGCTTATCCAAAAACTCAAGATATGCATTCTTTCATAGACTAAATGGCCCAGAATAATAGGTGTCTCCCCATCATTAGCAGGCTTTGCTTCACAAAAAAATAACATTCTAGAGGGGATTTTCTGGTTGGAGGGAGACTCGTTTGAGACAAAAATGTGACCGATCACATTGGTGAGGGGGGCAGCACTGCCACATAAGGTAGTTTAGGGTGACCAAATGCCCCCCACGGCTCTTCAATTTCTTGCAGGTAGGTGTCCCTGACCGATGACTACTTTCCCCATGTGGTAATGCCTAAATTCAGGCCTCCATAATAGAGTAGAAAGATAAGAGAGAGTGTGAGAGACCTTTCTACATCAGCTTGCAAGATAGTGAGCATGTTTACAAAATCACATTAGCCCTAGACTAACCATCTCAACATGTATTTTTTTGCACATATCTTTGAGATGCAAACATAAGGAGATTACAATGGAGCACTCACTTTGCCTCCTCTTAACAAAACCTTGAGCTTCCTCACCGGTCTTGTGCTCAACATATCATACAATAGATGCATTCCAACATACAACATCCTAAACATGAACATCATCTGTGTGAATGCATCATAGGTGTGCATGATCCACAACCAAAGCATTGGAACACTCAATTTGCCTCCTCTTAACAAAACTCTTGATCTTCCTTTGTTTTGTGTTGGGCATATAATGCAATAGATGCATTCCAACATACAACATTCTAAACATGAAGATCATCCGTGTGAATGCACCATAGGTGTGCATGAAGATCATCTTTTTGAATGCACCATAGGTTTTTATGAAGATCATTTGTGCCAATACACCATAGGTGTGCATGTCAACCAAAGCATTGCTAAGCAAAACTTGTTTTCCGGAATCCTTGGCTACAATGGAACCACTAATTGGTTTGGCCATGTCAGCTTCTCAAGATGCAAGCATAGGAGATTGCATTTGGAGTGAAGCCTTTGCTTCGCATCTTATGTAAAAATTCAAATGCTTTTGTGCCCTGCCTATGATGGTGCATGCCTTGCACAATGAGTACATTATAGGAGATGAAAATTCCGACCACAAAAAGAACAACCATGTAAGTGTAAAGTGTATTGTTCATTGATGCAATTGTATAGTTCCCCCTGATGTTATTAGTGTACTTTGGTCCTCATCTAGAAGATTTGAGTGACTAAATGCATGGAGGATGTTGAATAGAAGTGATCACATCTAGAGTGTTGATCTTCTGTTTCAACCATTGAGGGCCATACATACATACAAAGGAGTAACATGATGTGTCATGCTATACATTGTTTACATAGTAGGATCAAACTAAACTATGGCACCAAACTAATAGGAGTAGTTGGCATTGTCTTGTCCTTATCTACCCTAAGCGTCCAAAGTCGGGCCATTCTTTTAGGCACCTCATATTGCAACAACTCTTTTCCAAATGACACACAACAAATCAACATTCCGTTCCCATGCACACACACACTCAACGCTCCAAAAAATGCCTCTTGCTCGGTTGCCATATAGTCTTGTAACTTTCTCTAGTCACAGGTTGAGAGAGAGAGAGAGAGAGAGAGAGAGAGAGAGAGAGAGAGAGAGAGAGAGAGAGAGAGAGATGTAATTCATGATAGAGGGAAGACGGCATGGGGTTGCTCTCTGGCAAGCATAGCAATCATCAAGGACAAAGGTTATTGGGGCAAGTGGGGCAGAGGGGCTAGTTGAAGGTGGTCGGGGTCATGAAGGGACCCAATCATTATAGTGCGGTAGTTGTTTACATTATTTACATCCTCTCCTTTATGCAAAGGCTTAACCCAATTAGTACTCCAATCATAAGGCATACCACGTTGAAGTGCAAGGTTGAACATATCACACATCCACTCATGAATAATCTCCGGCTTGACACCTTGAAGATCTCCCGCTTTGCGAGTGGCCAACTTTTCAAGCCCACCGCACACATCCTCAATAGTAAAAAAAGAGGGCATACATGGGAGTGAGCCATAAAATAGAATTTTCTCAGCGTTTGCTTGCTCATATAATTGCCTGCAGTGTGTGTACATATCCAGAAGACTAATTTACCAAAACTCTCAACCCGCTTGCCCCTCAAGTTTCTCCAAAATCTTCCACATGCATGTGCCTTTTCTTGGACTTGAAAAAGTTGCTGCTTTACTTTCCATCTTCTTCTCTTCTTTTGAATCAATGCCTTATATGTATGCAAATGACTTTGATAGGTGTCTTTGTCCATAGTTGCATCAAGCTTTATCAAGGACTTTCGAACATCTTAACATTCTTTATCAAACCACCTTTTGCGTAATTTAGGCCACTTGTATTCTGGGGCACATAGAGAGAAAGAGCGAGATGTAGAGTAGGTATAAGCTTTAAATATTCAACCAATACCTTGTGCAAGCTCAAAGCGAGAGCATAGCTATTGCAACTTGCACAGAACCCATGACAAGAAATGGTTCAGCTCATCTGGAAAATCAGACACGTGAGGAAAGAATATAATAGAAAGTACAAAAGGATAAACAGTTAAACATTTTTCTTTTCACCCTTTCTTTTCCTTTAGCTCCCGAAAGAGTATTTCCATGTGATTATCTATCTTTGTTGATACTATGGAGATGCTTTATGGCAAAGCATTCTTCGGCACAAGAATAAATAACTTTCTTGAAAGCTTCCCATTTAGTTTCCAATGGTGCATCATATTAAAGCTTTGTCATCCATAATTTTTGCTCAACCATTTCAATGTACATTGGTGCCCATTTGAAATTCATACATAGTGATAATTTCTCTTTCCTTTGGCTGAGATTATCATGCTTAGTTGCTTCTCCACATGAAAGGTCAATACATAAGGTGCGATGGTCGGATTTCGGGGTCCATTGGACAAACATAAAACTCTTTATGCGATACATGATGGCTTCGGAGAGTAGCATATAGTCAATCACACTGTCCCCATTATGTCTCCTACATGTAAATCCATTGGTTCCACTCCACAAAGATACACCATTGGCAATGAACATACCCGTGCTATTACACATGTGTAAAAGTAACTTTCCATAGTGATCCGGCTCTTTCTCATCCATTGAAGTACGATCATACAAGTGAACTTCCTCCAACTCCCTTGAAATGTATGGCATATCAAATTGTTATCATGTTGTAATGTTTTTGTGCGAGCATTCATATCCCCAAATACAATAACATCACCTTCAACTTTGAAATAAGTAATGTTCTCTTCTAAATAAAAAATGACCGATCTCTATCCATGCAAGCATAAAAGGGGGAATCATGATGAGGAATGTAGCAACCGACTACAAAAATGTGTGCTACTTTTGGTGTCATAATTTTCAGCCATACATAACGTTTGTACTTGTCATCTTTCACAATTAATACAAAATCTTCCAATCCTTTCTTAACCATACATGCTACCCCTCCTTGTCCTCTTCATTGTTTGAGATTCTTTGACCACATCAATGAATGTACATTGTAATCCTCCAAGCCGTTAATCCTTCGTGTATCATGCTCCCAAGTTTCAACAAGAAGTACAACATCGACTTTGCTTGTTAGTTCATCAATGCCAACCTCCGGATTCCATGGGTATCCATTACAATTCCAAAAGCATATTTTCAATTGTAACTCGGTCTCATAGGTCACACATCCCTATTTTCTTGAGGAACTTGTCTCCTCCTTAGACATATTTTCTTCATGAGAGAGCTCTTTGTTTTCCTTATTCTTTTCCTCATATGCCTTGCGACACATATTTTTCTTAATAGTGCGATCTTCACATATAAAACATTTTGTATCCCTCAAATAGATCCAAATATTATCAAGGATAATCTTTTGCTTGGTCTCATCTGGCATGGTGCATACAATTGGCCGTCCTCCCGAGCGAGGAGCTCCTTGCTTCCCCACTATTTGGGCTCCATAGACCCATAACTCCGGACATGCCAAAGTGGGTTTCGAAGAAATCTTTGATAACAATGGCAAGAGAAGGAGGTGTCTCTAACTTCTCTTCAGGAATTCCACGAATAACAATGTTCTTGGAACGTTGCTCCCATTCCTTCAACTCCTCCACATCCACATTCTCAACATTCTTTGTTTGAACCATAGCTTGCACGAGTGAGGAATTATCTACCACATACATCAGCCCAAGACTTGTTTGTGCATACATTTTTCATGTCGCATACATCCCAGCTCATGGTGTCAAATTTCTCCTCTTTCAATACATGGTCATGCTCTACTTTGCTCAACCGCTCCTTCAAAGCATCCAAGTCCAAAAGAGAGCGTTTACATTCCTTGACTTCCTCTTCAAGTTGCATCAAGCGTGTTGTTTGTATCTCAAGTGTCCTCTTGAGATTCTCATTCTCAACCACAAGTACCCTTAGTGTGCCATTCTCCATTGCAAGTGCTCGTAAGTCTTAGCCTTGTTTGTTTATGTCTCTTGCAATGATACCAAGTATGCCATGATCATGGTTTTTGATGTCGTTGGTTGGGTTGTTGTGTTGCTATCTCCACACTTAGGAGATTTTGGATCATTTTCCACAATGGTTGTGGACCTTGTTGAAGAAGAAGAAGAACCTTTGCGAGTGCCGGAAGACATTGTATGTAAAAAAAGAGATGAGAGTCAATTTTCCTGAACCTGTTCACTTCAGAATGCTGCTACAGAAATGCCTTCCATAACTCTAAAAATTTACATCTTTACATGAATGTGTAGAGGGCTTCATGCTCTTTGATTGAGGCTATAGATCACCCAAACCGGAGTTCAGATGAAGAAGTTATGATCAAAAGAGTGAACTGATGTCTACTAGATCAAAAAACGGCTACGGCTTTTGTTGGGGGGAGAGAGAGAGAGAGAGAGAGAGAGAGAGAGAGAGAGAGAGTCTATAACTCTTGAGCACTACCAAAGAAGAGAGAGAAGCAATGGGGGACCTAGCTTGCAAGACTTTTAAATAGAAAAGGTATTCAATTCTGAGAGGGAGATAGAGATAGAGATAGAGAGAGAGAGACCTTGTTGGAGGGCCGAAGGTTGCATATGCAACCACGTATCCTCCTAAGAAATGAACACATCTTCATCTCCCTCCAGTGTGAGCTTAGATCCCTCTTCATCTTCAACACATGTTGTGCTAGGAGCACGCTTCATGAGCCTCAGTGCCGCCAACCTTACCATGTTATCCCCCACATCATCTTCGGTGCACATCTTGTGCGGCTAGCCCATGTGCATTGTCCTTGGTGCAGGGCTTGCCAAGAAAATCCACATGTTAGCATAGTGCAACTCATTCACAATTCTACATCCAATGCCACATGGCGACCTATTGCTGCAAGGTGTTGGCCCCACTATTGCTCCACTTCTCTTCTCTTGTGGCTTCTCGCTGGTAAGAATGTTGTAGATGTGATGTCCTGAACATGGCTACTTCAGATGTAATGCCACAGTAAATAAACAACGATGTCACAAAAAGGGCGGATGGAATTGACAAACGAGCATTAAGGGTGGTGCTAGTTCTATTAAACAACACAAAATAGTTACAAAAAATCAAAGCACACTTTGTCATCAAAGTTTTGTGCGTTGTACATGGTACGAGAAGTTGGGCTTATTGATGGCAACAGGAAAATTGATAGCCCAACACACACGGGTTGAAACTTTTGACTGCTTCTCCGTGGCTACTCACACCCCTGAGCCATTAGAGACTTCTACAATTGGTCCCCTCCTCTTGAGCAAGGACTCTGTGTGTGTGTGTGTGTGTGTGTGTGTGTGTGTCTTCACTTCCAAGCAGCCCCACTACTTCCCCCCACTCGGACCTAACAACTCTTCAAAATCTTCTCTCTTGCAGACTGTCCTCTCGACATACACCATCACGTGAGGCTGAACATCCCTCTTGCTGAGCAATGTGGAGTGCTTCAATGTGGTTTTCCTTAATAGAGTAGAAAGATAATCATGGGCGTACGTGAGGCAGAAGAAGCATCGAATGTCAATAATTCTATTCTTTGAGATGTGGCTCGATACTCTCGCACTTGCCTTCAGTTAGTAGCTTGATGGTTTTGGAATTGTCGCCCTTTGCAATAGTAGCTTGGGTCACCATCAAGATATTGGCATGTAGAGAGTGCCACAAAGCTGGATTTTGGATATTTCTCAGCACCATCCGGCCTTAGGCCAACCAAGGTGGCACTCTACAATCTTTCCACTATAATGTGCATTGTTAGTCGTCCACTCAATTCAGTGTCTTTGCGGCACCACTAATTGCAATAGTATTGGCTTATGTGGAGCACAAAGAGGATTTGCATGCTAAGGTGGTATGGAGAGAGAGAGAGAGAGAGAGAGAGAGAGTCTATAACTCTTGAGCACTACCTGAGAAGAGAGAGAAGCAATGGGGGGTTTAGCTTGCAAGACTTTTGGATGAAAAAAGTATTAAATGTTGAGATGGAGATAGAGATAGAGAGAGAAACCTTGCTGGAGGGCCGAAGGCTGCATATGCAACCACGTACCCTCCTGAGAAATGAACGCATCTTCATCTCCCTCCAATGTGAGCTTAGATCCCTCTTCATCTTCAACACATGTTGTTCTAGGAGCACACTTCATGAGCCTCAGTGCAGACCTTACCATGTTATCCCCCACATCATCTTCGATGCACATCTTGTGAGGCTAGCCCGTGTGCATTGGCCTTGGTGCAAGGCTTGCCAAGCAAATCTGCATGTCAGCATAGTGCAACTCATTCACAATTCTACATCCAGTGCCACATGGGGACCTATTGCTACAAGGTGCTAGCCCCACTATTGCTCCACCTCTCTTCTCCGGGGCTACTCACTGATAAGAATGTTCTAGATGTGATGTCCTGAACATGTCTACACTAAACTCAAGCAACTGCTAGACGAAACTTCAACATGGGTTTGTGGCCTCATTCAATTTGTGGCCTTATTCAATTTGTGGTGGCAGCGCAACACCTATGGCCACCAATTTTCTCCAAATGATTGATGAAGCCAAACACAATACAAAATTTTGATAGAGGGTTACACATTGGTTTTGTTTATACTTGCTCATGTTGTTGCAATGCCTCTTGCCAAGTTGATGACAACGCTACCTCAAAGGCACAAACTTCAAACAAATCTTTTACTTTGGAAGTTGATGATGCCTAAGGCTGGAAATTAACAATTGTCTACTCTCTGATTTGTGGCTATAGGCTGGTACACTCCGCTCAAGCCTCTTCACGGCAACACCGCAACAGCAAGGAGTTGGTGTCCCTCTCATTAAGCAGTAATGCGGGCTCTCTCTCTCTCTCTCTCTCTCTCTCTCTCTCTCTAGCCACAAATCAGAGAGAGAGAGAGAGAGAGAGAGAGAGAGAGTAGAGGCGATCAAAATTTAACAATTGTCTACTCTCTGATTTGTGGCTATAGGCTGGTACACTCCGCTCAAGCCTCTTCACGGCAACACAGCAACGGCAAGGAGTCGGTGTCCCTCTCATTAAGCAGTAATCCGGGCTCTCTCTCTCTCTCTCTCTCTCTCTCTCTATATATATATATATATATATATGAGATCAAATTTTGACCGGCTCTGCACTCTCTCTCTCCCTCTCTCTCTCTCCCTCTCTTTGGACATGTGTGAAGAGATGATAGCACCAATAGCCAAGCCGTTGGCTGCACAACAAAGCGAGGCAGCCACATAGGCGTCTGCTGAAGATGCCGATGACTCCAGGCCGGCGATCAAAGAGGAAGACACTCTCTGTGCCAAGAGGCAGTATTCGTCTCCCATCGTGACTGCCTCTATGTCTTCCAAACAGAGGCTGATCTTCAGATGATTTTTCTGGGCCCTTGCTCGCCTCCCGGAGGCCCGTCAGTGCTGATGCCAACGATCGTTGCTGACACATGCTTTCTTGAGCCTTGTTGCTACTAGCAAGCATCATCCAACATGCGGGCCTCGCTGCACCTGCCAATGTGGACTTGATCCAGTGTTGAAACTTGAGGCAATGAGCCGTCTTTTGTGGACCTAGTGTCCAATGCCCACTGCTCTTGTACTACAACTTATAATTACCAAAGGATGGGCTTGTCGAGATTTGGTGGGCATTGATGGTGACTGGACCGAGATGCTCACACAAGATGAGCGCACTGATGCAAGCTGAAACAGATTGAGAGGGAAGATGTAGATGAGAAGAAACCACAAACAGGGGTGCATGGATGACCAAAGGTAATTGTGGGCTGCTCTAATCACTTTCCCTCAATTGACGACCATCTCTCCTTTCTCTTTATCTCTCTTATTTGCCTCCTTCCTGCATTGGTCCGGCGGCTGTCCACCTCCTCCTATTTTGCTCTAATAATAATTCACCTCTATAATTTAGGGCATCCTCCCGCCCATCCACTTTGCACCACATGGCAGGTCGGAAATGCCTTCACCCTGCAGGTGGCTGTTCACCTTCTCTACCTCCTCTCGATCAGCCGCTCACAGGCTCCGCTTTCTCTCAATGTGCCACATGGCAGGCCGAAATTGCCTCCTCCATAATAGAGTAGGGTAAAGGAGCCAGTTGTAACACGGGTGCCTTTTAAAAGTCATACACGTCCCAATTTAGAGACATAAAATTTGGAATACACTAAGAATCTTCTTTATGTGTCAACTTGTGATTTGCTGAAAACTGTCCTACTACTGGACCTTGGGTAACTCTGACCCCTAAAAGACCTCAAAATTTAAACTTTCTCAAATTGATTGCCCAAATTAAATCAAAAAATTATCAATCTTGGTATTAACTAATCCACCTTTGCATGAAGAATCTCATGCAATTATTTAAATTCAAATCTAACCAAATTTGCAAAATCCCGCCCAAAATTACATTTTTTTTCTTGAGTGTCTCTAAACGGATGGATATGTTAGTCATGAGGGAACTCAGCTTTTGGCTCAACAATAATTCAGTAGGCTAGTTGGAGTGAAAAGACTCGAAAGCCTCGAAAGACTCTTCAAAGTAGTAGCGCAGCGATCCAATCAAACTCCACTAACCGTTGACGAGGAAACTATGGGCTCTAGCCCAGCTCTGCCCAACTAAGCTCTGCGTGCTGTTTACCTGCGTGAGTATATGGCGAAAACATGGTGGTTGCTTTCATCATTTTTCAATGAATAGAAGTGAATGCCCATCAAAAATGCTCTGCATTCCTCTGCTGTAGCCAAGTAGGTAACGCTTCAGTCTATGAGGGGAGGAGATAGAGCCTTTTCAATTGCTAGCTAGCAAGTCTGGAATTATGGCCAGATCGGCCAGCACAGAAGCGATGTTGAGGTCTCTGTTGTGGTTGTTCAAATGCGAAAGTGTCACACATTGTTGACAAAGAAGGTATGCAAAATTTTATGTGTTCTTTCTATCTTCCTTAGCAAAGCTAACTATATACGCACAAAGAAATAGGTGCACATAGGTGGTGAACATTGTAAAAGAAATGTATACTCCTACTGTTGGAATGCGGTGTGCTTAACCCTAAGTGTCCATGATGTGAATTAGGCTACGGAGGATGGAGCCTTAGCTTAACCATGGTATTGGTGTTACGGTTAGATTAGGGTTAGGCTTACTGCTTTACAATCATTGCTTAGAGAGGTTGTATTCTCCTGTTATTGGTCCATTTTATCATCTACTCTTCCTTGGGTGGTTAGAGGGCTTTCCCATATGAGCCACAAGTTGGGCTTACCTCAACAATCGCCCTCTTCAGTCAAACTTGGAGTTTTACAAAGATTTTTGGTTCATGTGCTCATGTCATGGTGTACCCTTAGGCTAACATGATTCATCTATGTGATACATCATGGCGGTTCAATTTGACTCATCACCATGGTTCAATGTCCCATGATACATCATAGCGGTTCTCAATTGGATTCATCGCTATGGTTCACAAGTGAGACTTAGTAGCTTCACTTAAGACTTAATACAAATTTTCTTCATTCATTCATTCATTCGTGAAGAGATCGTCATGTGTGTCCTCTTCAAAATTGTCTTCATGTCTTTTTTGTTGTCATGTGCCATTGTTGATATTGTCATCTTCATGTGGAGATCTTCATGTTGACATTTTTGTTCTTCATTGATGGTCATTATCTTCATCTTCATTTGATGTCGAATTACTTGATCTTCATAGGTGTCAATGATCCGATTTGTAGAGGATGCGGCCTTTATGGCCGATGGTGTATAGCACACATACATTTCACTCACAATGCTCTTGTGTGTGCTCATGATGATGGGCGGTCTTATTGAAGAGAACTTCTATGGACAATGTCTGGAACCTATGGTTGTTCAAGTGTGATATTGATATTGAATAGAACATTCGCAAATTGTGCACTTGAGCTTATGTGCACGGGAATCACCCCTTATGGGTTTTAGACTGTGGCAAAGGAGAGCCCAAGGTATGAGGCTAGGGCTGTGGGATATGTCCCTTAATAAGGGCTTGATGTAATCCTTGGTGGTGCTACCCCGTGGGAAAGAGGCTTTAGGCAGTAGGTAGTGCGGACAAGCTGGGCAGTTGATTGGGCAGTGGCGTCGGACGTTCGGAAAGATCAGTGTGTGTAGCCGGTCACTACTTGTGCGTAGGCAGAGGGTTGTCGAATGGGGGCTAGGTGTGCTAGTGGCCGGTTAGGGGTTCGTTCATGGATCCGACGTCTCTATTAGGGTGTGTTTGATCGCTTGCTGAGGTCCGCCTTGTGGGCGGTAGCAGATGGGCGTCCTTCTTGGGTGTGGCTACCTCTCTTTGAAACCAAAATGGGGTCTTGTCCCATGTGCTCAACAAAAAAAAAGTGCCTTTTTAAGGGGTTAAGCAATAATGCTCTCCCCCTCCCCTCCCCACACACACATACACACATACATTGTTGAGCTGTAGTTCTGCACTAATTGCAGAGAACAAATGACATGTTGCAGTTCTACACTAATTTCAGAGAGCAAAATGACAAGCTTTGCAAATTAGTCAATGATGCTAGGCTCTTCCAAATGCAAAGGTTAAGGAAAGGTGTTGCTATAGGCTATCTCCACACACAAGTCACACTTCAAATGAGGGCTTTAACAAGGAGCAATTAAAGGATTAAAAGCATGCAAAATCTAAGTTAAGTGAAACGGCTGAATGGAATGAAGATGATTAATTGATTAATCTGTAAGGAGAGAGATTCCTCAATCAATCTAGCATGGAAATGATGCACACTAATTGAAAAGTTTCACACACATACACACACACACAAATATTAAGTGTCAGTAATCACCAATCAATGAATTAAGAAGGGTAGTGGTTCATTGGTATTGCCAACAAGGTGCCCAAGCCTAATCAATGATATTAGTGATCAAGGAGAGAGAAAGAAGGAATTAATTTGGCCTAGGTGTGAATCGTCGCCTCTGATACCATTGTGTGCTTAACCTAAGCGCTCATGATGTGAGTTTGTCTATGGAGGTTGGAGCCTTAGCTTAACCATGGTGTTAGGGTTAGGGTTAGAAAGATGGGCATTAGGGTTAGGCTATGCCCAAGTACAAGAGCATTAGGGTAGAGTATAGGCATAAACGACAGAACTCGAAAGTGCAATCAATTCATAGAGGGCTTTTCCCATATGAGCCACAAGTTGGGCTTATCCTAACACCTACTCTTTTAAAAACAAAAAGGATTTCACTAGTGCAATAATTATGCTTGCAAAACTAGACTTTCTAATGTAGTGTTCAAAAGAAGAAAGAAATACTTTGTACCGTTGGGTGATAATTGGAGAAAAAGGAATTATATTCTACATGAGAGGACATGAATGGGTTACTTTATCCTTTTATTTATATCACCCTTTTTCTTATTTCACTTGGTTGGAAAGAAGATTTGTTGATAACTATCTTTACCTCCCCTGACTTACACAAGATTGGATTAAGCCCGATTTTGAGATCTCAAGAAGCTTTGGATGCTCTCCTTCCTTGTGGCAGAAAGATATGGAACCATCCTGTCGTAGCTTTTAAATATGTGAAACTTTAGAACAAAAAGCTTTCAACTATGGTGACATCGGACGTAATCTTGAAAAGCAAGAAAGGCTAGCAATCTCAAGTATTGATTGCCCTTGTAGTAAAAGTATATATACCTAGATGAATCGAGGATAAGCCCAGATTCACCCTTGAAGGAAAGTGCAAGGTATAGACCCATGGTAGTCACCCACAAGACAATATAACCATCAGCTCCATCATGCATAGTATTGACTAAATACCACGACATCCCCACTAACATCGTCAGTGTCCAATAGTGGGTGTAGAACTAGGTACTAACATATGCTCCCCAACACAACACACAACTCACGCACACACACATGAGCATACATCAACCCAAAGTTCAGCGTACTGAGTTTGTGTCATGACTCCGGAGATCAAGGGCAGACCCATCCATAATGAAGCCTAGCACTAAAAGAAGCATGAAATCGAAAAAATTAGCACAAAAATGAGGTAGTTGATAGGGCATACGCACCACAAAAGATAGAAAGAATCAGCACAATATCAGCTGGTCGTAACTCGGAGGAAAACTTCACAATGTGAAGTCTGCATGTCCGCTGCACGGCAAAAAAATATACCTAGATGAATCCAGGATAAGCCCAGACTCACCCTTGAAGGAAAGTGCAAGGTATAGACCCATGGTAGTCACCCACAAGACAATATAACCATCAACTCCATCATGCATAGTATTGACTAAATACCACGACATCCCCACTAACGTCATCGGTGCCCAATAGTGGGTGTAGAACTAGGTGCTAACATATGCTCCCAACACAACACACAACACACGCATACACACACATGAGCATACATCAACACAAACTTCAGCGTACTGAGTTTTTGTCATGACTCCAGAGATCAAGGGCAGAGTTAGCCATAATGAAGCCTAGCACTAAAAGAAGCATGAAATCGAAAAAATTAGCACAAAAATGAGGTAGTTGATAGGGCATACGCATCACAAAAGATAGAAAGAATTAGCACAATATCAACTGGTCGTAACTCAGACGAAAACTTCACAATGTGAAGTCTACATGTCCGCTATACGACTAAAAAATATACCTAGATGAATCTTGGATAAGCCCAGATTCACCCTTGAAGGAAAGTGCAAGGTATAGACCCATGGTAGTCACCCACATGACAATATAACCATCAGCTCCATCATGCATAGTATTGACTAAATACCACGACATCCCCACTAACGTCGTCAGTGCCCAATAGTGGGTGTAGAACTAGGTATTAACATATGCTCCCCAACACAACACACAACACACGCACACACACATGAGCATACATTAGCACAAAGTTCAGTGTACTGAGTTTCTGTCATGACTCCGGAGATCAAGGGTAGACTCAGCCATAATGAAGCCTAGCAATTAAAGAAGCATGACATTGAAAAAATTAGCACAAGAATGAGGTAGTTGATAGGGCATACACACCACAAAAGATAGAAAGAATTAGCACAATATCAATTGGTCGTAACTCAGATGAAAACTTTACAATGTGAAGTCTGCATGTTCGCTATACGACTAAAAAATATACCTAGATGAATTAAGGATAAGCCCAGATTCACCCTTGAAGGAAAGTGCAACATATAGACCCATGGCAGTCACCCACAAGACAATATTACCATTAGCTCCATCATGCATAGTATTGACTAAATACCATGACATCCCCACTAACGTCGTCAGTGCCCAATAGTGGGTGTAGAACTTGGTACTAACATATGCTCCCCAACACAACACACAACACGTGCACACACACACACACATGGGCATACATCAACACATTCAGCGTACTGGGTTTCTGTCATGACTCCGGAGATCAAGGGCAGAGTCAGCCATAATGACGCCTAGCACTAAAAGAAGCATGAAATCGAAAAAATTAGCACAAAAATGAGGTCGTTGATAGGGCATACACACCACAAAAGATAGAAAGAATTAGCACAATATCAACTGGTCGTAACTCAGACGAAAACTTCACAATGTGAAGTCTGCATGTTCGCTATACGACTAAAAAATATACCTAGATGAATTAAGGATAAGCCCAGATTCACCCTTGAAGGAAAGTGCAACATATAGACCCATGGCAGTCACCCACAAGACAATATTACCATTAGCTCCATCATGCATAGTATTGACTAAATACCATGACGTCCCCACTAACGTCGTCAGTGCCCAATAGTGGGTGTAGAACTTGGTACTAACATATGCTCCCCAACACAACACACAACACGCGCACGCACACACACACACACACACACACACACACACACATGGGCATACATCAACACATAGTTCAGCGTACTGGGTTTCTGTCATGACTCCGGGGATCAAGGGCAGAGTCAACCATAATGACGCCTAGCATTAAAAGAAGCATGAAATCGAAAAAATTAACACAAAAATGAGGTGGTTGATATGGCATGCGGACCATTAAAGATAGAAAGAATTAGCACAATATCAATTGGTCATAACTCGGACGAAAACTTCACAATGTGAAGTCTACATGTCCGCTATACGACTAAAAAATATACCTAGATGAATCTAGGATAAGCCCAGACTCACCCTTGACGGAAATTGTAAGGTATAAACCCATGGTAGTCACCCACAAGACAATATAACCATCAGCTCCATCATGCATAGTATTGACTAAATACCACGACATCCCCATTAACGTCGTCAGTGCCCAATAGTGGGTGTAGAACAAGGTAGTAACATATGCTCCCCAACACGACACACAACACACGCATACACACATGATCATACATCAACACAAAGTTCAGTGTACTAAGTTTTTGTCACGACTCCAGAGATCAAGGGCAGACTCAGCCATAATGAAGCCTAGCACTAAAAGAAGCATGAAATCGAAAAAATTAGCACAAAAATGAGGTAGTTGATAGGGCATACGCACCACAAAAGATAGAAAGAATTAGCATATTATCAACTGGTCATAACTCGGATGAAAACTTCACAATGTGAAGTCTGCATGTCCGCTGTACGACTAAAAAATATACCTAGATGATTCCAGGATAAGCCCAGATTCACCCTTGAAGGAAAGTGCAAGGTATAGACCCATGGTAGTCACCCACATGACAATATAACCATCAGCTCCATCATGCATAGTATTGACTAAATACCACGACATCCCCACTAACGTCGTCAGTGCCCAATAGTGGGTGTAGAACTAGGTATTAACATATGCTCCCCAACACAACACACAACACACGCACACACACATGAGCATACATTAGCACAAAGTTCAGTGTACTGAGTTTCTGTCATGACTCCGGAGAGCAAGGGTAGACTCAGCCATAATGAAGCCTAGCAATTAAAGAAGCATGACATTGAAAAAATTAGCACAAGAATGAGGTAGTTGATAGGGCATACGCACCACAAAAAATAGAAAGAATTAGCACATTATCAACTGGTCATAACTCGGACAAAAACTTCACAATGTGAAGTCTACATGTCCGCTATACGACTAAAAAATATACCTAGATGAATCTAAGATAAGCCTAGATTCACCCTTGAAGGAAAGTGCAAGGTATAGCTGATGATAGTCACCCACAATACAATATAACCATCAGCTCCATCATGCATAGTATTGACTAAATACCACGACTTCCCCAGTAACGTCATCAGTGCCCAATAGTGGGTGTAGAACTAGGTACTAAAATATGCTCCCCAACACAACACACAACACAAGCACACCCACATGAGCATACATCAACACAAAGTTCAACGTACTGAGTTTCTGTCCTGACTCCGGGGATCAAGGGCAGACTCAGTCATAATGAAGCCAAGCACTAAAAGAAGCATGAAATCGAAAGAATTAGCACAAAAATGAGGTAGTTGATAGGGCATATGCACCACAAAAAATAGAAAGAGTTAGCACAATATCAACTGGTCGTAACTCGGACGAAAACTTCACAATGTGAAGTTTGCATTCTTACTATATGACTAAAAAATATACCTAGATGAATCATGGATAAGCCCAAAATCACCCTTGAAGGAAAGTGCAAGGTATAGACCCATGGTAGTCACCCACATCAGCTCCATCATGCATAGTATTGACTAAATACCACGACATCCCCATTAACGTTGTTAGTGCCTGAATGTGGGTGTAGAACTAGGTACTAACATATGCTCCCCAACACAATACACGCACATGAGCATACATCAACACAAAGGTTAGGGTACTGAGTTTCTGTCATGACTCCGGAGATCAAGGGCAGACTCAGCCATAATGAAGCCTAGCACTAAATGTAAGGTGCAACGGAAGTGAATGTTGAACTTTGCTCAAGGGTTCCTTTTACTTACGGAAGGGAGAGCCTTCCGTTCCTTTAGTGAGAGAGTGCATATGATCACAAACAAAGTGAATGACACTGTGAATGAAGGTGCTGAGACTGAGAGATAGAGAGAGAAGAATACGACACTAGAATGTTGTCAAACCCTCCTCCGAAGGCCCCACTCTCTATGGCGAGAGCGGTCTATTATTGATTGCACAAATCTCTACAATGCTTTGGACTTGCCGACGATGTCGACGACGAGACGGGCTGAAATCTGAAAACGCTACTGGCTAAAATCTGCAAATCTTTATCTGGTGAATTCTAACTCTATGTCGATGACGATGATGCAACGACGACGCTTGAAAACGCAGATGCTGGAATCCGCGTTTTCAAGGCTGAATCTGCAAACTATGCTGGATCTGGCCGTGCGGCGAGGATCTGCTGCGGGAAGGTGAGATCTGCGAGGTTCGGGACTTCTACTGCGGTATCTGACTGCTGAAAACTGAAAACGCTGATGCTATTCTTGGTCTTGTCGCGATGAATCTGCAAAACGCTGAGGGGTTAGGCTGATCCAAAAACGCTAGGGATTGACCCGGGTCCTTGTTGCAAAAACGCTAGACATTCTGCTGTTCTGCTACTGTTGGGTTGCTGCAAGTGCAAAATGCTGGGCTAGTTCTGCTCTTGAAGAAAACGCTAGGCTGGTTCTGCTCTTGAAGAAAACGCTAGGCTTCTTCTTGGGGGGTTCTTGCTTGAGAAGGTGCACTGTGGATGTCAGGTCTCTACTGCCTCTTCTGCCATATTGTGCTAGCGCTAGGTTTCTTATATACATGCTTGGTAAATTTCTCCTACCTAGTTTCCAACAAAAGTCACATAATAAGTGAAAATTGGCTAAAATAGGAAAAATAGCTCTACGCACTGTAAAAATGCTCTTGATGAGTTCTGACTATAATCTGATGATCATGTTGTGTGCAACCAGAGGATATGTATCTACTCTAAGTGTCTGGACATGCACGGTCTGCGAGCAGATTCATAAAAGTGCCAGAGCACTTCCTAAGCTAACTGAACTGAACTGAACTGGACTGAACCCTTGTCATGAAGTAGCTTGTCCACATGCACATAGGATTAGATGTGCACGTGACATCCCCCCCTTTTCAAAGTGAGGTATTGGTACCGAACTATATGGCGTCGAGAGAGATCGCCAACACGGTTTGGAATCCTGGAAGGGACTCTTCGCCGGCCCACTCTGATGCGTGGGTCATGCGATACTTGAACTTCATAAAGGTTTGCAACGCTTTTTTCTTTGGGCCGCGCCGAAAGCGAAACAAATTCATCTGTGGCTTTTTCAATGCTTCATCTTTGTCCATAGTCATGCGTCTACCTTCTTCAAGAATCTCAGAGGATGAAAATTCCTGAAACCACTTCCAACACAAAAACATGAACATACTATTCCTTCGAAAAAACAGTGCATGCAATGCAGATGAACAAAGTGACGGAGTGCCAAACCATTCATCAAACACACGCAAACAATGGGGTCGAATCTCGACTTTCTGATCTAAATCAATCAACTGTGGCAAAACACAATGGGAATGCCAATGCTTGATGCTCAATCCTTCTTGTGCTCTTTCTAATACTGTGTCATGCCAAGGAAGAGACATGGAATGTGAATTCCTTGGGTGCAAACATTTCATCTTTTCATGAGTAATCCGCATACATCCGTGCTCATTCATGAGTGAATCGTGTTCAACGTGCAATATGGAATGCCTGTGAAAAGGGATAACATAAGGACGGTGACTAAAATACAGGAAACCATCACGAATGAAACACTCGAACAATGCGTGCTGACTAATCATTCGAACACATAATACTTCCTGTGGGGGTTCTTTGGAACTAAGCTTGAGAGCCAAGATCGGTTCTTCGTGAGGGATCCAAACTTCCTGAGGGGGTTCTTTGGATCTCGACTCGAGAGCCAAGATCGGTTCTTCATGATTGATCGAAACTGCAATAAGGTTAGCTTCACTAGAAAAAGTACTTGTTTTAAGTTTTAGGCAAGTAAGGTGCGCCAACTTATTTTGCTCGTCCCTTTTCTAAAAACATTTTTACGTTAATAATTTTTTGTTTTATCTAGTTTTGTTTCATAGCAAATAAAGTGATTCAGGGATTTCCCCGTCCATTGCTTTTATAGTTTTATCAGTGCTTTATTCCCTCCTATTATTCGTGAGTTCAGACTATTCTGAACTTATGAACGTATATCTTTTCTTATTTCATAATCCATCGAGATAGAAAATTGGTAATATTTATTTTTGTTCCTGGGGCATAGTTGTATGTGAGTCTAGGTTGTCAAACCAGGTAGGCCATTCCAATAATTCTTCATTGATTATCTCATAACGGTTTTCGAATGTCAAAAAGCCTTTTAAATTTTAAAGATTTTTTTGTGTAGTAAATAAATTTTTTTCTACAGAAACTCTGAATCCTTGAATACATTTTTTATTGCTAGAACTTCTTGATGGATAGAGGGGTGGTTTCTACCAGGTGATTTGAAACTTCCGGAAGCGAACTTGCAAATATGTTCTGCATCTCGTTTAGTTTGGGAAGATGTTGATCTTGCGAGCGTTGTTCTCGACATTTGTTTTGTTGTAGGTTATCTAAAGACTCTTGTGTACCTTTGCTTGTATGACGTTTTCTTGGCTGTAGAGGTTTTTGATTTTTTCTTTCTACAAGGACAATCAGCTTTTATATTTCCACATCCAAACATGTGTACCTTTTTTGATTGCCTTTGGGTTGGGACTCTCTTGGCCAACTTCTTTGCCTTATGTTGGACACACATATCATCATGCTCTTCATTGCTTAAATACAGAGTAAATGTCACATGGATACGATGTAACCTTCTATTTTATTTGGATGACATAAATTTGCTCTATGGAATGAGCTAGGGCATCTTTGGTTTTATCTATTTTATCTCTTCTCGATTGAGAGACTTGGGAGTTCAAAGAATAGCTTACATGGGGTAGGATTGTTAGTAATTGTTGAAGGAATTTTCTCCAATATGTGAGATCTTGTGGAACCGTTAGCTATATGGCTATGGCTTGTATCTATGTAACTTCTTGCTCGTGGCTCAGAGTATAAAATATCCATACATTCAATGGAAGATATCAATCTTCGATTGGGTAATATTGTCTTAGACCATGAAAGTATCCTACATCTAATGGAGATATTTTTAATCTTTGATTGGGTCAAATTTTCAATATTCCATAATGAAAGATTCCAGTGTCCTGTGATCACCGACTCTCTGTGCCTTGTGGACATGCTAGACCTACTTTTGGAGCAAGTTAGTGCCTATAAAGCCTAGGGGATTTAGAACCGGCAATTTTGTGAGCTTGTTCGCAAAACTGGCATGCTCAGACAAGTCCTTTAGATTAAAAGGGGACACATCTAATGCTCTCTCCACACTGTGAAGGCGTCTTTTGTAAAGGATAAAAGTGAACACATTTTCCTTAAAATTTTCACCAATTGTATTTGGATAGTTCAATGTACATAGTGGACATAAAGTGGTGCACCTCTTTGTGGTTGCTGCGGTGTCCATATTTGATTGAGAGAGTTGTTGTCAAAAAGTGACGACATGGCATGTGTGCAATGCACGGAGAAGAGCCAGGAAGAGTAGAGCACTACCAGAACCGAAATTGAAGACCTAAACTAAGCGCATGTGGTTGTGAAACGCGGTGCAATAATTCACTACACAAAATGCAGAATTTATGATTAAGCGTAGAAGAGTGTTGATGTGGGTGATTTTGCTCGAGTCTAAGCGTAGGCGATTGTGAAATGCGGCGCAATAATTCACCACGCAAATTGTGGAACTATGAGAGATGTTGACATGGTAGCGTTGTCACAAGGACGTGGCAATTGCTAATTACTGCCATGAGGACGTGGCAACTGCTAACCTTCGTTGTTGGTTTCTTTCCAATGATTTTTATTTAATTTTTGGGACCCTCTTTTTGAAGTTGCAAATGGCCGGACATTGTATGGCCAATGTGAAACGGCTGACGGATGAGAGTTTCATCTGCAGACGGGAAGGCCTTGTCGTCACGAGTTGGTCGGGCCAACCGGCACTGGAATTCGAACAGTAAAAGGGTGTCTAGGCTCAGTTCAAAGTCATTTTGGCACCCTCGCTACACTTATAAGTCGGTGGGTACTAGGAATTAACTCTAAAGAGGCAAACTGGACACTTGGCAGCACCAGAAGCTGCAGAAGACTTCCCATTTCCACCTCAGCCAAGAATTGGCGCAAAAGGTCATTTCGGGCTGCCTCTCTCTCTCTCACTCTGACTTACAGTGTGTGAGTAGTCGTTGCCGGTGATAAAGCTTCAATGGAAAGCTTGCCTTCTCCCTTGCACTATGTAGCATGATGATTCTGCTTTCGCGCACCTCTCTCCCCTTTTGAATATAAAAACGTGATGCCCCGCTCAAGGCTTTTCATCTGCATGTACAGTTGTGTGGGTTCATGCGCAATTGCCGAGGCAAGAGCCTCTTGCACAGGTACTAGATTAGCTAGTTGCTAATCCCCTGTAGGTACAAGTGAATTTATGGAGATTTCATGCGAGAAATCTCGTCCGATTCAAAGGGCAAGTAGCCCTATAGGTGCGGGAGCTTGAGGACTTGCTACGGATGCGTCCGGCTCGCAAAACTGAGCCCAAAACAGGGAAATACAGCATGATGTGTATTTTTGCAGGTTTAGGGTTTTGGCCCTGAATGGTCCCTAATACCCCTAGGAGGTCCGGGGTCACGAGGGGACTGCTGTGCGAGTGATCTAGCGCATTTTCAGGCCAGAAAACAGAGAATTCCGCGTGCTACAGATTCTCGCCATGTTTTGCAAAGTGTCCGTATGCGTCGGGAAAGTCACTTTTTGCGTGGGGATACTGTCTGTGAAGCGTCCTAGTATTGTTATGTTGCCGAAATCGGGCTAGAACAGGTCATTTTCAGCCCGGATTATGCAGGGTAGCTCGTAGGAAATCACAGGTTTTATTCCCTCTTTAAATACAATAAAGAATGCTTTTTCCCACCTCACGTCGATTTGGCCGGCCGCTAAGTGCACGGTCCGTTCTCAATGAGTGAAAAGAGACAAGGGGAGGCTGGACAAGCCCTTCTTTCTTGGGATTCCTGTCACTCTTCAACAAAACACGATTAGGAATCGCCACGCTCAAGTAAACTTGGGTTCGTGTGACCGCAACAAGCAAAAAAATTCTTGTGGTTCTTCCTTGAGTAATGCAGAACACTTCCAAAGCTCTGATACCAATGTTAGGTGCAGCGGAATGAATGTCGTATTTTCTCAAGATTAGTGATCTTTATTGCTCAAGGTTCCTTTTAGTTCTTAGGGAAAGAGAGAGCTTTCCGTCTTATGGAGAGTGCTGTGGTCACGAACAAAGTGAGTGGATATTGTGTGTGCAAGTGAATGAGACTGAGAGAAGGAGAGAGAAGAGATACGACACCGAGAGGTTGTAAAACCCTCCTCCGAAGGCCCCACTTCGTCGGCGAGAGTGGTCTACTTGATTGCACAAATGCGTACAATGCAAATGCAATGGACTGATGCAAGGGGACTATGCCGATGACGACGACGACTTGGCTGAAATCTGAGATCTTCTAAATGGTGAGTTTCTTGGACTGTTTTGGGGTTGAATTGGTCTACTTCTATCTACTGTCAAAAAGGGGCATGTGCTGCGGTTCTGAGAGGTCTTAGGGCTGATTCACATGGCTGAAATTTCCTGTTTTGACGAGGAATTTAGGGCTGAACAAAACGCTGGAAAACAGGGTTCAAGGCTGCGTTTTTGAAGAAGCTGCCTTGGCTGAAAATGCTGGCTTGTTGCAGTTCCAAGGGGCTGAAATCCTTGCTGTGTTTAGGTGCTGGAAACGCTGCAGTTATGCAACTTAATGCTGGCGTTAGTAAATCTGGGAGCTGCTGCTAGTGAAGAGCAAAAACGCTGATGCTGTCAATGTGAAAAACGCTGGCCCTTTGCTACTTGCTGGCGATCTCTGGCATGGGAGGAAACGCTAGGGCAGCCAAGGGGATGGAGAGGGCAGATCTTGGAAACGCCAGGGAGGGAGATGTCGTCTATGGCGATGGGGTCATGAGGGGGGGTACTAC
Organism: Adiantum capillus-veneris; assembly: GCF_014529385.1. NCBI lineage: Eukaryota > Viridiplantae > Streptophyta > Polypodiopsida > Polypodiales > Pteridaceae > Adiantum > Adiantum capillus-veneris. The sequence goes on along the minus strand of NC_140940.1, from coordinate 1,423,742 downwards.
TGAGAAGTTGCCTGTTAAGCGGGAAGCTCCTGCTGCCTCTTCTACCATTTAGTGCTAACTTGGGTTTGCTTATATAGAAACTTAGCAAAATTGCCCTACCTACTTTTGTAGGAAAGTCACTTAAAAATAATAAGTGAAAATCCCAATAAATAGGAAAATAGGCTAAATGTGCTGGAAAATTCTCCTAACTGATGCTAATGGATTCTGATGGGAATTCCGATGATCATGATGTGTGCAACGGGAGGATATGCATCTATGCTAAGTGATTGGGCATGCACGGTCTACGAATAGACTCACAAAAGTGTCAGATCATTGCTAATCTAGACTTGACTGGACTGACTAAACCCTGCTGTGATGTAGCTTGTCCACGGACACATGGGGTTGGGATGTGTCACGTGACAATTTTAGTCAGTATCTTTATGTGATCCCTTTTACTAGGCATGACATATTGTATGTTGAGCACGTTTCTCTCATGGATGAGCACAAATGTATGCGGATTATTCATGAAAAGCTGAAAAGTATGTATGTAAGGAAGTCACATTGCATGTCTCTTCCTTGGCATAACATAGTTTCTGAATGAGCACATGATAGTATGAGCACCAAGCATGGGCATTTCCATTGTGATTTGCCACAGTTGATTGATTTCGATCAAACAGAAAAGATTCGACTTTCATTGTTTGCATGTGTTTGATGAACGGGTTGTCACTCCGTCTCTTTGTTCATCTACATTGCATACACAGTCTTTAGAGAAGACAAGATTCTTTTCCTTCACTTTACACGGAATGGGTATGTTCATGGTTTTGTGTTGGAGATGGTTTCAGGAATTTTCAGCCATGGAGATTCTTGAAGACGGAAGAAGCAGGACTCTAGACGAAGTTGAAGCATCGTAGGAGCCACAGAAGACTTTGTCGCTTTCGGCGCGGCCCAAAGAAGTAAGCGTTGCAGACCTATATGAAGTTCAAGTACCGCACGATCCACACGACAGAGTGGGCCGGCGAAGAGTCCCTTCCAGGATTCCGAATGCGCTTGGCGATCTCCCTCGACGCCATACAGTTCGGTACCAGTACCTCACTTTGAAAAGGAGGGGATGTCACGTGACATATCCAACCCTATGCGTCCGTGGACAAGCTACAGCATGATCAGGGTTCAGTCAGTCCAGTCAGTCTAGATTAAGAAGTGATCTGACACTTTTGTGAGTCTGTTCGCAGACCGTGCATGCCTAGTCACTGAGTGTAGATGCATATCCTCTGGTTGCACATAGCATGATCATCAGTATTCCCTTCAGAATCCATCAAATTCAGTTAGGGGAATTTTCCAGTGCATTTAGCCTATTTTTCCTATTTTTGGTATTATTACTTATTATTTTTAAGTGACTTTCCAACAAAGTAGGTAGGGCAATTTTGCTAAGTTAATATATAAGCAAACCCAAGTTAGCACTTTTTGGCAGAAGAGGCAGCAGGAGCTTCCCGCTCAACAGGCAACTTCTCAGCAGTACCCCCCCCTCAACACCCCTAGCGTTTTCTAGCACTAGGCCAACCTCCCCTTCCTGGCGTTTTTCCCAGTCTTGCATGATCGTCAGCATCATCAACAGCATAGCCATTGCAGATTCCTCCCATCGCTAGCAATGGACAGCCTTAGCGTTTTTCAGCCAAAAACGCTACAGTCATCATCAGCGTTTTCAGCCCAAAAGCTCCTGCAGACCCTCAGCGTTTTCAGCCAGCGACATCAGCCTAAAAACGCAGATTTTCAGCAGTGACAAAAACGCAGATTTCAGCAGATAGAAACGCAGCAGATTTAACCTAAGCGGTTGCAGAAGATCCCCCAATTGTAGCCTCGAAAAACGCAGCCAAAACAGTCATTTCCAGCCACCGAAACAGTCCCGAAATTCAACAGTTAGAAGATCTCAGATTTCAACCATCTAGTCGTCGTCGTTATCACCGTCGTCGTCATCGGCATAATCCAAGTTGCATCAGTCCATTGCATACACATTGTACCACTTTGTGCAATAAAAAAGTAGACCACTCTCGTCGACGAGAGTGGGGCCTTCGGAAGAGGGTTTTACAACGTCTCTGGTGTCCTATTTCTCTTCTCTCTCTATCTCTCAGTCTCATACACTTGCATGCACATTGTCCATTCACTTTGTTCGTGATCATAGCACTTTCCACTAAGAACGGAAGGCTCTCCCTTTTATAAGAACTAAAAGGAACCCTTGAGCACAGTTCGGAGCACTCATCTTGAGCAAAGCGCAAACAATCATTCCGCTGCACCTAACAATGGCAGCCCTTTGCGGCTTTTGGAGCCCGCCAACTTGATATTTGACCTCCCTCGTCACCTGCACGTGGTCTCATGTAACCTCCTTCTGCAAGAAACCCGGGCCTTGACGGCAGCCCCTCGGTTCAATCCTGCAACCAGCTGTGTGGCGCCCCTCTGGCCCTTGTTGTTGATCAACCTACACAGCCGCTCGGTTCCCCAGCCTTTTCAGGCTCTTCTCAATCTCCTCCTCTTGATGGAATCGGCCTTGCAAGCCCCCCCTATAACTGGCAGTGGTAGCCTCTCTGTAGCGCTCTCCCAGTGTGTTGGCTTGCTTGCCTTATGCAGTCCATCGATTCCTGCAGACATTTGTCACGCATGCCCTTGGTGGCCCGTGTTTGCCATGCAGCTCACCGTCTCACCCTCCTTCCATGAGTGACCAAAAAGCTCCACCACTTGGTGACGCCTTCCTGATCTGCAGCTCCGAAACTGTTTTTTTTTTTTTTTTTAATAAAGCATAGCGATAGTTTTAACTTGCCTTACATAGCTTGCGGTTCCCACCCGAGGTCGACCGCAATCCCAATCACCGCCAAATGGGTAGATCTCAAGGCCGTGGTAGTCGAGTCCAAATACTTCCATCTTCAAGTAGCCCCGGCCGTCCCTTTCGAGTCGCACTTCAATGCTTTGTCATGTGCCGATAGTGGAGGTCACTCCGATTGTGGACCACCTCGAACTTGTCGTAATTACGACAAATAACCTCACTTCAATCTTCAGTCCTTGAAACAGTCCTCCAAAAAGAACCTCATGGCCAAATAATGGGACCATAGAGTTGCCATAGAGTAAATTCCCTACATCGACGAGCATTTAATTATGAGAGATTAAAAACCAATGCCTAACCTACTAATTGCCACATCTGGCATACACATCATGATCAAGCTTGCCGCTGCCGGTATCTAGTATTGACTTCACCGCCTCGACTTGTATCTGCATGACTCTATACCAATGCAAGAACCATTCTACTAGACCGACATAACTTTGTCGCACCAACAAAGTAGAGCATGACCATGTAATGAAAGAGCAGAAATTTGACACCATGAGCTGGGATGTATGTGACATGAAAAATGTATGCACAAACAAGTCTTGGGCTGATGTCTATAGTAGCAATGTGGTTTCGAATTCCTTCCTCATGCAAGCTATGGCTCAAACAAAGAATGTTGAGAATGTGGATGTGGAGGAGTTGAAGAAACGGGAGCGACGTTCCAAGAACATTGTTTTTCGTGGGATTCCTGAAGAGAAGTTAGAGACGCCTCCTTCTCTTGCCATTGTTATCGAAGATTTCTTCCAAACCCACTTAGGCATGTCCGGAGTTATGGTCTATGGAGCACATAGAGTGGGTAAGCAAGGAGCTCCTTGCTTGGGAGAACGGCCAATTGTATGCACCATGCCGGATGAGATCAAATGAAAGATTATCCTTGATAATAGTTGGATCTATTTAAGGGATACAAAATGTTTTGTATGTGAAGATCGCACTATTAAGCAACAAAATATGCGTCGCAAGGCATATGAGGAAAGAATAAGAAAAACGAGGAGATCCCTCATGAAGAAAATGTGCCCAAGGAGGAGGCAAGTCTCTCAAGCAAATAGGGATGCGTGACCTATGAAGCCGAGTTACAATTGAAAATATGCTTTTGGAATTGCAATGGATACCCATGGAATGCGGGCGTTGGCATTGATGAACTAACAAGCCAAGCCGATGTTGTACTTCTTGTTGAAACTTGGGAGCATCATACACAAAGGATTAACGGCTTGGAGGATTACAATGTGCATTCATTGATTGGTCAAAGAATCTCAAGCAACGAAGAGGATAAGGAGAGGTAGCATGTATGGTTAGGAAAGGACTGGAAGATTTTGTATCAATTGTGAAAGATGACAAGTACAAATGTTATGCAGGGAGACCCCATTGGTAGCCCAATTTTCTTTCGTTGTTTGTGCGGCTTGCTCTACACTCCGCTTCTCCCTATCAAGCAAAGTTGTGCGGAGTGTCTGATGATGGGGGCACATGAGAGAGCTCATACTCCTATATTTTTGTAACCTTATCCAATTAGTATGCAATCAAAGAGGCTTTGCAAATTGCCATGTTGCATAAAACTATAAATTTTACTCAGCAAGCCGTATGAAAGGCAATGTGGTCATGGTAGAAGAAGCAAGCCACTGACCTATCCACCTCTTCCTTCAATCTTGGATTCCAATTCTCTTTGAGGGTGGATTAGTGATGGGGACAATTGGCAATAGATACACCCGATAAGGAAGGAACATGGTAATGTGTTTGAGAGCCACCCTCAAAATTGGAGCCACCTTCCATCTCCATCAGCGCCGCCGGTTGTGCTCTCGGTCTTGTCATGGTGGAGGATGAACGGCAACAGGTCGGACTCTCTTCGCCGCCTCGGCGGCCTCAAACGCCTTGAGCTTCTCAAGAAGAAGGTCCGCTCTTTTTTTGGGGGTGATGTCACAAAACCTCATCTCGTGGCCTTCTTCATGCAAATAGTGAACGCACACTTTGCTGGTGCCGGTTGTCCTCTTGTAGTTGCAAAGCTTGCAAGTCCAAGCTCTTGCACCACCACCTTGGCCTCGACCATTGGATCGCCTCATCACACCATGTCCGTGTTTGCACGGCAGGGCGTCTTCGAGAGGTGCTGGGTTGAGAGGACGCCATTTATGTAGATAAGAGAGTCTCAAGAGACTAGAATAGATAGTAGATAGAGAGAGTAGGTAGAGAGTCCGGATGCCGTTCCGGAACGGCATTCCAAATGGCCCCGGCCTGTCATCTGGAAGCAAAAGGGTGTGCTTGTCCGTCCCGTACTGTCCCCGTTCCCCGGCCCTAGCATGCCGTCCCTGTCCCCTTGTTACTATGAGTAAGCTGGTTCTGCAAGAAGCCTTCCTTTAATGTGTGTACATAGGTAGTAAGCTAGCATTGCCAGCCTCCCATATACAATGCCCTCAATATCGTGCAAGAAGAGATAAGTAGACCCGACAACAGAGATGAGTGACACCAAACTCTTATTTTCAGCATCTTTCAATGAGGGAAGTGTCTAAACCTGTATTTTTTGGAAAGACAAGGAAACTCTTTACTTGTCCTCGGGATGGCATTTTCTGTAGTAATGCCCTTGTGGATGCATTTGGCATAAGTACCTTTCTGAATATTCTGGAACCTTAACTCATCCATGTGAGGTGTGAAATTTTTGGTCTTCCACATGCAGGATTTCATGGCATTCAAGAATGAATAAAATTCTTGGGAGATCAGAAGTCCAAGAGCTCTGAAGCTGCAGCTTTAAAGCGGAGTTTGTGCTTCCAGGTTCAAGCCAAAGAATGAGGTTACTGTTTGATAGCATTCCTTGATTAGGCAGTGGATGCTCTCGTGATAAGTTGGCAATGATTTTGGTAACCCAGGATTTGCTATTGATAGTATTCAGGCTGGTCTGGAGATTGGTGTACAGTAGAATGTTTTTTAATTTATTGATGTCAGGCAAATGGAGTTGGAGCGCACGCATGGGGGAGGAGGGTGCTCTAGGCAATCATGTGTCCTGTGCGTATGGGCTAGATGTGCCACGTAGACATGCTTTTACAGCCTAGAGCTAACCGTTCTTAGGGAAGTCTAGGTGACCATGTACTGGAACCTTTGTGAGATGTGCAGGAACTGTATGTCCGGACTGAACCAGTAGAGTAGTTGGAATGTGTGCCTCAACCTCTTTGCATGGATGATTTGTATGAGGCCAGTTGGTTAACTGAGCAATTTTACCGGCATTCAACGGAGTTGAGATGTGGCCTAGCACTAGTAGAATACTTGGTTGTGGTCATGTGTGTGGGCATGTGCATGTGTAAACCCTGTGTGTTCTTGTTGGTACTCTCTGGAGGTCAACTAATGAGGACTTTGCACTCAAATTATAAGGTTTCAGGCTGGTTTTCAGTACTCAAGGTTAAGGTCACTTGCAGTGGATGAGCAGTTGATTTATTAAGGATCATTTTGGGGTCTTTTTTCAACAATGGATCAACCATATTAGATTTCCATAAATGCAACAAAAACTAACAACATTCCGATGACATGGAAACCAAAGTGTTGTATGTAAAATACTCTTGTACCAAAAAGTGCACATGCCAAATCTCATGCCCATGTTTCATATGCATTAAGCTTATATACCCCACAAATCAAAGTGCAAGGTGCCACATTTCTATCACACACGCTAAGATAATGAAGATTACTTATGGCCATTGGGAGCTACAAATTTTGCAACAAGGTCAAATCTCACGAGTGCAAGAATAGACAATAATGTTTTTCCTAGTATATGCAATGCATCGACAAGGGGGAAAGAGTTGCCAATTGTAGCAATTTGCACAATCTTACAATCTTTCTTCACTACATTGACACATTGTGGGCACAATTGTCAATATTTCCATTGGAGAAGCACAATCTTACAATCTCTCTTCACTACATTGACACATTGTTGGCGCAATTGTTAATATTTCCATTGAAGAAGACTCAACAAGTGATCATATGAAAATGTGAGGTAAAAGATGCTTTGCATCATGGCTGTCAAAGTACCATGGATAAGCATATGCAATAATTTAAAACAATGCCCATTTCATATCTCGCATATTTCTAGTAGAATATATATCAGAAGAGGCATTGCAATGACCACATTCTTACCATATACATGTGGTAGTGATGTGTGTGGACACACTTAGGATCGCCGGGGCATTTTTTTCCTCACGAGGAGGTTTTTTCCCTCGTGCATTGTACATACGCCCATCATTCTAGGGCTATCTATCTTTCCATTGCACACCAAGTAATATACTCTCTATTGTGTGCCTTGAGATTCCTTCGTCTTCTCCAAGTTGTGTGTGTTTTCCTGCAACCCTAATTCTAACAATTGGTATCAGAGCAGGTTGCGTCCTCCCGGGCTTAGTCGCCAGTGGCTCCATCACATGCATGCTCATTTTCTCCAATTTGTGTGAGCTTTGGCAAGCGTTCAGAGGTCTCAAAATTTTGATTTAGGCTCATACGGCCTCCGTTTCCACTACATGCAGTAGTGCACATGCTATTTCGTCATTTTGTGCAGAATTTTTGTCAGTGCCTTTTTTTGCATAACAGGTCCCTTATAGTCTTCTATGGTTTGTGCTATATAGCACATGTTGTTTCACTTCATTTCTCCTCTTTATGTGCAGTTTTCACATCAGGTGCAACATTTACAATGGTTGACAACAACACAGATGTGTTCAAGATGTTTACTACTGAGGACAAATTGGATGGGACAATTACCCTATGTGGGCTTATATGATGCAACATGTTCTTGTGCCTGGTTCTATGGATACAGGCAATGTTGAGGATGTTGTAGGTCTTGCTGCAAGGATTGCTGCTATTAGAGTTCTTTTGCCTACGACTGAGCAAGCTCATTGGGATGTAAAAGATATGCAGGCTCATGCATCGATTGCGTTGTCTGTGAAGCGCACTATTACTCCCCACATTTGTTTAGCGAAATCTGCAAAACAGGCCTCAGCTATTCTGGCTCGTCTTTATGCAAGTCGCAATGAGGCAAAAATTGCATTGTTGCGTAAAGAGCTGGACTCGAAGATTATGCATGAGGAAGATGACATGGAGACTTTCCTTGCTGGTGTCAAGGACATCAATGAGAAACTTATTTCTGCAGGCGAAGTCATTTCTGATAGTTGCCTTGTGGAGACTGTTCTTGATGCCTTGCTAGATTCTTACCAGACTTTTGCTAGTACTTGGAGACTTATGACCCAAGGAAATCCTGAAGTTGTCAAGTTTGATGCATTATGCACATTGTTGTTGCAAGAGCCATTTTTTAGAAAAAATAGGACTAGACAACCTGCAGTTGAACAGGCCTTTATTGCTGATCAAAGAAAAGGTGGTAACAGCAATGTAGCCACTTCTCATGGTTCTTCTGTGAGTGGTAATTCACATGTTCCTAATGCTTCTGTTGGTAGCAATTCATCTGGAAATTCTAGTGATAAGGGCAAAAAGAAGAGGCGTTGCCATTGTTGTAAAGCTAATGATCATTTGATCAACCAATGTCCTAAGTTGAAGTCAAAGAGGCTAGAAGAAAGAGGGGGGTTCCGCTGCAAATGCTCGTTCCACTACAAATCCAGCTATTGTTGAGTCTTCTGTGAAAGGAGACTATGCTGATATTGATGCAAAATGGGCTTTTAGTGCAGAGTGTACCTATAATCTTGTTGTCCATGATGCATGCATGTCAGTTGCTGCAAATTCACATGTGTGGTATTTTGACAATGGTGCTACAAAGCACATTACCTCATATCGTGATTTGTTCACCTCTCTTGAATCTATCCCTCATGGGAATCCAGTTACTTGTGCCAACAATGCCTCTTATCCGGTTTAGGGAGTTGAAAAGATTGTGCTTACTGTTGCAAATGACAGTTCTTTCACACTTGTTGATGCACTTTATGTACATGGGATCAAGAACAATCTTTTGTCTGTATTTACACTTGCTAGACTTGGACTTGTAGTCAAATTTATGGATGACAAGTGTACAATACATGATCTCAGTTTCGGTGATGAAATTGTTGCATCTAGCATTTTATGCTGTGGGATATATAAGCTCACTTTGTATGACAAATGTGTAAAGAATTTTGCAAATGCAGTTCTGGACTCAAAAGTCTATTTTAGATGCAAAACTTTGGCATGCACGTTTTGGACATCTGAATTTTTCCAGTTTGCTGCGTTTGCAAAAATGTAATATGATTGCTTCTTTTCTACCTCTTGAAGCACCTATCAAACATGTTTGTGAAGGCTGTATTTTGGGTAAGATGCAGCGTTCGAAGTTTCCAAAGGGCGGTTTAGTTAGGGCCACATGCAGGTTGCAGCTTGTGCTTAGTGATGTTTGTGGGGCCATGCAAACTCCGTCCTTGGGAAATTACCTTTACTTCGTGACTTTCATTGATAATTACTCCAGGCATGCATGTGTATTTTCGCTTAAAGCAAAGTCCGAAGTATTTATGTGCTTCAAAAAAATTTTGGCTATGGCTGAAAATGTCTCGAAATGTAGTATGGGCACCCTCCGTTCCAATCGAGGGGGAGTATATGTCTCATGAATTTAATGTATTTTTGGCTAGTCGTGGGATGAAAAACCAATGTACAGTGCCTTATACGCCTCAATGAAATGGTGTTGCTGAGAGGAAAAATAGGTCACTTAGGGAAATGACACGATGTATGGTCAAAAGTCAAGTTTTGTCGCATTCTTTTTGGCTTGAGGACATCATGTGTGCCACTTATGTACTTAACAGGTGTCCTACGGAAGCTTTGCAGTCTATGAAGCCATATGAAGCATGGAATGATAGAAAGCCTTCTATTGAGCACATGTGCATTTTTGGTTGTTTGGCACATGCTTTGGTGCCATAAACACAACACAAAAAATTAGATAATAATGCTTTCAAATGTATTTTTGTTGGCTATAGTTCTGAAAGTAAAGGTTACAGGTTGTATTATCCGCAAACAAATTGTATCTTGGTCTCACAAGATGTTGTGTTTGTGGAAGATTCTGCTCATCCCTTGTTGTCATGTACTAGAGACAATAGTGTCAGCTCATAGGACATTTATGATACTTTGTTGCCTCTTTTCAGTCCAACAAAAAGTACATTGTATGTAACAGTCCAACAGAAAGGACACTGTATGTAAAGCGTGAGGGTGATGTACTTCTCATTGTGGTTCTTTATCACTAGACCAAATGAAAGACATATTGCTAAATTTAAGGTTGATTTGAATGCTACTTTGAAGATGAAAGATTTGGGGTTGTTGCATCATTACTTGAGTATATAGTTTAAGTAGTGTGATGGTGGTATTGCCTTGTGTCAAAAAAGTTACACAGAGATATTGCTATTATGTAACAATTTACTCCACCTCTACCTTGGGTAACATCAATTTCATTGATTGGCTTGCATCAGGATCAATTCAAGATAACCATTACTCATTAGCAATGTTCGCTTTACTAGGAGTGACATCCACAAGTATTCTTACAATATGTAACTGATTGGGACCATTTCTATGAGCTCTAAGGTTGCTCACAAGGGTACTAGTTTTTCCCCAAGCGACTTGAATTTAGGGGCAAAGTCTCAGCAAAGTGGTGTGAATTAGCAACTCTTCTTCATAAAAAGGTCCCTTAACAATGAAAAAAAGAGCAATTTCATGCAAATTTCTCTTCTTAGGTACCATACCTTTGTACAATAATTGGTTCACTTATTTGGCATTATTGAAGCTTCTATTGGGACCATTCACAAAACTATTCGGAGGCCGCTCAACAAACATCCCACAACATCTTTAGAAGGACTGCAGTAAAAAAATTTATATCAACACCTTTGAGGCTAATACAATTCACATTGAGAAGTAGCAAACCTTCAAATGTTTGTGCTTATCCATGCCATGTATGGTCTTCTAATTTTTCTATGATGATGGTGTTATTGTCCCATTGAGCCTTCGAAAGGAGTTACACACTACCAAATCATCTTGATACTAGTAAGGCCTCTGCAAAAATGAAACAATACCTTTTTTGCCATATTTTTGATACAATAAAAGTCATATTTTTTGACATATTGTCGATGCAAAAATGATACAATACCTTTTTTGACATATTTTTGATATTTTTTGAGCTTCATGACTTATGATTTAAACTCATTTTTTTGGAAAGTGATTGGTCTCGTGGACATGCTTACCTCACCATAATAATTTTGTTTCAAGCTAAAGATGGCAATGTACATGATGTATAATTTTAATGTGTGTGTGTGTGTGTGTGTGTGTGTGTGTGTGTGTGTGTGTGTGTGTGTGTGTGTGTGTGTGTGTGTGTGAGAGAGAGAGAGAGAGAGAGAGAAGAATCAGAAAGATTGATTTATTATTGTCTTGTGAAAAACAAAATTGGAGTATGAGATAGATCAATATACATGGATGTGTCCTCTGAATAAATAAAATGATAAAAGATATAAAAAATGTAGTGCTACTAGGAAAGACCCTAAATTGTGAAGTGGGGGTTGTGTAAACATGTGTGGGGAGGAGGGGAGTGATGATGATGAAGAGCTTGAGCTCTACCATTAGGGGATGTTTGAGGTGAGTTTATTGCCCTCTAAGAAATTTTATGGAGAGAACATGGTTTGCGTTTTTGAAATGAAGGGGGAAAATTTGGATGCAATCAAAGGTAAAGGGTCCCTTGCTATCAAAGCCCTCTCTTGTCCAGCAATTAAATTTAGGGTTAACCAAAGAGTCGTGGAAATCACATATATTTATAGACATAAAAATAAAGACTTCAAGTTTGATCACTTCCACAACATATTTTTTGATTGAATAATGCTGCAAAGAGCCATCGTTAAACTCTTTGAGCTTCAAGAGTTGGAGGTGAATGGGGTTTCCATATATTCCATTAAACGATGAAAGTGAGATTGGTAAGGGAACAAAATGGAGAGAGTGTCAGTTACCTTCACGAATGGAGCTCTTATGATGCAAGGGAAGAAGAATCTGAAGAATTTTAGTGCTAAACCGTAGAGAACACATTTGGTAGCTCGGTACCTTTAATGTTCACTGTACATGTTTTCATGTTTGGAATTTGGTCACCGTACTAGCACATTTGAAGGTATTAGGGAAAACCAAGCAAGGGAAGAGCTAGATGTTGAGGGGTTTGGAAGATACAAGGTGGAGTGGGCTATTGGGAGATCTAAAGACATTGAAATGTATGCATGATGTGCCAAAGGTTGCTATGAGCCCTTGTCTTTATTGCTTGGGTACAACAAAGGACTACAATTGTGCCACTTGGAATAAGGCCACCCATGACATGGACAACATGGAAAAAATACTCATGCTATTTTTCTTAGTCCTAGTGTGTTAGCAATGTCGTCAACAAACAAAAAATGACAATCATCCACCACCACTGCATGCAAGTGAGAATTTTGAGGTCAAGGACTTCCTCCAACACATCTTCCTCTATCATCCGATCTTCCTCCTCAGTGGAGCTCGGCTCTTGCAAGAAGATGAGTGCCATAGATGCTTCAGTCTGCTTATCAACCTCTTTGATAACTTCATTTGATTCCTCCACAATGGTCACAAGTAGTTCACAAGTAGTTCTTGACTGGCCTTTTCCTTTGATTTTCCCTTATCCATGCCCTCAAGCATAAGTAAGACCAGAACCATGTCCCAAGAAATGAATTGGGTTCCTATGCACCCCATGCCCAAGTCTATAAGATAATCCTCATCCTCAATCCTGCAATCCCGTTGAGTGAGCCCATAAACCTCAACAAGAAAAAGCAAAAAAAAATGTCGGCCACATAGAGGTGTTTGAGGAAATCCAATGCTAACCATGCCATGTCGGATCCCTCAAAGACTATTGCATATTCTTCCATGTGCTGCGTCATGTAGTCAAGAAAGCTTTCAAATGCCTTTGCATGAAAGTTGGTAGTGGCATGCATGTCGATCGTCCCCTCGAACACACTGACCAGTTCATGTGCTTGATCCACACGTCCTACCTTTTCTAGTTGTCTGAGAAGTGCATTAGAAGATGTTGCCATGGGTTTATTCATGAAGTAGATGGGAAGAGAGCTTAGAGCTAGAGTTTCATGAATGTGAAAATTGAAGTTTAAAACCTAAAAAGTCACTTTATATACCCAAGGTCAGTTTTTTAAAATCCCTTAAAATTAACGTCAAATTAACTTAAAACTATAATTTTAAACAAAATCACGTGACAAAGCATTGAAAGAAACCAACATTGAAAGCATTTGCGCTCCAAATCAAAGAAATTGCACATTTCAATCGAAAACTTAAACAAATTGAGAATGAACAAGTATACGCAGAGACGAAATTCAAAACACCGTATGTATTTTTATGGGAGCAAAATCGGTGTCACTTACAAGCTTTTACAAAAATACATCGTGGAAATAGAATGTTCTCACACAGAAAGCTCTTCTCTTTTCTGGAGCGAACAACCTTTTTGTTGATTACAAAGAGATGGGCAAGGTATATTTTGAGATTAAGATACTCGCAAAGGTGACTGAGGTGCCAAACATTATTCATTACGATGTCGTGCATTGCAGCGTTGTGGGAGGCATATTTGCAGGTCAACTGAATCTCTAGCAGCAACATCAGAGTCTAGTGCCTCCCATTCTCCCATTGTGAGCTTCCATCTTTTGTAGGAAAAGACCATTGACAAGCTTTGCTTCGCAATATGGTATCTGAACACCACATTCTAAGTAACTACAAAGCACTTGATCCTATCTCTCTGGTGGTTGACCACCTTAGTCTCCCATCCAACTGCAAGGAAGCCGTTGATCGCACTTCCCCCTTTGCAAGTCCACATTGTTGGTGTCCTATGAATACTCTGTAGTCAAAAGATAAACACAAACACATGAAGAGACATAAACCATGTTACCACGGCTTTGTGGGAACCATAGGTGCACTTATTATTGCATGTACATCCACCTCAATTCTCCTTTTGGTTGCTGCGATCAAGGCACTGTTTAGCTTAGGCCATTCCAGACTCTACAAGGTTGGCAAGTGAACCAAAGAAAGATTACCATACCCATTTCGCCTAGGCGTGACATAAGTATGGTTATAAAAAAAAATGTCCCGTGAGGCCTCGAAAAAAAACCCATTCATTTGAACACAGGTGATAACTTACATGTCTAAGAGGTGAACCCCCTGAGCGTGAGGCAAGCTTAGAGGATGGACAATCATCATAGAGCAACTTGCCAAGGTTAGCGTGGATGGCCTCAAAAGTTCCTGTTAAGGACTCTATTGGCTCCCACTCTACAAAATCAGATGGGAAAACATCTGCAAACACGAACAACCGATGGAAATCTTACAGTCATCAAAGAAATGTACATGACAAAAATACAAAACAGACAATCTAGAAACTTGACAAAGGAGTAAAATCATGCTTTGTAGGAAACTTGGATGTGAACTTGAGGGAAGGTGTTGAAATATGCAAGTTCACATCATCTCTACTATAATGTGTGAACAAGGGCTAAGGATAAAGGCATGAGAAGTTGAGTTTTTGCTCATCTTCAATTAGCATTCAAGGATAAGAAGCCAGGAAGGAAAGCAGTCACAGGTTCGGTTTGGAGATCAGTCTCCAAATGGGAGATTGTTAACTGTGGAACCTGATTTAACCCTTGTAATTTTATGTGGTAAAAATGCACATTTGTAAGGCCCCCATTATGAAAAGAAGCCATCGTGCGTGAAGAAGAATCACTTGTCGGAAACAAAAATGTGAAGAAGAATCACTTGTCGGAAACAAAAATCACTCGCCGGAAACCAAAATTTTATCGGAATTATTCTTTTTCGCCGGAATATTATGACCGGACGATGGTCAGAAAGTGGTCGAAAAACGACCGGTCGGTTGGCCGGTTGGCCGATAGCGAGTAGTCAATGGTCGGTGGCCCGATTCAAAAGCGGATTTGTCTTCTCAAGGGCGGCCACACATGGGCGGATTGGAGGGTCCAATTTGGACTTATCTACATAAGGGCGGCTACACATGGGCGGATTGGAGGGTCCGATTTGGACTTATCTACACAAGGGCGGCTACACATGGCTGCCTCTCATGAGAGAGGGCAGCCCTTTTGGCCTATAAAAGGAGGCCATTTCTACACACATTACATAATGTGAAGTTGATGCAACAAGGTGGGTGTGAGGTGGTGAGAGTGAAGCAAAGCGGGAGCTCCAAAAGGGTATAATCCCTTTGTAACCTACTTCTTGTTTTGAAGTATTAAAGCCATTGAGTAGCTGCTTTTTCGTGGATGTAGCCCACACTGGGTGAACCACGTATATCGTGTGTACTCTCTCTCTCTCTCTCTCTCTCTCTCTCTCTCTCTCTCTCTCTCTCTCTCTCTCTCTCTACTCTATAATCTCTTGTGTGTTTATCTCTCTCCATTAAGTAATCTACTCAATTATTTACTAAGCTACGCCCTATTTCCTAACAAAAACGACTCAGTCTTTGATTCATAACTGTACAGCTTAATAAGAATGAAGTATCATTCCAAATGAAAGATGGGAATATTGTTGTGAATGTTTATTATTTTAAGCTCTTGGAAATGTGGTTAACCAAGCGTCAACCATAGTTAACAATTTTTACTTTCAAGATTGAAGGTTAGCTAGTTGCATATCCTCACAATGCAAAATGTAAAGAAGTGCACAGGGCGTTACTAGAGGTAATGTCATGGAAAGTTTATAAACGTCGCGAGTGTGAATCGAGTGTAGATTGTCTATCCTTTTGTTCAAAAATTGTAGGTTCATCTGATTTTCAAGATCATTGCTAATTTGAAGTCATTTAGAGTGTTTCTCACAATGTAGGTGATGGAAGGTACCTTGTCACTTGGTTTTTCAGAAAGCAATTATTTTTTCTTTGGCTTGGATATTTAAAAGATATAGGTGAGGTGACCTTGCTGCTTAGACACTATGGTTCAATGAAGACATTTATCAAGGGCAACCATGAGGACGTTGATAAAATGGAAAGTGTTTTTTTATTGTCCTCAAGTAATCAAATCAATCATGGTAATCTCCTATAATAGTTACAACCTGTTTGTAGAATCTATTATATGTAGATTGGTTTCCTATTAATTGATGCAATTCATGTTGCATCAAATTGAGCAAGTATCAACTAGTTTTGTTGGGATTTAGTACTTAAAGTTGGAGTTTTGCACAAGGGTTTGATTGATTGAGTGCAATTCTCAGTTAAGTAGTTAGGTACGATGTATCAATTTATTTGCATGTGGTAAGCCATGAATAATATGTAGGTACCCAAAGCGGTACCCAAAGCATTGCTACCATATATGAGGTAGTAATGTGTGTGAACACACTTAGGACCATTGAGGCATTTTTTCCTTGACTAGGAGGTTTCTTTTGCCGTGCATTGTAGATACGTTGTCGGAGAGGGTGGTCTTCCGGGGTCGACCGGGAAAGTGTCGGGCTTATGGCTATGAGAGAGTTGAGAGAGATAGAGGTAGCAAGGTAGAAATAGTAATAGATTTGCAACACAGAGTCAACCCAACCCTGATTTCATTCAATTTCCCAATTTATGTACAAAATGTGATTGAAATCGACCCTCGGTCTTCATTAAAACTGTAAAAAACAACTATGCGTAATGACAAAATCTCAAGCAATGGCACCCAAACACACAAATTCCCATTGCATGGCCCTCCACCAACCAATCATAAGTTTGTTGCTTGCTCGTCCCATGCTCAAGATGTCGTTGACGGCATGCACCCGAGCCCGTAATGATCACAGGCTGGCCCCTGTACCAAGATTTACAATCCATCCTTTTTGCACCAATGCTCGCCCAAAAGCCTATTATGTTCACTTTGTCAAAATCACATGAAATCCTTCTCTTTGTGTCAGCTTCCCATCCCAAATATGAGGAAACAATAGTAGATTACAACCCTTGGTTACCGTCTCTTCTTCTTCATCTTTAATACTTTTGCATCTCTGTTCATGAACCTGGTTTCTTGATCCCCTTCTTATTGCCCTAAATAATGTCGTTCTTTATGCCCCTCTAATGCCGAGAGAGAATAAGAACAAGGTTTTTCCTTTCTGCCATCTTGTTCTTGCTTTAATATCCTCCTTGATGCTCTTAATTCCCTTAAAATCCTTCTTAATGCCGAGAGTTAAAACTATGGGCTCAGGCTTATGAATTTGCGTATGAGATTTTTTCCCTTGAGCATGACGAAGAGAGAGATATGGATTTTATGCTATTGGAAATTTGCTATGATGGCAAAAGAGGGATATGGTGGCTATGAGCTTGATTGAGATGAGCTATGGTTGTTTTGAGCATGAAGGATAGCGAGACCGATATGGCGGTGGGTGGGAGATTAAGACTATGGAAGCTTAACTCAACATGAGAAAGAGAGAGATGGCTACGGATTTTGAGCTATGGGAGCTTCAGATATGGAGGCTCGGCTCAAGAGAGAGAGCTCTCAAGCTTTGGATATGGGAAATCGGCTCAAGACAAATAGCTCTTGATCTTTGGATATGGCTTCCAACTCCTGATCTCTGAGAAAGAGATTCAAAAAAATGAAATGATCTCCTTTGTATAAACTCCCCCCCCTTCTTGCATGCCAACTCCACTTTCTAAATATAGCCCCATCCCCCCCCCCCACTAGTGCCGGTGCTAGTGGTCGGCATGGGAACCCACACTGTTGACATGCAACATCCTTGTCCCTTAGAATTTTTGCAATTGTATCTCATTACCAACAAGCATATGAGATCATTGAATCCCTTCTACTGGCATCAATAGCATCACTAACATAAACATCAACAGAAAGAGGACCCTAACCCAACCATTGTTGGTACATTGCCCAAAAATGTAGAGGAAACTATGCCCTCTTTGCAACAACCATGATGGTTTAGCATCATCACCCCCTTTGATTGCATAGCTATCATGAAGCTTTGCACATTGTGTACCTGTATCAGAGGCATCCTTGATTAGGACTCTAGTTTGATCATGAAAAACAACGTATGTCTGTGAATCTTCAACATCCTTTGAACTGGTAGAGCCTGGGAAAATTGTATCATCTATCAAACAAAGAAATCATAATTTTTTCCTCGTGCAGCTCATGGTGAGAAAGCATACAAGGAAGAACTCCCTGGATATCCTACACTTGTGGAGGTTCTTCTTGCACCCCTCTAATATAGGCATTCCCGTCATAAGGGGTATCACCACATGTTGTACCAGATGCATGTAAGTCACATAGGAAAGCATCAATGATGCCATCCTCATCTTGGATTACATCAACATCATATGCATGCCCTTCCTCTTCAATACACATAGGCTCTTGCTCTTGATCATATGTATTAGATGATGCATTCATGGTATCTTGTGCAGTTTCCACATCATAACAAGCATATTCTTTCAGACTCAAAGACTTTTGACATACCTGTAGACGATTTGTAGGCATGATATTCCTCTGTGAGCTAATCACAGAGCAAACGATAGCTTCTTTAGTTTCTTCATCTAGGTTTCTAACGTCACAGCCATTAGCTTTGAGTTTCTCTAAAAAAAATTCACTTGCTTCAATTTCTGCTTTTGATGGCCCTTCATCCTACTTAATACCCCAAAATGTATTATCCTTTGATAAAAAATTCTAAAAGACCCAATCTAGCATAAACTACTTCAAGTACATCTTCATCTTTGGCATAAATTAGTTGCCCATCTTCCAATAGACATGCATCAACCACGGCTTCTAGATTGGCACTAAGAGATCCTGATTACTCGCAAAGCTTGTCATCTTCTCAAACAATGGATTACATGTTTCCTCTAGTGCATCCTTTGTATGAACAAGAGACTTCCCCAATTGCGAGGCAAAACATGCACTTACATGAAAAGTGGCAATCCCCATATGCTTTGAATAGTCCTTGCATATACTCATACAGATCTGGACTTACCATCTCCTGAAACGCCATGACCATATGATCATCATGTACACCTCTAAGTTGCATCTCAAATCTAAAAAAGGAAAGATATTCCTTTGCATTATTCCCACCAAAAACACCCTTTGTAGCATATTTCGATCAAGTGTTTCTCGCACTCCTTCATCCACTTCTTTTTGCTTTGACTCATCCTCATTCATTGATAATTTATCATTTGCATCAAATTTCCAAAATCTAGAGTTTGTCGTATTTCTTCTCATGTAATGCAAAATCTAATGTATCCCTCCCAATTGTTCCATCTTCACTCTCTCACACTGGTCAAATTATGCGTTGGGTTCATAAAAAATTCGGAGAGGGAGGTTCTCCACGATCAATCCGGAAAGCGTTGGGCTTCTGGCTATGAGAGGGTTAAGATAGAGGCAGAAAGCCAGAAACAGTGAGAAATTTGCAACACAGATTCAACCCAACCCTGATTTCATTCAATTTTTTAATTTAAGCACAAAATGAAATCAAAATAGACCCTTGGTTTATGATGGAATCTTGGTGCAACCAAACACACTGAATTCTTGTCACCTGGCCCTCCAACAACCGATCACAAGTTTGGTTCTTGCCCATCGCATGCTCAAGTTGTCGTTGGTGGCATGAGCTTGAGCCCATAATGATCACATGTTGGCCTTGTACCAAGCTTTAGAATCCATTCTTTTTGCACCAATGCTCGCCCAAAAACCTACTATGGTCACTTTGTTAAAATCACATGAAATCCTTCTCTTTGTTGTCAGCTTCCCATCGCAAATTTGAGGAAACAATAGTAGATTACAACCCTTGTTTACCATCTCTTCTTCTTCATGTTTAATCCTTTTGGAACCTATTTTCTTAATCCCCTTCTTATTGCCCTAAATAATGTCAAATAATGTCCTTCTTTATGCCCCTCCAATGCCGAGAGAGAATAAGAGCAAGTTTTTCCTTTCTGTTGCCTTCTTCTTGCTTTTATATCCTCCTTGATGCTCTTAATGCCCTTAAAATCTTCCTTAATGATGAGAGTTAAAACTATGGGTTCATGATTACAAAGGTGCATATGAGAGTTTTTCCCTTGAGCATGACAAAGAGAGAGTTATGTTTATGCTATCAGAACTTTGTTATGATGGAAAAAGAGGGATACTGTGGCTATGAGCTTGATTGAGATGAGCTATGGTTGTTTTGAGCTTGAAGGATAACGAGATGGCTATGGCGGTGGGAGGGAGATTACAACTATGGAAGCTTGACTTAGCATGAGAAAGAGAGAGATGGCTATGGCACTTGATCTATGGGAGCTTTGGATATGGAGGCTTGGCTCAAGAGAGAGAGATCTTGAGCTTTAGATATGGCGGCTCGGCTTAAGAGAGAGAGCTCTCAAGCTTTGGATATGGCTTCCAACGCTTAATCTCTAAGGGCAGCAATAAACTTTCTTTGTTGAAAATTCTCTGACATGTCATGTTGGGGGACATGGATTGCGATCCATGTTCTGCAACATTTTTTGGTTGTGACTGCATTAGTGCAAAGATGATTTCACTAGCATGCTTTTGCCCAACTTTTTCTTGAAATTGGAGGTGCTGGGGTCATGGATCGCATTCCATGTTCCACCCTATTTCCAAACTGTGATTGCATGATTGGATTATGCCCAGTGAGGGGAACATTTCCATGCACTTGTTTTTGAATTTGACTTTGGTTTGCCTTCCCAAAAGTCCTATGCTAGCTTGTGAAAATCCCTCTTTTGATTTGACTGGTACAGTGTTTTTGGTGGTTTTTGTGCACTTGTGACTATACTATACTGTCCATCTAATGATAAGGAGCATAATGTGAACTCTGGTGTGGTATGAAGGTTCAGAGTGGCTGTAGCAGGCAAAAATGCAGCGGAGAACTCTAGGTCAAAAAGCTCTCTGTGTGTCTCTCTCTCAAGGTGTCAAGCTGTATTGGGTCAATTTTTCCCATTTTGCCTATATGTGCCCGACTAACCCCAAGTGCAATTTGCATACTTATCTTAGTTGGCTACATTTTCCTTGTCATACCACTTGCAACTTAGATGGATCGTTGTTTGTACTCATTATTTGCTCCCGATTTTGCAATTCTGGTCAATTTGATGTTTGCCCAAAATTTGATTTGTTTCAAATCACTCCATATTTGTCATGCTCAAAGCTCTTGCTTTGTAGGCTCAATGCTTGCTTTCAGAATTTGATTCTAAATTTTCAGGCTTTGATTATTAATTTTTGATTATTATTATTAGGTTAAAAAGGTAAAGAAAATTACTAAAATTGTTATTATTTGGCCAATAATTTTGCCAAAATTATTCCTCACACTTATATGTACATACTCTCACTCTCAGTATCTCTCCCATCAAAATTTGTCAATATGGCTCAATACTTTGCCAAATAAGAGTAGAAATCTGCTAAAGTGGTCATAAAACGAAAGTTAAAATCATCAGACACACTTTATACAATATATACACATAAGCTTCCAACCATCTTGCAACCTCTTATCTTGCAATGTGCTGCATCGGCCACTGTAGCTACTATGGTTACTTCCCGCTTCCCATTCTGAGTAGCCTCGGACGAAGGTTTATGCGATGTGCATGGAACATGTCTATACATGGTTGTGTAAGGTGGCCCTATTATCATGAGAGAAGAGATGCATTGGGTAACATAGCACGGTGCAAGAGGTGGTTCCTGAACCAATTGTTCAATGGTTTTTGTTGTCGAAGTGTCCTTCTGTGCTCAATTTTCAAATAAAAGTTGTTGAAGCATGGATGTCCTTTCTTTGATGGTTGGTTGTATAATTGGCCGTTGTGTGGCCATGAGATGATTGCTTTGTATTTTAGGGATCCATTTGAGGGTTGTTTCTGAAGGTTGCATCACTATTAAGTTGTTTGTGGGTTTTCGTCACCATCCCCATCTGGATGTTTTTGATTTCTATGGTAGCTCCACTTTGGATTTTGGCACCCATTTGCAGTTGGTGAAGCTAGTTGAAGCTGAAATAGGTCAATTTAAGTGGTGGTGTCGGTTTGGTTTAGCTTTGTTGGTATTGGCCCTTGAAAATCTGCTGGGTGGTGAGACCAAGGATCTCATCACAACCATTGTCTTTGGAATCCATAGCTGAGTTGGTTTTGGTGCCATGATGGATTTTCGGATCCAGACTTTGGTAATTCGGTTTTCTTGATTACTGGCATGTAATCAAGGTATATAACCAAGCAATTCTTCCTATTCTCTACACCCACTTGGAACTTTCTCTTCATCACAGATATGATATGTCTGCGTAAATAGCATAACATAAGATTGATCTTTCAGACAATAATGAAGCGCATCATCCTTCCAATTTAGACATCTTTGTAACTTTGCATCCAAGAAACTCCCAAAATGATGCATTCGTTGAGATCCATGTCAACCACAATGTGGAATTGATGTGGGCAGTGGTTTCCATTGACGTTAATCAAGACATTGGCTTGTCCCAAACTAACCATGGTTTCCTTATTGGCTGCTTTAAGTTCAATTTGGGTTGTTTCAATCATCGGTTTTGATAGTTTCAGGTAGGTTAAATACTACATTGCACATGCTTCGGTATCCACAAGTGCTCTTTTGGTTGTGTCATCGGCTAGCCGGACACTGATCCAAACATCCATATCGCCAAGCCAAGTTTGCTCGACTTATACTGCTGCAATAGGAGGTGGTGGTTGTTACTTTGCCTTTTGCTTTGAATGACGCAACTTAGCTTCCTCATGTGCTTGATCTTTTACTGTTTGAGCTCTTTTCTATCGCTCCTTAACTAGATGTATCTTTTCCAACATGTCGACATTGAGAGGTTGTTATACTTTTTAACTCTATAGCCATTTATCCAGTTAGACATCACCTCTCCCTCTAATGTTGCGAGTTAGACGACCCCACTTGCAACATAAAATCAATCATATCATTGAGAAAATGAGTGTCTCGATTGTGTCTCATGAAAATGTTCTTGTACAAGAATTGTGCTATGGTTCTAGCATCATTTTTTTGTGTTGCTTTAGTCTCTACCCACTTGGTCAAATAATACGTTGCCACTATAATGTATTGAACATGCGTCCTATATGCCGGTGCCGAGATAGGCTCAACAAATTCTATTCTCTATTTGGCAAAAACGCGTGCTCCCATCGTTGGTCTCAGTGGCATGTCATCTCGTCTAGCCATACTTTATATGATGGCATGCGTCGCATCGTTTCACGTAATATTCAGCATCCATGAATAGAGTAGGTCACCAAATCCCTGCTAGGTGTATTGCTTTTGTGGTTTTTTCTACTGAAAAGTATCCTCTTGCTGGACCAGCATGAGCTTACTCAAGAATGGGCAGATATTCATGTTCTGCAACACAAATTCTTTAGTTGTTATCCCCTCTGTTCCAATAAAATTGGTTTTCAATAATAGCATAGTTTTTGGCTTCTTGTTGTATCGATTGTATTCAAGCTCTGCTCAAGTTTTCTAGGAGTCTACCTTGCTCTAAGTACTCCACAATATACTTTGCATGTTTGGGTGTTGTTGCTATCCCGAACAATCTAGCATGCTCGATTAGCTTGTTGACTACACAAACATCACAAGAGCTAACATAGTCGTGTACACTTTTTTGCATGTTAGACCAATACACTCTAAGTAGCATCAGTCTCTGATATATTTACATTTTAGCATTATGAACGTCCGTAATTTGTACATGAGCTTGCTGCACATATATCTCTTTTTTTCTTGGCTCAATACATAACCTAAGTATGCCATCATGTCCTTGCTTGTATATGCAACATGTAATCAACACTAAATTGCGGTGTCTCTCAATTTGCAAAAAACGGATGCTGAGAAAAGGTATAACCTGTTTGCTCCACCTTGGTACCATCTGAAGGTTGAAGAGATATGAGCCAGGAAAATCTTCCTCAACCCCAAAAGGAGCTTCCCCATGTAGCATGCACAACAAATGGTTTGCTCTCTGGTGTGTAGTCCTTTTTTTGACCACTACTGTGAAGTTAAACTCAAGCAATATTAGGAACCATCTAACGATTTGTCCCGTATTGCATGGTTTGTTCACCAAGTATAAAAATGCCTGATGATCCACAAAGAACACAAACTTGTTCACTAGAAGGTAATGTCTGAAATTTTTAACAGAATAGATCATCCCTAAGCCTTCTCTTATTGTGGCTGTATAATTTTGTTTTGCACTATGGAGCTGCCTACTTGAGTAACATATTGGAAAATCCATTTTGTTTTCTCCAGGTTGAGCCAAAATACATCCAATGGCATAAGCCGATGCATCTACATGGACGTGGAAAATCTTATCCCAGTCAGGACCTCTCAAAATCGAAGTAGAAATAACTTTCTGCTTCAACTATTGAAATTCTTTTTCACATTCCTCGTTCCATTTGAACTTTTTGATGAGTGCGTAGAGAGATTTTGCAATGATTGCGTACATGTAAATGAACACGCGAGCGATAATATCCACAATGGCCCATGAAGGCTTGTACCTCTCTAAGTTTTGTTGGTTTCAAAAGAGAAACAATCACTTGTATCTTTTCAAGATCAGTGAAAATCCCGTTTTTGGACACCAATATGTCTCAAAATCTTGCTCTGAAAACCATGAAAACACGCTTTGCAGGATTTAGGCAGAAACAAACTTTTTGCATTTCTCAAAGACTTTCTTTAAGTGATCGACATGTTCATTTATTTGAAGAGAATGCACACACATGTCATATATGTAAATCTCTAAGAATTATCTTAGATATTCCTTGAAGGCATAACTCATTAGCCTTTGAACTGTTGTAGGTGCATTGGTTAGACCAAATGGCATTATCTGATATGAAAATATGCCCCATTCTGTAGCAAAGACAGTTTTGTGTTGATCCTCTAGCTTGATCGTGAGTTGGTTATAGCCTGAAAAGCCATCTAGAAAGCTGTAGGCTTCCTTTCCAACAAATCTTTCAATCACATGCTCAGTGATGGGTAATGGATAGTTGTCTCTGATCGTGACAATGTTTACTTGTTTGAAATTTATGCACACTCATAATTTATCATTTTTTTTAAGGCACCAGACAATTCATGACACCCATTCGATGTGTTCGATCTCACAGATAAATTCCATCCCTTTCAGTTTATCTATCTCTTTCTTAATCTTCTTCGCAAACATTTCATTGTAAATGTATGGACATTGTTGGTGCGGTTTTGCATCGCTTTTCAGAGGTATCATGTGTTGGAAAATGCTAGGATCTACCGCCTTCACATCTTTGAAAGACCAGGCAAACACATCTTTATATTGTTTGAGGGTAGCTATCAACAGTTGTTCCTCTTCCTCAGTAAGATCTGCGGCTATGTATGCTGGTCTCGGTTCTTCCCTTGGTTCCACCAAATCAATCTTGTATTTTTTTGAGTTAGAGTCCCCCTTAGTTTCCATTTTTGTGGTCCAAACCTCTTTCAATGTCCGTTTTAATTTCTGGTACACTGTCAACTTCAATGATTTTTGTGTTATTTTGTCTTGGACACAATCTTCTGCTCCTACGAGCATGAGATATTGCATTTTGTCCATCAATTTAGGCATTGGCTTCACAAGTTTGTTTTGTTGTTTTTTAGTCCACTTTCTTTGATATCTCCCGTTTTTTGGTTAGGAAACTCGTAGAAAATTGGTTCATCCTCTTTTTTTGCAATTTCGTGTTTAGAATCACTCGAGAGTTTGTCTTTTGCATTGTTTCCTAATTCCTCGCTTCTCGAATCATGTTATTCATCTTCATTATTGTGTGAAAGGTCCCGTACAAAAGCTTCGTCTACTATCCATTTACAATCGCTTATTAGTTATGTTTCAATAGTTTTAGAAAGGTTTTTAGTTTTTTGGACCACAAAAACCATTAGAAAGGGTCTTATATCATAGCTATCTTTGTCGCAAAATGTGACGTTTATCACCTCATTTATGTAGACATCCAGAGTCGCTAGTATTTTCTCCCATCCAAAGGGTTAAAAAAACTCCTTTGGAAATGGTTCCTTCATGTAGTAGTCATCTTCTACTACATGCTCTAGAATGTAATCTTCCTTTTTAAGACTCTCGCATTTTGATGATATCCAAATGTGAGCATCCTTCATTAGCCAAGCAGGTAACTACGTTCCATCGTCCGTAGTTCATTCCCAATGTTCTTTCCACATACCCGTCAGCTAATTGCAATTTCATGCGCATTTTTTTGAGAATTGTCCTTTCTTATTTCTCCCAGATTCCTTTTGTAGGGATGGCTATTCCAGCCCCACTGTCGAGTATCACAACGGTGGTCAGTCCCCTATATTCAAGAGGTAAGGTGGTGTTTCCGTCTTTGCCTTCACAATAATCGCCGACCTTATTCGCTTGAACAGATTTCGCTTTTGGTTTTTCAGGATGGTTTGTTTTCTTAGTTTTCTCCATGAGTTTGTTGATAGGTTGGACCTTCACTTCCATCTTTTTAGACTTTTTCTCATTTGTCCCCACAAGTATGGTTTGATTTTTAGCAACTGTACAAGGGTGATTGTGCACCTTATAGGAGAAGACAATAAGTCATGTAATCTCTTTGTGTCCGACACTTGTGGAATGGAATTTTGATGTGATTGCACAACTCTTACCTCAAATTTTATCTCATATTCTCCTACAAAGGATGGTAAATTTCTTATGGTTGCAGGTTTACTTTCTACAGAAACTTCCGTTCTTGCATCTCCGTACAATGACTGAATATCACGAGGATAGACTTCACGGTCCAAATTGATTTCAGGGATTGGTGCTGCCACAGTAATGTCACACTTCTGTCTTTCCTGTTTTTGATTGTTTCCCACAGTGATTATGGTCATGGTTCGTCTACTTCTGGAATTGCTTGCATCTCTAAAGATCTTCCTCCATCTGTTGTGTTTGCTGCCACCTTTGTGGTCATTGTTTCCTTCTTGGTTTTTGTCTCAGGGTTGACTTTGTTGTTTGGATGCTGTGCACATTTCATGAGCACATGACCTTTTTTACAACGGTCATAGAATCCTTGAATCATATACTTTTCATCTTTATTTGTTTCTTCTCGTGTTCCCGTGTTTTCTTTTCCCAACCTATACGCTACAAGCTCATGAAATTTTAGTCCTTCAGGTTGCATCTAGGCTTGAGTAGTTTCTCCATGTCTTTTGTACATTCCTAGTCTTTTGGTTTTGTCTTCTAAAAGCAGATAGGTCAGAAGTCTTTGTTCTAAAGTCTGGTTGTTATTGAACCTTGCCGCGTAGGCTTGTAGCATTGTGTCTACTTTCTCGTTTATCATTTCGACCAAGATTGAATAACTTGAGTCAGTCTTTGACTCTTTCAATCCCTTTGCATTTTTCTTGCTTTCTTGCTCATGTTTAAGCTGTTCTTTTGTTTGGTGCAGTTTTGTTTTCAATGTTGTTTTCTCCTTCAGTCTCTTCGCTTTCATTTTGTCTCTTTTGGATTTTCATGATTTTCTTTGAGTTCTTATTGATCCATTTTCAAATTCAGTTTGTTCTGAAAGTCTCAAATTGTAAGCTATAGGTGGATTTATCCGCTTTTTGAGCTTGATCTTCAGTCATCACTTTGGCTGGAATAGTTTGCTTGAGTTATGACTCGCTTGTGTATAATAGAATCCCTATGATGTTGACGTTTGCCTTCCCGGATTGTCACTGTTCTTTGCGCAGTTTTGAATCGAGTAATCTCGCCCACATCCGTCACAAAATCCAAAAAGGTTTGTTTGTTGACCTTTATGTGGACACTCTCATGCCCAATGGTTGCCTCCACATTCATAGCACGGGCCTTTGAATAAGGTTATTGGTGGTGCTCCCGTTGGTTGGCCTACCCTGGGCAGATAAACCCTAGGTTTGTAGTTCTGGTTTGCTATGAACATGAGTGTATTTTTGTCCATTGTGTACTGATTTCTAGATGTCTAAGCCACATGTGAGAGTTTGGTTTCTTCATCGGTACTAGCTCAAAATGGACTCTCATCAGGTGTATAAGCTACTCCCTCCATCTCTCTTCCGTGGACTTCGACTGGCTCCTCATATTACATAGTAGGTGGCATCATTGGCTGAGTTATGAGAGGTTCTACCGGTTGCGCATAATGCACAATTACTTGACTGTCATGAGGTAATAGCGTTTGTTGCCCCAATATTGATTGCGGTTTGTCCCCTCCCTGTATCGTGTTGTTTGGTCCAATATGGCACCTTGGAGATGGTGACAATTGCTGCATTGCCGATGGTCCATACTACCTTTCCCTCATGTGGTTCCAATTATAAAAACACTCACTAGTGTCATGGTTCGTGTATTTCTACTCTATGGAACAACACTTCAACACTCTTGGAGCATTGATTACTTGTGGCTGCTGCGACCTTATGCTAGGATTTTTTGATAGGTCTGGTTCATTTTGCGAACCACTTCCTGAACCAACTACTCCATGTTTTGTGTGATTGAAGCAGGAGCACGCCGTTTTGCAGTAGATTCATTGATGGTAGAAGAGGCACTACAGTTTGCTGGTATTGGTCTCTAAGTCCTCAATAACCTTGCAATATGTTTTGCAATTGTCAACTAGGTATAATGCTTCCCTAGTGATTTGTTCAAATGTTGTTCATGCTTTTAAGTGCAAGTCTTTTCTGAGAGTTTCGTTTTTCAAGCCTTTGATAAAGAGAATCTATAATCGATCGTCTTGTGGCAACTCTTGCATTGGACATCTTTCGATGTATTGCTTGAAACGAAGTGAAGCTTCCTTCACCTTTTCATTTTCTTTATGTCTGAAAGCATGGATTTGAGAGACAATGTTATGCTTGATTCCCCTCTTAGAAAATTCCCTCGCAAACTCTTATAAGAGTTGATAGATGTTCAAGTAATCTCTATTATTTAGCGGCTGGAACCAAGTCAATGACGTTCCCTCCAATGTTAGTTTAAATCCCTCGTACTGTGTATGGAAATCTGCTACTTGTTCCGCTCTTAAGACTTGCTTAAAAATGGAAACATGCGCATATGGATCTTCAGATTTGTTGTATTTCTTCGGCACACACTTAGCCACTTGAGAAGGTTGCATTTTTTGAGTTTCTGTAACCATCCTCATCAATCTAGGTTCTCCTCCCATAGCATCTCTCATTTCATAACCACTGACAGGTGTTGTGGAAGGGACTCATTCAGACACCCTTCCCTCAGGTCTTATGTCCCGACTTCTAGTCTTGAAATCTGGCATCCTTGTACTGAAAATCATGTCTAGGACTTCGCTTCCTCTATGTGTTGACATAGGAACCCGGGAATCCAGGGATCCCATTGGTCTCGATATAGACATATGTGGTCGAGTAAATGAGTCTTCCACATGAGATTTTATAGGACTCACTCTCGTAGGTTTCGGTCTCATGGTTTCTGAGACTGCAGGTTTGAGTACGCTTGGGGTAACATAGTACTGATGGAGTGGACCCCCAAAGTACATATATCTCTCAAGCTCATGACGGCTCACTGCTGAATATTTCCGACCATGCTTATCTAACATGATTACCTGTGTATCTCTCTTAGCCTCAAATGTAAATACGTACAAGTATTTTTGTTGAGTCAATTCCCTCACATTGGGCTCCTCGCACGTATACCAGAGCATTTTCTCCTCATTGTCGTACTTATATAAGCTCTCATGCATGTTGTTGGTGTTGATGCATGTAGCCACATTGAATGTCTAGCTTTGGCGGCTTCTCCTCAAGCTCTTCGTCAACATTCTCTTTGGTGCCTGTTAGTCCCCATTTGTCCAGAATAAAAGGATTAAGCACAACGATATACATGTTTCCCTTTTCATCGAAGTATCGATCGCCACTATAGTCTACGGGCACTACGAGCTTAAGCTCACTAGGTCTCTCTTCAATTTTTACATCCACACCGTCCTTATAGATTTGAGCTCCTTGCCCATTCTCAAAATGATATTGCAAGTGAAAAAGTTTCTGGTTTGGTGCAAGTTGCGATGGTCCCGCTCCTATTTTGGTTTGTTCTTTAAAACTCACCTTTTTGGTTCCCTCATCCATATAGGTGTATGATCTCTCCAAAGAGGTATCAGAAAGACTCTCCTCCAAGATTGGCTCTAAGGTAGGTGTAGTCCCTTGGTTGATACTACCCTCGATTGAAATGTTGCTTGATTGGTCTCTATTATTCGGGTTTCTATTTTGATATAGTTTTCCTGAACGCAAATACATCAAGAAAATGTAACTTACAAAATCTTGACCAATTGCCTTTTATGGTGCATTAGGTCCCTCGATAAAAAACAAGTTACTTCCACTCTGATCCACAAGACCTGTACAAAATTTGCTTGGTGGCTATAGCTTTACAACCGGAATTTTGAAAACGCCATTGTGTTCACAAGGACTAGAGATAGCATTAGTATCAATCTGGGCACTTTATGTGTCAGGGGGTCATGGATTGGATCCATGTATCCCAGTGTCGAAATAGCTAGAACCTTGGCACACAGAGTTCTCACAGCCTCTTGATCACTGTTAAGTGAAATTTAGATGGTTTGATCCCCTTCAGGTATCCCAAAAGTTGCTTTATCAGCCTGTTTTATGACAACTTGCACTTGACAGACTTCTCCTTGTTTGGGTCTCTCTGGGATGTCTTTTGCTATCCTTGTTTTTTGGATAAAATGTTTGGATTGGTCTTCGCTGCAAATCTGTGAGGGAAAGTCCCAAAAACTAGCAGGGGGACATGAATTGCGATCCATGTTCCACTATGTCTGGACCCAAACTTGGTCAATTTGTTACTTGATGTCTATGGGGTCTACCTATCCACTTATTTTTTTATTTGAATCCCTTTCACCTTGACAAAAGAAAACTTTGAGGCTGCTTGCGATTTTTTGACTTACAACATGTATTTTGGTGTTTTAGTCAACCTTTAGTTGTTTTTTACGATGATGTCCTTCACAAAAGTTGTTCCAAATGGTATCATCTTTTCACTGTTCAAATCTCAGGCTTGGATGCTTCAGGGGGTCATGGATTGGGATCCATGTTCCACATCATCTGGTCATGGGATTTGGTCAGCTATATGCCTAGACCCTATAAAGGTAAGATATTCACTTATTTTTAAATTTGGACACCAAAAAATCAAATAGCTCCTATTTCTGTCTATTTCCAAGGTTTTTGGAGTCTTTGCCCAATTTTCTTGATTTGGTGTTTTTGTGTCAATTTTTCTACCAAAAGTGTGTATCTTTTGATCTATAATCACTTTGGACCCACTGGTATCAGTTTCTGTTCAAAAAGTTGCAAGAGGTCATGGATCGCGATCCATGTTCTTGCACCAATCTGCATGAAACTTTCTAGATTCACTCCATGTGGTTCGGTTATGCCCTTTTTGCACTTATTTTTGAATTTAGATCAGCTTTGAAGTTCTGACCATCAAAAATTAAAAAAATTCAGAGTTTAGCATTGCTTGCATGTAAAAATTGTTTGAAAGCTATCACTTTGAATAATGGTTGTAGGATTCTAGTACCAAAATTATGTTGATGCTCTCCTTATTAATGTGACCCAAATTGATAGATAAACGCAATCATCATACAACATTGCATTGTCATTAGTTGGCGGTCCTAGTGTGTTCACACACATCACTACCACATGTATATGGTAACAACATTCCAATCATAACATAATGCGCCATAGATCGTAAGTATGGAAAAACTGGAAAATGCATGTAGATCCTCGTCTTTCATCTCGTACCCGCAAAGTAACACAACAATGAGGGCTAACTTATCTTTCCATTTTGCACTAGGCAATATACTCTGTTCTGTTCCTTGAGCTTCTTCACCTTCTCCAAGATGTGTGTGTCTTCTTATAACCCTAATTACAACAATTGGTATCAGAGCAGGTTGCATCCTCTCATGCATAATAGCTAGCATTGCCAGCACCTACCTGCTCACTTTCTCTTATTTGGGTGATCTTTGGTGAGCCTCAATAGGTCAAAATATCATTTCCACTAAAGGTAGTATTGCACAAGCAATTTTTCCCTTCTGTGCAAAATCTTTATCAGTGTAATTTTTTGTAGAACAAGTCCCTTATGGTCTCTTTGGGTTTTGCTATATATCACGTGTTGGTCCTGCTTCATTTTTCCTCTTTCTGGGAAGTTTTCACATCAGGTGCAGTCACTTGCCATGATTGACAACAACATAGACGTTTTCAAGATGTTTGTTACTAAGGATAAACTGGATGGGGCTTATATGATGACACATATTCTTGTCTCAAAGGGAGTTTGGATTTTTGTGCAAGGCATTGATGTACGTATGCCTTTGGTGGATACACGCTCTGTTGATGATGTTGCAAGTTCTGGTGGTAGGTATGTTGCTGTTAGAGTTGTTTTGCCTATGGCTGAGCAATCTCATTGTTGGGATGTTAGAGATGCACAATCTCATGCATTGATTGCATTATTTGTGAAGCGCGCTATTTTTGCTCACATTTGCTCAACTAAATTAGCAAAATAGGCTTGGGATATTCTGACTGGTCTTATGTAAGTTGTAATGAGGTTAAAATTGCATTGTTGCGTAAAGAGCTGGGGTTGAAGATTATGCAAGAGGGAAGTTGACATGGAAACTTTCCTTATTGGTATCAAGGATATCAATGAGCAACTCATTTTTGCAGGGAAAGTCATTTTTGACAATTCATTGTGCAAACTATTCTTGATGCATTGCTAGATTCTTCCCAGATTTTTGCTAGTACTTAGAGACTTATGACCCAAGAAAACACTCAAGCTGTCAAGTTTGATGCATTATACACATTGCTATTGCAAAAGTCACTTTCAAGAAAGAACGGGGCTAAATAGTGTGCCATTGAATAGGCTTTTGTTGCTGCTCAAAGAAAAGGTGGTAACAGCAATTTAGCCACTTCTCATGGTTCTTTGGTGAGTAGAAAATTGCATGTTCCTAATGCTTCTACCGAAAACACCTCTTAAAAGGGAAAGAATAAGAAGAGTTGCCATTATTGCAAGGCTAACGATCACTTTTGATGAAGCAGTGTCCCAAGTTGAAGGCAAAAGAGGCCAAGAAGAAAGAGGTTGGTTCCACTACAAGTGCATCTATTGTAGAATCTTCTGAAAATGGAGAATGTGATGTAGATGCAGAGTGGGATTTAGTGTAGAGTGTACTTATGATTCTTTTGTCCATGATACATGTATGTCAGTTGCAGCAGATTCACATGTGTGGTACTTTTGATAGTGGTGCTACAAAGCACATTACTTCACATCATGACTCGTTTACCTCTCTCAAGGTTATCCTCATGGGCATACAGTCACTTGTGCCAACAATGCCTCTTATCCGGTCAAGGGAGTTGGAAAGATTGTGCTAATTACTGCGAATGGCAATTCTTTCACACTTATTGATGCACTTTATGTACTAGGGATAACAAAGAACCTTTTGTTTGTATCTCACTTGCTAGACTTCACCTTGTTGTCAAATTTGTGAATGACAAATGTACAATTCATGATCTCAATTTTGGTGATGAAATTGTTGCATTTGGCATTTTGTGCCATGAGCTATATAACCTCACTTTGTATGACAACTGTGGGGAGATTTTTGCAAATGCAATTGTGGATTCAAAGGCTATTTCAAATGCAAAACTTTGGCATGCGCATTTTGGGCATTTGAATTTTTCCGGTTTGCTGACTTTGCAAAAATCTGATATGGTTGTTTCTTTGCCACCTCTTGAAGCATCTTTGAATCATGTTTATGAAGGCTATATTTTGGGTAAGATGCAGCGTTCAAAGTTTCCAAAGGATGGTTCAATAAGGGCTACATGTAGATTGCAACTTGTGCATAGTGATGTTTGTGGGCCTATGCAAATTTCATCCTTAGGCAATTACCTATACTTTGTGACTTGTGACTTTCGTTGATGAATACTCCAGGCATGCATGGGTATATCCCCTTAAAGCTAAGTACGAAGTGTTCATGTGCTTCAAGAAATTTTTGGCTATGACTAAAAATGTTTCTAAATGTACTATGGGTACCCTCCGTTCAAGGCAAGGGGGGGAGTATATGCCTCATGAGTTTAATGCATCTCTATCTAATCATGGGATAAAATGCCGTATAGAACTCAAAAAAATGGCATTGCTGAAAGGAAAAACAGGTT
The DNA here is from genome assembly GCF_014529385.1 of Adiantum capillus-veneris. Classification (NCBI taxonomy): domain Eukaryota; kingdom Viridiplantae; phylum Streptophyta; class Polypodiopsida; order Polypodiales; family Pteridaceae; genus Adiantum; species Adiantum capillus-veneris. Next base: position 1,389,983 of record NC_140940.1, on the reverse strand, counting down.
GCTTATGGAAATGGCACAATGTATGGCCAAGAGTTAAGCTTTTCCATATTCATTTTGGCTTGATGCCATCATGTGTGCTACTTATGTACTTAACAACTGTCCTATGAAAGCTTTGCAGTCTATGACTCCTTATGAAGCATGGCATGATAAGAAGCCATTTATTCATCACATGTGCATTTTTGGTTGTTTAGCTTATGAAAATTGGATGACAAGGCTATTAAATGCATTTTTGTTGGTTACAGTACTGAAAGCAAAGGTAACAGGTTATACCATCTGCAAACAAAACATATCTTAGTTTCATGAGATGTTGTGTTTGTGGAAGATTTTGTTTAGCCTTTGTTATCATGTACAGAGATAATAATATAAGCTCACATGACATTTGTGACACTTTGTATTCTCTTTTTAATGGTGGAAACTTGAATGTAAATTAAATGATATGGATCAGCCTATTATTGATGCAGATGTACATGATGTACTTGATGTGGAAAGGACTAAAAATGAGGAGGCTAGAGGTATGCAAAAATGGCTGGTGCATACTTTGCATGATAGTAAGTTGGATGCATTTATGTCTAGTTGTACTCATTCAAGTTCTCGGCATGCATCTTATGCGTCAGATTGTTATGCTTTGGTTGTTTCTATAATGAGGAATAATCTCTTCATTTTAATGAAGCAGAGAATTCAGAAAATTGAATGGATGCCATGTAATCAAAATATGATGCACTTATAGAAAATGACACAAACTTTATGTGATTTTCCTCCTGGAAAGAGGTCATTGGTACAAAGTGGGTTTACAAGTTGAAACATAAGCCAGATGTTAAGATTGATCGCTACAAGACTTGACTTGTTGCAAAAGGTTATTCACAGCAAAAAGGCATAGATTATGAAGAGACTTTTGCTCCACTTGTCGTATAACTAATGTTTGTTTTCTATGTGCATTGGCAATTCACTTTGCATGGGATGTACATCAATCAGACATTGTTACTGCTTTCTTGAATGGTAATATATTTGAGGAAGTTTATGTAACGCAGATGGTGATCCTACTGATGTCACTCTTTATCAAGGATGCCTTATTTATGTATGCAATACGAGGCCAGATATTCAATTTGCAATCTCACAAGTTAGCAGATTTATGCATAGCCCTTGGTCTAAGCATTGGGAGGCTGTCAAGATAATTTTTTGCTACTAGAGTCGCACCTTACATCTTGGCTTGTTTTATCCCAAGGGGGGATCATTGCCACCAGAATTACCTACTTTTTCAGACTTAGATTGTGCTAGTTGTTATGACACATGAGTGTCCACAAGTGGTTTTTGTTTTATGCTTAACATTTCATGCATATCATGGTTGAGCAAGAAGAAACCTACTGTGGCCACTTCTAGTTGTGAAGCTGAGTACATGGTACTCTTCACAACTACGGTTGAGTATGTATGGCTCTGACACCTTATGGTTGATTTGGGTATTGGAAAGGACATTGTTGCCAACATCATCTACACTGACAGCCAGAGTGCAAAGGCAATTGCGAGAAACCCAGTTTTTCATGCTCGCACAAAGCACATTGAGGTGCATGTTAGAGAGAGACTCTCAAGCAAGAGAGATCAACTTGGCTTATGTGCCGACACAGGTAAGTGTTATTTGTGCTCCATGTGTGGGGGATAAGGCTCTACAGAGAGAGAGAGAGAGAGAGAGAGAGAGAGAGAGAGAGAGAGAGAGAGAGAGAGAGAGAGAGAGAGAGAGAGAGATTGAGAGAAATGAAATGAAATGTTATATTAACGTCTTCGAAAGGCCAAAATGATCTATGAGACCAAAAAGTTACAATTGGTGAATCTGATATCATGTCTGAGTACGGAAATTACAAAGAACTAACAATAAAACACTAAGGAAATGAATCTGAAGCTGATTCGGAATTGAGATGAAATATGGGGGGGGGGGGGGGGGGGGGGGGGGGGGGGGGGGGGGGGGGTTCAAATGAAATCTCTTATTGGTCGCTGTCAAATCTCATCAACCTCCTCCATGGTCAGTACTCTGGTTGGGCGTCTTGCATGTCGAGCTAGAGTGATCTGTATCTTCTGTTGCAGCCTTTGTCGATGGTGGGAGACCCCCCAAGGTCACGGGCGTCTGGATTTGCCTAGCTCAGTAGCTCGGTCAAGCAACATACCTCTAGTGTGGGTGGCTCTAAGATTTGTTGTGATGACTGCTCCTCTGGCTCTCCCCTGGCTAGTGTAAAGAAATATGTGATTCTTCTTTGAGACTGTCTTCTCCCCTGATGTCCTCAGCAAGCTCTCCCTAAGTTTTCACAGCTCTAGCAAGAACAATCCGAGACATCTCTGATCCTCGTATCTCAAGACTCTAGAAAATGGTCCGAAACCTTCTCTGAACAGGCAGTGGAAGCGGCCCCGTATCTCATAGTACGCCGGACAATGACATGTGTAGTGCAGCTCTATCTCTAGCTCTAAGTTACATAGGTGAAATATCCTGGCCCCTGCTGGTACCCCTCGAAATTGGCCAGTCTCGATCTAGAGCTGATGTGAGGATGTGCGTATCTGCCCAATAGCGCATCGTATCCTATGAGATAAGTGCGTATCCATGTATGCTGGCCTAGTCACAAAACCGTCCTCCCGTGAGTTGGAGAAGATGCTCTCTGTAGAAGGCCATCTTCGTGCCCAACTCTTGTGTCAGCTATATCCATGTGCTCCTAGTATCTAGCTGAATCAGATCCTGTCGTATGAGTATGGTGATCTCTGTCTGTGTGAGAGACAGGGAGGCTGCATCCAGGGAGTATTGAAACAGAGGCAATCTATCCATGTTGAAACCATGTGATTGAAACCATAATGTCATCTGTCCATACCAACATGCTATATCGCCTTGTAGCGCTAGTTGTCGAGATGACTCCAGGGCAAGCCGAGCGTATCTGTCCCTAGGGAGATCCCATAAGCCGTGTATAAAGGATACTGATCTAGTCAATGCCTCCACCATGGGGGGGGGGGGGGGGGAAGCTAGCTTGGCTCCGATAATCTCATGCGGCACTGAGGCCTTAGCCCGAATCATCCGAGCCATCATAGAGACCAGATGCCTCTCCATATATCTCCATCCATCTGTGTTGCCAGATCTCCCCTGATGGTCTACCGAGGGTCCCCATACCTGAACTCTATAGAGCATAGTTGAAGTCACTAGAGTGTCAAAAAGCTAGAGCTTTGTTCACGGTTCGTGAAACTGAACCTGCGGCGAACACATCCTCTCCAGTCCTCCCAAGGCTGCATATGCTCTCGTCAGTCTAGTCTCTGATGCTCTCCTCAATGAAAACACCGGTCCACCGAAGACCACCCCAAGATAAGTATATGCATATGTGTACTCCACAGTTTCCTTGCCCATACGTAAATGTGGGTGCTGACCTCCTGACCCACTGTTGTGTGGTGTTGAACACCATAACCTTGGTTTCCCCCAGGTTGACAGACAATGCACTGTCACAAGCAAATGTATGCAAATCATCTAAATGACGTTGCATCCCCTTTGGAGAGTTATAAATCAACACAATACCATCAACATATAGTAACAACGAAATCCATGTCCCTGCTAGTTGAGCCCCTTTGTCTCCCTCACGCTCTACGTAGTCTGAAAACTCATCCACATACATCCCAAAAAGAGTCAGAGATAGGGGGAATCCCTGCTTCACTCTAATAATGGAGTGGACCATGTCAGACATTCCCTCAGTAGTGCATACGAGCCCCATCATTGTCCTATATAAAGCCAAAATACCCCATATCAGCTCTGTAGGCACACCCATGTCCTGTAGTCTGTGTATAAGTCTAGCTCTCAGCACTGTGTCAAAAGCTTTGTGGAAATCCACAAAGCTACAATAGATCCTCTTGCCATTGTGTCTACCCTCCTTAATAATAGCTCTAAGTGTCAAAATCTGGTCAAGAGTGGAGAAACCTCTCCTGAATCCTACTTGCCCTGGTGCTCGTATGCCCTCTCGCTCTACCCATCTACTCAGCTCCTGCTCAAGAACGGATGCATACAACCTAGATAATGTGTGACCAACCATGATGGTGTGATAATTCCCGGGATCATGGGATCTCCTGACTTGAAAATAGGCATAATCGTAGACATACTCCAAGTCTCAGGAAAGCCTTCATACATGGCTCGATTAAACATAATAGCAAGGAGCTCTGCAAGCATGTCTCTGGCATTGATGAAGTGCTCCGCTACCAGACCATCATGATCATGTGCTCTCCTTGTCTTTATCCTGGTCAATGGCTTTCCTTACCCTCTCGGCAGTAAAGAAAGAACATGTCTCCGGGCATGTCTCCAGTGGATCCGGCAAAGGTGGTTGCCCTGATGCTGTGTAGAGAGATGTGGCATATTCCTCTGTGGAGGTGACCGCTGGTGGTGGTGAATGCTAGTGGAATAGCCTCCATGCTTCGCCTAAATCTTGACTCATAAATAGCTGATACAGATCCCGCTCTAGCTGAGATAGATAAGCCCTTTTCTTTCGTCACACTAGGTGATGAAAGATAATCCGTGATTGTCTATGTGTGGTAATACCCATGAGCACTTCCCTCTGTAATTTGATCCTCGTCTCTCTACACTCATCATCATACCAACTATTCTAGGGCATGCTCCCAGATTGTCTCCGTGTAGGCTGGGTGTGGGGGTATGCCTCTGATGCTACATCATGGAGCGTCTCTGTCAATATCTGAGTGAGTTCAACTAGTGGTCGTCCTGGCTCCTGAGGGCATAGCTACCTGTATATCTCATCCATATACACAAAATCCGTTTCCCTCATGAAGGTATACCGAGTGTGTGTGGGGACCTCTCCTAGTGGAGCTACAGTGAACTTAAACGTCAGGGTGAAAGACAAGATATCATGACCAACTGCTACTCCAACTGGCCTAGTGCCCGCCATGAAATCCTGAAAGAATGGAATGAGACCTGGCTAGGCCATAACATAATCCACTGTACTAGCACCACGTTGGTGTGGAAAGCAGGTAAAACCTCTAGCTGACAGAAATCTTTGTAGGCCATGCAAAATGGCCAATCTATGTGTAGTTCCCATATCTATCAAAGAATCTGCCATACTCAATGTACTCCTCATCTTGTGATAGTCTGGATAGGCCCATCTCTGAAACATCAAGCTCCCTAAGCATTTCCTCAGAAGTATCATAAAATATTGTTCGATGATGGGCAATCCTAGCATTGCAGTCCCATGGTATGATAATGTCACCATCCTTGGAAAACTCCCAAAATAGCAAAGGGGGACTGTCCTCTAGGTGATGCATATACTAACGTACTAGGAGGAAAGTAATAAATAGCAGTGTAGAGGTATCTGCCCGTCTCTGCCCTGAGCCTCACCCACATGTACCTAGCATGTTCATCCTTGCGTGCTATATATATGAATGGCTGCAACTCCTCCTTGAATAGAACTGCCACTCCCCCTGAGCCTCGTCCTTGATGCTCCGATCTGGTCTCATGTCTGCAGGTTGTCTCCCATCTATATCCACTCACATGTGGCATGGATTTCCCAGGGGCTTGATGCGTCTCAAGTAGAAAATGATGTCTCTCCTAGTGAAACTATCCTCAAAGGCACCTACATCCAGACGGAGTGACCCATTACAATTCCAGGTTGCCATCTTTAGTGTGGTCCCATAGGTCTCGCACCATCATGCGGAGCATCGCTCCAATATCACCACCCTTCCATCCCTGTAGAAAGCAATCTTCCCTTTCTCCCTTGCTGCTCTAGTTTTCGGCATTACTTCTTGCATATGAGCAATCTGCGAGAGGGTGAGGTCATCTCCAAGAAAGATGCCTGTCTTCTTTAGAGTCGGTCTCTTCTTCAAGAAGTCCTTCTTCGCTTCCATGGAGGGGAAATGGAGGATGAGTGCCCTTTCTTTTGAGGTTTCTCCGTTGCTCCCACTTTTCTTATTGCCCACTCTACAAGCCCTTGTATGCGTCTGCTCGTTAACCCCCACCAGAGTCATGAGTTCTTTCACCTCTTCATCCACATTATCTTGGTCTCTGAGGCCACATATCCTTACGTGTAAGGCCCGTATATGTCTCCTTTGCTCCTCTTCTAGTGTCAAGTTAATGATGGTTGGTGTGGGGGCTATTTCCTTGCCCTTTCCTTTCTTGACAATCTCGATCCATTTTTCGGCCTTTTCTGCTTTTTGTTGAGTTTTTGTGATGACATCTACCCATGAGGTCGTCATTTCTTTTTGTTGCTCCTCACCTTCTTTGATGGCCCGCACTTGTTCTTTAATCATGTTAAGCTCTTCAATTACTGAGGGTTGAAGCTCCCCCTCTTCGAGGACATTTTGTGATCGCACCTCTGCAAGCTCTTTCTTGAGTAGTGCGATTTCCTTATCTTGGACCTTCACACGATCCTCAAGTGCATGTATCGTGTTTTCCTGTGATGACACGCACTCGTCGAGTGCGTTAATAGTACCTAGGAGATGGCGATTAATCTTGTTGATGGACTCGCTCATTTCTTCTTTGCATTTTTGAATGGCATCCTCCATAGGGTCATCTTTGCCATTTTGTTTCCTCATGATTGAAGGCCACAAAAAAAGGCGGAGGGGGGGGGGGGGGAGAGAGAGAGAGAGAGAGAGAGAGAGAGAGAGAGAGAGAGAGAGAGAGAGAGAGAGAGAGAGAGCATGTGTACATACATATTTATGGCATGCCAACTACATTCTAACCTTGTTGTCTTTCTCTTTAAATATAGTCATCTTAGAGGGCTCCCCCATACACCCTTTAAAGGGTGCTTCTCAATAAAGGGCCCTCCTTCGCTATGCATGCTAAAACTACTTGTAGCCTGTAAAAAGGCTTGACGAACTGTAAAACATCTTCGCAAAGGGATGTTTATTATTGTGGGGGGTGGTTGAAGCATCCCTTAGCAAAAAGGCGCTGCAAGCAGCCGGTCATAGCAGGTTGAACATGCTAGACTCTCTGCAGCTATGGGCTCTATGCAGGGATTTGCATGGCCTCCTAAAGACACCTTTTGAGGGCGTATGGGGGAGCCCCCTTAGAATATATATATGTCCCGACGAGGACCATCTCAATTCCAATTTGGCGTTCCTTTGACTTTTTGGCGACAATAAAAACCTGGGCCCTTCTTCACTTGAATTCGATGACGTCAATCGCCACGGAGCTCGCAGCTTGAGATCTGCAAGGCCCAGCAGAGAGTTAGCAGGGAATAAGAACGAAGACAGATAGAATTGAGGCATGAGGTGCCACTCAGTTCAAGCCCTGTGGGCCTCCACGCCCCCCGCTCACCATGTCGTTGCCATGGTGGCTGCCCACAATCCACCTTCTCTCTGGACAGGAGGCTCTTGCGGCGACATCATCGTCTGGAAGCTACCGTCTCGCCCTCCCGATGCTGACGATGCATCTAATCAGGTACATGCCTCCTCCAACGCAAAGCTTTTCAGCTGATTCTGTAATGGCAGTTATCTACTGGAACATAAATGCAAGGTTTGGCGTTCCCTTCGAGAGCACAACTGAAGGACATGTATTAACTTGCCAGGAATAATATATATATATACATATATATATATATATATATATATATATATATATATATATATACATATATATATATATATACATATATATATATATATACATATATATATATATATACATATATATATATATATACATATATATATATATATATACATATATATATATATATACATATATATATATATATACATATATATATATATACATATATATATATATATATATCTATATATATATATATATCTATCTATCTATCTATCTATCTATCTATATAGATAGATAGATAGAGAGAGAGAGAGAGAGAGAGAGAGAGAGAGAGAGAGAGAGAGAGAGAGAGAGAGAGAGAGAGAGAGAGAGAGAGAGAGAGAGAGAGAGAGAGATGATGATGAAGAAATGAAATGATATATTAATGTCTACAAAAGGCCAATTGACCTATGAGACCAACAAGTTACAAGCTGGTAAATCTAATACAAAGTTTGTGAGCTGAAAGAAAGACTAAAATTCTAAGCAAAATGTTGTAGTGAAAGTGAAAGTGGGGGAAATACTAGAGACTCTCTAGTCAATACAAAGGTACAAAATAACGAGGGATGCAAGAAACTTAAGCTGCTAAGAAGGGGATAATCCACCAGCTCCGAGTAAATCTAGCATCGGTTGGTGTTGGATCTCCTCGATATCCTCCATGGTCAAAACCCTTATTGGGTATCGCTCCAAAATAATCTCTGTAATCTTCGTCTATGCTGGGATGTCCTCCTTTGTAATCGTGGACATCTGGATCTCCCAAGGTCCATCTCACGGTCGATCAATGTGCCTCTAGTGGAGGTGGGATCCAAACTCTGCTGCAGAACCTGTCTGTCTAGTTGTCTAGTGGTAATGGTTGGCCTGAAATAGTCTGTAACCTGCCGCTGAGTCTGTCTCTATACGCCTCAACAAGTAATCTCTATGTCTCCTCAACTCAAGCAAGAACAGACCCAAGCATCTCTGATCCTGGTATCCCATAACTCTGGAAAGTGGTGCAGAATCCTCCCTGAATAAGCAATGGAATCACCCACGAATCTCATAGTATGCGGAGCAATGACATGTAATGCAGCTTCATCTCTGGCTCCCTATGGCATACACGACATATCCTGTCCTCAGTCGGAACTCCTCTATACTTGCCAGTCTCAATCTGGCCAATAGCACACCGCACCCCATATGATAAATGTGTATCCATATAGCTGGGCCTGACTACAAAGTGTTAGACTTACACCACTTTGCTGCTTCACAGGTCTAGGGCATACTTGTACGGCTAGTATGTCTCTGGGCTGGCTACCCATTGTCTATGTTGTACTTGGTCCGGCCGCCCGAGTTTGGGGCCGCCGCCCACTTTGTCCGGACGCCCACATATATTTCCATATATCATTTTTTTGTTGGGTCCTGGGGATTTTTATCAGGCCTTGCTCTACCTCCCCTTGGGCACCTATTTATGGGGGCTAGGGGGGTACTCACTTCCACATATCATCTCACAGCAGAGATCACACATCTGATCATTCTACGGGTCTTCTTGTTCTGGTAGTCAGTCATGGGGGGCTGATCGCCCCCTCTTCCCCTACACCAACATTTGTGTTCTCTCTCTCTCTCTCTCTCTCTCTCTCTCTCTCTCTCTCTCTATCTATCTATATATATATATATATATATCTCAGGCTTCCGCACACGCGCACTCTCACATGGTATCAGTAGCTTCAGGCTCTGCCTATTCTGATGCGCTACATCGCATTAGGTTCTTCTCCCAAGGGCTGGATCAACCAATATTTTTGCAACTGAAGCCAGATCTGCTAGCGTTTTTGCATCAGGCTGCTAGCGCTTCACTTCTGGGATCATTTCATCGCCGGAAACCTCCTCCGCTCAATCTTTGGTTTTTATCTTCATCTGCGTTTTTGGGTTTTCAGCCCATTTTCGGCGATTTTATTGGTCACTTTATGTTGTTGACACCTTCCACAAGTTGCTGGGCACCCATCAAGCCTTTGTTTTTTTAGCAAGCAGAAGGTTTTTGGTGCCAAAAAGTGTAGCAAAAAAAGGCTGCAAATTGACCTGCATTTTTGCAGCAGGAGAGCAACGCTCAGCTTCTGGACCCCGGATCTCACCACCACCTACCCGGATTTGCATCTGCTGCATTGTCGGTGAGTATCCTCTCCATCTTCATCAGATTTTAGCCATTACCCCTTGCTGTTTTTCTCTGTTTTCAGCCCACTTGAGGTTGTGCCAGGGATTCACCGTCCTTCCTACACCCTCTGCACGCTCCGGACCTTGCCGGGAGCGTACGAGTATGCTGAAAATCGCTGGACAGCAGCGTTTTAAACACCTCGCAATTGCAGAGGATGAAGTTACCTCTTGCCAGGACACAATCCGATGGTGGTCCGTGCGGTCTCTCAGTGACTGCTGCAGTACACGATATCTTCGACATGGGCTTGATCATCTACGGGCGTACGATCCTCGGGAGATCCAATCATTCCAGCCATCATTCGGCGGTTGCGCACTCGAGAGGGGGTGGTGACTTGTGGTTTGTTTTGGACACACCTATGCACTCATCAGAGAAGTTCACACGAGATATGGCCATGCTCATGGCATATGGGATCACGACATTCCCAGAGAACACACCACCATCTTTGGTGGACAGACACTTACCACTTGACCTTGACACGTCAGATCACTTGCTTACACATGAGCATCTACATGGACTTAGGGAGAGGATCTTGGATCTCTTCTTGGACAGGTTCATTGCTTGGATTTACAGACTGGAGTGGGACTTCTGTGCTTTGGACTCTCTTGGAGAGTTTACCCGCGAGATGCGGGAGATCAGGCATCATTACGTGACTACATTCGAAGTCACCCGGAGCTTGGTTTGGATGGTAGTGGAGTTGCTCTTCTACACTCCTGACCATTTGGATTGCTACCTTCAGAGTTGCTTATACTCACCCTCGGTAACCTTACAGCAGACTTACTGCCCGACCTGGGCAGTAGGCCACTCCCAGCGCATTCACATTGAGAACCACATCGAGATGCGGTTTGGTGGTGGTGTTGGCGCGGATTCTGTTTTGGTTGACACCGGAGGATTGGAGGTAGGAGATACAGGCAAGACGGCGCAGACACATTGGTCTGGCCTTTCCTCTTCTTAGAGATTATTCACAGCGCAGACTGCTCAGTTTGGCTTCCCTTCTTAATACATGATGATTACGCTGAAGACAGATTGGTCTGACCACACCTAGGCCCTTCACAGCGCAGACTGTTGAGTCTAGCTTTCCCCTCATCTTGGATTACCCTACCTATTGACAGGACACCATCTGGTGGTGGTCCGTGTGGTCTATCGGTGATTGTTGCAGCCTACGGAAGCTTCTACAGTGCAGACTGTTTAGTATGGCTTTCCTTGTTTCGGAGGAGTTTACGGCGCAGATTGCTACATCTGGCCTTCGTGGAGTTTTACACAGCTTAGCCACCTGGCCACACTGGGCTACAAGTTCATGCATTGATAGTCTTTCGGTCATTCTCATGACGGCTTCTTGGCTTCCCCATTTTCTCCAGACAGTTTGACTACATACACCACAGATCCTATTAGGCAGGACACTTGTAGGTCTATTGGCACTTCTTTCACGACAAGGAGTTGTTTTCACACACGTTTAGGACCTTCACTTAGTATCTTCACCTTGCATTAGCGGAGTATAGTAGTTTGCTACACTGCTCGTGACGACACTTTACCATGGAGATTTCTTGGCAGTCGTGACACCCCAGACTGCAGCTACACTCATGGAGCACGCCGGAGTATTGTCCTTCATTGGACATTGTAGCAGAGTCCAGACATCTTCATCATTTGCCTAACATCCTCGGCTTCACACGGTTTGTTCAGCATCAGGTGCTGAGAGGGGGTGTTAGACTTACACCACTCTGCTGCTTCACAGGTCTAGGGCATACTTGTACGGCTAGTATGTCTCCGGGTTGGCCACCCATAGTCTAGGTTGTACATGGTCCGACCGCCCGAGTTTGGGGCCGGCCGTCCACTTTGTCTGGGCGCCCACATATATTTCCATATATCATTTTTCTGTTGGGTCGTGGGGATTTTTATCAGGCCTTGCCCTACCTCCCTATGGGCACCTATTTATGGGGGCTAGGGGGGTACCCACTTCCACATATCATCTCATAGAGATTACACATCTGATCATTGTATGGGTCTTCTTGTTTTGGTAGTCATGGGGGGTTGATCGCCACCTCTTCCCCTACACCAGCGTTTGTGCTCTCTCTCTCTCTCTCTCTCTCTCTCTCTCTCTCTCTCTCTCTCTCTCTCTCTCTCTCTCTCTCTCCACACACGCGCACTCTCACACAAAGCCATCTGCCGCCGTGAGTTGGAGAAAATGTTCTTTGTAAAAAGCCATCTTCGTGCCCAACTCTTGAGTAGGCTCTTTGCAAGTCCTCCTGGTGGCCATTTGAATCAACTCATGGAAAATAAGTCTAGTATTGTCACGTGACACATCCAACCCTATGTGTCCGTGGACAAGCTACAACATGATCAGGGTTCAGTCAGTCTAGTCAGCCTAGATTAGAAGTGATCTGGCACCTTTGTGAGTCTATTCGTAGACCGTGCATGCCCAGTCACTTAGTGTAGATGCATATCCTCTGGTTGCACAGAGCATGATCATCAGTATTCCCTTCAGATTCCATCAGATTCCATCAGGGGAATTTTCCAGTGCATTTAGCCTATTTTACCTATTTTTGGCATTTTTCACTTATTAATTTAAGTGACTTTCCAACAAAAGTAGGTAGGGCAATTTGGGTAGGAAAATATATAAGCAAACTAGAGCTAGCACTATTTGGCAGAAGAGGCAATAGGAGCCAAGCTCAGCAGGCAACTTCTCAACAAGACCACTTGGCGGTACTTCCCTCCAAGCAAGAACCTCCCCTAGCGTTTTGCATCAGCCTTGCCATCGCCAAAAACTCCCTTTCCCTAGCGTTTTTGAAGAAGATCATTGCCACAGAAGACCCCAGTGCATAGCGTTATCAGCATCCTCACCACCGAAGCATAGCACCTAGCGTTTTTGCAGAGACACATTGGCCTAGCTTTTTTGACACCAGCAACATGGCGATTTTCAGCAGACACTTGCAGCGTTTTCAGCAATGAAAGACTTGCAAATTCAGCCCTAAAGAAGTAGCAGATTCAGCCCGGAAAGACCATCAGTTTTCAGCCTTAAGAAACCTCAGTTTTCAGCCCTAAACCTGCAGAATTTCAACGACAAAAGACCCACAGAAAAAGCCCCAAAAATCAGCGTTTTTGGACCCGCAACGGATTTCAGCCCATAGCGTTTTTGGACAGCAGATCAAAGATTGCAGATTTCAGCCCTAGTGTCGGCCTCGTCATCCCCGTCGTAGTCGTCGACATAGCCTAGACTTGCATCAGTCACATGCATTCAGTTTATACCAGATTGTGTAATCATAAGTAGACCACTCTCGCCGACGAGAGTGGGGCCTTCAGAGGAGGGTTTTACAACGTCTCTGGTGTCGTATTCTCTTCTCTCTCTCTCTCTCTCTCTCTCTCTCTCAGTCTCATACACTTGCACGCATAGCGTCCATTCACTTTGTTGGTGATCATAGCACTCTCTCATTAAGAACGGAAGGTTCTACGTTCCATAAGAACAAAAGGAACCTTGAGCACAGTTCGGAGCACTCATCTTGAGCAAAGCGCAAACATTCATTCCGCTGCACCTAACATTGGTATTAGAGCTTTGGCAGTGTTCTGTATCACTCAAGGAAAGAACCACAAGAATCACAAGAAATTTTTTTGCTTGTTGCGTTCGCAGGAACCCAATTTTGCTTGGGCGTGTAGATTCCTAATCGTGTTTTTGAAGGGTGACAGGAATCCCAGGAAAGAAGGGCTTGTCCAGCCTTCCCTTGTGTCTCTTTTCACTCATTGAGAGCGAACCGTGCACTTAGCGGCCGGCCAATCGACGTGAGGTGGGAAAAAGCAACCTTGGTGTGAGCGCAAGGCCGCCAAGGGGTGCGTCCACGGAAAGGAGTAGAACTCGGGTGAAGAGAAGATCCTTCTCAAACGCGGTTTGTAAGCGAAAGAAAACCTCAAGAACCTCAAGAACATGAAGGACCTCGACCCTCAAGCACCCAAGAACCCAAGACCCTCAAGAACCCAAGTTCCTCGTGAACTTAAGAACCAAAGATCATAGTGCATGGTCGTCACCCGAAGCGGAATGGATACTTCGCATACAGGTGATGAGCATGAGAGAGGCGACGAAGAATTTTCCCCACCAAGAGTTTTTTCCAACCCTCCCCCTTCGCCGTCTACGCCACAAAGTGTACCAAACCCTATGGAGGCAATGGTCAAGCAGATGATGGCCTTGATGGCCAAACAAGAAGAGACTCGCATGAACATGATGGCCCAACAACAAGAAGCGAATTGAATTGCGTTTTGTCACGTGACACATCCCACCCGTATATGTCCGTGGACAAGCTACACCATAGCAGGGTTCCCGTCAGTCAAGTCAGTTTAGATTAGCAGTGATCTGGCACTTTTGAGAGTCTATTCGTAGACTGTGCATGTCCAGTCACTTAGCATAGATGCATATCCTCCGGTTGCACACAACATGATCATCGGAATTCCCATCAGAATCCATTAGCATCAGTTAGGGGAATTTTCCAGTGCATTTAGCCTATTTTCCTATTTATTGGGATTTTCACTTATTTTTAAGTGACTTTCCTACAAAAGTAGGTAGGGCAATTTTGCTAAGTTAATATATAAGCAAACCCAAGTTAGCACTTTCTGGCAGAAGAGGCAGCAAGAGCACCTTGCTCAACAGGCAACTTCTCAACAAGACCAACCCCCGCGACTACTCTGGCGTTTTCTCCACAGAAGACCTAGCGTTTTTGCATCAGATCAGCCTTGACGATTTGTGCATAGTAGATCAGCCCCGGCGTCATCACGACACAGCAGATCAGCCTAGCGTTTTTGCATTTGTAGAACCCCGGCGACAGAAGGATCAATTTCAGCCCCTGGCGTTTTTGGATTTCAGCAGCAAATTAAGACCGGCATTATTCACCTAAAGTGTAGCAGATTCAGTCCGTAAAGACCTTCAGTTTTCAGCCCTAAGAAACCTCATTTTTCAGCCAAGAAAACGCAGCCAAAACAGTCATTTTCAGCCACCGAAACAGTCCCAGAATTCAGCGATTAGAAGATCTCAGATTTCAGCCATCGTCGTCGTCATCGTCATCGTCGTCGGCGTCACCGTCGTCGTCATCGGCATAGACCAAGTTGCATAGTCCATTGCATACGCATTGTACACCTTTGTGCAATCAAAGAATAGACCACTCTCGCCGACGAGAGTGGGGCCTTCGGAGGAGGGTTTTACAACCTCTCGGATGTCGTATCTCTTCTCTCTCCTTCTCTCAGTCTCATTCACTTGCACGCACAATATCCACTCACGTTGTTCGTGATCACAGCACTCTACAAGACGGAAAGCTCTCTCTTCCCTAAGAACTAAAAGGAACCTTGAGCAATAAAGATCACTAATCTTGAGAAAATACAACATTCATTCCGCTGCACCTTACACGTTTGCTCAACAAGAAGCAATTCGCATTGCTTTAGAACGCGAACGCGACGAACGAAAAGAAAGAAAAGAACAAAGAAAGGAGGAAGCGGCAGCACGAAGCGCAGCCTTGGAGGCCGAGCGTGAAGCTCAAAAGGTGGCCTTGGCGGCCGAGCGTGAAGCTCAAAGAGTGGCTTTGGAGATCGAGCGTGAGGCTCAAAGAGAACTACGCACTCAAGAATTGATTTGACAAGTACTTGCCTCGAAATCCGAACCAGCCAAAGATTGTGGGAGTTCCTCAAGTGGCGCAAGCCACGATGCGGATTCCAACCATCCAGTCACAGAGAAGTTGACTTTCAGTAAGTATGATGGTAAGATGGATGCTACGGTTATTCATTCTTGGTTGCATCAATTTAATGCTTATTTTGCGACAACTAAGAAGACAGGAAATAGCAAAGTTTTGACGGCAGCCATGTACCTTGCCGATGATGCCATAAATCGGTACCACGCATGGCAAGAGGCACAGTTAGCCGCGCACCTAGAGGAAGCCGACGAACTCACGCCCCATTCCTTCAATTGGGCTGATTTCCAAGACAAGCTCAAGACGTAGTGTATGCCACCTTAGTACCTCGCACGATTGAAGGACGATTTGCGCGCTCTCAAGCAAAATGGTATGCCGGTTATGTCTTTTTCAAGAGGCATTCCTTTATGGATTGGACGAGTATATTAAGTACGATGTCGAGGTGCTCGATCCAATCGATCTCAACAAGGCGGCAGCGATTGCTCTCGCATAGGAGATGAAGCACAACAAGGGAAAGCCTAAGGAGAACAAGACTTCCACAAGTACCTCGTAGACTTCTCAGAAGGGTAAGAACGGTAAGAATGGTAACTCTTCTAACCAATCTTCCAACAGTCTCTCAGAAAAGAATTCTTCCAATGAATCTAAGGGTAAGGCTAACACAATTGCTAAACCTAAGCTTACTCTAGATGAAAAGGTAGCACAAGGAATTGTGGGAGGATACATCACGTCGGAAAAGCAAAGCACTTATTCTAAGGAAGGTCGTTGTTTTCATTATCACATTAAGGGTCACATAAAAAGAACATGTCCTAAGCTTGAATTGAATGAATCTAAAGAATCCAAAGAACCCACTTCCTCTGTCAATGCAATTGATGATAACACGAGTGTGCCCCAAGTTTCTGTTGACCCTCTTATTGATGATTCTCTCATTAAATGTTATGGTCAGGTGTCGGGGCAGCGTTATGTCATATTGTTTGACCCAGGTAGTATGCATGATGTGATCAGTCCCTCTCTTGTTGAGAGAGCCCGCCTAGAAGTTAGTCAGAGATCTCCTATCGAGGTCTCTGACTTTGTTCCCGGTATGGACGCTCTCATCACGGAGGAGTGCCTTGATGTGTTGTTTGCAATTCAACAAGCTGTCTTCATTAGAAGATTTGTTGTCTCTCCTCTCTCAGGATGTGATATGATTTTGGGCATTCGATGGTTTCATGATGCTAACCCTCTCATTGATTGGGAGGCTAACACTTTCACTCTCAATGCCAAAAGTGATTCTCCCATTGTCATTCATGGAGAGGACATTGTTCATTCTCCATCTCTTATTGCTAATATGCAGGACAAGATTGAACGGATTCATGAGAAGGAGACTCTATCAGTCTCCTCTTTTTCTCCAAAGCATGACACAGAGGATTTGCATGATGATTTGATTGACAATGATCAGCATGATGATTTGGATGATAAAGACAAGCATGATGAGTTGCATGATCAAGATGTGATTGTTCACAAGGATGATGTGTTAGTTGATGTAAGGTGTAGGGGAATGAATGTTTGCGCTTTGCTCAAGATGAGTTCTCTGAACTGTGCTCAAGGTTCCTTTTGTTCTTATGGAAGGTAGAGCCTTTCGTTCTTAATGAGAGAATGCTATGATCACAAACAAAGTGAATGGACACTGTGCGTGAAAGTGTATGAGACTGAGAGATAGAGAGAGAAGAGAGATACGACACCAGAGACGTAAAACCCTCCTCCGAAGGCCCCACTCGTCGGCGAGAGTGGTCTACTTATGATTGCACAATCTGGTACAAATGGTATGCATGAGACTGATGCAAGTCTAGGCTATGTCGACGATGACGACGAAGTCGACCTAAGGGCTGAAATCTGCAATCTTGCCACTGCTGTCCAAAAACGCTATGGGCTGAAATCTGCGGTTGAGTCAAAAACGCTGATTCGGGGGCTCTTTTTTGTGGGTCTTTGACGCTGAAAATCTGCAGGTTTAGGGCTGAAAATTGAGGTTATTCATGGCTGAAAACTGAGGTGTTAGGTGGAGCGGAATGAATGTTTGTGCTTTGCTCCAGATGAGTGCTCCGAACTATGCTCAAGGGTTCCTTTTAGTTCTTATGGAAGGGAGGGCCTTCCGTTCATAATGGAAAGTGCTATGATCACAAACAAAGTGAATGGACACCGTGCGTGCGAGTGTATGAGACTGACAGATAGAGAGAGAAGAGAGATACGACACCAGAGACGTAAAACCCTCCTCCGAAGGCCCCACTCTCGTCAGCGAGAGTGGTCTACTTATTGATTGCACAAAGTGGTACAATGACGATGCAATGGACTGATGCAATCTGGGACTATGCCGATGACGACGACGGTGGTGACGACGACAACTTTAGGGCTGAAATCTGTTGTCTTCTATCTGCTGAAATTCGGGGCTGTTTCTGTGGCTGAAAATGACTGTGTTGGCTGCGTTTTTATGGGCTGAAAATGGGGATCTTCTGCAACCAACTAGGGCTGAATTTGCTATCGTGTGGATTGCTGGAAAACGCTGAACATCTGCGGCAATTATGGCTGAAAACCAAAACGCTGGGGGCTGATGGTAGCGTTAGTAAAAACGCTAGCAAGCTGGGATCATGGCGATGATGGGGAGGCTGAAAACGCTTGGGAATCTGGTACTGCTGATGGTATGCAAAAACACTATGCAATTTGCTGATGATGGCGATGATGCAAACTGGAAAATGCTGGGTATCTGTGGCGAGGATGGAGACCAAAAACGCCAAGGGTGCTGATGGGGAGAAGTTGCCTGTTGAGCGGGAAGCTCCTGCTGCCTCTTCTGCCAGAAAGTGCTAACTTGGGTTTGCTTATATATTAACTTAGCAAGATTGCCCTACCTACTTTTGTTGGAAAGTCACTAAAAAATAATAAGTGAAAAATACCAAAAATAGGAAAAATAGGCTAAATGCACTGGAAAATTCCCCCGAATGAGTCTGATAGATTCTGAAGGGAATACTGATGATCATGCTGTGTGCAACCGGAGGATATGCATCTACACTAAGTGACTGGGCATGCACGGTCTACGAATAGACTCACAAAAGTGCTAGATCACTTCTAAATCTAGACTGATTGGATTGACCTAACCCTGATCATGCTGTAGCTTGTCCACGGACACATAGGGTTGGATGTGTCACGTGACATCCCCTCCTTTTCAAAGTGAGATACTGGTACCGAACTGTATGGCGTCGAGGGAGATCGCCAACAGCATCCGGAATCTTGGAAGGGACTCTTCGCCGGCCCACTCTGATGTGTGGGTTGTGCGATACTTGAACTTCATAAAGGTCTGCAATGCATTCTTCTTTGGGCCGCGCCGAAAGCGACACAAAGTCTTCTGAGGCTTCTTCGATGCTTCAACTTCGTCGAGAGTCATGCTTCTTTCTCCTTCAAGAATCTCCATAGCTGAAAATTCCTGAAACCATTTCCAACACAAAACCATGAACATACCTATTCCATGTAAGGTGAGTGGAAAACATCTTGTTTTCCTCAAAGACTGTGCATGCAATGTAGATGAACCAATAGACGGAGTGCCAAACCGTTCACCACACATACGCAAACAATGAGATCGAATCTTTCTCGTATGATCTAAAGCAATCAGCTGTGGCAATTTACAAAGGAAATGCCCATGCTTGGTGCTTATACTTTCATGTGCTCTTTCTACAACTGTGTGATGCCAAGGAAGAGACATGGAATGTGACTTCCTTACATACATACCTTTCAACTTTTCATGAAAAATCCGCATACATTCGTGCTCATCCATGAAAGGGACGTGTTCAACATACAATATGTCATGCCTAGGAAAAGGGATCACATAACGATGCTGACTAAAATACAGGAAACGATCACGAATGGAACACTCGAACAATGCGTGCATATCAATCATGCGAACACATAATACTTCCTGTGAGGGTTCTTTGGACCTAGGCTCGAGAGCCAAGATCGGTTCTTCCTGAATGATCGAATCGTCTTGTGGGGGTTCTTTGGACCTCGACTCGAAAGCCAAGATCGGTTCTTCGTGATTGATCGAATCTACAACGAAGTTAGCTTCGCTAGAAAAAGCATCCACTAACACATCATCCTTGTGAACAATCATATCTTCCTTATGCAAATCATCGTGCTTGTCATTGGCATCCAAATCATCATGCTTATCATCATCATTCAATTCATCATGCTTGTGAGAAATCACATCTTGATCATGCAAATCATCATGCTTGTCTTTATCATCCAAATCATCATGCAAATCACTGTCGATCAAATCATCATGCTTCTCATAATCATGCAAATCCTGTGTAGCATGCTGTGGAGAAAAAGGGACCGAGAGAGTCTCCTTCTCTTGAATCCTTTCAATCTTGTCCTGCATAATAGCAATGAGAGATGGAGAATGAACAATGTCCTCTCCATGAATGACAATAGGAGAATCACTGTCGGCATTGAGAGTTATAGTGTTAGCCGAAAAATTCATGAGAGCGTCATTATCACGAAAGCATCGAATGCCCAAATCATATCACATCCTGAGAGAGGAGAAACAACAAATCTTATAGTGAAGGTAGTTTGTTGAATTGCAAACAACACATCAAGGCATTCCTCCGTGATGAGAGTGTCCATACCGGGACGAAATCCAGAGACCTCGATAGGAGATCTCGGACTAACTTCGAGGCGGGCTCTCACAACAAGAGAGGAACTAATCACATCATGCATACAACCTGGGTCAAACAATATGACAAAACGGTGACAACCATAACATTTAATGAGAGAATCATCAATGGGAGGGTCCTGAGAAACTTGGGGCACACTCGTGTTATCATTAATTGCATTGACAGAGGAAGTGGGTTCTGTGGATTCTTTAGATTCATTCGATTCAAGCTTAGGACATGTTCTTTATATGTGACTCTTAATGTGACAATGAAAACGACGACCTTCCTTAGAATAAGTGCTTTGCTCTTCCGATCTGATGTATCCTCCTACAATTTCTTGTGCTACCTTTTCATCTGGAGTAAGCTTAGGTTTAGCAATTGTGTTAGCCTTACCCTTAGATTCATTGGAAGAATTCTTTTCTGAGAGACTGTGGGAAGATTGGTTAGAAGAGTTACCATTCTTACTGTTCTTACCGTTCTGAGGGTTCTGAGAAGTCAGCAAGGTACTTGTGGAAGTCTTGTTCTCCTTAGGCTTTCCCTTGTTGTGCTTCATCTTCTGTCCGAGAGCAATCGCTACCGCCTTGTTGAGATCGATTGGATCGAGAACCTCGACATCGTACTTGATATACTCGTCCAATCCAAAGAGAAAAGCCTCTTTGCGCTCATCATCCGATTTTCGTAATTGAGTGCCTAGTTGCAAAACACCATTAGAAAAAGACATAACTGGCATACCATTTTGCTTGAGAGAGCGCCAATCGTCCTTTAATCGTGCAAGGTACTGAGGTAGCGTAAACCGCGCCTTGAGCTTGTCTTGGAAATCAGCCCAATTGAAGGAAAGGGACGTGAATCCGTCGGCTTCCTCTAGGTGCGCGGCTAGCTGTGCCTTTTGCCATGCGTGGTACCAATTGATGGCATCACCGGTAAGGTACATAGCTGCCGTCAAAACTTTGCTATTTCCTGTCTTCTTAGTTGCCGCAAAATAAGCATTAAATTGATGCAACCAAGAATGAATAACCGTAGCATCCATCTTACCATCATACTTACTGAAAGTCAACTTCTTTGTGACTGGATGGTTGGAATCCGCGTCGTGGCTTGCACCACTTGAGGAACGACCATGATCTTTGGGTGGTTCGGTTTTCGAGGCTAGCGCTTGTCGAAGCAATTCTTGAGTGCGTAGCTCTCTTTGAACTTCACGCTCGGTCTCAAAGCCAATCTTTGAGCCGCCTCGTCCGCCTTTCTTTGTTGTTTTCGTTCTTTGCGTGCGTCGCGCTCGCGTTCTAAAGCAAGGCGATTGTCTTCTTGTTGTGCGGCAAGTCTTGCGTTTCTTTCGTCGCGCTCACGGTCCTGAGCAAGGCGATTTGCTTCTTGTCTATCCATCATGGCCATCATCTGCTTGACCATTGCCTCCATAGGTTTTGGTACACTTGGTGGCGTAGATGGCGAAGGGGGAGGGTTGAAAAAATCTCCTGGTGGGGAAAAGTCTTCGTCGCCTCTCTCATGCTCATCACCTGTATGCGAAGTATCCATTCCGCTTCGGGTGACAACCATGCACTATGATCTTTGGTTCTTAAGTTCACGAGGAACTTGGGTTCTTGAGGGTCTTGGGTTCTTGGGTTCTTGAGGATCTTGAGGTTTTCTTTCGCTTGTAAATCGCGTTTGAGAAGGATCTTCTCTTCACCCGAGTTCTACTCGTTTCCGCGGGCGCACCCCTTGGCGGCCTTGCGCTCACACGAAGGTTGCTTTTTCCCACCTCACGTCGATTGGCCGGCCGCTAAGTGCACGGTCCGCTCTCAATGAGTGAAAAGAGACACAAGGGGACGCTGGACAAGCCCTTCTTTCTTGGGATTCCTGTCACTCTTCAACAAAACACGATTAGGAATCGACACGCCCAAGCGAACTTGGGTTCGTGCGACCTCAACAAGCAAAAAAAATTCTGTGGTTCTTTCCTTGAGTGATACAGAACACTGCCAAAGCTCTGATACCAATGTTAGGTGCAGCGGAATGAATGTTTGTGCTTTGCTCAAGATGAGTGCTCCGAACTGTGCTCAAGGGTTCCTTTTAGTTCTTATGGAAGGAGAGCCTTCCGTTCGTAATGGAAAGTGCTATGATCACAAACAAAGTGAATGGACACCGTGCGTCCGAGTATATGAGACTGAGAGATAGAGAGAGAAGAGAGATACGACACCAGAGGAGTTGTAAAACCCTCCTCCGAAGGACCCACTCTCGTCGGCGAGAGTGGTCTACTTATTGATTGCACAAAGTGGTACAATGACGATGCAATGGACTGATGCAATCTGGGACTATGCCGATGACGCCGGCTATTTCCTTTTTTCTTAGTTGTCACAAAATAAGCATTAAATTGATGCAACCAAGAATGAATAACCGTAGCATCCATCTTACCGTCATACTTACTGAAAGTCAACTTCTCTGTGACCGGGTGGTTGGAATCCGCATCGTGGCTTGCGCCACTTGATGAACTCCCACGATCCTTGGGTGGTTCGGATTTCGAGGCAAGTACTTGTCGAACCAATTCTTGAGTTCGTAGTACTCTTTGAGCCTCGCGCTCGATCTCCAAGGCCGCGCTTCGTGCTGCCGCTTCCTCCTTTCTTAGTTCTTTTCTTTCTTTCTGTCCGTCGCGTTTCGCGTTCTAAAGCAAGGCGATTGTCTTCTTGTTGTGCGGCAAGTCTTGCGTTTCTTTCGTCGTGCTTACGGTCCTTAGCTGCTTGTTCTGCGGCAAGTCTTGCGTTTCTTTCGTCGCGCTCACGGTCCTTAGCTTCTTGTTGTTCTGCTTTGCTTGCGAGTTGTGCCAACGCAACTCGATTCGTTTCATGTTGTTGTGCCATCATGTCCAACATCGACTTGACCATCGTCTCCATAGACGTGGGTCCAGCTCGTGGCGTAGATGGCGAAGGGGGAGGGTTGGAAAAATCTCCTGGTGGGGAGAATCCTTCGTCGCCTCTCTCATGCTCATCACCTGTATGCAAAGTATCCATTCCGCTTTGGGTGACGACCATGTACTATGATCTTTGGTTCTTAAGTTCATGAGGAACTTGGGTTCTTGAGGGTCTTGAGGTTCTTGAGGTTTTCTTTCGCTTGCAAACCGTGTTTGAGAAGGATCTTCTCTTCACCCGAGTTCTACTCCTTTCTGCGGGCGCACCCCTTGGCGGCCTTGCGCTCACACCAAGGTTGCTTTTTCCCACCTCACGTCGATTGGCCGGCCGCTAAGTGCACGGTCCGCTCTCAATGAGTGAAAAGAGACACAAGGGGAGGTTGGACAAGCCCTTCTTTCTTGGAATTCTTGTCACCCTTCAAAAACACGATTAGGAATCGACACTCCCAAGCAAACTTGGGTTTGTGCGACCGCAACAAGCAAAAAAAATTCTTGTGATTCTTGTGGTTCTGTCCTTGAGTGATACAGAACACTCCCAAAGCTCTGATACCAATGTAAGGTGCAGCGGAATGAATGTTTTGCTCAAGATGAGTGCTCCGAACACTGCTCAAGGTTCCTTTTGTTCTTATGGAAGGTAGAGCCTTCCGTTCTTAATGAGAGAATGCTATGATCACAAACAAAGTGAATGGACACTGTGCGTGAAAGTGTATGAGACTGAGAGATAGAGAGAGAAGAGAGATACGACACCAGAGACGTTGTAAAACCCTCCTCCGAAGGACCCACTCTCGTTGGCGAGAGTTGTCTACTTATGATTGCACAATCTGGTACAAATGGTATGCATGAGACTGATGCAAGTCTAGGCTATGTCGATGATGACGACGGTGATGACGAAGTCGACGTAAGGGCTGAAATTTGCAATCTTGCTACTGCTGTCCAAAAACGCTATGGGCTGAAATCTGCGGTTGAGTCAAAAACGCTGATTCGGGGGCTCTTTTTTGTGGGTCTTTGACGCTGAAAATCTGCAGGTTTAGGGCTGAAAAGTGAGGTTCTTCATGGCTGAAAACTGAGGTCTTTACCGCGCTGAATCTGCTACACTTTAGGTGAATATTGCCGGTCTTTATCTACTGCTGAAATCCAAAACCGCCAATGGAGCTGATGACCAAAAACGCTAGCAGTGGTTGATCCTTGCAAAAACGCGAGGTCCTGTCTTGCAAAAACGCTAGGTGCTGGGTACTGTTGGCGATGCAGATCTGATGCGAAAACGCCAGGCTGGGGATGTTGTGCAAAAACACTAGGTGAGGGAATCTGCTGCTTGGAGGGGAAAGTCCACCAAGGTTCTTGTGAGAAGTTGCCTGCTGAGCTTGGCTCCTGTTGCCTCTTCTGCCATTTTGTGCTAACTTTGGTTTGCTTATATATTTTCTTACCCAAATTGCCCTACCTACTTTTGTTGGAAAGTCACTTAAATATATAAGTGAAAAATGCCAAAAATAGGTAAAATAAGGCTAAATGCACTGGAAAATTCCCCTTGTGGAATCTGATGGATTCTGAAGGGAATACTGATGATCATGCTGTGTGCAAACAGAGGATATGCATCTACACTAAGTTACTGGCATGCACGGTCTACGAATAGACTCATAAAAGTGTCAGATCACTTCTAAATCTAGACTGACTAAACTGACTGAACCCTTGTCGTGTTGTAGCTTGTCCACGAACACAAAGGGTTGGATGTGTCACGTGACAGTTGATGCTTTTTCTAGCAAAGCTAACCTCGTTGCAGATTCGACCAATCACGAAGGATCGATCTTGGCTCTCGAGCCTAGGTCCAAAGAACCCCCTCAGGAAGAACCGATCTTGGCTCTCCAGCCTAGGCCCAAAGCACCCTCACAGGAAGTATTATGTGTTCGCATGATTAGTATGCACGCATTGTTCGAGTGTTTCATTCGTGATCGTTTCCTGTATTTTAGTCAGCGTCTTTATGTGATCCCTTTTATTAGGCATGACATATTGTACGTTGAGCATGTTTCAATCATGGATGAGCACGAATGTATATGGATTTTTCATGAAAAGCTGAAAAGTATGTATGTAAGGAAGTCACATTCCATGTCTCTTCCTTGGCATGACACAGTTGTAGAAAGAGCACATGAAAGTATGAGCACCAAGCATGGGCATTTCCGTTGTGAATTGCCACAGTTGATTGCTCTAGATCATAAGAGAAAGCTTCCGTCTCATTGTTTGTGTGTGTTTCATAAACGGTTTGTCACTCCGTCTCTATGTTCATTTACATTGCATACACAGTCTTTAGAGAAGACAAGATTTTTTCCACTCACTTTACAGGGACTGGGTATGTTCATGGTTTTGTGTTGGAAATGGTTTCAGGAATTTTCAGCCATGGAGATTCTTGAAGAAGAAAGAAGCACGACACTCGACGAAGTTGAAGCATCAAAGGATGCCACAAAAGACTTTGTGTTGCTTTCGGCGTGGCCCATAGAAGCGAGTGTTGCAGACCTTTATGAAGTTCAAGTACCGCACGACCCACACATCAAAGTGGGCCGGCGAAGAGTCCCTTCCAGGATTCCGGATGCTATTGGCGATCTCCCTCCACGCCATAAAGTTCAGTACCAGTACCTCACTTTGAAAAGGAGGGGATGTCACGTGACACATCCAACCCTATGTGTCCGTGGACAAGCTACAGCATGATCAGGGTTCAATCAGTCCAGTCAGTCTAGATTAGAAGTGATATGGCATTTTTGTGAGTCTATTCGTAGACCGTGTATGCCCAGGCACTTAGTGTAGATGCATATCCTCTGGTTGCACACAGCATGATCATCAGTATTCCCTTCAGAATCCATCAGGGGAATTTTCCAGTGCATTTAGCCTATTTTACCTATTTTTGGCATTTTTCACTTATTAATTTAAGTGACTTTCCAACAAAAGTAGGTAGGGCAAGTTGGGTAAGAAAATATATAAGCAAACTAGAGCTAGCACTATTTGGCAGAAGAGGCAACAGGAGCCAAGCTCATCAGGCAACTTCTCAACAAGACCACTTGGCGGTACTTCCCTCCAAGCAAGAACCTCCCATAGCGTTTTGCATCAGCCTTGCCATCGCCAAAAACTCCCTTTCCCTAGCGTTTTTGAAGAAGATCATTGCCACAGAAGACCCCAGTGCATAGCGTTATCAGCATCCTCGCCACCGAAGCATAGCACCTAGCGTTTTTGCAGAGACACATTGGCCTAGCGTTTTTTACACCAGCAACATGGCGATTTTCAGCAGACACTTGCAGCGTTTTCAGCGATGAAAGACTTGCAAATTCAGCCCTAAGAAGTAGCAGATTCAGCCCGAAAAGACCATCAGTTTTCAGCCTTGAGAAACCTCAGTTTTCAGCCCTAAACCTGCAGAATTTCAGCGACAAAAGACCCACAGAAAAAGCCCCAAAAATCAGCGTTTTTGGACCCGCAACAGATTTCAGCCCATAGCGTTTTTGGACAGCAGATCAAAGATTGCAGATTTCAGCCCTAGTGTCGGCCTCGTCATCCCCGTTGTAGTCGTCGACATAGCTTAGACTTGCATCTGTCACATGCATTCAGTTTGTACCAGATTCTGCAATCACAAGTAGACCACTCTCGCCGACGAGAGTGGGGCCTTCGGAGGAGGGTTTTACAACGTCTCTTGTGTCGTATTCTCTTCTCTCTCTATCTCTCAGTCTCATACACTTGCACGCACAATGTCCATTCACTTTGTTGGTGATCATAGCACTCTCTCATTAAGAACGGAAGGTTCTACCTTCCATAAGAACAAAAGGAACCTTGAGCACAGTTCGGAGCACTCATCTTGAGCAAAGCGCAAACATTCATTCCGCTGCACCTAACAAGTATTCTCTACCCGTGTTAAAGTGAGAGGGAGTCTCCAAGAATACTGGAAGGGAGGAAATCTGTCCATGCTAAAACGATGCATCTGGAACCAAGAAGTCATCTTGCCATTTGAGCAAGCCGTGTCTCCCTATAAGGCCAATGTCACAAGGCGGGCACCACGTCCAATAAACAATGCCAAAAGCTGCCAGCTTTTTGTAAATCGCGCCGGTGTTCGTACAGCAGGTCACGTGTCAGCTCGCCACGTTAGCAAATTAGGGTTAGGGTTAGGGTTAGAGTTTTTGATTTTAGGGTTAGGGTTTTGGACAAAATTAGGGTTTTTGATTTTAGGGTTAGGGTTTGAGCAGAATTAGGGTTTTGGGTAGAATTAGGGTTTTTGCTTTTAGGGTTAGGTTTCAGCAAAATTAGGGTTTCGGGCAGAATTAGGGTTGTGATTTTAGGGTTAGGGTTTAAGCAAAATTAGGGTTTCAACACGTCAGCAGTTTGTTTTTTCTCCCCTTCTTGAAAGAGAGTAATCTTCGGGGCGATTACATCATATCTGCAAAACAACTCAAGTTAGCTCAAAAATTTCCGAGGGTCATTTCGAAGGACAATCAGTTTGCTCTTTTTATTAAGGAGTTAGCTTCTCCTTTCTGCTCTTTTGATCAAGGAGTTAGCTTCTCCTTTCGACTGTTTTGATGAAAGAGCTAGCTTCTCCTTTCGTCCAAATCAGAACTCTTGATATTCCGGCGTAGTAAAATTAGCCATCACACCTAGACCGTGCTAATCTTCCACGGGTGTCTTGATGCACTAAAATTACATACCCAGGCAATCTCATCCAATTAGGATTATTCAGTGGTTGGCACATCACAATGCAACACAAATGCTTACATGTGCATGTTACAAGACATAGAAACATAAAGCTGCCGATAAACACTCCTCCCGCATAACCTAACAAGGTCCGGGCCGGGAGATATTCAACGACTCCCTCATCACTCCTCCCGCATAACCTAAAAAGGTCTGGGCCGGGAGATATAGAGGCCTTATACAACCAAACGCCCCCCAGACCGCAGGCTGCGTCGTTTGGAGGTGCTGAGAGTAACCACTGCTCAGACTTTATAATACTCCTCCCGCATAACCATCTAGGTCCGGGCCGGGAGTCACAACAACAATACTCCCCCGGTAAGTAACCACAAGGGTCCGGGCCATGAGTAAAAAAATAGCACTTATCAATCATTCAATACTCCCCCCGCAAATAACCACAAGGGTCCGGGCCATGAGTATGAACAAGCCTTCTCAAACATAATTTCTCACTACTCCACCCGGGAGTAAAATCACCAATCATTGAAACCAGTATCAAAACTAGAGTCAAACAATTCAAATCGGCAGCAAGATAGGTTAAAAACAGATACCATCCATTTCAAACAGATTCCAAACAAGATCACCAAACAAGATTAAACAGAACTCAAACTTAAAAAAGTAATCTCGACATCAGTCGAGCTCGAAAAGTCGACCGACTTTCCATCTTGAAACCTGTACCAAAAATTAGGGTTAGGTTCCTTCCATGAGGTCGTAGCCGAGCACAGCATGGTCCATCAGCTCTTGGACAAACAATGTTTCTTTGGCGGTGATGGTAGTCCCAAGAGATAGCAATCACAGCGAACCTCCAAGGTCATCTGCTCGTGAAGAGACATCTACTGAGAGATGTCGAGAAATTTCAAGTTATAATCTGCTAGGGTTTAGGGTACAAGCATTTCAGGATACCCCACTCTGCCAGAAGTTGCACTCCGAAGGAATATGTTAGAAACCATATAACTTTGGACAAATTTTTTTTCTTGAAAGCTTGCCAAGTACTTGGAGTGTGCGGCTTGGTAGCTATAGACATCAACATTTGCATGGCACTGCTTTTGAGAAAAACAGTGACTCGAAACAAATATTGGATCCTTCTTTGCAAGTGATCTTAATGGCTTATGCCCTGTAAGACATGAGCGTTGAAGACGGGAGCGCGCCCGATGCGCGATGTGTTACCATATACATGTGGTAGTGATGTGTGTGAACACACTAGGACCGCCGGGGCATTTTTTCCCTCTTTAGGAGGTTTTTTCCCCCGTGCATTGTATATACGCCCATCACTCTAGGGCTATCTATCTTTCCATTGCGCACTAAGTAACACACTCTCTATTGTGTGCCTTGAGCTTCCTTCGTCTTCTCCAAGCTGTGTGTGTTTCTCTGCAACCCTAATTCCAACAATTGGTATCAGAGCAGGTCACGTCCTCCCGGGCTTAGTCGCCAGCTGCTCCAGCACACGCCTGCTCACTTTCTCCGATTTCAGTGAGCTTTGGCGAGCGTTCGCAGGTCGACAAATATTTTGGGAGAGCTCGAAGAGCTCGGTCTGCTCAGAATTTTGATTTGGGCTCATTTCGGCCTCCGTTTCCACTACGGGCAGTACTGCACAGGCTATTTCGTCATTTTGTGCAGATTTTCTGTCAGTGCCATTTTCTGCATAACAGGTGCCTTATAGTCTTCTACGGTTTGTGCTATATAGCACAAGTTGTTCCCGCTCCATTTCTCCTATTTTCGGGCAGTTTTCACATCAGGTGCAGCATTTACCATGGCTGACAACAACAACACAGATGTGTTCAAGATGTTTGCTGCTGAGGACAGGTTGGATGGGGACAACTACCCTATGTGGGCTTATATGATGCAACATGTTCTTGTGTCAAAAGGTGTCTGGAACATTGTGCAGGGCATTGATGTACGTCCTGGTTCTGAAGATGTAGGCGATGTTGAGGATGTTGCAGGTCTTGCTGCAAGGATTGCAGCTGTTAGAGTTGTTTTGCCTACAGCAGAACAAGCTCGTTGGGATGTTAAGGATGCGCAGGCTCATGCATTGATTGCGTTGTCTGTGAAGCGCACCATTATTCCTCACATCCGTTCAGCAAAATCTGCAAAACAGGCTTGGGATATTCTAGCAGGTCTTTATGCAAGCCGCAATGAGGCTAAAATTGCTTTGCTGCGTAAAGAGCTAGAGTCGAAGATTATGCATGAGGAAGATGATATGGACACTTTCCTTGCTAGTGTCAAGGATATCAATGAGCAACTCATTTCTGCAGGTGAAGTCATTTCTGACAGTTCCCTTGTGCAGACTGTTCTTGATGCCTTACCAGATTCCTACCAGACTTTTGCTAGTACTTGGAGACTGATGACCCAAGGAAATCCTGAAGTTGTCAAGTTTGATGCATTATGCACATTGCTGTTGCAAGAGTCACTTTCTAGAAAAAACAGGACTAGGCAGCGTGCAGTTGAACAGGCTTTTATTGCTTCTCAAAGAAAGGGTGGTAACAGTAATGCAGCCACTTCTTATGGTTCTGCTGCGAGTGGCAAAAATTCTGTTCCTAATGCTTCTGCTGGCAGCACTTCGTCTGGCAATTCTGGTGATAAGGGCAAAAAGAAGATGCGTTGCCATTATTGTAAAGCCAATGATCACTTGATCAAGTCGTGTCCTAAGTTGAAGGCCAAAGAGGCTAAGAAGAAAGAGGGTGGTTCCACTGCAAATGCTGGTTCCACTACAAATGCAGCCATTGTTGAGTCTTCTGTGAAAGGAGATTGTGATGCTGATGTTGATGCAGAATGGGCTTTTAGCGCAGAGTGCACTTACAATCCTGCTGTCCATGATGCATGCTTGTCAGTTGCTGCAGATTCACATGTGTGGTATTTCGACAGTGGTGCTACAAAGCACATTACCTCACATCGTGAATTGTTTACCTCTCTCGAGTCTGTCCCTCATGGGAATTCAGTCACTTGTGCCAACAACGCCTCTTATCCAGTTCAGGGAGTTGGAAAGATTGTGCTCACTGCTGCTAATGGCAGTTCCTTCACACTTGTTGATGCACTTTATGTACCTGGGATCAAGAAGAATCTATTGTCTGTATCCGCACTTGCTAGACTTGGACTTGTAGTCAAATTTGTGGATGATAGATGTACAGTTCATGATCTCAGTTTTGGTGATGAAATTGTTGCATCTGGGCTTTTGTGCCGTGGGCTGTATAAGCTCACTTTGTATGACAAGTGTGGACAAAATTTTGCAAATGCTGTTGCAGATTCAAGGGCTATTTCAGATGCAAAACTTTGGCATGCACGTTTTGGTCATCTGAATTTTGCCAGTTTGCTGCGTTTGCAGAAATCTGATATGGTTGCTTCTTTGCCGCCTCTTGAAGCACCTATCAAACATGTTTGTGAAGGCTGTATTCTGGGTAAAATGCAGCGTTCTAAGTTTCCAAAGGATGGTTCAGTTAGGGCTACATGCAGGTTGCAGCTTGTGCATAGTGACGTTTGTGGGCCCATGCAAACTCCGTCCTTGGGCAATTACCTGTACTTCGTGACTTTCATTGATGATTACTCCAGGCATGCGTGGGTATTTCCGCTTAAAGCGAAGTCCGAAGTTTTTATGTGCTTCAAACAATTTTTGGCTATGGCTGAAAATGTCTCAAAATGTACTATGGGCACCCTCCGTTCCGATCGAGGGGGGGAGTATATGTCTCATGAATTTAATGCATTTCTGGCTAGTCGTGGGATAAAACACCAATGTACAGTGCCTTATACACCTCAGCAAAATGGTGTTGCTGAGAGGAAAAACAGGTCACTAACGGAAATGGCACGATGTATGGTCAAAAGTCAAGCTTTGCCGCATTCTTTTTGGCTTGAGGCCATCATGTGTGCCACTTATGTACTTAACAGGTGTCCTACGAAAGCTTTGCAGTCTATTACTCCATATGAAGCATGGCATGATAGAAAACCTTCTATTGAGCACATGCGTGTTTTTGGCTGTTTGGCATATGCTTTGGTGCCACAAGTGCAGCGCAGAAAATTGGATGATAAGGCTGTCAAATGTATTTTTGTTGGTTATAGTGCTGAAAGCAAAGGTTACAGGTTGTATCATCCGCAAACAAAACGTATTTTGGTTTCACGGGATGTAGTGTTTGTGGAAGATTCTGTTCAACCCTTGCTGTCATGTACTAGAGACAGTAATGTAAGCTCACAGGACATTTATGACACTTTGTTGCCTCTTTTCAGTGGTGGAAATACGAATGTAAGTTCCAATGAGGCAAATGTACAGCCTATGGGGGTTTCTGAAAATGTTTTAGAACAGCCTATTACTGATGCAGATGTACATGATGTACTTGATGAGGAAAGGGCTGAAAATGAGCAGGCTAGAGGTATGCCAAAATGGCTGGTGCACACTTTGCGTGACAGTAAATTGGATGCACCTTTATCTAGTCGTACTCGTTCAGGCTCTCGCCATGCATCTTATGCATCAGATTGTTATGCTTTGGCTGTGTCTAGTTTACATGATGTTGAGGAGCCTCTGTCTTTTGATGAAGCACAGAATTCAGAAAATTGGATTGCTGCCATGAAATCAGAATATGATGCACTTATAGAAAATGACACATGGACTTTATGTGATTTGCCTCCTGGCAAAAAGGCCATTGGTACGAAGTGGGTTTACAAGTTGAAACGCAAGCCGGATGGTGAGATCGATCGCCATAAGGCTCGACTTGTTGCAAAGGGTTATGCACAACAAAAAGGCATAGATTATGAAGAGACTTTTGCTCCCACTTGTCGTATGACTACTGTGCGTTTTCTATGTGCATTGGCAGCTCATTTTGGTTGGGATGTACATCAATCAGACATTGTTACTGCTTTCTTGAATGGTGACATATTTGAGGAAGTTTATGTAACGCAGCCTCGCGGTTTTGTCATAAAAGGACAAGAGGACAAAGTGTGCAAATGTAAGAAGGCTTTGTATGGGTTGAAGCAATCTCCTCGTGCTTGGTATGAGAAAGCTGACACTCATTTGGTTAAACGAGGCTTTCGTAACAGTCCAACAGAAAGCACATTGTATGTAAAGCGTGAGGATGATGTATTTCTCATTGTGGTTCTTTATGTTGATGATTTGCTGATCACTGGACCAAATGAGAGACATATTGCTGAATTTAAGGCTGATTTGAATGCTACTTTCAAGATGAAAGATTTGGGGCTGTTGCATCATTACTTGGGTATACAGTTTAAGCAGTGTGATGGTGGTATTGCCTTGTGTCAGAAAAGTTACATAGAGACATTGCTATGTAAGTTTGGACTTGAGGATTGCAAACCTATTGCCACTCCCATGGAAACAGGTTTGAAGTTGAGTCTACATGATGCTGGCGATCCTGCTGATGTCACTCTTTACCAAACTGCTGTTGGCTGCCTCATTTATGTATGCAACACGAGGCCAGATATTCAGTTTGCAGTCTCGCAGGTCAGCAGATTTATGCATAGCCCAGGGTCTAAGCATTGGCAGGCTGTCAAGAGGATTTTCCGCTACCTTAGTGGCACTTTACATCTTGGCTTGTTTTATCCCAAGGGGGGATCATTGCCGCCAGACTTACATGCTTTTTCGGACTCAGATTGGGCTGGTTGTTTTGACACGCGAGTGTCCACAAGTGGTTTTTGTTTCATGCTTGGCAGTTCATGTATATCATGGTTGAGCAAGAAGCAACCTACTGTGGCCACTTCGAGTTGTGAGGCTGAGTACAGGGCAGTCTTCACAGCTACGGTTGAGTGTGTATGGCTCAGACGCCTTATGGCTGACTTGGGTGTTGGACAGGACACTGCCAACACTATCTACACTGACAGTCAGAGCGCATTGGCAGTTGCGAGGAACCCAGTTTTTCATGCTCGCACAAAGCACATTGAGGTGCATTACCACTATGTCAGGGAGAGGCTCTCAGCAGGAGAGATCAGCTTGGCTTATGTGCCAACACAGGACAACCTTGCAGATCTTTTCACAAAGGCATTGTCTCGTGAGAAGCTTGAAGCTTTCC
This sequence comes from Adiantum capillus-veneris, assembly GCF_014529385.1. Taxonomy (NCBI): domain Eukaryota; kingdom Viridiplantae; phylum Streptophyta; class Polypodiopsida; order Polypodiales; family Pteridaceae; genus Adiantum; species Adiantum capillus-veneris. Next base: position 1,356,344 of record NC_140940.1, on the reverse strand, counting down.
GCAAAGCTTTGGGCTTACTCCCCTTTGTGGACTGATCCTGTCCTCAGGGCATGGCACTTCCCTTTACTCATGTGCCAGCTCTCGTTCACCGCATCACTCCAGGGGGGATTTGTTACCATATACATGTGGTAGTGATGTGTGTGAACACACTAGGACCGCCGGGGCATTTTTTCCCTCTTTAGGAGGTTTTTTCCCCCGTGCATTGTATATACGCCCATCACTCTAGGGCTATCTATCTTTCCATTGCGCACTAAGTAACACACTCTCTATTGTGTGCCTTGAGCTTCCTTCGTCTTCTCCAAGCTGTGTGTGTTTCTCTGCAACCCTAATTCCAACACGATGAAGTAAGGGTGGCAGTGGCAAATAGGTCCGGGTTGGAGGGCGAAGATCCCTCAAACAATAGCTTTGTCTGCTCTTTTTTTGTAGGACCGGTATGCTTTCAGAAAAGCACACGCCCGATGCTTTGATACCACTGTCACAAGGCGAGCACCACGTGCCAATAGAAAAGAGCAGACTTAACAAACTTTTAGCACTTCAAATAACAACTAAACTGAAATAGAGAGAGACGACACGCGACACGGAGTGGCAGAATTCCACCCCAGAGAGTATTGGCCCCAAACCTCAGTGCCCCTTTCGGTATTTCTTTATATTGCATCAACACAGTACAAGCCGGTACTCCAGACTCTGCACCTTCTCTAGGAAGCATGCTAGAGAATGAGCCCTTGGCCTAAAAAGCAATTACAGTGAAAAGCCTTCAAAACTCAAAAGCTCCTGTCCCAAAAAGCAATGCCAAAAGTTGTCAGCTTTTCATAAATCGCGTTGATGTCCGTACAGCAGGCCACATGTCAGCCCACCTTGTCAGCAAATTAGGGTTAGGGTTTTTGATTTTAGGGTTATGGTTTTGGACAGAATTAGGGTTTCTGATTTTAGGGTTAGGGTTTCAGCAGAATTAGGGTTTTGTGCAAAATTAGGGTTTCTGATTTTAGGGTTAGGGTTTCAGCAAAATTAGGGTTTCGTGCAGAATTAGGGTTTCTGATTTTAGGGTTAGGGTTTCGTGCAGAATTAGGGTTTCTGATTTTAGGGTTAGGGTTTCGGACAGAATTAGGGTTTCTGATTTTAGGGTTAGGGTTTCAGCAGAATTAGGGTGTTGACACGTCAGTAGTTTGTTACAGGCAACTGCCGGGAAGACTCAAGAGCAAGCCGAGCATATTTGTTTCTGGGAAGGTCCCTCAAGCTATGTATGAAAGAGACTGACCTAGTAAGTGCCTCAATCACCATCGGAGCGCAACTAGCTGTGCTCTAATAATCTCATTAGGTATTGAGGCCTTGGCTCTAATCCTTTGGGAAATCATAGATACCAAGGGCCTCTCCATCCCTTTCCATCCATTAGTGCTGCCAGCTCTGCTGTGACAACCAATTGAGGGGCCCCAAATCTGTACCCCGTACATCATAGTTGAGGTCACCAAAGTATCAAAAAGCCAAAGTATGGTTCAAGGTTCTTGAAACTGAACTTGCGAACACATCCTCTCAAGTCTGCCCAAGGCTGCTGTCATGTGCACAACCCTATGTGTATGTGGACAAGTTGTTCCTACTTCTAGGGTTTAGGTAGCCTAGGAAGTGTTCTGGCACCCTTGTGAGCTTGTGCGCAGGCCGTGCATGTCCAGGCACTTAGAGTAGCTGCATACCCTCTGATTGCACAACCTAGGATCATTAGCATCATGATACAATACCTAGCATGAGCATTTTCCACCGCATGGTTCCAGTTTCCGACCTCGCATGTGAAACACCTCTTATAGTCATTTATGCCATAAGTGACCTTTTGACTTTATTATTGATGAGATCCTGGGCTGTTGGGAAGGCTGCTCGGCCCATACTCTTGCAGCTATATAAGAAGGCCCTCAGGTGCCTAAAAGAGGCAGAAGAAGCAGGGACACAGGAAGGGCTGGCACCCGCAGCAGACAGGCAGGCATGCTCAGGCTCCGCTCCCCAACGTTTTCTCAGACCAGACCCAGTGTTTTTAGCCACAACCACCAGCGTTTTCAGTTTTCAGCCTCAGCTTCGCGGATCCACCACATCCCGTAGCAGATCCTCACCGCATTGATCAACCAACAGTAGATCAGCCTGGCGTTTTCAGTTTTCAGCCAAGACAACCAGCGTTTTGCAATTCCAACTGTTAAGTCCCGCTCACAGGAGAGGGGATCTAGCCCAGACACCGTCGGGATGGGCGTCCAATGTTCGGCCGGACTTAGTGTGAACTGGCGAGTGTGGCCGGCCATTATTATAAAAGGGAGGCCAAGGCCTTATTTGCAGTTATCGACCCCCACTGGCAGAGTGCCAATGGTTAGCCCGCGAGGCTAGGAGTGCGCGAGGTCACCTCGAGGAGGTGAGGCCGGGTGGTATGGGACGCTCAGTCTTATAGGTGCACGCTTACGTCCTCGGACGCTGGCCCCAGTACGGGAGAGTTGCCGGATGGTGGCTATGGTCGGGTGGTTCATCCGACGCGTGTCTGTAGGCGGTCTGTGTAGCCGGGACATCCACTCTCGTTGTTCGTTTTATGGTATCAGAGCCGGCTTGGCTACAGAATGGACTGTGTGCACACCTACGGGCTGGTTAGAGTCAGATAATCAGTGTTTCATGTAATTTTTGAGGATATAATTGTTTAATCGATTATTTTCTTCTCATGAGCATGTTTGCAGGTGAAATTTAATGTGTTTCTCGCTGATTTTTGATAAAATTCAGCAATTTGACTCCTCCTTAAACGTGCTCGTCAAGGTCGTTTGCAGCGAAATCTCTTTATACGCTTCTCCGACACAACAGTAGACATAGATGGAGGCTCCAGCTCCGCCACAGAGGGACTCGCCCGAAGCCCCCTCGCTCGACCCCGCTGAGCCCACCATTCGACTTGCTCTTTCACCGAGAGAGCAAGTGAGCCTAGCCACAGAGGTAGAGCGCTTGCAGGCGACTTCTGTCATCTGCAAGATCCTCGGCACCCGACCTAGCAGAGGAGAGCCGCGTGACCTTCTCCAGGCCCGCCTTCTCGCAGAGGTGGGCAAGATCCTGGACGTGCAGATACTCGGATGAGGCTACTACCAGATCGAGTTTGAGACCTCCGAGATGGCGTCCAGGGTCATCGCCATGAGTCCACTGACCATCCGAGCAGCACGTGCCCACTTTCGACAGTGGAGACATGGTTTCGACCCTGCTTCGGATGTTCTAGTAGAGGAGGCAGACATCCCCATCTCGGTCTGCTTTCCGGGTTTGCGGAGGGACTACTTACCACTTCTTTCCAGGATCGGCTCAGCCATTGGGACTGTCCTGGAGACACCTCGTACGGCAGCATCAGTAGCTGCCAAGGCGGCTGGCATTCTCTCAGTTCGAGTTTTGGTCAGAGACACTCACATGCTCCCGAAGGTTATTCTTTTGCCTCGGGTGAGTGGGGGTTGGTTTAGACAGAGTGTGGAGTATTCGGGCCTCCCGAACCAGTGCTTCATTTGCCGACAGATGGGCCATCTAGCGAAGGCCTGTCCACGGAGGAGGCATCGACCTACACCACAGCCTCAGCCCCAGCCTGCCAGGGCTGGCCTGCAGCCACAGACAGAGGCACAGCGTACACACACAGAGCCACCCTCCGAGGCTGGGGCTCCAGCGGAGGAGGGATGGCAGCAGGCCCGTGGTAGACGACGATAGGGGCCACAGCGTCAGCCTGGCACTCAGAGTGGTCCTCAGGCGCCTTCTCAGCAGCAGTGGGTTCCCACGGGGAACCTCTTTGGTCCTCTTGAGCAGGAGGAGGTCCCAGCTCCAGCCCCCACCCCAGCCTCACCCTCGACAGCCTCTCCCCCTTTAGAGTTCCCCCCCTCTTCCTCATCCTCCCCCCCGCCTTCTGCTCCCGCCACCTCTGCACCTCGCCCCTCTACCTCTGTCGGCCCCTTCCGCCCCTCTTCTCCACCGCTTCCCCCAGCTCCTTCTCCCCCCCCTCCTGCTCCAGTTCCACAGTCGACCCAGGGGGCAGGGCCTTCCCCGACGGCTAGGAGATCTCTTGGCAGCGCCTTCGCCACGAGTCACCTAGCGAGAGAGTGTCAGCCTTTCCTACGGCCCCCTCGGTAGGTTCAGACATCTTCCCTTGCAGCTATCCCTCGTGGTCTGACGAGCATTGACATCCGGCGCCGCTGGGACTTCTTCGACTACGGTTTCACTCGTATTCTCGGCGATCCCTCATCAGACCATGAGGCAGCTTGCTTCAGGGTCCATGCTCTGCCTTGCCACTAGGGGGACAGAGGCCTTGGACTCAGCAGTTGGCTTCTCCTTCCCGCTTTGCGGCAGGGCCCAGACAGAGTGGACTCTCGACTCAGTGTTGGGATGGTTGCATACACAGGTCCTAGAGTTCTCTCACCACATGGGAGAACTAGGAGTTACAGACATGCTACAGACCTTGTGGCCATTGGCCAAGTTTACAGTGACACCCCCAGACTCAGCAGGATGTAGGCACATTGTGGTTTACTTCTTTGCTGATACACAATGTTTGCCATGCTATGTATACACTCATGAGGACTCCTGGATAGAGGAGGTTGCTTTACGCACGGCTCGCTCTGCTTGGGGTTGGGCTAGGCACTCATTGCAGTCACGCCTATCTAGAGGACGCTCGGATGCGGATTACTCCCCATCCAAGCCAGCCTCGAAGATAGCCCGTCTAGCTGTTGCGGCAGCATCTGTTCTCTCTTGCTCCCTGTGAGGATCGTCTGATGGAACGTGCAGGGATTAGGTGGGCCCCAGTTTCAGCGTCAGCGGGGCCGATTGCGTCAGGAGCTTCAGCGTTGCCTTGTGGGAGGAGAGATTGATCTCCTTATGCTTCAGGAGCACCATCTGTGTGAGAGCCGCATTCGGCGATGTGGTCAGCTTTTGCGTGGCGATATGATACTTTTTGGTCAACTGCTTTTGGACCTGGAGGCATCCAGGGTGGGGTATGTATGACTATTGCGGACTCATTGCAGCAAGCCATTGTGGGCAGAGGGATTATTGTGCCAGGCAGGGCTCCCTGGATTACTATGCAGGTTCAGGGTGGCCTAGTGGGTTTCTTGAACATTCATGCGCCCAATGTGGCGAGTGCTCGAGCAGAGTTTTGGTCACAGATTGTGGAGTCTCTGCCGCAGGTAGATCATTGGTGCATAGGAGGGGACTTCAACATGTTGGAGGACCCTTTTGACAGGATTGGTGGCAGCCATGCTACTGTGCATGGAGTTGAGTTGGCAGCTTGGGAGAGGTTTTGTATGACTCTGAGGGTCTCGGATACATGGCAGCACCCTGGTTTTGTGAGGCCTCCAGACAGTCTTGCCTTCTCCCGATCGGACCGCAGAGTGGGAGGAGTGAATCTATCGCGGATAGATCGCTTCTACACCAGTGACCACTTCTGTGACTTGTGAGGGTCAGTGGGCATGCTGGCAGGGACCTCTTTCTTGGACCATGCACTAGTGATCCTCACAGTGGCAGACAGGCAGAGGAGTGGGAGCACGATGTTTCGCATCCCAGAGAGGGTCTTGTTGGACTCAGCACTCAGAGAGAGGGTAGAGGCTCTCTGGATAGAGGGCATGGACAGGCATGACTTTCCTTCTGTCAGAGTGGCCTCAGGCCTAGCTCAGATTAGCCTTTTTTTTCTTCAGGAGTCTCTGGCTCGCCGGGCTGCAGCGAGAGAGGTGGAGCAGCGTCTCAGACGGGGCATTGCTTCACTACAGAGGATGCAGGAACAGCATCATGACAGTCCTTGGTTGGAGGAGCAGTTACAGCAGGCTCGTCAGGAGCTTGCTAGCACAGAGGAGAGGCGACATGAGTTTGCTTTCCACCAACAGGCATCTCAGTGGACTCAGGTGGGCGACAGAGTGACTGGTGCTTTCTTTGAGACAGTGGGACCTCGGCACTCGCATACCAAGGTCAGTCAGTTGAGGAGGCCCGACGGGTCAGTTGCTTGTGAGCCCGAGGATATGCGTGCAGTTGCTACTGACTTCTACCGTGAGTTACTGTTTGCAGAGCCCCAGTCAGAGCGGCAGGATGCATGCAGGGAGCAGGTTTGGGCAGAGATGCCTTGTCTTGTGACTGAGGAGATGCGTCAGAGGCTAGAGATGCCGCTTCAGCTTGAGGAGCTACACACGGCTCTTAGGGCCCTCCCCCGTGGTAGCTGTCCAGGAGAGGATGGGTTGACTCCCAGCTTTTTCTTGGAGTACTGGGACCTGCTTGGCCCAGATCTCTGTAGTGCTTTTCAGTACATTTTGCACACAGGAGTGATGCCTGACAGCATGAGTGAGGGCCTGATCTACCTCATTCCCAAGGAGGGTGGCTCCTTGGATGAGATTCGACAGTGGCGCCCCATCACCATCCTCAACTCAGCCTACAAAATTCTTGCCAAGGCTCTGAGTTTGAGGATTCAGCCACTTTTAGAGAGCCTTATACATGGGACCCAGACAGGTTTTGTCAAGGAACGCAATATCCTTGACAACATCTTTACTTTTTGGGAGGCGTCTGCCCTGGCACGGCTTCGTGGTGAGGACCTCGTGATTCTTCTTCTCGATTTTGAGAAGGTATACGATAGAGTTGACTAGGACTTTTTAGAGGGCACTCTACACAGGATGGGCTTCTCAGATGCTTGGATCAGAGGGGTGTCAGCTTTGTACAGACAGGCTCACAATCAGGTACTTTTGGCAGGAGGTAGAGGTGAGCGCTTCATGCCTACACGCTCGGTCAGACAGGGCTGTCCTCTTGCCCCCTTCCTCTTTCTGTTCTATGCGGAGGCGATGAGCAGGTTTTTGGTGTCACAGCAGGTTGGTCTACGGGGCTTAGCACTCCCTATTCGGGGAGATGAGCTACTGGATGCAAAGTTTGCCGACGACTCAGCCTTGTACTTAGATGGCTAGGAGGCCAACCTTCACAGATGTGAGCAGGCTTTGGAGACCTTCTGTTGTGCATCGGGCGCATTGATCAACTGGAGAAAGACAGTGGCTTTCTTGGTTGGTAGTGCTCCTGTGCCCGATTGGATGCCACGAGAGGGTTTTAGGTGGATCCCCCCAGGGACTGTAGTTCGGTACTTGGGTTGTCAGGTTGGTTTGGACTTGTCTCTTGAGCAGCAGATTCCTCCCCTTCTGCTGTCTATCAGGAGAAAGTTGTTACATTGGAGCTCAGCACGAATTTCTCTGGCTCGCAGAGTAGTAGTTGCCAACCAGGTGTTGTTGGCGACTATGTGGTACATCACTTCCTGCTGGATTTTCTCGAGTTCTTGTATCAGCCACGTAGAGAGGCTGATCAGGAACTTTCTTTGGTCAGGACGTAACACTCAGATAGCCCGAGCCAAGGTGGCTTGGCAGGTCATCACGCTCCCGTGTTCTCAAGGAGGGCTTGGGATCATTGATCCAGCACAGCAGAGCAGAGCCCTTCTTGGGAAACTCATTGTAGAGGATATCGTCAGTGATCGAGATACTAAGTTCACTGGCTGATTTTGGCGAGATATGTTTGCTCATCTTCAGACTAAGTTGAGTATGTCGTCTTCTGACCATCCCGAGTCTGATGGACAAACTGAGAGGATGAATCAGACGTTAGAGGACCTGTTGAGAGCCTATGTCTCTCACAGGCAGTCTGATTGGGAAAGATATCTTCCATAGTTAGAGTTTGCCTATAATAGTAGCAAGCATTTTGCTACTGGATTTAGCCCGTTCATGCTGATGTATGGATTCGAGCCTAAATCCCCGATTGCTATTGGCTTAGAAAAAGTCAAGGAACGCCAAGCTCGTGATTTCCTGTATGACATGCAAGAAATGCTCGAATTGGCTAAGGATAGTATAAGAATGGCTCGTGATCGAGTCACTACCTATGCTAATCAAAAGAGATCTCCAAGGACTCTATATGTGGGACAATGGGTCTATGTGAAGATACCCAAGGAATCCAAGACTATGCAACAGGAAAGCATTATAAGCTTTTAGCTAGATATTGTGGTCCGTTCTTGATCACAAAGAAAATTGGCCAAGTTGCCTGTAAACTGGCTCTTCCTTCGGATGTTAGTGTACATCCAGTGTTTCATGTCTGCCGCTTTAAAGTAAAATTAGGCGAAGCCAACGTTGTTGTGCCTATCGAGGAAAATGTATGGCAAGATATGCAAACCGAGTATATTTCTCCAGAACCAGAGGCAGTTTTAGATCATTGTACCCGCATTTGCGCCAAAAGGCTTATGACGAGTACTTAATTAAATGGAAGGGTCAATCTGAAAGGTTTGCTACTTGGGAACCAGTTAGAGCTTTGAAAGCTCAATATGCCCACTTCATTGATGAGGACATCAATGGTTCTTAAGGGAGGAAGTATGTTATGTCCCGCTCACAAGAGAGGGGATCTAGCCCAGACGCCGTCGGGATGGGCGTCCAGTGTCCGGGCGGACGTAGTGTGAACCCGGCCAGTGTGGTCGGCCATTATCATAAAAGGGAGGCCAAGGCCTCATTTGCAGTTATCGACCCCCACTGGCAGGGTGCCAGTGGTTAGCCCGCTAGGTTAACGTGCGCGAGGTCACCTCGAGGAGGTGAGGCCGGGTAGTATGGGACGCTTGGTCTTACAGGTGCACGCCTACGTCCTTGGACGCTGGCCCTAGCACGGGGGAGCTGCCGGATGGTGGCTATGGTCAGGTGATTCGTCCGACGCGTGTTTGTAGGCGGTCCGTGTAGCCGGGAGATCCACTCGCGTCGTTCGTTTTACCAGCCCAGATCAGCCAGCGTTTTGCATTACCAGCCCTTGCACGGCTCAGCGATTGCAGATCAACCCCGCAGTACCGCCACAGTTGCAGATCCATAGTAGAGCATCTAGCATTTTCAAATTTCAGCATTGACCTTGTCGTCGTCGACACCGTCATCGTCATCATCAAGTACCAAAGCATCTAGAAGCATTGTACCAGACTTTGTGCAATCTAAAGCAAATACCTCTCTAGCAATAGAGAGGGGGGCCCTTGGAGGGGGGTTTTGGACCCCATCTAATGTCGTCTCTTCTTTCTCTCTCTCTCTCTCTAGCACTCTCTTGCACTCTCACTCACAGTTAGCATTCCACTCGCGTGTTTTGGTCATTGCACATTCTCTCATTAAGTCGAAGAAGGCTTTACCGTTCTCTCAATTTGGTTGACACAGAAGATTTATACGTGGTTCACTCCTGCTGTGCACCCTCCTCCTCCCTCGCCATCGCTTGTGCCTCCCCCCCCCCCCGGCTACGCCTGGACAGTCACCCGCCCCCTGCCCTTTCCCTCGCGCTCCCCCCCCCCTCTGCAAATTCGCCCGCTACCCACCTGCTTAGTCGCGCGCTGCCCCCTGCCCGCTCCCTTGCTGGTTTTTTGTTGAGCAGCGATTACCTCCCCGCTCCTGCTGGTTTGCTGTACAGTGAAACCGCCCCCCCCCCCCCCCCCCCGCCCCCCTTTTGTGCAATTCAGTGGGAAAATTTGCACGTAGCCTGCCCGCATTTCCCCCTCACCCACCTCGTGTCTCTTTTGGAGTTGGTTCATAGCGACTTCGACTCGCTTCGTTCGCCTTCGCAGTAGTAGAGACATAATGGTGGCTTCTGCTCCATCTCAGAGGGACTCCACTGAAGCCCCCTCGCCTAACACCGCGGAGCCGACCCTTCGACTTGCTCTTTCGCCAGAAGAGCAAGCGAGCTTGATGGCCGAAGTGGATCGCTTGCAATCCACTTCTGCTGTTTGTAAGATCATTGGCACTCGGCCCAGCCGGGGCGAGGTTCGGGATTTACTACAAGCCAGTCTTCTCTCTGATGTGGGCAAGATCACCGATGTCCAGATCCTCTGGAGAGGGTACTACCAGGTAGAGTTCGAGTCTGCAGATATGACGGCCTAGGTGATTTCGATGAGCTGGCTCGGCATCCGAGCAACTTGAGCTTACTTCCGATGATGGCATCATGGTTTTGACCCTACTACAGATGTGCTCGAGGAGGAGGCACACTTGCGGATTTCGGTCTGTTTCCCAGGAGTGAGGAGAGTACCTCCCTCTTCTCCCCAAGATTGGTTCCATGTTGGGGACAGTTCTAGAGTCTCCGCGCACTGTAGCTTCAGTTGTGGCCAAGGCCGTAGGTTTACCTACTGTGCAGGTTCTTGTTCGTGACACACTTCCTCCCCAAGGTGGTACTGCTGCCTCGGGTGAGTGGGGGATGGATCAGACAGAGTGTGGAGTGTTCGGGTCTCCCGAATGAGTGTTTCATTTGCAGGCAGATGGGCCATTTAGCAAAGGCATGTTCTCGCAGGAGACCTCGACCCACAGCGCATGCGCAGCCTCCCAAGGCTGAGCAAGCCAAGCAGCCAAATACACACGACGCACAGGCTAGTACCTCGACAAAGACCAGTGATCAGACAACTGACGGCTGGCAGCAAGTGCCTGGCCGCCGTCGAGAGGGGCTGGATCGCCCCACTACTCCCCGTGGTGGCTGACCTTCTGCAGCTCAGCAGCATTGGGTTCCGACTGGGAACCGTTTTGATCCCCTTCAGGAGGACCCGCTGGAGGAGGCCCCGCCCACATTAGCTCCTCCACCACCGCCTCCTCCTTCCTCAGACGCTGTCGCTCCACCTCCCCCACCTTGTCACGTGCACATCTAACCCTATGTGTACATGGACAAGCTACTTCATGACTAGGGTTCAATTCAGTTTAGTTTAGTTAGCTTAGGAAGTGTTTTGGCACTTTTGTGAGTCTGTTCGTAGACCGTGCATGTCTAGACACTTAGAGTAGATGCATATCTTCTGGTTGTACACAGCATGACCATCAGATTTCAGTCAGAACCCATCAGGAGCATTTTTACAGTGCATAGACCTATTTTCCCTATTTTAGCCAATTTTCACTTATTATTTTTAAGCGACTTTTGTTGGGAAACTGGGTAGGGAAATTTTGACAAGCATGTATATAAGAAACCTAGTGCTAGCACTTTTGAGCAGAAGAGGCAGCAGGGACCTGACATCCACCAGTGCACCTTCTCAAGCAAGACCCCCCCCCCCCGGGCAAGAAGACTCAGCATTTTCAGCCATCAACAAGAAGAGCCAGCATTTTCCTTCCATTGCAAATCAGCCCTAGCATTTTGCATTTGCAGGACAACCGGCAATAGCAGGACGAGCAGAAGCTAGCGTTTTTGCATCGGACCCCCATTCAGCCCTAGCGTTTTTGGTTTGTAGATCAGCCTCGGCGTTTTTCAGATCCACGACGACAGATTCAACCATAGCCTCAACGTTTTCAGTTTTCAGCAGTCAGACACCGCAGAACAAGTCCCGAACCTCGCAGATCTCACCTTCCCACAGCAGATCCTCGTCGCACAGTCAGTGTCACAAGATGGGCACCATGTGCCAATAGAAAAGAACAGACTGAACAGACTTTTAGCACTTCAATAACAACTGAACAAAGAAAGAGAGACAACACGCGACACGGAGTGGCGGAATTCCACCCTTGAGAGTATTGGCCCCAAACCTTGGCGCCCCTTTCGGTATTTCTTTATATTGCATCAACACAGTACAAGCCGGTACTCCAGACTCTTTACCTTCTCTTGGAAGCATGCCAGAGAATGAGCCCTAACCTCATATTTAAAGGCCCTTGGCCTGAAAAGCAGTTATAGTGAAAAGCCTTCAAAGCTCAAAAGCTTCTGGTCCAAAAACAATGCCAAAAAGCTGCGAGCGCGTTTTGCGGAATTCCATTCAACTGCCATGTCAGCAGTCAGCGCAAAACGCGGAGCGTCCGTACAGCTGTCACGTCATGAGTTTTTGCGTGAGTTTGTGTGTGGGTCCTGCTTTATTTTACTTCCTTTATGTCACTGGGGCCCCATCGGACGGGGTCCCCATAAGTTGGTAGCACTTCTTCTTCTGTTACTTGTTCTTCTTAGGGTTTAGGCCCCTCAGCCGGCATCTGCAAGTTGGCTCCCTTCTTCAGGACTTGGACACGTCTGCAGTTTGTGACATCTCCCCTTCTTGAAAGAGTAATCGTCCGCGATTACAACAAAACAACTCAAATTAGCTCAAAAATTTCCGAGGGACATTCCGAGAGACAATCAGTTTGCTCTTTTTGTTAAACAGTTAGCTTCTCCTTTCGGCTCTTTTGATCAAGGAGTTAGCTTCTCTTGTTGTCCAGATCGGAACTCTCGATATTCGGGCGTAGTAAAATTAGCCATCACACCTAGACCGTACTGATCTTCCACGGGTGTCTTGATGCACTAAAATTACATACCCAGGCAATCTCATCCAATTAGGAATATTCAGTTGTTGGCACATCACAATGCAACACAAATGCTCACATATGCATGTTACAAGACATAGAAACATAAAGCCGCCGATGAACACTCCTCCCGCATAACCTAACAAAGTCCGGGCCGGGAGATATTCAACGACTCCCTCATCACTCCTCCCGCATAACCTTAAAAGGTCCGGGCCGGGAGATATAGAGGCCTTTTACGAACAAATGCCCCCCAGACCGCAGCCTGCGTCGTTTGGAGGTGTTGAGAGTAACCACTGCTCAGACTTTTTAATACTCTTCCCGCATAACCATCCAAGTCTGGGCCGGGAGTCACAACAACAATACTCCCCCCGTAAAATAACCACAAGGGTCCGGGCCAGGAGTAAAACAACACTTTTCAATCATCATTTCTCACTACTCCACCCGGGAGTAAAATCACCAATCATTGAAACCAGTATTAAAACCAGAGTCAAACATTTTAAATCGGCACCAAAACAAGTTCAAAACAGATACCATACATTTCAAACAAATTTCCAACAAAGTTTCACAAAGAATACTTTCTAGCTCTTGAGACTGGACACTGGAGACTATGGGCTTGGGAGTGTTGTCCACTGGCACGAGTACAGTGGGATCTTGGAGAGTGGCTTTGGAGGGACCCTTTCTCTTCTGCAGACCACCCAGGTGTCCCATTCTTTCAGTACACTGTTCGACTGGGACGTCACATACTAGCAACACAGAGAGAGGCCTGCCCCGCTGCAGCACCTCATTGGCAGGAGGAGGGTCTCACAATTGAGTTCTTGGCATCATACTATGGTGGCCTCTCGAATCAATTTCCAAATAGGGGCTAAGAAGAATTCTAAGCCCCCTGAAAAGAAGGGTTCCAATGAGCCTAAGGGGAAGGACAATGTCCAAAAGTCTCCTAAGGGCAACTCCAACAAAGCTAAAGAGAAGGGAGTTTATAAAGGCAAAAATAAACTCTCTCCTGAAGAGCTTGAGCGTTATCGCAAGGATAACCGATGTTTCAAGTGCGGCAAACAAGGGCATGCATACCGCACTTGTCCCCAAAAGAACAACCACCATGATCCTCCTAGCAGCCTTTTGGGAGAGGTTGTGGGACTCCAGACAACCGAGGCGAGTCACCTTGTTTTAGTGGCTGGTTGCACACAGAGCTACAATAGTTGGGAGTTGGCTAGTGCATAGTGGTCTCTCGGCCGCATGTGCAGCTTGTGACCATCTTGTGGAGAGGCAGCGTCACTGTCTCTCGGACTGTCCTTTGGCTTAACAGGTGTGGCTTCGTGTTCTTCGGCTGATGCCTGCTCTTTCCACGGCTCGACAGTACACTTAGGGAGCAGCGGCTTGGTCCACCCGCACGGGCCCGACACTTCAGTTTGAGCTATCTTCCACCAGCAGGATGATAGTGATGCAGGGGGGGCGACCTACACTCCAGCCTGCCACAGAGCTTACCCCACAGGAGTGGTGCAATGAGAGAGAGGAGTGTTGGGAGCTCATCAGTGGCTTGACACTCTGGTTCATCTGGCGGGCCCGTTGCTTCCGCATCTTTGAGGCACGCCCTGTGCCACCAGTAGAGACTGTTCGTGATCTTTGGCTAGAGCTGATCCACACTCTCAGAGGACAACACGATAGACTACAGGGCAGCTCCGACCGCATGCGGGAGCGCAGAGAGGCTTTCCTTCGACTTTGGTGTCTTGGGCCTTTCTACACCATGGTCCAGGGTGTACTCCGATGGCACTACCGACCACCTGTGTGGCTTTTCCCTCCTCCCATCTCTTAATTTAGCGTCATTGTACATATGCTGTTTTTTCATTGGGAGAGTCTCCCCATCATGGTTGTTGTAGCCTTCTCTTGAAGAGGTAGTTGTAGCCCTATGGGCAGTTTCATTAACTAATAGAAGGATCTTTTTTTGGAAACGAAAAAGTAGAGAGTTTATACGAGGTTTTGTTCGGACAACCGAACTTTGAGGACGACTGGCTTGTCCTTCTACATCATGGTGATGGTTCGGTTCCCAACCTGGAGAGTGGCATCATTCTTGTCGTGCCAAGGCATGCCCAAGAGAACGTTGCAATTGCCCAACTTCATGATGTGGAAGTCAGCTTTTCCATGATAATCTTGAATAGTCACTGGAAGAGCACCAATGAGTGGTACTACTTTCTGAGTTTGCCCTGTGGCTAGCTCAACTTCAATTTCTCCACCCTCTGTATCATAATCAAAGTGCATCTGCTTTAAGAATTCTGGATGGATGAAGTTCTCTGTAGCTCCGGGGTCAAAGAAAATAAGGACTTTGAAGCCATTGACTTTGCCATATGCTCGACACAATTCATTTGTACTCTCAAGGCGTATGCCATAAATATCAGGAACTAGTCCAATAGGGGGTCTAGCTCTCTTAGTAGGAGGTGGCATTGGGGTTCTGTCGACCGTTGGTGCAGGCGTCGGCTCCTCTGGTCTATCAGTGCGTTTGGGACAGTTAGAATGATTAAACCCTGTTTGAAAGCATCCAAAGCATCGGCCTTCTTGTAGTAAGGTGTCTCGTCGTTGAGGCGTCAAACGAGGCTTTTGCGGTTGATTTTCACGAGACTCGAGAATTTGTTCGTTGTTGTCGAGAGTTGTGGTTAGTGGCTGGAGATTCTTCTGTGATAAACTCTAGCTTTCCCTTCATCAGTTTGTAGCCGACCGCGGCATAGTCCATAAGTTCTTGCATGGTGGAGACTTGCTTGGATAGACAATATTCTTGCAATGGTGATGGTAGTCCAATGGTGTATCGCTCGCATTGGGCCTCCAAGGGAACAGATCTAAAGAAGGACACCGGAAGGTACACGTCGAGAAACCTTTGGTTATATTCGTCCATGGTTTCGGTGGCAAGCATTTTCAAGTTGCCCCACTCTGCCAAAATCCGGACTTCAAACATAGAAGTCATGTAACTACATGCAAAAAACTGTCTTGAAAGCTTGCCAGGTCCTTGGAGCATGCGGTTGTGTCGCGATTGAACTCCACCATTGCATAGCAAATGATCTTTAAGAAATCCCACTGCTCAAGAAATCTTGGATTCTTCAGTATAGTTCCCTAAAGCATAGATGTTGTCGAATTATTGTAGGAATTGCAATGCTTTCTTGCGATCTTTCACGCCAGAAAAAGTGAAAAATTTGACTGTCGTGCCACCATCTTTGAAATCTTTGGGTTGATTAGGCGCGTATCCCGGGTATGGATAATAAGGGTAACCATATGGGCTCCAACCATTGTAGCCTGGTGGTGGTGGTGGTGGTGGAGGTGGGGGCAATGGCGGTGGCGCTGCATCAGGGTCAGATGGCTGCACCATATTCCTGAAAACACCCCCAATCGGAAAAGACGGTTGAGAAATTTGCCAGTTGGAAGCTCTCGTACTTTCTGATGCCGGAGGAGGAGGTACCACTTGGGGCATCAGAGGAGGTAACATGTAGTTCAAAAATTGTTGAAAACTTTGCAGCATCGGAATTTTTTGCTGAGGATGGTGCGAAAGAATGTCGTGGAGTTCATTGAGCAAAAACTGTAAATATTTTGCTGAATCTATGAATTCCAAGTCTCGGGTTCTTTATGGCTTATGCCCTGTAAGACAACGATGAAGACAGGAGCGCACCGATGCGCGATGAAGTAAAGGGTGGGAGTGGCTATTAAGTCCGGGGTCAGAGGGCGAAGATACCTCACATAAAATTCCAATAGCTCTGTCTGCTCTTTTGTAGGACCATGTTGCTTTTAGAAAAGCACACGCCTGATGCTCTGACACCACTATCACAAGACGGGCACCACGTGCCAATAGAAAAGAACAGATTGAACAGATTTTTAGCACTTCAATAACAACTGAACTGAGAAAGAGAGACAACACGCGACACGGAGTGGCGGAATTCCACCCTAGAGAGAATTGGCCCCAAACTTTGGCACCCCTTTCGGTATTTCTTTATATTGCATCAACACAGTACAAGCCGGTACTCCAGACTCTGCGCCTCCTCCCGGAAGCATGCCAGAGAACGAGCCCTAACCTCATTCAAAGGCCCTTGGCCTGAAAAGCAGCTACAGTGAAAAGCCTTCAAAACTCAAAAGCTTTTGGTCTAAAAACAATGCCAAAAAGCTGCCAGCGTGTTTTGCGGAATTTCGTACAATTGCCACGTCAATAGTCAGCGCAAAACGCTGAGCGTCCATACAGCTCCCACGTCATCGGTTTTTGCGCGAGTTTGTGTGTGGGTCCTGCTTTATTTTACTTCCTTTATGACACTGGGGCCCCATCGGACGGGGTCCCCATAAGTTGGTAGGACTTCTTCTTCTGTTACTTGTTCTTCTTAGGGTTTAGGCCCCTCGGCCGGCATCTGCAAGCTGGCTCCCTTCTTCAGGA
Source organism: Adiantum capillus-veneris (assembly GCF_014529385.1). Taxonomy (NCBI): domain Eukaryota; kingdom Viridiplantae; phylum Streptophyta; class Polypodiopsida; order Polypodiales; family Pteridaceae; genus Adiantum; species Adiantum capillus-veneris. Next base: position 1,339,748 of record NC_140940.1, on the reverse strand, counting down.
TTTTGACACGTCAGCAGTTTGTGACAATCAGATCCAACGTAGTTTGCAGATTCAGCCCGGAAAATGCAGTCAGATTCAGTGCGTCGTTGTTGCATCGTCGTCATCACCGTCGTCACCGACATAGAGTCAAAATTCAGCAGATAAAGATTTGCAGATTTCAGCCATTAGAGTTTTCAGATTTCATCCCGTCTCGTCGTCGTCCTCATTGTCGGCAAGTCCAAAGCATTGTAGAGATTTGTGCAATCAATAGTAGACCGCTCTCGCCATAGAGAGTGGGCCTTAGGAGGAGGGTTTGACAACATTCTGGTGTCGTATTCTTCTCTCTTTATCTCTCAGTCTTAGCACCTTCATTCACAGTGTTTATCCACTTTGTTTGTGTCCATTGCACTCTCTCACTAAAGGAACAAAAGGCTCTCCCTTCCGTAAGTAAAAGGAACCTTTGAGCACAGTTTAGAGCACGCATCTTGACCAAAGTTCAACATTCACTTCCACTGCACCTTACATTGGTATCAGAGCTTTGCCAGTGTTCCATATCACTCAAGGAAAGAACCACAATAATTTTTTTTTTGCTTGTTGCGGTCGTAATTAAGCCAAGTCCACTTGGGCGTGTCAATTCCTAATCGTGTTTTTGAAGAGTGACTGGAATCCCAAGAAAGAAGGGCTTGTCCAGCCTCCCCTTGTTTCTCTTTTCACTCATTGACAGCGGACCGTGCACTTAGCGGCCCCGGCCAATCGACGTGAGGTGGGAAAAAGCAACCTTGGTGTGAGCGCAAGGCCACCAAGGGGTGCGCAGGCGGGAAAGAGACGAGCTTGGGTGAAGAGAAGATCCTTCTCTAACACAGACTGCAAGCAAAAGAAGAACCTCAAGAACCGCAAGACCTCAAGACTGAAGAACCTCAAGACCCTCAAGAACCTCAAGAACCAAGAACCACAAGAACCCAAGTTCCTCGTGAACTTACGAACCCAAGACTTCAGTGTATGGTCATTATCCGAAGTGGAATGGATACTTTGGATGGAGGTGATGAGCATGGTAGTGGCGAAGAAGAATTTCCCCCACCAGGAGGTTTTTCTGACCCTCCCCCTTCCCCATCTACGCCAAGGATTGCACTAACTCTTATGGAGGCTTTTGACAAGATGATGATGGGCCGGAAGTTAGAACATGAAGAAAGAAAAGCAGAACGGGATCGCGAGCACAAAGAAAGAATGGTAGTCATAGAGCGTGTGTGTGAGCAAGCGCGCTCGACGGCCGAAGAAAGAATGGCAGCCCTAGAGCGTGAGCGCGAGCAAGCGCGCTTGGCGGCCAAAGAAAGAATGGCAGCCCTAGAGTGTGAGCGTGAGCAAGCGCGCTTGTCTGTCGAAGACAGAAGGGTAGCCTTGAAGCGTGAGCGTGAGCAAGCATGCTTGGCGGCCGCACAGAGAGACCAACACATGCAACAGTTGGTCCTACTTTTTTCTTATGTGCAGGCACAAATTGAAAAGAATTAGGAGATGGAGACTCTCTCAGACTCGTCTTCTCTAAAGCATGACACACATGATTTGCATGATAATGATAAGCATGATGAGTTGCATGATGATGATGTGATTATTCACAAGCATGATGATTTGCATGATAGTGATGTGATTGTTCACAAGGTTGATGGTTTAGTTGATACTTTGTCTAGTGAAGCTAACCTCATTGCAGATTCGATAGATCACGAAGAACGGATCTTGGCTCTCGAGTCGAGGTCCCAAGAACCCCCACAGGAAGTATTATGTGTTCGAATGATTAGTCAACACGCATTGTTCGATTGTTTCATTTGTGATGGTTTCCAGTATTTTAGTCACCGTCCTTATGTGATCCCTTTTCATAGACATGCCATATGGTATGATGAACACGATTTACTCATGACTGAGCACGGATGTATACGGATTATTCATGAAAAGATGAAATGTTTGCATTCAAGGAATTCATATTCCATGTCTCTTCCTTGGCATGACACAGTATCCGAAAGAGCATAAGAAGGATTGAGCATCAAGCATCGGCATTTCCATTATGATTTGCCACAATTGATAGATTTATATCAGAAAGACAAGTTTCGAATCCATTGTTTGCGTGTTTTTGATGAACAGTTTGGCACTCAGTCTATATGTTCATCTACATTGCATGCACAGTCTTTAAAGAAGACTAGAATTTTTCCAGTCACTTTACATGGAATGGGTATGTTCATGTTTTTGTGTTGGAAGTGGTTTCAGGAATTTTCATCCTCGAAGATTCTTGAAGAAGGTAGACGCATGACTATGGACGAAGTTGAAGCATTGAAGGAGCCACAAATGACTTTGTGGCTTTCGGCACAGCCCAGAGAAGAAAGCGTTGCAGACCTTTATGAAGTCCAAGTATCGCATGACCCACGTATCAGAGTGGGCCGGCAAAGAGTCCTTTCCATGATTCCAGACGCTGTTGGTGATCTTCCTCTACGCCCTACAGATCGGTACCAGTACCTCACTTTCAAAAGGAGGGATGTCACGTGCACATTTAACCCTATGTGTACGTGGACAAGCTACTTCATGACTAGGGTTAGGTTCAGTTCAGTTCAGTTAGCTTAGAAAGTGTTTTGGCACTTTTGTGAGTCTGTTCGCAGACGGTGCATGTCCAGACACTTAGAGTAGATGCATATCCTCTGGTTGCACACAGCATGACCATCAGATTTCAGTCAGAACCAATCAGGCGCATTTTTACAGTGCATAGACCTCTTTTTCCTATTTTAGCAAATTTTCACTTATTATTTTTAAGTGACTTTTGTTGGGAAACTGGGTAGGGCAATTTTGACAAGCATGTATATAAGAAACCTAGCACTAGCACTTTTGAGCAGAAGAGGCAGCAGGGACCTGACATCCACCAATGCACCTTCTCAAGCAAGACCCCCCCCGGCAAGAAGACTTAGCGTTTTCAGCCATCAACAAGAAGAGCTAGCGTTTTTCTTCCATTGCAGATCAGCCCTAGCATTTTGCATTTGTAGGACAATCGGCAACAGTAGGACGAGCAGAAGCCTAGCGTTTTTGCATCAGACCGCCACTCAGCCCTAGCGTTTTTGGTTTGCAGATCACCCTCGGCGTTCTGCAGATCCACGGCGACAGATTCAGCCATAGCCTCAGCGTTTTCAGTTTTCAGCAATCAGACAACGCAGAACAAGTCCCGAACTTGGCAGATCTCACCTTTCCGAAGCAGATCCTTGTTGCACGGTTAGATCCAGCGTAGTTTGCAGATTCAGCCCGGAAAACGCAGATTTCAGCATCTGCGTTTTCAGCGCGTCGTCGTTGCATCGTTGTCATCGCCGTCGTCACCGACATAGAGTCAGGATTCAGCAGATAAAGATTTGCAGATTTCAGCCATTAGCGTTTTCAGTTTTCAGCCCGTCTCGTCGTCGCGTCAGCAAGTCCAAAGCATTGTAGAGATTTGTGCAATCAATAGTAGACCGCTCTGGCCATAGAGAGTGGGGCCTTCGGAGGAGGGTTTGACAACATTCTGGTGTCGTATTCTTCTCTCTCTATCTCTCAGTCTTAGCACCTTCATTCACAGTGTTTATCCACTTTGTTTGTGTCCATTGCACTCTCTCACTAAAGGAACGGAAGGCTCTCCCTTCCGTAAGTAAAAGGAACCCTTGAGCACAGTTCGGAGCACTCATCTTGAGCAAAGTTCAACATTCACTTCCGTTGCACTTTACACACCTCCTCCCCCTCCCCCACCTCCACCCTCGCCTCCCACCCCTCCTCTCTCCCCGATGGGACCCAGAGACTCATCTCCCGACCCCTCCACTCCTCAAACGCAGGGTTCTGGATACGCTTCTGCCGCGAGGCGTTCTCTTGGTAATGCTTTTGCTGCGAGCCGTGTGGCTTGAGAGGGACAACCCCACTTGAGGCCCCCTTTCTTGGTGCAGGCCTCTCCCTTTCAAGCAGTCCCTCAAGGTTTGAGTAGCTTCGACATACGCAGACGCTGGGACTTCTTCGACTACAGCTTCACTCGATTTCTGGGTGATTCTTCTCCTGACCTGGAGGAGGCTAGCTTTCAAGTCCACGTCCTCTTTCTTGCAGCTAGAGACATTGAGGCTCTGGACAGAGCAGTGGGCTTCTCCTTTTCGCTGTATGGTAGGGATCTCAGAGTGGACCCAGCACACAGTCCTTGACTGGCTCCAAATTCAGGCTACTGAGTTCTCACATCACACAAGGGGCTTAGGGGTGACAGATCTGACGCAGACACTTTGGTCTCTGGCCAATTTCTCCTCCACTGGCTCTTGGCATGCGAATGCCGGGGTCCCACTGCCTCAAAGAAAGCGCCTGTCACTCTGTCACCCACCTGGGTCCACTGAGATGCATGTCGATGGAAAGCAAATTCATGGCGCCTCTCCTCTGTGCTGGCAGGCTTCTGGCGAGCTTGCTGCAACTGCTCCTCAAACCAGGGACTGTCTGGATGTTGCTCCTGCATCCTCTACAAGGAAGCAACGCCCTGTCAGAGTTGTTGCTGCTCCTCTGTTGCTGCAGCCAGGCGAGCCGAAGACTCCTGGAGAAATAGCCAACTAAGCTAAGCAAGTCCAGAGGCCACTCTGTCAGCAGGAGAGTCCGCAAGTCTAAGCCCTCTGTCCAAAGAGTCATCACTCGCTCTCTGAGCGCAGAGTCCAGCAAGACCCTCTCTGGGATGTGTAGCATCGTACTCCCCCTCCTCTGTCTGTCTGTCACTGTGAGGATCACAGATGCATGGTCCCAAAAAGAGGTCCCGGGTAGGACGCAAACTGACCCACCCGAGTCATAGAAATGGTCACTAGTGTAAAAGCGATCTATCCGAGATAGATTCACTCCTCCCACTCTACGGTCCGAACGAGAGAAGTCCACGCTGTCAGGTGGCCTCACAAAGCTGGAATGCTGGTACACATCTGAAACCCGCAGAGTCATACATAACCTCTCCCAAGATGCAACTCAACTCCATGTGCAGTAGTGTGCCTACCTCCAATCATGTTAGAGGGATCCTCGAACATGTTGAAGTCACCCCCAATGCACCATTGCTCTGCCTGCGGTAGAGACTCAACAATCTAAGACCAAAACTCTGCATGTGCATTCGCCACATTGGGCGCGTAGATGTTCAAGAAGCCCATGAGGCAACCCTGAACATAGTGATCCACTGAGCCCTGCCTGACACAATAATCCCTCTGCTCACAATGGCCTGCTGCAAAGAGTCCGCAATAGTCATACATACCCCACCCTGGATGCCTCCAGGTCCAAAAGCAGCTGACCAAAACGTCTCATATAGTCCACACAAAATCTGACCACATCGTCGAATGCGGCTCTCACAAAGATGATGCTCTTGTAGCATAAGAATGTCAATCTCACCACCCACAAGGCATCTCTGAAGCTCCTGACGCAGCCGACCCTCTTACGCTGAAACTGGGGCCCTCCTAATCCCTACACATTCCATGAGATGATTCTCATGGAGTCGGTGAGGCAAAACGTGCTGATAATGTTGACTTGGCAGTTGTACCGATTTTCGCAAAACGCGCTAGCAGATTTTGGGCATTGCTTTTCGGCCAGTTGCTTTTGATTTTGAAGCTTTTCACTGAACTTCTTTTCAGGCCAAGGGCCTTTAATTATGAGGCTAGGGCTCATTCTCTGGCATGCTTCCCGGAGAAGGTGTAGAGTCTGGAGTACCGGCTTGTACTGTGTTGATGCAATATAAAGAAATACCGAAAGGGGCGCCAAGGTTTGGGGCCAATACTCTCTGGGGTGGAATTCCGCCACTCTGTGTCGCATGTCATCTCTCTCTCTCAATTCAGTTGTTATTGAAGTGCTAAAAGTTTGTTCAGTTTGTTCTTTTCTGTTGGCACGTGGTGCCCGTCTTGTGAGAAGAAGCGTCTTCGAGGGGGCATTGTTTCCTTACAGAGGATGCAGGAGGACCATCCAGACAACCCATGGTTGGAAGAGCAAATGCAGTAGGCTAGGCAAGAGTTTACTAGCATTGAGGAGCGGTGCCATGAGTTTGCCTCCATCGACAGGCATCTCAGTGGACCCAAGTGGGTGACCGAGTTATTAGGGAGTTTATTGAGATAGTGGGGCCATGCCATGCGCACATCTGTGTTAGTTAGTATAGGAGACTTGACATATTAGTTGCTTCAGAGCATGAGGATATGCGTGCAGTTGCTACAGACTTCTACCGTGACCTGTTGTAAGTTGAGCCTCAGTCAGAGCGCCACGATGCATGCAGGGAGCGGTTTGGGCACAGATGCCTTGCCTTCTTATCGAGGAGATGCGACAAAGAGTTGAGCTTCCCCTCCAGCTAGAGGAGCTCCATGAGGCCCTCAAAGCATTTCCCAGTGGTAGTTGTCCAGGGGAGGATGGTTTGACCCCCAACGTTTTCTTGGAGTATTGGGACTTGCTTGGTTCAGATATTTGCAGCGCATTTCAGTACATTTTGCACACTGGCGAGATGCCTGACAGCATGAGTGAGGGTTTGATCTACTTGATTCCCGAGGAGGGAGGCTCCTTGGATGAGATTCGGTAGTGGCACTCCCCTCGTCCCCTGCCAAGAGCACCTGTAGTCAGCTCTCTACAGGTGCTCTTGGCAGGGGGACGAGGGGAGTGCTTCTTGCTCACGCGTTCGGTCGCCCTCTTGCCCCCTTCCTCTTTCTGTTCTATGCTGAGGCGATGAGCGGATTCTTGACTTCTCAGTAGGCTGGCCTGCATGGTCTTGAGCTCCCTATTAGGGTAGATGAGCTTCTTGATGCTGTGTTTGCCGACGACCCAACCTTGTACTTGGAGGACCAAGAGGCCAATTTGCACAGGTGTGAGCAAGCTCTTAAGGTGTTCTGCTGTGTGTCAGGCGCACTAATCAGTTGGAGGAAGAAAATTGCTTTTTGGGTTGTGAGTGCTCATACACCTGATTGGTCGCTAGGTGAGGGTTTCAGATGGATTCCCCCAGGGATTGCGGCTCGCTACTTGGGTTGTCAGGTTGGCCTGGACTTGTCTCTTGAGCAGCATTCTCCTATCCATCAGGAGGAAGTTGCTACATTGGCGTTCGGCATGGCTCTCTTTGGCAGGAAGAGTTGTAGTGGCCAACGAGGTGTTGTTGGCTACTATGTGTTACATTACATCTTGCTGGATCTTCTCCAGCTCCCGTATCAGCCAGTTAGAGAGGCTGATCAGGAGTTTTCTTTGGTCAGGGCGTGACACTTAGTTAGAGCGGGCCATGGCCTAGCAGGTGATCACTCTACCATGTTCTTAGGGGGGGTTGGGAATCATTGACCTAGCACAGCAGAGTAGAGCCCTTCTTGTGAAGTTTGTTGTCAGAGGACTGCTTCCAGGAGAGAAGCCCTGCAAGGAGTTGTTGCTTCATTGGCTTAGAGCTCGAGTGTCTCATGCAGGAGGCCCTTGGAGCCCTTCCATCAGGTGGATCTTTACAGAGATGGGCAGAGTTGGTTTGAGCAGGAGACTGGAGGATCGATTTGCTGCGAGCCTGCTTCGCTCTTGGGAGCAGCTGCAGAGTGGCCTGGAGCAGCATTAACCCACTTGCATGGAGGAGCGCTTTAGACAGCCCCTTGTTTGGAACCCCATGGTTAGCACTCAACGAGGCCACTTGGTTGGTAGTAGGCCACATGTTTCTTGGGGTCCCATGGCAGAGGGTCCACCACTCAGGTTTGCCAGAGGAGGTACAGAGCATCTAGCTACAGGGCATGAGAGGTGTGCAAAGCATGTGCTAGGACATCACAGAGGCTTTACAAGCTGAGTGGCTCACTCCTCTAAAGACAACAGCTCCGAGATAGATGGGGGCCTTCACGCAACTGGAGGTCCTCATTGCAGTTTGCGCTTGCTCAGAGTCCGCACCGTGCGTGTTCTTCGAGATCCAGGGCGAGGGTTGACTACACAGAGTCTCAATAGAGGCTTCACAGGTTGTAGAGTGCTATTTTCAGAGGATACGAGTAGTGGGCATCTGTGGGAGGATTTGTGTCACAGATCCTAACCCAGCAGATCTTGAGACAGGCCACTGGAGGCTTTGGGCTTGGGAGAGCTGCCCTCTGGCACGAGTGCAGTGGAACCCTGGAGAGTGGTTTTGGAGAGACCCCTTCTCTTCAGCCGACCACCCTGGGACTCTTTTCTTTGAGTACACTGTTTGACTGGGGCGTCGCATACTGGCAGCATAAAGAGAGGCTCGTCCTGCTGTAGCACTTCATTGGCAGGAGGAGGGTCTCACAGCTGAGTTCTTTTGGGCGCGGTTGTGGGACTCTAGACAGCCGAGGCGAGTCACTTTGTTCCAGTGGCTAGTTGCACACAAAGCTACAACAATGGAGAGCTTGCTGGTACATAGTGGTCTTTCGGCAGCCTGTGAAGTTTGCGACCATCCTTTGGAGAGTCAACGTCACTGTTTGTGGGACTGCCCCATGGCGTAGCAGGTTTGGCTTTGGGTTCTTCGACTGATGCCAACTCTTTCCACAACGTGTTAGTACACTTGGGGTGCTGCTGCTTGGTCCACCCTCATGGGACGTGCGTTCCAGTTTGAGCTATCTTCCACCAACAGGATGATAGTGATTCAGGGGGGTTGACCTACACTTCAACTGGCTACATAGCTTACCCCCAAGAGTGGTGCAGGGAGAGAGAGGTGTGTTGGGAGCTCGTTTGTGGTCTGCAACTCTGGTTCATTTGGCGGGCTCGTTGCTTCCGCATCTTTGAGGCTCGCCCTGTCCCACCGGCAAAGATAGTTCGTGACTTTTGGCTAGAGTTGATCCATACTCTTAGGGGTCAGTTCGAGAGACTTCAGGGCAGCTCCGATCGCATGCGGGAGTGCAGAGAGTCTTTCCTGCGTCTCTGGCGCCCAGGGCCCTTTTTCACCTTGGACCAGGATGTGCCCAAGTGGCACTACCGGCCACCTGTGTGGCTCTTCCCTCCTCCCATTTTGTGATTTAGCCTCATTGTACATATTTTGTTTTCTCACTGGGAGAGTCTCCCCATGTCTTTGATGTTGCCCTCTCTACTAGAGGTGGTTTGTAGCCCTATGGGCAACTTTATTAACTAATGGAAGGATCTTTTTCTCAGGGGGGCGGGGGGGGGGGGGGGGGGGGGGGGGGGGGGGGGGCGGGGAAGATGACGTAATGTATGAGAACGGTACAGGTGATGATTAAGGTGGAGCTGAGCCTCTTGAGGGGTGACATTGAAAAAGAGACGTATGCAAATGCGGAAACTTACAAAAAAGCTATGTATGCAGATACGAGGAAAGAATTGGACAAAGAGATGCTTAGTATGCGTGACGACAAGTACACATCATTGAAGGCCGAAATGCAGATCATTGTGAGGGTAGAGGGTTTCCAAGCCCGTGGGAAACTCCCCTTATGGCATGCAAGCAGGCTCAATTAAAAGTGGAGTTTGCATGGTTAAAAGCTCTTTATAGCTGTAAGGTTTTTTACAAAATATATACAATATAAAGCGTTGCTGTGTCGACTCCTCTCTCGCTCTCTTTCTCGTTCTTTGCACCTGCACCCGTCTCCAAGCTCGCCATGGCCCTACGACTCCATCATCCCTAGCCTCAAAGCCTTACATTGGTATCAGAGCCCAGGAGGGTGTTGACTTGCTAGAGCACAGGAACCATCTCAATACGCTGTCGTTTTGTGGCACTGACAAGACCTAGATGCAGTTGCAAGAGGTCAGCTAGGTTGCAGAGCATTTCAGAACGTTGTCTGACAACAGCTTGGCGACGGCATATCAACACACACTAAGCATAAGCGGTGGTGCTCTGTCTGCATTAAGGGTTCCAAAAGGCTACTATCTTTGGCACGTCTTGCAGGGCAATTACTTGAACTTGGTAGTACTTGAGCATCGCTAAACGTTGTCTACAGCGGGCATAGCTAGTCGATGTGCAACATATTAAAACGCCCTTAGCAGAGGTTGTTCAACGGCATTCCAAAACGCTCTCAAAGCCTGTTGAAGGTGCAACAAATCAAACTTAGCAAGCAAAGGGTTTGCCAAGAGGTGATATGATCTTAATTTGGATAGTCGACATTGACAATACTCGGCAACGACATAGACGAAGCAGTCACACAAAGAAATACACATATGCAGATCAATTCGAGGGATTTTCAACCGATTGAGACCCAAATGCTTTGAATATCATGGGTATTTTGCATATCAATTTAAACAAAGCACCTCTTTCGGACACGTATGCCATATACGTCAATTTAGTGGTTTTTCTTGTTAATCGAATACATCTAGCAATGAAGCTAGTGAAGACGCTTCCAACTGTTTGCCAACACATGAAGGTCTACTTTCAAAATGCAATACAAGATTTCACAAACTATGTTTGCTAGTTTAGTGTCATAGATTTGTCATCTTTTATCTATTGTCAAAACCATCATACACTTTTCAGTCAAAGCCTTGTTTTCTCTAATTAGATGTCAAATATTGCCATGATAAACAATTTGTACTGGTTATAGACACTGCCACACATAATTGGTAAGACCTCCCAAAAACATTTGTTCTCAGCCCATTTTTGTCCCGCTTCGTGTGAGGTTACTAGGTACACCTTAAACCCAAGGTTTGGCAGTGAACCAAAAACTCCACTTATTGGTAGCTAATTTTTCAACCTACACCCTATTTGCTCAAGGGGGGGTTCACTATCATAGCACCAGGTTATGGATACACCAAAATCCTTGGTTGTGAGAGAACCTAAAACTCACGGTTGACGAGTACACCAAAAACTCGAGGTATCATGAGAGTGGTCTGTCTAGTTCGGGCTTGAGGGGGGATTGTTGGGTTTTCAAGCCCATGGGAAACTCCCCTTATGGCATGCAAGCAGGCTCAATTAAAAGTGGAGTTTGCATGGTTAAAATCTCTTTATAGCTGTAAGGTTTTTTACAAAAATATATACAATACAAAGCATTGTTGTGTCGACTCCTGCTCTCTCGCTCTCTTTCTCGTTCTTTGCACCTGCACCCGTCTTCAAGCTCGCCATGGCCCTACGACTCCATCTTCCCTAGCCTCAAAGCCTAACAGAAAAGATTAGAGGATGCACTTGCTATGTTTGAATCTTGGAAATAAAAAATGGAAGAACGCATGAATGAAAAGGATGCAGTGATTGAAGCACTTGAGGGAGACCTTGCAGCTTGCAAAAATACCCCTGCAAAGGAGGCAGAAAATCAACCCTCAATGATCAAGGAGCTTGAAAGCATTAAGGAGCAGGTAAAAACTCTACGAGAAGAGAAATAGCAAAAGGCACGAACAATCTCTTCATGGGCGGAGCACCTATTCAAAACACAAGAGATGGTTGATAAAGCTGAGAAGTGGATCGAGGACGCAAAGAAAGGAAAAGATAAGATGCCTGAAGCCCCTACCCCAATGGGCCTGGGCCCGATTGTAAAGTCCTGAATAGAGGGTATGAAACTGGGCTGAGCCAAAACATAATCCACTATGCTGGCCCCATGTCTATGAGGAAAGCAAGTGAACCCATCGACGTTGGAAATGTGTGGAGGCCATTCAAGATGGCCAGTTCATGTATAGTCCCCAAATCTATCAGATATCCCCCATATCCAGTGTGCTCTTCATCTTGAGAACACCTGGCCAATCCCATATCATTAACATCCAATTCTCTCAACATTTCCTCCGAGGTATCGTAGAAAGCTGTTAGAGACTGGCTCGCCCTAGCATTAAAGTCTCTCAGGAGAATGACATCTCCATCCCTAGAGAACTCCCATATGTCCTCATCCAATATCATGTAGGGTGACTCCATAATGAGATGTGCTAGGGGCAAAATAGCATATTGCAATGTAGAGTCGTCTCTCTGTCTCCGCTCTCACTCTGACCCACATATATCTGGCTTGCTCATCTCTTCGAACGAAATGAATGAGAGGTTGAAACTCCTCATCGAATAGGACTGCCACACCTCCTTACCCCCGTCCTGGCGTTGATCTCACATCCTGCCTACAAGTAGTCTCCCAAATGTATCCCATCACTCCAGGTAATGTGCCGCCAGGAGTCTGATGCGTTTCCAAGTAAAAGGTAATGTCTCTTCCTTAAAGCTATCCTCAAATGCGCCTACATCTAGCCTCATTGATCCATTACAATTCCATGCTGCCATTTTAAGGTTGGTCCCATAGGTCTCGCACCGCCATGCGGTGCGTTTTTCCAACACCACTACTCTCCCTTCCCTGTAGAAAGCAATTTTCCCTTTCTCCCTCGCCGTCTTGATCTCTGGCATCAGCTCTTGCATGTGTGCTACCTGTGTTAGAGTGAGGTCATCACCCAAAAATATCCCAGTTTGCTTGAGTGTTGGTCTCTTCTTCAGGAATTCCTTCCTAGCTTCCAGTGTAGGGAAACGTATAACGAGTGCTCTTTCCTTGGACCTTCCTTTCTCATCACTTCCCTTCTTGCCAACTCTCCAAGCACCTGTGTGTGTGGGTTCAAAAATACCCATGCGCGTCAAAAGCTCTTGCACCTCTTCGTCAACTTTTCTTGTGTCGTTGAGACCTATAACACGCACATGAAGGGCTCTAGTCTTTCTCTTTTGCTCCTCCTCAATTGTCATATTGATGATAGTCGATGTTGGTGTGTAGATCAGCTCTCCTCACATTTACCGTCTCATTCTAGTTCAACATAGCTCGACTAGCACAGACACCTACGCATACCCGACACACTTTTACTTCAGAGACTGATTCTGTCTACATAGATGGTATCTCCTACACTATTTGGCATGTGTGTGGATGAGGTTGTTGACTACATTGAGAGGGATGGTGATAGAGGAGCACAGTTGGCAGGGACATGGATCCCACTATTGTTATATGCTAATGATATTGTGCCGATTTCCGACTCCCCGAAGGAGATGCATCGTCATTTAGATGCTTTGTACACATTTGCCCACGATAGTGGATTGTGTGTTAATCTTGGGAAAACCAAGGTTATGGTGTTTAACACCACACCACAGTGAGTCAAGAGGTCAGTGCCATACTTTTACGTATGGCTAGGAGACGGTGGAGTATACAGATGCATACACCTATCTTGGGGTAGTCTTTAGTGTACTGGCATTTTCATTGATAGCAGCGGAGACTAGATTGATGAGAGCTTATGCAACCTTGAGAGGTTTGGAGAAGATGTGTTGGCAGGTGAGTTTCAGGAACCTCGAACAAAGTTGTGGCTTACTGACACTCTAGTGGCTTCAGCTATGCTCTATGGGGTTCAGATTTGGGGGCCCTCTGTCAAGAGGACGTGACGATTGCTAACTTGAGTTGTTGGTTTCTTTTCGATGATTTTTGTTTAATTTTTGGGACCCTCTTTTTGAAGTTGCAAATGACCGGACATTGCGTGGCTAGTGTGAAACGGCCGACGGTCGAGAGTTTCACCCGCAGTCGAGAAGGGCAGGTCACCACGAGTTGGTTGGGCTAATCGGCACTGGAATTCGAGCAGTAAAAGGGTGTCTAGGCTCAGTTTAAAGTCATTTAGGCCCCTCGCGACACTTATAAGTTGGTGGTACTAGGAAATTAACTCAAAAGAGGCAAACTGGACACATGGCGGCTCTAGATGCATCTGCCAGATTTGCATGAAGAGGGGGCATCCAAATTGAGAGAGGGGGCTGATTTGACTTGCAGTGTGTGCTAGAGTGTGAGTAGTGGGTGCAGGTGCTCACAGCTTTAATGGAAAGCTTGCCTTCTCCCTTGCTCTATGTAGCGCGACGATTTGCTCTCGTGCATCTCTCTCCCCCCTTTGCACATATGGTAATGCCCCACTAGTTGGGCTTCTCAGTTAACCATGTACAATTTTGGGGGTTTTATGCGCATTTGCCAAGGCAGGAGCCTTTTGTACAGGAACTGGATTAGCTAATTGCTAATCCCCTTCAGGTACGCACAGTTCCATCGCGAAGGAATGCGAAAATGGAGAGTTTGCTCGCATGAAAACTCGTCCGATTTGAAAGGGAACTGTCCCATTGCATGCGAGAGCACCTGAGACGTGCGTGGGCGTGCTCGCTCCGTTTGAAACGGTCCAAAACAGAGAATTACAGCCTGCTGTGTTTTTCTGCAGGTTTAGGGTTTCGCACCTAAACTGCAGGGAATCGCTAGGGGAGCCTCGGAAAGGCCTTGGGATGCGTGTACGGGGAAGTAGGCACCTAAAAGTGGCAAAACAGAAAATTACAGCGTGCTGAAATTGACCTGCAGCTCACTGGAAAGCTTCCATACTGCAAGGGAAAGTGTCCTTGACGTGTACTTTTGACCTACAGGAATATTTGCGCCGTTATGTTGGCGAAATTGGGTCACAAACCTGCAATTACAGCCATGGACAGGTTTCGACAGCTTGGTGAGGGCTATGTGCAAGGGGTCGGATTGTTTATTTGTTAGGGGAGCCTCGAGAAAGCATTGGGTGCTTGTACAGGACAATTTAGAGAGATTTCCTGCGAGGAATCTCGTTTAATTCAAGGGACAAGTGACCCTATAGGTGTGAGAGCTCGAGGGCTACCCTGAAAAGTGATCGGCACGTGGATCGGAGCCCAAAACAGAGAATTCAGCGAGCTGCAATTTCTCGCCAGGTTTTGCAAAGAGCTCTAAATTGCGTGGAAAATCAATGTTTGCTTGGGATTTTGTCTGTGGAGACTTCTACTGTGGTTATATTGCCAAAAACGGGTTGGAGTAGAGGAATTTCAGCCCGATAAAAGTGGGACAGCTTGTAGAAGTTTACAGGTTTCTCTCAAGTATAATAAGAATAAAGAAATACCGAAAGAGACGACAATCTTTGGGGCCAACAGGGTGTTGTTGTCTGCTTGGTAGCGCTCTAGCTGCCAGGCCGTGGTATATCTTTAAGTGTTGAATTCCAATCACAGGCTTATTCGTGAAGTTCCTTTGTGTCCTAAAGTCTAAAATAAAGAATTTCGGGTGAAAGCCAAAGCCTACCGCCCCATGGGCCGGTTCAGTGGACCACCAGTGTCACGTGACACATCCCAACCCTATGTGTCCGTGGACAAGCTACACCACAGCAGGGTTCAGTCAGTTCAGTCAAGTCTAGATTAGTAGTGATCAGGCACTTTTGTGAGTCTATCCGTAGACTGTGCATGCCCAGTCACTTAGCATAGATGCATATCCTCTGGTTGCACACAGCATGATCATCGGAATTCCCATCAGAATCCATTAGCATCAGTTAGGGGAATTTTCCAGTGCATTTAGCCTATTTTCCTATTTATTGGTATTTTCACTTATTATTTTTAAGTGACTTTCCAACAAAAGTAGGTAGGGCAATTTTGCTAAGTTAATATATAAGCAAACCCAAGTTAGCACTTTCTGGCAGAAGAGGCAGCAGGAGCTTCCCGTTCAACAGGCAACTTCTCAGCAGTACCCCCCCTCATGACCTCCATCGCCATACCTCCCCCTTCTTCACCGTTTTCACAGATCTCCCATCGCCTTCCAGTTTCCCCTTTGTGGCGATAGTACCCGGCGGTTCAGCCCAAGGCCTAGCGTTTTGGCTTGCCAAAAACGCCACCATATCAGCCAGCATTTTTCTCACAAAAAATGCGAGCCTAACAGAGCAGACCTCAACGTTTTTGTTTCCAGCTCTCAGCATTTTTGATCCGCAGATTTCAGCTTTGAAGAGAACGCAGTTTTCAGCCATGACACAGTAGCAGATTTCCCCTAAGAAGGTTGCAGATGATCCCCCAACTTTAGCCATAAAAACGCAGCCAAAACAGTCATTTTCAGCCACCAAAACAGTCCCCGAATTCAGCGATTAGAAGCCTACAGATTTCAGCCATCGAGTCGTCGTCGTCATCACCGTCGTCGTCATCGGCACAGTCCCATTGCATCAGTCCATTGCATAGGCATTGTACACCTTTGTGCAATCAAAGTAGACCACTCTCGCCGATGAGAGTGGGGCCTTCGGAGGAGGGTTTTACAACCTCTCGGGTGTCGTATCTCTTCTCTCTCCTTCTCTCAGTCTCATTCACTTGCACGCACAATATCCACTCACTTTGTTCGTGACCATAGCACTCTACAAGACGGAAAGCTCTCTCTTTCCCTAAGAACTAAAAGGAACCTTGAGCAATAAAGATCACTAATCTTGAGAAAATACAACATTCATTCCGCTGCACCTAACAACCAGGGCAGATCTGGTAGCACTGATGGATGGAGATGTATAGAGAGGCATGTAGTCTCTATGATCTCTCGGATGATTCGGGCTAAGGCCTCAATGCCACATGAGATTATTCGAGCTGAGCTAAGTGCCCCCCCCCTCGTAGTTGAGGCCCTTACTAAATCAGTTTCCGTTATGCATAATTTATGGGACCTTCCCAGAGACAGATATGCTCGGCTAGCCCTCGAGTCATCCCGATAGCTAGCGCTACAAGGGGACACAACATGTTGGTATGGGCAGATGACATCACGGTTTCAGTAACATGGCTTCAGCATGGATAGACTACCTCCATTCTAGTACTCCTTGGATGCACCCTCCCTTTCTCTCACGGATAGAGACACTAGACTTATATGTCAGGATTTGATTCAACTAGATACTAGAAGCACATGGATACAGCTGGTACAAGAGTTGGGCACGAAGATGGCTTCCTATAGAGAGCATCTTTTCCAACTAAGAGAGGATGGATATGTGATCAGACCGGCCTATATGGACACTTATTTATCCGAAGGGATACGATGTGATATTGGTTAGATGCGCACATCATCGCATCAGCTAGAGATTGAGACTAGCAGATTTAGGAGAGTACCAATAGAAGCTAGGATACGCCAGTTGTGTCATTTAGAGCCAGAGACAGAGTTACATCACATTTGTCACTGTCCGGTATACCATGAGATACGAGGCCGCTTTCACTGTCTATTCAGAGAGGGGTTTGGACCGTTGGCTGGAGTCCTGAGATATCAGGATCAAAGATGCCTCGGGTTGTTTTTGCTAGAGTTGCGCAGACACAGGGAAAGTCTCTTGAGGACGCCAGGTAGTGGGAGACATTCACAGAGGGAGATCACTGACTTCTTTAGAGCAAGGACTCAGCTGTCGGATGAGCATGCTTCACAGTAGACTTCAGAGCCCACTTCTACCAGAGGTATATTAGTGGACAGAGCCACTGAGCTCGAGAGAGTGAGACGGCCACGTTCAAGGGGGCGACCATGACATCGACGGAGGCTCCACTAGAGAATCATGACTATTTTAGCATGAGATGGGAGATGCCCAGTACGACTATTTACAGAGGCGGACATTGGCGAAGCTCTTTAGCGACTGATGCAATACTTTCTCAGACAATGCCCAATGCCAGGCATCCTCGGGCATGGATGACGATGATTATTATTTGTAGTCTGACGATTTGAGTCTTTTTACTTTTGGTCTTTCACTTTACTTCATTTTATTTTTCTAGCCAGACATTGGATTTGATCCTTAAGGATTGTATCAGCTTGGTCTCATAGGTCATTTTGGCCGTTTGAAGATGTTTAATATAACATTTCATTTCTCTCTCTATCACTCACAGCACTTTTTTCTCACAGTTTTCCATTCTCTCTTGTTTTGGTGCATTGCACAATCTCTCATTAAGTAAGGGGGTCTCTCTCTCCCCTTTAGTGATGATGATGCTTGGTAAAGGTGCTTGTGCGGTGAGGCTATGTCCGAATGCAAAAATGCTGGGGTTGCGGCTGATGATGGGCTGAATTCGGCAAGAATCTGCTGCGGGATGCGGGTTTTGCGGCGAGGTTAGGGCTGATTTCTGGCTGAAAAGGCTGATGCTGCTGGCTGAAAATGCTGATGCCAGGCTGCAAAAACACTAGTACTGCTGGTCCTTGAGAGTCTCTTCTTCACTGTTCCTCTCGCTAACTCTGGTGCACAAAGGCTTGCATTTATACTTGCTAAGAACTGGGTCGGGTAGCCTCCAAGAAAACCCCACGATTTGCGAATTCCAAGGGTCATTTTGATTAATAAAATTGCCTACTAAGGGTTGGTTCACGCGTAGTTTAGGAAAATGGTTCCATGCGGTGAAAATGCTTTTATGCTGAAATGCTGGACTGTGCAAGACAAGGTATGCAACTATGACCTGCCTGGGCATGCACGTCCTGCTAGAGGTTCACAAAGTGCCAGGCTAGATCCTAAGCTAGACGGAGACTGACGCTAGACTGTAGCAAAAGCTTGTCCACGTGGCGCAAGTGCAGTGGGCACGTGACACTTTGAGTATAGTCTAGATTGCCCTGCACTTGAGCTCCGCTGATGAGGCCTGAACATGATCATCAGAGCTGACATAGTGAGTCTGGACATAGAGATGACTTGGATCAAATCCATTCTTCCCCATGTCACAATGATGGCATGCTACCATGGTGACTTTCTCCAGCTCTCTCCTGATGGCTTCATTATTCGGCTGAGCTATATGGATACTCAGCTCTCAGATGGTGTAGGAACATCTATTGGGAAAATCTGCACGATCACATCAGCTGAGGATAGAGACCAGCCGATGGGAGGGTATAAAGGCAGAGGATAGACTGTCGGACAGACATTTTGCGAGAGAGGAGATCTCATCAGCCAGACCCACCTACGTCGAGCATGACTATAGATTTCTTTATGATTATCACTCCATAGCCGAGTATGAGTGTTGCCAATGACATGGGAGCTTCATCGACACTAATAGGATACACCATCAGAAGCCTTCATTATTGAGAGGAGTCACGTGTGATAGGGCACTTTCCCACAGTTGAGTGAAATGTCCATGTCTACCAAGGAGAAGACCCAGACACCTCCATTTCCATGGTTCAGGACTATTATTGAGCGCCATAGGAGGAGGATGCCATAGGATCTCAGCCACATAGGGTACACCTTCTGATGAGTGCAATACCATATTGAGATAACACATTTCTGTGATAACTTGTATATTGTATAGTATGGATGCATTCCTTGGATAGACTTTAGCTTTAGGTTTGTTTTTTATTGCTCTAAGAAGGGAGAGAATATCATCAGTATATGTACTATTTTTGTCTCTCAGGCCACATTGCCTTTGGAGACGTTACTTCAGTCTTTCTTTCATTTCATTTCTCTCTAGCTATCGCAAGTTGTTTGTACCCCTTTGGTCTCATAATTAATTTTTCCCTTGTTCAACTGTTGAAAATACATTCCATTTTTAATCCCATACGTTTTAAGAGTTCTTGCAGTTTTCTGTACGGTAGGCATCAATGAAAATTGGGGGTTTTTATATGCGTTTTAAAAGCTTCACTATTGCAGTGGCTTCTACAAGTTTTTATGATTTCAGCCATTCTGTTACAAATGAATGCAGGCATGGGGTTCCCTTCATAATGGTGTATTATCCAACTTTGTTTTCGTAAAAGGTGGGAGAGTCTTCATGGACCCTCACGCAACTGTCTTTGGATGCATAGCAGGACTTGTTGCCGATGGCTTTGCTTTCTGGACATACAGCTAGCATTGTTTCTCTTGTAACATGTGGACTGGATGAGATGAAAAGAACTGGGAGTTATGCAACTCCCATTTCAATGATGAACCGAGAGTTTTGTGAACCTAATGCTTGTGAGCTCATAGTGAGTGTATGCTGTGATGGATGGCTCTGTGTATGGGACTGCTTGACAAGGCGATGCAGGCGGCGACGAAAATTGCCTCCGTGGGTAGGTAGTCCAAATAGCATGACACCACTACTTGGAACCAAGCGTTATGTAGCAATCGCTTGTGATGGGTGCAATACAGGTTCTTCCAGGATTAATGGTACTGATGAGGCAGATAATAACATGAAGAAGCTGGTCGATAATGCAAGGACAATGGCTTGGGAGAATTTTGGCAGCACAAACATCACTGTTGTGATTGTAGATACATCAGTGCTTGGGGTGGTCCGAGTTGTATGTACTGGTCTATTTGGTCTTGCAACAGTAAGGGCAATTGCTGCAGTGCCAGACGCTGATTCTCTGCACAAAATTATCATCTCTGATCCTGCTGGGCACATACAGATGTGGGAAGTATCCCTGGAAGGTGAAGAAATGGTTAGGGCGGCTGCAGGTGAGCCAGACAAACATGTGACTGTATTGCCGCTCCAAGACAAAACAGATTTTGGTGTGGATGCGAAGACTGTTTGCTTTTCATCAAATGGCTCATATCTATTACTGGTATTTGGTACAAAATGGGTGATTGTTTCAACACAGGATCAAAGTGTTGTGCATCAGTGCTCAAAAGGAGAGAGCAAGCATGGGAATGCTGAGTGGACTGGGGGCCTCTTTTTCCTGGAAAGTGGTATTCCTGGATGTATGTTGTTGATTTGGGATGCAAATGGAGGTGCAACTGTTTTTACACTAAAGACAACGTCTGAGAGACTGGCTACAGAGGAAGTCTGCTGGATACCTCCCTATCAAACAGATCACAAGCTGCTGTTTTGTTTCAAGTACCACCAGTTCTTCAACTCATTATTATGTGTCGCATGTGGGCACATTTCTTTACCAACACCAGATGTTTCGGTTAGATTATGGTTGCTACCCAGAAGTTTTATGCGTTTTTCAGGCATGCACACTACTAACCACATCGACAATGGTGTCTTAGGAAAGCAGGTGAGCTGCACGTTGTATGCTCATGGAAATTTAAGAACCCCTTGGGCGAACCTTGCATCTTCATGTGTGATTTCAGGAGAATCAGCTGATAAGAAAGGAATGCATGTGCACAACTTGCATGAAGAATCAGTGAGTTGCTCCTTTGGAACTGAATGGGTCACAGCATCCATGGTCCTAGTCAATGAGGCTGCTATTCCCAGGGCTTTGGTGCTAGGCTTTAGCAATGGAGTCATTAAACTGATTTGTTTTCAAACTTCATTGCAAGAGGGGGAGAGAGGTTTGCTTGTCGACAATGGCATAACTCAGGACCTATATAAACACTCTGGGCCAATTACATGCCTTGCAGAGCACAAAATGTCAATCGCATCAAGTGGCACACACAAATATCTTTTGTCTGGTGGCATGGATTGTTTGACATGTATATGGAATTTGACAAATGGGGGTCAACTTTTGATGACTCTCCATCATCATGTAACCCCTGTCCATCAAATATTACTGCCACCACCAGGTACATACACGCCTTGGGCAAACTGTTTCATCACAGTTGGAAAAGATGGCTGTATTGCATTAATCTCACTGGAGACTTTACAAGGTGAACGGATGTTTGTAGGACATCCTGGACAACCCAAGCAAATAGCCTGGGACGGTATCAGGGGCTATCTTTCTTGTTTGTGCTCTAGTATTTCAACTCCATTGAATGGAATTGATGTTTTGTTTATGTGGGACATGAAATCGGGTGCTCTTGAACGCATTCTTCGAGGGCCTGCTGCACATTCTATGTACACCAATTTTGCACAGCAGCTTCAAGGAAGCACACTTGCCAATGGATTGTCTAAAATTCAGGCTTCTTCTACCTCATCACTTTTGCATGCAGAGGTAGATCCTGCTCTTACACAAGCTGCAGATAACTCTCAGACCTTAGGTCCTAACTTGAGAAGAAAAACAGAGGGTGACACTATTCCAGTTTCGAACTCTAAGCAAAGCACCGATGAGAAGATTCTCAGGCATGAGATCTCTTCCAGTAGAATGATTGGAGGTTTGGAAAAATTATCTTCCAGACTGAGTCAGGCTCTGAACCAGGGGACAAAAGCATCATGGTCAGAAGCCAAGGACAGCAGTTTTGGCATCCCTCTTGAAAGCTCAAGTCGAAATCTTTTTCATAAACAGCCACCCATCAAAGGTGCATCCCCCATTGCAGGTGCTGTGGCGTTACAATTTGATCTGTTTACTCTCATGGCTCCAGACTTAGGACGCATGGGAAAAAGTGAAAGAGAAAGTGAGCATTCAAAAGTGCAGGCTGGTAATAAGGTAAGTGGGTACTCCAGAAGTGAAGACACAATATTGTTGGATGAGTCTCTGGCACTGAAGCCAATTAAATCAGAAATTGCAAGCTCATTGGGATCAACAGAGGGTTGTTTGCTGCGTTCAAGCTTAGCCTTTTTGCATCTATGGGGAGCAGACAAGGACCTTGACAAATGCCTTCGAGAGGAGTGGCAGATCGTGGAACCTTCGAGTGTCCATACTGCCGCCGGTTTTGGTGGAGACAAAGGTGCAACTACTTTGTTGCTGCCAGGATGGGAATCTACATTTGAGGTATCATTTGTCCAACTTAGGATTTCTTTGTTTTAATGCCGTGCAAGGTTTGAGCATCTTGTCAATGGGTCTATTCTTAGGTGTTAAGACACAAATTATAGGTTTGTTTCATCATTTGATTAATCAATTAAGAGAACACAAATTGTTTTGGTTGATAGAACATGTAACACTTATTAAAAACAAGAATCAATTTGTGAATGTAGAAATATTAGAAAGAATCTGAGATATGGGCCCGCATGTGTCCCCATTTATACTGATCATATTGCATGTTGCAGAAGATAGAGTATGTGAATCAAATTTTTATGGTTGCCTGCACTGAGCAAATGTGTCCAAAGGTGGCTACACTCTCTTACTGGCAAGTTACTAATAGCTGATCAAATATCCAAAAAATGTGCTCGTAGCTGCAGGACTTTTGCATGAAAACTAGCATGCTTATATTTCCAGAAGTATCAGTGAAATTCCCATATGTGTGAGTGAGGTATTGTAGCTTTATATGTGCGACTTGCAAGGCAAGCTCGGGGCCATGATGGTTGGATTGTACATAGATAAGCTAGCAGATTCATATACAGAGAGGGCGATAGGGGCCAGTCCCTTGCAGATTTATCCATGGCACAGGTGTTGTATGCTGGTAATGTGGTACTGGTGTCAAATACACCTCAGGAATTACAGTGCCATGTAAATGCCTGTGGAGTGCACACCTCAGAAGCTACAGTGCCATATAAATGCCCGTGGGAGTTTTGCAGTGCTGAGTTTCAATAAAGCGAAGGTCAGGGTCTTCTCATTTACAAAGAGGGTGATAGAGGATAAATGTGTGGTTGCCAAGGTCAGTGAGTAGGTTACCAGTTCATGTAGGAATCATGTACACATAGGCTTGGTGTTCCATGTGGACATACTACTATGACTCAAAGCTATTCCATAGAGTAGGCAAACCTACAGGAAAATGTCAGGGCACCCTTGTGAGCCTGTCAGCAAGACTTCTATGTCCGGACAAATCCATTAAATAATTAGAATGTTGGGTATGGGCTATGTCCCATGACCCTTGGAGTGAGAACCAACTCCAGTCATACCATCATCTAAGCCCATTAATTAGCCATTATGGAGGCAAGAAGCGTGTGTACACAATATTCTTGTGTGAGGTGGGATCCATGTCAGTTATGCCTACAAAAAAGGACTTTGTAATCTCTTTTCAATGCATAATCAAGTCATTAGAGTTAAGAGTGATAGGTAGAGGGGGTGGACCAGAGAGGCTATCACTCCACCGTTGGAGTGTAACAAAGATGTCTGCTCTTGAACAAGCTAGAGGGTTCAAGGTTCACTTTTGGGGAAAAGAAAAAAGAGAGTTTTCTCAGGCATTCTCTCATTCGGATGTTGTACCCCCTCCTTCTATGGAGCCTAGTTGCATGTTATGTGACACTTCCTCAATAAATCTGGAAGAGATGATATCCGTCTTCCTATGTCGACACAGTATTGGAAGAGATTTCCACATCTTGTATTTGATACAATTGTTCATATTAGGAGATATGAGGGATTGAAAAACAAGGTGTTGCCTTGTTTCTTTCATTGCATATGTAAGTTCTGGATATTTCCTCTAATGATTTTTGTACTTTGATCTTGGGGCATGTGCTCTCAAGGTATTTATTAATGGAACATGTTTCCAGTTGTGTGTGTCTGTGAGAGAAAAATGAAATGAAATGAAATGTTATATTAACGTCTTCAAAAGGCCAAAATGACCTATGAGACCAAAAAGTTACAACTGGTGCATCTGATATCATGTCTGAGTACGAAACTAAAAGAACTAAACACTAGGAACACTGAGGAAGGAAATAAATCTGAAGCTAATTCGGGATTGAGACGAGATACAGGGGGAGGGGTTGGTGGGTTGAGATGAAATCCCTCATCGGCCGTTGTCGAATCTCATCAACCTCCTCCATGGTCAGTACTCTAGTTGGGTGTCCTGCATGTCGAGCTAGAGTGAACTATATCTTCTGTTGCAGCCTTCGTCGATGGTGGGAGACCCCCCCGAGGTCGTGGGCGTCTGGATTTGCCTAGCTCAGTGGCTCGATCAAGCAGCGTATGTATGGGATCTCCCCAGGGACAGATACACTCGGCTCGCCCTGCAGTCATCTCGACAACTAGCTCTACAAGGCGATACAGCATGTTGGTATGGACAGATGACAGCATGGTTTCAGTCACATGGTTTCAACATGGATAGATTGCCTCCGTTTCAATACTCCCTGGATGAGAGAGAGAGAGAGAGAGAGAGAGAGAGAGAGAGAGAGAGAGAGAGAGAGAGAGAGAGAGAAATGAAATGAAATGAAATGTTATATTAACGTCTTCAAAAGGCCAAAGTGACATATGAGACCAGAAAGTTACAATTCGGTGTATCTGATACAAAGTCAGATTAACAAAATAAATTAAACTAGGATAACAAAATATAAATATTGCGGGATCCTAAACTAAGCATTACAATGTGAAGACAATATGGGAGGGGAGTAGAGATCCATCTTCATCTGCACTCTGGACGACGCAAGAGTATGGCTTGAATCCTTTGCCATAGTCTCCTTCGAAATTGTGTAGCTCCTCTCCTCCCTCGGGGTCGTCTAGATCTCCCTAGCTCCAATGCTCGGTCTATGAGAATGCCAGTAGTACGGGTAGACCTCTCCACCGTCCCTGGTTGCTCCTCCGTCTGTTCTTCTGGGTGTACAGTATCTAGTGTAAAGAAATCTGTGATCGTCTCTGGGGATGTCTCTCTTCAACTCTCCTCAGTAAGGTTTCTCTATGCTTGTGTATCTCAAGTAGATAAAGCCCAAGACATCTTTGATCCTCATAACTCATTACCCTAGATAGAGGCCCAAAACCTTCTCTGAATAGACAGTGAAAACGACCTCGTATCTCATAGTACAGTGTGCAATGACATATGTAATGTACTTCTGTCTCTGGCTCTAGATGGCATAAGCGGCATATTCTGTTATTTGCTGGTGTCCCTCTGAATCTGTCAGTCTCAATCTCGAGCTGATGTGAGGACGTGCGTATCTGGCCAATGGCACAACGCAAACCATGCGAAAGATGCGTGTCCATATAGCTAGGTCGAATCACAAACCCATCCCCCGTGAGGTGGAGAAGATGCTCTCTATAGAAGGCCATCTTTGTGCCCAACTCTTGTAACGGCTCTATCCATGTCCTCCTCGTGTCCAGCTGGATCAAATCCTGACGGATGAGTCTATTAATCTCAACCCGTGTCAGAGACCTCATGGGTGCCTGAAGAGAGTATTGAAAAGGAGGCATTATCCCCCAAATTACCTCTATGGGCACCCCCATCTCTTGCAGTCTGCGCATCAATCGAGCCCTTGGTACCATGTCAAATGCTTTGCGAAAATCCACAAAGCTACAATAGATCCGTCTCCCATGTGCTCTGCCCTCCTCAATGATGGCCCTGAGTGTCAGAATATGATCAAGAGTGGAGAAACCCCTCCTGAAGCCGGCTTGACCCTTTGCTCGTACACCCTCGCCCTCTGCCCATCTACTCAAGTGTTGCTCCAGAATAGATGCATACAATCGTGCCAATGTGTGTCCAACCATAATAGTGCGGTAATTCCTAGGCTCTGTAGGGTCACCAGCCTTGAAGATGGGCACAATATTAGACAACCTCCATGTCTCAGGTAATCCCTCACACATGGCACGATTGAACAACACTGCGAGAACCTCCATCAGCATATCCTTGGCATGTATAAAGTGCTCCGCTACTAGACCGTCATGATCATATGCCTTCCCGGTCCTCATCCTGTCGATGGCCCTTTGTACCATCTCCGGTATAAAGAAAGTGCTTGTAGCTGGGCAAGGCTTGGTAGGGTCAGGAAGGGGTTCTTGTCCCGGAACCGTATATAGTGATGTCGCATATTGGCCCCACACATCAGGTGAAGTAATCATTGGGGGGGGGGGGGGGGGGAGAGTGCTCATAAAAGAGTCGCCATGCCTCTCCTGAGTCCCTACCCAAGAACATCTGATATAAGTCTCGCTCCATCTGAGCTAGGTAAGCTCGATTCTTCCGTCGCACAAGGCGTCGGAAAGCAATCCGAGTGTCTGTAAGTGGTGACTCCTAACAGAAGATCTCTCTGAAGCTGGGCTCTCATCTCTCTGCATTCCTCATCATACCAACTATTCTGGGGCATGCTCCCAGAATGTCGTCTCTTACCCGGCTGAGTGTGTGGGTATGCCACTGATGCAGCCCCATGCAATGTCTCAGTCAGTAGATTGGTGCACTCCTCCACTGAGAGGCCTGTACCATTTGTGCCAGCTGTGCCTTCCAATAGACGGTCCCAGATCTCCTCTGTATAAACGAAATCAGTCTCTGGTGTAAATGTATAGCGGATGTGTGACCTGCCTCCTGGTGTCTGGGTTGTACTATACTGAAATTTAACGGACAGTGTCAAGAGAGCATGATCTACTGCTATGCCCACTGGCCTGGCTCCCACTGTGAAATCCTGAATGCAGGGGATAAAGCTTGGTTGTGTCATAACATAATCCACTGTACTGGCCCCATGTCTGTGTGGAAAGCATGTGAAACCGGCTGCTTCGGGAAATCGCTGTAAGCCATTAAGTATGGCTAATCCATGTGTAGTCGTCATTTCCATGAGGTATCTTCCATCTTCCGTCTGCTCTCTATCATCTGAGCATCTGTCCAGTCCCAGCTCACCCACATTCATCTCTTTGAGCATCTCATCTGAAGTGTCGTAGAAGACTGTCTGCGAGTTGCCAGTTCGGGCATTAAAGTCCCCTAGGAGAATGATATCACCATCCCTAGAAAACTCCCATATGTCATCATCTAGAATAAAGAAAGGTGACTGCCCTCTGGATGCAGCATGCATGGATGTACTGGGAGGAAAGTAACATATAGCAATATATAGGAATCGACCTGTGTCAGCTCTCAGTCTCACCCACATATATCTAGCATGATCATCTCTTCGTACAATATGCAGTAATGGTTGTAGTTCCTCTCTAAATAGCACTGCTACTTCTCCTGAACCTCTGCTCCCATGCTCAGATCTCGCATTTGTCCTGTGAGCTGTCTCCCATCTGTAACCCATCACCTGTGGCATTACCTGTCCAGGGGCTTGATGAGTCTCTGAATATCCTTGTCTTTGAAACTATCCTCAAATGCACCCACGTCCAGTCTCATAGACGCATTACAATTCCATGTAGCCATCTTCAGTGTAGTCCCATAGGTCTTGCACCGTCATGCAATGCGTCGCTCTGAAATCACCACCCGTCCATCTCTGTAAAAGGCTATCTTTCCCTTCTCCCTTGCCGCTGTAATCTCTAGCATTACCTCTCTCATATGTGCGAGCTGTGAGAGAGTCAGGTCATCTCCGAGGAAAATACCTGTCTTTTTGAGAGTAGGCCTCTTCCTCAAGAATTCCTTCTTCTCTTCCAACGAGTGGAAGCGTAGTATGAGAGCTCTCCCCTTTGAAGACTCTCCCGCGCCATCACTTTTCTTACCTACCCTCCATGCCTTTGTGTGCAATGGTTTCTCCATCCCCATCATGGATGTAAGGCTTGTGACCTCTTTCTCCACATAATGCATGTCCTTAAGCCCGGTCACTCTCACATGCAGTGCTTGCATCCGCCTTCTTTGTTCCTCTTCGAGGGTCATGTTGATAAGCGTCGGTGTACAAGGAGTTTCTTGACCTTTCCCTTTCTTGGCGACCTCAATCCATTTTTCGGCCTCGTCCGCCTTTTTCTGTGTCCTTGTTATCATCTCCGCCCATGAAGATGTCTTTGCCACACTCAGTTTCTCTTCCTCTGTGATCATCCTTACTTGTTCCTTGATTTCCTTGATTTCATCTATTACCGAGGGCTGAAATTCGCCTTCCTCTAGGCCACTGCTTACTCTATCAGCAAGCTCCTGTTTAAGGGCAGAGACTTCATTTTTGAGTGTCCGTATCTCGGCATTTGGGTTATTCTGTTTGAGGGCTGAGACTTCTTCTTTGAGTGTCTGAATTTCTGCGTAAAGGCTCTCTTTCTCCTTCTTCCACTGTGCGCCTTCATTGAAGACCATCTGAAGGAGGTTGGCCTTCTCCTTCCACCATCCTTCCATCTCTGTTTTCCACTCCTTCATTTCCCTCTCCATCTCCGCCATCCACTTGTTCGTGAGCATGAAGGTTGCCTTTGCTCGTGACTTGCAAGCAGGTGAGACATTGATGGCTTCCGTGTCCTGTGCAGGGTCTTGTGCAGGGGAGATTGCTTCCATGTTTTGTCGTTCAAGAGATGTATCGGGCTCACTTGCCATTTCGAACTTAGAATTTTTGCTGAATCCTGAGTGAATGATGTTGCCGCCTACGCGTGTGATGATGCCGCCCGTGCGCTCTTGCCGCCGTCTACCCGTATGATTTCTTTGTCTGCATTGTTGTCGCCTCCGTATCTGACCGCCAGCTTCTGCTCCCTCTGTGTTTCTGCAACCTTGGAGCTGTGATTAAGCTGCCAGTCAGAAGGCGGTTAGAAGCCTGATCGTCTACGTATGAAGCTTCTGTTAGATCGCCCAATGCCGCACGCAGCCGTGGAGAACAATGCGCGCCTAGTGAGAAGAATGTGTGTATGTGAGAGAGAGAGAGAGAGAGAGAGAGAGAGAGAGAGAGAGAGAGAGAGAGAGAGAGAGAGAGAGAGAGAGAGAGAGAGAGAGAAAAGCAGCCCGGGGGGGGGGGGGGGGGGGGGGGCACAAGGGGTGGGGGGGGGGGGGGGGGGAGAGAGAAATGAAATGAAATGAAATGTTATATTAACGTCTTCAAAAGGCCAAAATGACCTATGAGACCAATCAGTTACAAAATAGTGAATCTAATACCATGTCTGGGTACAAAAGAACTAGAAGTGGAACAAAATACTACTACTACTACTACAATCTAAAACTACGTGGGTGTAGCAGCTGATACAATAGGTACCCGGTAAACTGGATGTAACAGTGTGAGAAACAAAGATGGAAGAAATGGTGAGGATCCATCCTCATCTGCACTCTGGATGTCGAGAGAGTATGGCTCGAATCTTCTGTTGTAGTCTCCGTCGATGCTGTGTAGCTCCTCTCCTCAGTCGCGGTCGTCTGTATCTCTGTAGCTCCAATGCTCGGTCGATGAGAGTGCCAGTAGTGGTCGATAGAAGCAGCCGGGGGGGGCAGGAGCGATGGGCGATAGAGTGAGGTGTGGGGGGGGGGGGCGAAAGTTTGAAAAAATTTTAAAAGGGGGGGGGGGGAGTGGGCGATAGACTATAGACAATAAGTAAAAACTTAAAAGGCTGAAAATTAACCCGCGATAGACAAAAAAAGGGGGGGGGGGGGCGGGGGCGGACATCACGAGAGAGAGAGAGAGAAGGGGTGAGGGAGCGGGAGTGCAGGGCAGGGGGGGGCGATAGACAAAGCGGGGAGCAGCGCGATGGAGAGAGAGAGAGAGAGAAGGGGTGAGGGAGCGGGAGTGCAGGGCAGGGGGGGGCGATAGACAAAGCGGGGGGCAGCGCGATGGGGAGAGAGAGAGAGAGAGAGAGAGAGAGAGAGAGAGAGAGAGAGAGAGAGAGAGAGAGAGAGAGAGAGAGAGAGAGAGAGAGAGATATGAAATGTTATATTAACGTCTTCAAAAGGCCAAAGTGACCTATGAGACCAGAAAGTTACAATGTGGTGGATCTGATACAAAGTCAGAGTAACAAGATGACAAAATGACAGAATGACCAAATAAAATACTATGGAGTCCTAAAATGCTAGGTGTGAACGAAGCAGCTAGCTGGGATAGCTAGATCACAAGAGATCCAGCATCGGTCGTTGACGGATCTCATTAGTCTCCTCCATGGTCAGTAGTCTGATCGGGCGTTGTGCATGTCGAACCAAAGTGATCCGAATCCTCTGATGCAGCCTCCGTCGATGCTGTGTAGTCCTCCGCAGTCGTGGGCGTCTAGATCTCCCAGCTCAGTTGCTCGTTCGATCAGTGTGCCTCTGGTGTGAGGCGACGAGCTCTGCTGTGGTAGTAACTCCTCCGGGTGTCCAGTGGCAGCTCTAAAGAAGTCTGTGATCTGTCTCTGAGACTGGCTAGCCTCTCCTCTCATCAGGCTCTCTCCGTGTCTGCGCAGCTCGAGCAAAAACAAACCCATGCATCTCTGATCCTCGTACTACATGCCTCTGGGGAATGGTCCAAAGCCCTCTCTGAACAAGCAATGGAAGTGGCCTCGTATCTCGTAGTAGACGGGGCAGTGGCATGTGTAGTGCAACTCTGTCTCAGGCTCGATGTCACACAGGGCGCATGTCCTGGCCTCTGCTGGTACTCCGCCGTCTCTCCCAGTCTTGATCCGCAGCTGGTGTGAAGATGTGCGTATCCCATGAGACAAGTGGGTGTCCATGTATCTGGGCCTTGTCACAAAACCATCCTCCGTAAGGTGGAGAAGATGCTCTCTGTAGAAAGCCATCTTCGTGCCCAGCTCTTATGCTGGATGTATCCATGTCCTCCTGTGTCTGGCTAAGTCAAGTCCTGGCGGATGAGCCTGGTGATCTCGGACTGTGTAAGAGTCAGAGAGAGTGCATCTAGTGAGTACTGGAAGGGAGGCAATCTGTCTATGCTGAACCCAAGCGCCTGAAACCATGATGTCATCTCCCCATACCAGCATGCTGTATCTCCTGCATGGCTAACTGTCGAGAGGACTCAAGTACAAGGCGGGCATATCTGTCGCTGGGAAGTTCCCACATGCGGTGTATGAAGGAGACAGATCTAGTGAGCTCCTCAACCACTAGTGGGGGGGCAGCTAGCTCTGCTCGGACAATAGCACGTGGTACTGAGGCCTTGGTTCTAATGAGCCGCGAGATCATAGAGACCAGAGGCTCCTCCATGTCCTCCCATCCGTCACTGCGGCCTGTCCTCCTGTGATGATCCAATGAAGGTCCCCAAATCTCAGCTCCATAAAGCAATGCAGAAGCCACCAAAGTGTCAAAGAGCCAGAGCTTCGTCCGAGGCTCCTCAAACTGAACCTGTGAACACATCCTTTCCAATCTACCCAATGCTGCATGGGCTCTGGCCAATCTAGTCTTTGCTGCCCTCAATGAAAATGCTGGCCCACTAAAAACCACTCCAAGGTAAGTGTAAGCATTTGTATACTCCACTGTCTCCTCTCCGTATGTGAATGCGGGTGCTGACCTCCTGATCCACTATGGGGTGGTATTAAATACCATGATCTTGGTTTTACCAAGGTTGACGGACAAACCACTTTCCTGAGCAAACCTATGCAGAGCATCCAAGTGACGTTGCATCCATAGTTACCGGGGAACGCCCCCTAGCCCCCGTTCTGGCGTTCCGGGGGGGCAGTTTCCTTCCCGAACGTTCCGAAACGTCCCGAAACGTTTGACGTTCCGGGTGGCCAGTGCAAACCGGAACGGCCGTTCCGGAACGTTCCGAACCCCCCCAGAACGTTCCGGAATGCCCCTGGAACGGCCAACGGCTACAAACAAATTTGGCAAAAATTGAAGTAAATGTTTGGGCTTCTTTTTGAAGTGTGCAAGGCCTCAAGGACTCATAAAATGCACCCCCCTCCCCCTTTCTCTCCACAAGCTAATCCTCAAGGCTCAAGCTCTCTCCCTCTCACACTCTCAAGATCTCTCCCTCTCAAGACTCACTCTCTCAAGGCTCAAGGCTTTAAGCCTTCAAGCTCTCTTGCTCTCCCTCCCACTCTCTCAAATCTCTCCCTCTCCCTCTCACTCTCTCGAGTCTCTCCCTCTCTCTCTCTCTCTCTCTCTCTCTCACATCATCTAGTCATAGCAAGATTGAATGGTCTTCAAAACGAGTTTTTTGTGAGTATTAGAGTCAAAGCACTCTAATACTCCTTGTATTTAAACACAAGGAGCTAAAAAATGCACTATTTGGGTGTTTTTTATACCTCCCGTTCCGCGCCGTTCCCGTTCCGAACCCCTAGCCGTTCCCCCGTTCCGCAGGGATCCCGTCGCCGTTCCCGTTCCGCGTTCCGGGTAACTATGGTTGCATCCCCTCCGGAGAATCGGAGATCAACACAATATCATCAGCATATAACAATAGTGGAATCCATGTCCCTGCCAGCTGTGCACCTCTATCACCATCTCTCTCAATGTAGTCAGAAACCTCATCCACATACATACCAAATAGAGTAGGAGAGAGCGAGCAGCCTTGCTTCACCCCAATAGTGGAGTGAACCGGTGTGGATGGACCCTCTGAGGTGCGTCCATGCCCCACTACCGACGTGTATAATGCCATGACCCCCCAAATGAGCTCTGTGGGTACTCTCATCTGTTGTAATCTGCGCATCAATCTAGCTCTGGGCACTGTGTCAAATGCTTTGCGGAAATCCATAAATCTACAATAGATCCATCTCCCACACGATCTGCCCTCCTCAATGATGGCTCTGAGTGTCAAGATATGGTTAAGAGTAGAAAAACCCCTCTTGAACCCTGCCTGCCCGGCTGTGCGTATCCCCTCCCTCTCTGCCCATCTACTCAGCTACTCCTCACGAATAGATGTGTACAACCGTGCCAATGTGTGTCCAATCATGATAGTGCGATAATTCCCAGGCTCCATAGGGTCTCCCGACTTGAAGATAGGTACAATAGTAGATAGGCTCCAAGTATCAGGCAAGCCCTCGCAGATGGCACGGTTAAACATAACTGCTAGAAGCTCTACTAGTAGATCTTTGGCATGCATGAAATGCTCAGGCACTAAGCCATCATGATCATATGCTCTCCCAATCCTCATCCTCTCAATGGCCTTCCTCACCATCTCAGCCGTGAAAAAAGCACATGTGTGTGGGCATGGATCGGGAGGGTCGGGATGGGGGGGGCTGCTCAGGAACTGTGTTCAGAGATGATGCGTACTGGCCCCACGCCTCTGTAGAAGTGATGGCGGGGGGGTGCTCATGAAAGAGCCGCCATGCCTCACGTGAGTCCTGACTCAAGAATAGCTGGTATAGATCCTGCTCTAGGCGAGCCAAAAATGCCCTCTTCCGCCGCACTAGGCATCGGAAGTCAATCTGTGACTGTCTGTGAATGATGTCCCCCAAAAGCACGTCCCTTTGAAGTCTAGCTCTAGTGTCCCGGCATTCCTCATCATACCAACTGTTCTAGGGCATGCTCCCTGAACGGCATCTCTGCTTAGGCTGGGTATGTGGGTATGCCTCTGTTGCTGCAACTTGTAGTGTCTGTGTGAGCATAGTAGTAAGCTCCTCCAGAGGTCGCCCTGGCTCCTCTGTGCACAGGCGTCTGTAGATCCCATCTATGTATACAGAGCCCGTCTCCCGCGTGAAAGTGTAGCGAGTAGGGGTTGCTGCCTGAGCCTGTGTGCTACACTAAACTAAAAAGAGATGGCCAATGACACGAGCATGATCCACTGCCACACCAACAGGTCTGGGTCCAACCGTGAGATCCTGGATACTAGAGACGAGGCTCGGCTGTGCCATGACATAATCCACTGTGCGGGCTCCATGGCTGTGTGGAAAGCATGTAAAACCCCCCGCAGTGGGATATCTCTGTCGGCCATTCAAGATGGCCAATCCATGTGCAGTCCCCATGTCTATCAAGTGTCGTCCATACTCAGTGTGTTCTCCATCTTGTGATACTCTGGATAGGCCCTCTCTGCAACATCCAGCTCTCTTAGCATCTCCTCTGAAGTATCATAAAATACTGTCTGATGATGGGCAGTCCTAGCATTGAAATCCCCTAGAATGATGATGTCACCATCTCTAGAGAACTCCCATATGTCATCCTCCAAAATAGAAAAGGGGGACTGTCCTCTGGGTGGTGCATAAACTGACGTACTCGGGGGAAAGTCGCAAATAGCAATGTAAAGATATCTGTTTTGTCTCTGCTCTCAATCTCACCCAATGTACCTAGCTTGCTCATCCCTGCGGGCTATATGTATCAATGGCTGCAACCCCTCCCTGAATAACACTGCCACTCCTCCTGAGCCCCGCCCTCTATGCTCTGATCGTGTCTCCTCTCTACAGGCTCTCTCCCATCTATATCCACTAATGTGAGGCATAGACTGCCTAGGGGCTTGATGTGGCTCAGACTAGAAGACGATGTCTCTTCCCGTAAAACTATCCTCAAAAGCACCCACATCAAGTCGCATAGATCCATTACAATTCTAAATGGCTCTACAATCACCACCCGGCCATCTCTGTAGAAGGCCGTCTTTCCCTTCCCCCTTGCCGCTTGAATCTCTGGCATTACCTCTCTTATATGCGCCAGCTGTGTGAGAGTGTCACGTGACACATCCAACCCTATGTGTCCGTGGACAAGCTACAACATGACCAGGGTTCAGTTCAGTCAAGTCAGTCTAGAATAGGAAGTGATCTGGTACTTCTGTGAGTCTGTTCGCAGACCTTGCATGTCCAGAGACTTAGAGCAGATGCATATCCTCTGGTTGCACACAGCATGATCATCAGCATTACTATTAGATCCATCAGGAGCAGTTTCCAGTGCATTGAACCTAGTTTCCCTATTTTTTGACATTTTTCACTTATTATTTTTAAGTGACTTTTGTTGGAAAGTAGGTAGGGCAAATTTACTAAGTTTCTATAAGTAGAAACCTAGCACTAGCACTTTCTGGCAAAAGAGGCAGCATGAGCACTCGCTCAACAGGCAACTTCTTAGCAAAACCCCAGATGCCCTAGCGTTTTTTGCTTCACAGCAGAAAGCTAGCGTTTTTGGACCAGATCAGCCAGCTTTTTACTCTTGCAGATCCCTGGCGACAATAGACCAAGCAGACTCCCCAGCGTTAGCAGATTTCCACCGCAAGGACAGAGATCAGCCCTAGCGTTTTTGCATCTGCAAGGCACTTCAACGTTTTTGCAGATCTTCGCGACGGAATCCCCACAAGCATCAACATTTTCAGTTTTCAACAGTTAGCACCCGTAGTAGACCCCCCAAACCTCGCAGATCTCACCTTCCCGCAGCAGTTCCTCGCCGCACGGTCATATTCCGCAAGGTTTACAGATTCGGCCCGGAAAACGCAGATTTCAGCATCTGCGTTTTCAGCGCGTCGTCGTCGCATCGTCGCCATCGACATCCTCATCGACATAGAGTCAGAATTCAGAAGGTAAAGATTTGCAGATTTCAGCGATTAGAGATTCTAGATTTCAGCCCGTCTCGTCGTCGTCCTCATCGTCGTCGTCCTCATCGTCGGCAAGTCCGCAATCATAAGTAGACCGCTCTTGCCATAGAGAGTGGGGCCTTCGGAGGAGGGTTTGACAACTTTTTGGTGTCGTATTCTCTTCTCTCTCTATCTCTCAGTCTCAGCACCTTCATTCATAGTGTTCGCCACTTTGTTTGTGATCACTTGCTCTCTCTCATTAAAGCACGGAAGGCTCTCCCTTCCCTAAGAAAAAGGAACCTTGAGCACAGTTCGGAGCACTCATCTTGAGCAAAGTTCAACATTCACTTCTGCTGCACCTTACATTGGTATCAGAGCTTTGGCAGTGTTCTGTATCACTCAAGGAAAGAACCAAAAGAACCACATAATTTCTTTTTTTTGCTTGTTGCGGTCGCACGTAACCCGAGACCTCTTGGGCGTGTCGATTCCTAATCGTGTTTTTGAAGAGTGACAGGAAACCCAAGAAAGAAGGGCTTGTCCAGCCTCCCCTTGTGCCTCTTTTCACACATTGAGAGCGGACCGTGCACTTAGCTGCCGGCCAATCGACGTGAGGTGGGAAAAGCAACCTTGGTGTGAGCGCAAGGCCGCCAAGGGGTGCGCACGCGGAAAAGAGCAAAACTCAAGTGAAGAGAAGATCCTTCTCTAACATAGATTGCAAGCGAAAGAAGAACCTCAAGAACCAAGACCCCCAAGAACCCAAGTCCTCGTGAACTTAAGAACCCAAGACCACAAGAACCCACAATAACCCAAGACTTCAGTGGATGGTCATCACTTGAAGCGGAATGGACACTTCGCTTGGAGGTGATGAGTATGAGAGAGGCGAAGAAGAATTTTCCCCACTAGGAGGTTTTTCCGACCCTCCCCCTTCCCCATGTACTACAAGGATTGCCCTAACTCCTATGGAGGCTTTCGACAAGAGGATGATGGACAAGGAGTTTGCAGAAAGAAGGGCAGCCATAGATCGTGACTACGAAGAAAGAGTGGGAGCCATAGAGCGTAAGTACGACTTGGAAGCCAAAGAAAGGCAAGCAGAATTTGATCGCGAGAACAAAGCAAGACAAGCAATGAACAACTGACACATGAAAGAGTTCTTGCGACTCTTTTCTATTGTGTAGGTGCAGTTTGCAGAGAATCAGGAAAAGGAGACTCTTTCAGTCTCTTCTTTTCCAAAGCATGACACACAAGAATTACATGATTGGTATAATGATTTGAATGATAATGACAAGTATGATGAATTGCATGATAATGATGAGTATGATGATTTGCATGATCAAGATGTGATTTCTCACAAACATGATTATTTGTATGATCAAGACGTGATTGTTTACAAGGATGATGGTTTAGTTGATGCTTTTTCTAGCGAAGCTAACCTCGTTGCAGATTCTATCGATCACAAAGAATCGATCTTGGCTCTCGAGTCGAGGTCCAAAGAATCCCCACAGGAAGATTCAATCAGTCAGGAAGAACCGATCTTGGCTCTCAGGTCGAGGTCCGAAGAACCCTCTCAGGAAGTACTATGTATTCGCATGATTAGTCAGCACGCAGTGTTCGAGTGTTTCATTCGTGATCGTTTCCTGTATTTTTGTCTGCGTCTTTATGTGATCCCTTTTCCTAGGCATGACATATTGTACGTTGAGCACGTTTCACTCATGAATGAGCAAGGATGTATGCGGATTATTCATGTAAAGCTGAAAAGTATGCATTCAAGGAAGTCACATTCCATGTCTCTTCCTTGGCACGACACAGTTGTAGAAAGAGCACATGAAAGTTTGAGCATCAAGCATGGACATTTCCGTTGTGAATTGCCACAGTTGATTGATTTAGATCAGAAAGACACTATTCGATCTCATTGTTTGCGTGTGTGTGGTGAACGGTTTGGCACTCCGTCTATTTGTTCATCTACATTGC
This sequence comes from Adiantum capillus-veneris, assembly GCF_014529385.1. NCBI lineage: Eukaryota > Viridiplantae > Streptophyta > Polypodiopsida > Polypodiales > Pteridaceae > Adiantum > Adiantum capillus-veneris. Next base: position 1,302,625 of record NC_140940.1, on the reverse strand, counting down.
ATGCACAGTCTTTGAGGAAGACGAGATTTTTTCCAGTCACTTTACATGGAATGGGTATGTTCATGTTTTTGTGTTGAAAGTGGTTTCAGGAATTTTCAGCCTCGGAGATTCTTGAAGAAGGTAGCCGCATGACTATAGATGAAGTTGAAACATCGAAGGAGCCACAGAAGACTTTGTATCGCTTTTGGCGCGGCCCAAAGAAGCAAGCGTTGCAGACTTTTATGAAATTCAAGTACTGCACGGCCCACACATCAGAGTGGGCTGGCAAAAAGTCTTTTCCAGGATTCCGGATGCTATTGGCGATCTCTCTCGAAGCCATACAGTTCGGTACCAGTACCTCACTTTGAAAAGGAGGGGATGTCACATGACACATCCAACCCTATGTGTCTATGGACAAGCTGCAGCATGACCAGGGTTCAGTTCAGTCAAATCAGTCTAGAATAGGAAGTGATCTGGGACTTTTGTGAGTCTGTTCGTAGACCGTGCATGTCCAGAGACTTAAGAGTACATGCATATCCTCTGGTTGCACACAGCATGATCATCAACATTACCATCAGAATTTATCAATAGCAGTTTCCAGTGCATCGAACCTATTTTCCCTATTTTTTGACATTTTTCACTTATTATTTTTAAGTGACTTTTGTTGGTAAGTAGGTAGGGCAAATTTACTAAGTTTATATAAGTAGAAACCTAGCGCTAGCACTTTCTCACAGAAGAGGCAGCAGGAGCACTCACTCAACAGGCAACTTCTCAGCAGAACCCCAGATGCCCTAGCGTTTTTGCTTCACAGCGGAAAGCTAGCGTTTTTGGACCAGATGAGCGAGCGTTTTTGCTCTTGCAGATCCTTGGCGACAGCAAACCAAGTAGACTCCCCAGCGTTTGCAGATTTCCACCGCAAGGACAAAGATTAGCCCTAACGTTTTTGCATCTGCAAGGCACTTCAGCGTTTTTGCAGATCTTCGCGACGGAATCCCCACAAGCATCAGCGTTTTCAGTTTTCAACAGTCAGCACCCACAGTAGACCCCCCAAACCTCGCAGACCTCACCTTCCCGCAGCAGTTCCTCGCCGCATGGTCAGATTCCGCAAGGTTTACAGATTCAGCCCGGAAACGCAGATTTCAGCATCTACGTTTTCAGCGCATCGTTGTTGCATCGTCGCTATCGACATCGTCATCGACATAGAGTCAAAATTCAGAAGGTAAAGATTTGCAGATTTCAGCGATTAGAGATTCTAGATTTCAACCCGTCCCGTCGTCATCCTCATCGTCGGCAAGTCCAAGCATTGTAGAGATTTGTGCAATCATAAGTAGACCGCTCTCGCCATAGAAAGTGGGGCCTTCGGAGGAGGGTTTGACAACTTTCTGGTGTCATATTCTCTTCTCACTCTATCTCTCAGTCTCAGCACCTTCATTCATAGTGTTTGCCACTTTGTTTGTGATCACTTGCACTCTCTCATTAAAGCACGAAAGGCTCTCCCTTCCCTCGTTACAATGTGGTGGATCTGATACAGAGTCAGAGTAACAAGACGAGAGGGTGCATCTAGTGAGTACTGGAAGGGAGGCAATCTGTCTATGCTGAACCCATGTGTCTGAAACCATGATGTCATCTCCCCATACCACCATGCTGTATCTCCTTGCATGGCTAACTGTCGAGAGGACTCAAGTGCAAGGCGGGCATATCTGTCTTTGGGAAGTTCCCACATGCGGTGTATGAAGGAGACTGATCTGGTGAGCGCCTCAACCACTAGTGGGGGGTCTGCTAGCTCTGCTCGGACAATAGCACGTGGTACTGAAGCCTTGGCTCTAATGAGCTGCGAGATCATAGAGACCAAAGGCTTCTCCATGTCCCCCCATCCATCACTGCGGCCTGTCCTCCCGTGATGATTTAATGAACGTCCCCAAATCTCAGCTCCATAAAGCAATGCAGAAGCCACCAGAGTGTCAAAGAGCCAGAGCTTCGTCCGAGGCTCCTCAAACTGAACCTGTGAACACATCCTTTCCAATCTACCCAATGCTGCATGGGCTCTGGTCAGTCTAGTCTCTGCTGCCCTCCTCAATGAAAATGCTGGCCCACTAAAAACCACTCTGAGGTAAGTGTACGCATCTATATACTCCACTGTCTTCTGGCCGTATGTGAATGCTGGCGCTGACCTCCTGATCCACTGTGGGGTGGTATTAAATACCATGACCTTGGTTTTACCGAGGTTGACGGACAAACCACTTTCTTGAGCAAACCTATTCAAAGCATCCAAGTGACGTTGCATCCCCTTCGGAGAGTCGGAGATCAACACAATATCATCAGCATATAACAATAATGGAATCCATGTCCCTACCAGCTGTGCACCTCTATCACCATCTCTCTCAATGTAGTCAGAAACCTCAACCACATACATACCAAATAGAGTAGAAGAGAGCGGGCAGCCCTGCTTCAACCCAGTAGTGGAGTGAATCGGTGTGGATAGACCCTCTGAGGTGCAGACCTGCCCCACTACTGACCTGTATAATGCCATGACCCCCCAAATGAGCTCTGTGGGTACTCCCATCTGCTGTAATCTACGCATCAATCTAGCTCTGGGCACTGTGTCAAATACTTTGCGGAAATCCACAAAGCTACAATAGATCTGTCTCCCACGGGATCTACCCTCCTCAATGATGGCTCTGAGTGTCAAGATATGGTCAAGAGTAGAAAAACCCCTCCTGAACCCTGCCTGCCCGGTTGCGTGTATCCCCTCCCTCTCTGCCCATCTACTCAGTTGCAGCTCAAGAATAGATGCGTACAACCGTGCCAATGTTTGTCCAATCATGATAGTGCGATAATTCCCAGGCTCCAGATTCGTAAGAGGGCAACCCCTTATTGAATACGAAAGTGTGACCTGTTCCGGCTGTATTCGAACGTTAGTTACGTCTGAATTGTAGCGCTCCAGCAGCCAGGGGGTGTGTGCACGTCTCTCTTGGAGGCGAAGGGTGCGATCATTGGGGACAGGGTGACCGCATGTTAGCCTGGTGCCACTTTGCGAGAAGGGGTGCGAGCACACACATGAAGGGGTATAATCTGGTGAAGAGGCACGCAAAAAGACCACCCGTAGGGAGTTTCTGGACCTTCACTGGGAACACCACACACATCTGTGTATTTGTTGTTTTTTTTTTCCCGAGAAAAAGATCCTTCTATTAGTTAATGAAAACTGCCCATAGGGCTACATCCACCTCTGCAGGAGAGGGCTACAACAAGCATGATGGGGAGACTCTCCCAATGAAAAAACAGCATATATACAATGGGGCTAAATCAAGAGATGGGAGGAGGGAAGAGCCACACACGTGGACAGTAGTGCCATCTGAGCACCCCCTGGACCGTGGTGTAGAAAGGCCCAGGGCGCCAGAGTGGAAGAAAAGCCTCGCGGCGCTCCCGCATGCGGTCGGAGCTGCCCTGTAGTCCCTCAAGCTGTCCTCTGAGAGTATGGATCAGCTCTAGCCAAAAGTCACGAACAGTCTCTGCTGGTGGCACAAGGTGAGCCTTAAAGATACGGAAACAGCGGGCCCGCCAGATGAACCAGAGAGCTAGGCTGCTGATGAGCTCCCAACACTCCTCTCTCTCACTGCACCACTCCTGTGGAGTAAGATCTGTAGCAGGCTGTAGTGTAGGTCGCCCCCCCTGTATCACTATCATCCTGCTGGTGGAAGATAGCTCAAACTGAAGTGTCGGGCCCGTGAGGGTGGACCAAGCCGCTGCCCCCCAAGTGTACTGTCGAGCCGTGGAGAGGGCAGGCATCAGCCTAAGAACTCGTAGCCACACTTGCTGGGCCGAGGGACAGTCCCAAAGACTGTGACGCTGACTCTCCACCAACTGGTCACAAGCTGTACATGCTGCCGAGAGGCCGCTATGCACAAGCCAGCTCCCAACTGCTGTGGTTCTGTGTGCAACCAACCACTGGAACAAAGTGACGCGCCTCGGCTGTCTGGAGTCCCACAGCCTCTGCCAAAAAGCTGCCAAGAACTCGACTGTGAGGCCCTCCTCTTGCCAATGACGTGCTGCAGCGGGGCGGGCCTCTCTCTGTGCTGCAAGTATATGACGTCCAAGTCGAGCAGTGTACTGAAAGAAAGGGACTCCTGGGCGGTCTGCAGAAGAGAAGGGGTCCCTCCATAGCCACTCACCAGGATCCCACTGTACTCGTGCCAGTGGACAGCACTCCCAAGCCCATAGCCTCCAGTGTCGTGTCTCTAGAGCTGCTGGGTCAGGGTCTATGACGCAAGTCCTCCCACAGATGCCCACAACTCGGATCCTCTGGAAACAACACTCTGCTACCTGCGGGGCCTCTACTGCAACTCGCTGTAATCGTCCCCCGCCCTGAAGCTCGAAGAACAGGGCTGGAACAGTCTCTGAACAGGCCCTGACTGAAATGAGAACCTCCAGTCGTGTGAAGGCTCCCATCCATCGGGGTGCTACTGGCTCGAGAGGCGTGAACCACTCAGCTGGAACTGACTATGAGATGTCCTGACACATGCTCTGAACCCCTCTCATGCCCTGTAGCTGGACAGTCTGCACCTCCTCTGACAAACCTGTGAACTCTAGCCAGTCACCTAGAGAGCGCGCTGGACCTGCTGCCATGGGACCCCAAGAAACATGAGGCCTACTCCCAACCAAGTGGCCTCTCGGAGTGCTAACCATGGGGTTCCAGACGAGGGGCTGTCGTAGGCGCTCCTCCGTGCATGTCGGCCGTCTCTGCTCTAGGCCACGCCGTAAGAGCTCCCAAGAACGAAGCAAACTCACAGCGAATCGGTCCTCCAGTCTCCTGCTCAAACCCACTCGGCGCAACTCTGTAAAGATCCATCTGGTCGAAGGTTGCCAGGGGCCTCCTGACTGAGGCACCCTGGCACGAAGCCTCTGCAGCAAGAACTCCTTCCAGGGCTCCTCGCCTGGAAGAAGTCCTCTGATGACGAACTTCCCAAGAAGGGCTCTGCTCTGCTATGCTGGATCAATGATCCCTAGCCCTCCCCGAGAACAAGGAAGTGTGATGACCGACCAAGCCACCTTGGCTCGGGCAATCTGAGTGTCGCGACCTGACCAAAGGAAGTTCCTGATCAGCCTCTCTACCTGGCTGATACAAGAACTTGAGAAGATCCAACAAGAAGTGATGTACCACATAGTTGCCAACAACACCTGGTTGGCAACTACTACTCTACCAGTCAGCGAAAGTCGTGCTGAGCTCCAATGTAACAGCTTTCTCCTGATGGACAGGAGAAGAGGAGCAATCTGCTGCTCGGGGGACAAATCCAAACCAACCTGACAATCCAAGTATCGAACTGCAGTTCCTGGAGGAATCCACCTGAAGCCCTCTCCTGGCATCCACTCTGGCACAGGAGCATTGCCAACCGAGAAAGCCACTGTCTTTCTCCAGTTGATCAGTGCGCCCGATGCACAGCAGAAGGTCTCCAAAGCCTGCCCACACCTGTGTAAATTGGCCTCGTGGCCCTCTAAGTACAAGGCTGAGTCGTCGGCAGACTCAGCGTCCAGAAGCTCATCTCCCCGTATAGGGAGTGCTAAGCCCCTCAAACCAACGTGCTGTGACACCAAAAATCTGCTCATCGCCTCCGCATAGAATAGAAAGAGAAAGTGGGCAAGAGTACAGCCCTGTCTGACCGATCGTGTGAGCATGAAGCGCTCACCTCTACCTCCTGCCAAAAGCACCTGACTGTGAGCCTGTCTGTACAAAGCTGACACCCCTCTGATCCAAGCATCTGAAAATCCCATCCTGCGAAGCGTGCCCTCTAGAAAGTCCCAGTCAACTCTGTCGTATGCCTTCTCAAAATCGAGAAGAAGAATCACAAGGTCCTCCCCACGGAGACATGCCAGGGCAGAAGCCTCCCAGAAAGTGAAGATGTTGTCAAGGATACTGCGTTCCTTGACAAAACCTGTCTGAGTCCCATGTATAAGGCTCTCCAAAAGTGGTTGAATCCTCAAACTCAGAGCCTTGGCAAGAATTTTGTAGGCTGAGTTGAGGATGGTGATGGGGCGCCACTGTCGAATCTCATCCAAGGAGCCACCCTCCTTTGGAATGAGGTAAATCAGGCCCTCACTCATGCTATCCGGCATCACTCCTGTGTGCAGAATGTACTGAAAGGCACTACAAAGATCAGGGCCAAGCAAGTCCCAGTACTCCAAGAAGAAGCTGGGAGTCAGCCCATCCTCACAGCTACCACGAGGGAGGGCCCTAAGAGCCGTGTGCAGCTCCTCAAGCTGAAGAGGTACCTCTAGCCTCTGGCGCATCTCCTCAGTCATAAGACAAGGCATCTGCGCCCAAACCTGCTCCCTGCATGCATCCTGTCTCTCTGACTGGGGTTCAGCCGACAGTAGCTCACGGTAAAAGTCAGTAGCAACTGCACGCATATCCTCAGGCTCACAAACAACTGTCCCATCGGGTCTCCTCAGCTGATTGACCTTGGCATGCGAGTGCCGAGGTCCCACTGTCTCAAAAAAAGCACCTGTCACTCTGTCACCCACCTGGGTCCACTGAGATGCCTGTCGGTGAAAGGCAAACTCATGGCGCCTCTCCTCTGTGCAAGCAAGCTCCTGTCGAGCCTGCTGTAACTGCTCCTCCAACCATGGACTGTCTGGATGCTGCTCCTGCATCCTCTGTAGTGAAGCTATGCCTCGTCTGAGACGTTGCTCCTCCTCTCTCGCTGCAGCCCGTCGAGCCAAAGACTCCTGGAGAAAAAAGTGGCTAAGCTGAGCTAGGCCTAAGGCCACTCTGTCTGCCGGTAGAGCCTGGCTGTCCATGCCCTCTGTCCAGAGAGCCTCTACCCGCTCTCTGAGTGCTGAGTCCAACAAGACCCGCTCTGGGATGCGAAGCATCGTGCTCCCACTCCTCTGCCTGTCTGCCACTGTGAGGATCACTGGTGCATGGTCCGAGAAGGATGTCCCTGCCAGGATGCCCACTGATCCCCCCAAGTCACTGAAGTGGTCACTAGTGTAGAAGTGATCTATCCGCGATAGATTCACTCCTCCCACTCTGCGGTCCGATCTAGAGAAGGCAAGACTCTCTGGAGGCCTCACAAAGCCAGAATGCTGCCATGTATCCGAGACCCTCAAAGTCATACACAACCTCTCCCAAGCTGCTAACTCGACTCCATGCACAGTAGCATGGCTGCCTCCGATCCTGTCAGAGGGGTCCTCCAACATGTTGAAGTCCCCTCCTACACACCAATGGTCAACCTGTGGCAAAGACTCAACAATCTGTGACCAAAACTCTGCACGAGCACTCGCCACATTGGGCGCATAGATGTTCAGGAAGCCCACAAGGCCACCCTGAACCTGCACAGTAATCCACTGAGCCCTGCCTGGCACAATAATCCCTTTGCCCACAATGGCCTGCTGCAATGAGTCCGCAATAGTCATACATACCCCACCCTGGATGCCTCCAAGTCCAAAAGCAGCTGACCAAAAGGTATCATAACGTCCACGCAAAATCTGACCACATCGCCGAATGCGGCTCTCGGACAAATGGTGCTCCTGAAGCATAAGGAGATCAATCTCTCCTGCCACAAGGCAACGCTGAAGCTCTTGACGCAATCGGCCCCGCTGTCGCTGAAACTGGGGCCCACCTAATCCCTGCACATTCCACGAGACGATCCTCATGGGGAGCGAGAGAGAACAGATGCTGCCGCAGCAGCAAGACAGGCTATCTTCGAGGCAGGCTAGGATGGGGAGTAATCCGCATCCGAGCGTCCTCTAGATAGACGCGCCTGTAGTGAGTGCCTGACCCAAGCCGAAGCAGAGCGAGCCGTGCGTAAAGCAACCTCCTTTGTCCAGGAGTCCTCATGTATGTATACATAGCAAGGTAAACACTGCGTATCAGCAAAAAAGTACACCACAATGTGCCTACATCCTGCTGAGTCTGGGGATGTCACCGCAAACTTGGCCAGTGGCCACAAAGTCTGCAGCAAATCTGTAACTCCAAGTTCTCCCATGTGGTGAGAGAACTCGAGAACCTGAGTATGCAACTATCCCACCACTGAGTCTAGGGACCACTCTGTCTCGGTCCTACCACAGAGGGGAAAGGAGAAACCAACTGCTGAGTCCAAGGCCTCTGTCCCCCTAGCGGCGAGGAACAGAGCGTGGACCCTGAAGCAGGCTGCCTCGTGGTCTGTTGCGGAATCGCCGAGAAAGCGAGTGAATCCGTAATCGAAGTAATCCCAGCGGCGTCGGAGGTCAATGCTCGTCAGACCACGAGGGATAGCTGCAAGAGAAGATGTCTGAATTTGCAGAGGGGGCCGCAAGAAGGGCTGACCCTCTCTCGCTAGGCGACTCGTGGCAAAAGCGCTGCCAAGAGATCTCCTAGCCGCCGGCGAGGGACCAGTCTCCTGAGTCGACTGAGGTACTGAAGCAGGAGGAGAGGGAGAAGGAGCTGGGGGGGCGGAGGAGAAGAGAAGCGGGGTGGGGCGACAGAGACAGGGGGGCGAGGTGGGGAGTGGGCGGGAGCAGAGAACGGGGGAGGGGTGAGGAGGAGAGGGGAAATCTGAAGGTGGGGGGGTTGGCGAGGGTGAAGCGGAAGTGGAGGCTGGCGTCGGGGGCTCCTCCTGCTCAAGAGGACCAAAGCGGTTCCCTGTGGGAACCCACTGCTGCTGAGTAGGCACCTGAGGGCCACTCTGAGTGCCAGGCTGTCGCTGTGGCCCCTGGCGTCGACGGCCACGGGCCTGCTGCCACCCCTCCTCCGCTGGAGCCCTAGGCTCGGAGGGTGGCTCAGAATCTGTGCGCTGTGCCGCTGGCTGTGGCTGCGGCCCAGCCTTGGCAGGCTGGGGCTGAGGCTGAGGTGCAGGTCGTGGCCTCCTCCGTGGACAGGCCTTCGCTAGGTGGCCCATCTGTCTGCAAATGAAGCACTGGTTCGGGAGACCCGAGTACTCCAGTGTCTAAACCAACCCCCACTCACCTGAGGCAGAAGGATGACCTTCGGGAGCGTGTGGGTATCTCTGACCAAAACTCGAACTGAAGGGATGCCGGCCGCCTTGGCAGCTACTGATGCTGCCGTACGAGGTGTCTCCAGAACAGTCCCGATGGCGGAGCCAATCCTGGAGAGAAGTGGAAGGTACTCCCTCCGTAAACCCGGAAAGCAGACTGAGATGGGGATGTCTGTCAAAACCATGTCGCCACTGTCGAAAGTGGGCGCGTGATGCTCGAATAGCCAGTGGACTCATGGCTATGACCTTGGAGGCCATCTCGGAAGTCTCGAACTCGATCTGGTAGTACCCCCGTCCCAGGATCTGGACATCCAAAATCTTGCCCACCTCTGCAAGAAGGCGGGCCTGGAGAAGGTCTCGCAGCTCTCCTCTGCTAGGACGGGTGCCGAGAACCTTGCAGATGACAGAAGTCGCCTGCAAACGCTCTACCTCTTCGGCAAGGCTCGCTTGCTCTGTCGGCGAAAGACCAAGTCGATAACCCCAATAGTGCTTACAAAAATTTCTGAAATTTCTCTTCCCATGCGCAATTGACAAATCACCTTCTCATAGATTCGAGAAACCGCAAGCATAAACTCACTTGGTACTTGGAGTTCTTCCATCCTTCTCCACAAATTGTTACGTGGAATCATATCAAAGGCTTTCTTAAAGTCCACAAAACAACAATACAATCGCTTGCCTTTCGACCGACTTTCCTCCATGAGAACACGAAGAGTGACAAGATGATCAATGGTGTTATGGCATCGACGAAAACCCGCTTGTCCCTTTGCACGCTTGTCATTCTCTTCAGCCCAATCACTCAATTTCATCTCCATTATGCACCCAAACAACTTTTCCATAAGAGACCCAATCATTATAGTCCGGTAGTTGCTTACATTCTTTACATCCCCTCCTTTATGCAAAGGCTTAACCCAATTAGTACTCCAATCATAAGGCATACCATGTTGAAGTGCAAGGTTGAACATATCACACATCCACTCATGGGTAAAATCTCCCGTCCATTTGATCATCTCCGGCTTGATACCTTGAAGATCTCCCGCTTTGCGAGTGGCCAACTTTTCAAGCCCACCGCATACATCCTCAATAGTAAAAAATGACAGCATACATGGGAGTGAACCATAAAATGGCATTTTTTCAGTATTTGCTTGCTCATATAATTGCCTACAATGTGTGTACATATCCACTAGACTCAAGTTACCAAAATTCTCAACCCGCTTGCCTCTCAAGTTTCTCCAAAATCTTCCACATGCATGTGCCTTTTCTTGGACTTGAAAGTCTTGTTCCTTTACTTCCCATCTTCTTCTCTTCTTTTGAATCAATGCCTTGTATGTATGCAAATGACTTTGATAGTTGTCTTTGTCCATAGTTGCATCAAGCTTTATCAAGGACTTTCGAGCATCTTGACATTCTTTATCAAACCACCTTTTGGGTGATCTATCTTTGTTGATACCATGGAGATGCTTTATGGCAAAGCATTCTTCCGCACAAGAACAAATAGCTTTCTTGAAAGCTTCCCATTTAGTTTCCAATGGTGCATCACATTGAAGCTTTGTCATCCATAATTTTTGCTCAACCATTTCAATGTACATTGGTGCCCGTTTGAAATCCATACATAGTGATAACTTCTCTTTCCTTTGGCTGAGAGAGAGAGAGAGAGAGAGAAATGAAATGAAATGAAATGTTATATTAACGTCTTCAAAAGGCCATAATGACCTATGAGACCCGAAAGTTACTAAGTGGTGGATCTGATACAAAGTCAGAGTAACAAAATAACCTAACAACAGTACAAAACAAAGATATATACTATGGGGTCCTAAGTTGATCGATGTGAGCCAAGCAAAAAACTAAGCAAAAAATGGGCGGCTTGTTGGGATAGTTGAATCACAAGAGATCTAGCATCGGTCGTTGGCGAATCTCATCAATTTCCTCCATGGTTAGTAGTCTAACCGGGCGTCGTGCATGCCTGGCCAGCGTGCTCCAAATTTTTTGTCGTAGCCTCCGTCGATGCTGTGTAGTTCTTCGCAGTCGCGGGCGCTTGGATTTCCCCAGTTCAATCGCTCGGTCAATCAGTGTGCCTCTGGTGTGAGATGAGGGGGAGCTCTGCTGTGGAAGTGGCTCTTGCAGCTGTCCCGTGTCTGCTCTGAAGAAGTCTGTGATCCGTCTTTGAGACTGTCTAGCCTCGCAATTCGTCAGGCTATCTCTGTGTCTGCGCAGCTCGAGTAAGAACAAACCCAGACATCTCTGATCTTCGTATCCCATGACTCTTGAGAGTGGTCCAAAACCTTCTCTGAACAAGCAATGGAAGCAGCCTCGTATCTCGTAGTAGACGGGGCAGCGACATGTATAGTGTAGCTCTGTCTCAGGTTCCATGTTACACAAGGGGCATGTCCTGTCCTCTGCTGGTACTCCGCTGTATCTCCCAGTCTCAATCCGCAACTGGTGAGAAGATGTGCGTAACTGGCCAATAGCACATCGTATCCCATGAGACAAGTGGGTATCCATGTATCTGGGTCTCGCCGCAAAACCATCTTCCGTAAGCTGGAGAAGGTGGTCTCTGTAGAAAGCCATCTTCGTGCCCAATTCCTGTGTTGGTTGTATCCATGTCCTCCTGGTGTCTAGTTGGGTCAGGTCTTGGCGTATGAGCTTGGTGATCTCTGACTATGTAAGAGTGTGAGATGGTGCATCCAATGAGTAATGGAATGGTGGCAGCCGGTCTATGCTGAACCCATGTGCCTGAAACCATGATGTCATCTCCCCATACCAGCATGTTGTATCTCCTTGTATGGCTAACTGTCGAGAGGATTCAAGTGCTATGCGAGCATATCTGTCTCTAGGAAGTTCCCATGTGCGGTTTATGAAGGAGACCGATCTGGTGAGCGCCTCCACCACAAGTGGGGGGGCCGCTAGCTTTGCTCGGATAATGGCCCGTGGTACTGATGCCTTGGCTCTAATGAGCCGCGAGATCATATAGACGAGAGGTTTCTCCATGTTCCCCCATCCGTCCGAGCGACCTGGCCTCCCGTGGTGATCCAGTGAAGGTCCCCATATCTCGGTTCCATAGAGCAATGCTGAAGCCACCAAGGTGTCAAAGAGCCAGAGCTTCGTCCGGGGCTCCTGAAACTGAACCTGCGAACACATCCTCTCCAATCTACCCAATGCTGCGTGAGTAAGTTTGGTCTCTGCTGCTCTTCTGAGTGAGAATGTAGGTCCGCTAAAAACCACTCCAAGGTAAGTGTAAGCGTCTGTGTACTCCACAGTCTCCTGGCCGTATGTGAATGTAGGTGCTGACCTCCTGATCCACTGTGGGGTGGTATTAAACACCATAACCTTGGTTTTACCCAGGTTGACAGACAAACCACTTTCGTGGGCAAACGTATGCAAAGCATCCAATCGACGTTGCATTTCCTCTGGGGATTCGGAGATCAACACTATGTCATCAGCATATAACAAAAGTGGAATCCATGTCCCTGCCAACTGAGCACCTTTATCCCCATCGTTGTCAATGTAGTCAGAAAACTCATCCACATACATACCGAAAAGAGTGGGAGAGAGCAGGCAGCTTTGCTTCACCCCAATAGTGGAGTGAACCGGTGTAGAAAATCCCTCCCGGGTGCGTACATGCCCTACTACTGATCTGTACAATGCCATGATCCCCCAAATGAGTTCTGTGGGTACTCCCATTTCTTGTAATCTGCGCATCAGTCTAGCTTTGGATACCGTGTCGAAAGCTTTGCGGAAGTCCACAAAGCTACAATAGATCCGTCTCCCATGAGATCTGCCTTCCTCGATGATGGCCCTGAGTGTTAGGATATGGTCAAGAGTAGAGAAGCCTCTCCTGAATCCTACCTGCCAGTTGCACGTATTCCTTCCCTCTCTGCCCATCTACTCAGCTGATGCTCAAGAATGGATGCATACAACCGTGCCAGTGTGTGCCCAATCATAATAGTGCGATAATTCCTAGGCTCCATGGGGTCTCCTGATTTGAAGATAGGTACGATAGATAGGCTCCAGGTGTCCGATAGGCCCTCACACATGGCACGGTTAAACATAACTGCTAGAAGCTCTGCTAGTAGGTCTTTGGCATGCATGAAATGCTCAGCTACTAGGCCCTCATGATCATATGCTCTCCCAGTCTTCATCCTGTCAATAGCTTTCTTCACCATCTCAGCGGTGAAAAAGACATATGTGTGTGGGCATGGGTCGGGGGGGTTGGAGAGGGGCGGCTGTCCAGGTACTGTGTACAAAGATGATGCGTACTGACCCCATGTCTTTGTGGAGGAAATAGCAGGGGGGGGGATTGCTCATGAAAGAGCCGCCACGCCTCACGCGAGTCCTGACTCAAGAATAGATGATATAGATCCTGCTCGAGTCGAGCCAAAAAAGCCCTCTTCTTCCGCCACACTAGGCGGCGGAAGTCCATCTGTGACTGTCTGTGAGTGACGTCCCCCAACAGCACCTCCCTCTGAAGTCTGGCTCTAGTCTGGCGGCACTCCTCATTGTACCAGCTGTTCTAAGGCATGCTCCCAAATCGGCGGCTCTGCTCAGGCTGGGTGTGTGGGTATGCTTCTGCTGCTGCCTCATGTAATGTCTGTGTCAGTATAGTAGTTAGCTCCTCCAGAGGTCGCCCCGGGTCCTCAGTGAATAGGCGTCTGTAGATTTTGTCCATGTATACAGAGTCCGTCTCCCTTGTGAATGTGTTGCGAGTAGGGGCTGCTACACGTGGCTTGTGTGCTACACTGAACTGGAAGGAGATGGTCATTGACACCAGAGCATGATCCACTGCCACCCCGACCGGTCTGGGCCCAACTGTGAGATCCTGGATACTAGAGATGAGATTCGGTTGTGCCATGACATAGTCCACCGTGCTGGCTCCATGTCTGTGTGGGAAGCATGTAAAACCTCCCGCTGCAGGAAATCTCTGTAAGCCGTTCAAGATGGCCAATCCATGTGCAGTGCCCATGTCTATCAGGTGTCGCCCGTACTCAGTATATTCCATATCGTGTGATAGTCTGGAAAGGCCCGTCTCTGCCACATCTATCTCTCTTAGCATCTCCTCTGAAGTATCATAAAACACTGCCTGGTGATGGGCAGTCCTAGCATTGAAGTCCCCGAGGATGATAATGTCACCGTCCCTAGAGAACTCCCATATGTCATCATCCAAAATAAAGAAAGGGGACTGTCCTCTGGGTGGTGCATAAACTGATATACTCGGGGGAAAGTAACAAATAGCTAGATAGAGGTATCTGCTTGTCTCTGCTTTCAGTCTCACCCACATGTACCTAGCCTGCTCGTCCCTACGGGCTATATGTATCAGTGGCTGCAGATCCTCTCTAAATAACACTGCCACTCCTCCCGAACCCTGCCCTCTGTGCTCTGAGCGTGTCTCCTGTCTGTAGGCTGTCTCCCACCTGTATCCACTGATGTGAGGCATGGATTGCCCAGGGGCCTGGTGTGTCTCAGAGTAGAAGATGATGTCTCTTCCAGTAAAGCTATCCTCAAAAGCACCCACATCAAGACGCACAGATCCATTGCAGTTCCAGGCAGCTACTTTGAGTGTGGTCCCATAAGTCTCGCACCGTCATGTGGTGCGTCGCTCAAGTATTACCACTTTTCCGTCTCGGTAAAAAGCGATCTTGCCTTTTCCCCTTGCCGCTCTAATCTCCGGCATTACTTCCTACATATGAGCGATCTGCGAGAGGGTGAGATCGTCCCCGAGAAAGATGCCAGTCTCTTTAAGAGTTGGTCTTTTCTTCAAGAATGACTTCTTTGCTTCCATGGAAGGAAAACGGAGGATGAGTGCTCTTTCTTTTGAGGTTTCTCCACTGCCTCCATTTTTCTTTATGTTGCCCACTCTCCATGCCCTTGTGTGTTGGCTCATGAATCCCCATCAAGGCTGTGAGTTCTTTTACTTCTTCGTCCACATTGCCTTTGTCTTTAAGGTCGCAAATTCTCACATGTAAAGCGTGCACCCTTCTCCTCTGCTCCTCCACTAGTTTCTGGTTAATGATGTTGGGTGTGGACGTGGGCGTTATCTCCTTGTCTTTTCCTTTCTTGGCCACCTTGATCCATTTCTCGGCTTCGTCCGCCTTCTGTTGGGTTTTGGTAAGAACATCCACCCAAGAAGTCGTCATTTCTTTGTGTTGTTCTTCTCCCTCTTTGATGGCCCGTACTTGTTCCTTGATCGTGTTGATTTCTTCGATTACTGAGGGTTGCAGTTCGCCCTCTTCCAGTGTGTTTCTTGATCGGGCTGCGGCGAGTTCTTTCTTGAGTGACGCGATCTCTTCCTCTTGGGTCGTCACTCGGTCTTCCAGCGTGCTTATCTTACTCTCTTGGATCAGCACACGTCCTTCGAGCATGTTTATTGTGCCCCAGAGATTGCGGTTCATCTTGGTAATGGTCTCCGTCATTTCCTCTTTGCATTTTTGAATGGCATCCTCTAGGGGGTCGGCTTTATCGTTCGTGTTCCTCATGCTTGGTCGCCGTCTGCAAGGGGGTTAGATGTACGTGTGCACCCACCCTAGCAGCGGGCGCGGCAGTTGGGCGTGTGGGGGAGTCGTCCGCAAGGTAGTCGCTAGATGCACGTGTGCACCCACACTAGCGGTGGTCTCGGCGAGTGGTGGAGCACGAGGTGGTACGGCCCGGGGGAGATAGCAATAGTTACAAATTGGAGAGAGAGAGAGAGGGGGGGGGGGAGTATGGTAGATAGAGTGGGGGCGGGAAAAAAATAATAAATAAATAAATAAAAATAAAAATTTTACTCCCTACGCGTAGAGGATGGACATCCTACGCGTGAAAAAAAAAAGGGGGGGGGGTAGGGGGGGGGAGGGGGGGGGGGGGGGGTGGGACAATCTACGCGTAGGAGAGGGGGGGGGAGACATATTACGCGTAGAGGTTGGGGGGCTAGGGCAGCGTGCAGCGGGCGCGGGGGGGAGCGGGTGCACAGCAGGGTGCCACGGGGGTGCAGCGCGTGAGCAGGGGGGCAGGGCAGCGGGTGCGCGGGTGCAGGGCAGGGCGGGACGCGAGGGTGCAGTGGAGGGCAGCGGGCGCGCGGGTGCAGGGCAGGGCGGGCGCGAGGGTGCAGCGCAGGCACCGGGCAGAGAGAGAGAGAGAGAGAGAGAGAGAGAGAGAGAGAGAGAGAGAGAGAGAGAGAGAGATGAAATGAAATGTTATATTAACGTCTTCAAAAGGCCAAAATGACCTATGAGACCAATCTGTTACAAAATGGTGAATCTAATACCATGTCTGGGTACAAATGTGGACAGATGTGGACGTTGTCAGCAGAGTTTTGTGCTCTAAGGTCTCTCACATTGGTGGCGACAGCTTTGCGCATGGCAACTCTATGCCGACACACATCTAATGCAAACAGGTATGTTTCTGATACAAGCCAGAAAATACGTGAACCATTGTGAATGAAGCGTAAGGGCCCACAAAATATGGTTACCACCGTGAATGAATTGTATTTTCTGGACTTGTGAATTCGTCATATTATGCAAGTAAAGGTTTTTTTGCATGTATCTTTCGACATTGGGTGATGCATGATCAACTGATGCAGCCATTTGTATGCTTCTTTGACACAGTCGAGGATGTAGATTCCATCAAACAAGGCATTAATAAGAACTCTGAAATGCATAGTAGGATATAGTGTTAAATCCTGTCTTTTGTAGATCATATCCTGTCCCTAACTCACCTATAAATATGTCTTTGTTCTTGTTTGAATATGTTTTGTTAGAAAAAGGCAGTGACAATAGCTATGTAACATTTCTGTTTAACGAACACGTTGGGGACGATTCCATTTTACATTTCTGCTGACCTTTTCCAGTTGCAGCAGCATCCAAGCATAACCTTCACAGACAGTTTCATGGCATGTGGTTTTACAAAATTAAGCTTTCTGTGCTAGTCTTGCTTAATATTAGAAGTCCAATTGATATTCTTTGTTTCTCTCAATCTTCTGATTCCTATGTTACCTCAAAGCTATCTGAACTGCTTACTCTGGATTGCATAAGGCTTTTAGACAGGTATTTAAAAATTTCGTGGTTCCTACTGCTGTTAGACTATGAACCACCCTGTCAGATTAAGGTAGCTACCATTGTGATCCTGGTCGCTACCAAGTTCATAGTGGTAGCTAGTTTAGATTGAATTTTCTCAGAGCCATGACCGTGCCAATCCTGGATTTTTAGGTTTGATCCCTGATCTTTAAATTTTTATTGTTGTTAGTACAGTGCCCTGGCAGCATTTTATACAAGGGGGCTTGCTGAATTGTTCCCCAAAGTGAAAGCACCTTCTCTGGAGGTACGTAAAAAAGAAGGTACCTGATTACTCTTTCAGTGTTTGTTATGTCTAATGTTCATCTCTTCATGCAGCTTTATGCTTGTTTCTGGCAAGATCCAAGTGAGCATGTCCGTATGGCAGCGAGGTCATTGTTTCATTGTGCTGTTTCTCGTGCAATTCCTCCAGTCCTACGCGCAAGGGGTTCTCCCGAAGCTTCACCTGATGAGTCTGGCCACATGGAACATGGATATATCAATACTGCTGATAGCCTTTTGAGATTAGAACAGAAGCTAGTCACAGAAGGTGCACATGAAAAACCAAACTGGCCAGAGTCCATTTCTCCCTCAGCTGAAATAATTGACTGGCTTGAGTCCTATGAAAGTCAGCCATGGACAGAAGTTGTAGAAGGCACAAGCCAAGATGCAAGAGCAGGCCGTATTATTGTTGCCTCAGCTTTGGCTGTATGGTACCCAGGCCTTGTGAAACCAGAGCTGGCTCCTTCAGTAGCTCCGTATCTTGTCAAGCTTGTGAAAGCAATGGTTGATCGACATAGTGCAGTTGCAGCAGAGCTGCTTGGTGAAGGCATGGAAAGTGTTTGGCGGCATTTGATTGCAGATGAGATTCAGCAGTTGATTTGTGATGTGTTTCTACTGGTTGAGTGTCTGAGTGGAGGGGGAACAACAAAGCCCACTCTGGTAAGTAATCCCGCCACTGCCATGGCAATTCGAGAGACTTTAACAGGCAGTCTCCTACCATCTCTGGCCATGGCAAATGTTGCCACTTTCTTGCAGATCATGCAGACTCAACTGTCCTCTGCATCTACAAGTTCCTCAGTCCCTTTAGTCACTTTAATGACAACAATACGAATTATTCGGGGTGCCCCTAGAGTGGCAGTCTTTCATCTATCTGAGGTTTGTTATATTATTCAAGAAGCTAATACCAGTTGTTTTCTGGCTTTTAAGTGTTGACGTAATTTGAAGCTGACAGTGTTGTTTTCTCGAAACTTTTGATAGGGGTAAATAAAAGACAAATAGGGTTTAATTACAGTGTAAGTTTTTCCATCACCGGGGGACTTTCTTGTTTTCTTTAAGCAAGGCCCTATTTCAAAAAGGCACATTAGCCTACCTCTTCTGCACATTGTGCATGCCTGGTTGTTTCTTTTTTCTGTGTAGCATTGTGTCTCACTTGCACAGAGCCTTCGCTTCCTCATTAGTGCATACACTCATAGAAATTTAGTGCACATGTGCTCAGTCGCTTTCCCTGAATATCACCTTTACCATTCACATGAGAGGCCCTTTTTATTACCCTTGTTTTCTGAACCACGAGCATTTTTTGGATACAACTGTCATCCTTCCACCATTCATTGGGTGATAGGGGACTTGATTATATCTAAAAAATACATTCATAGTCCGAACATCCCATTGGGAGAGACCTCCACACATACTCGGTATACCTTTACGAGGGAGACGGATCACGTGTACACTGATGAGATATACAGGCAGCTATGCACTCAGGAACCAGAACGACCACTGGATGAGCTCACCCAGATTCTGACAGAGACGCTACATGATGCAGCATCAGAGGAATATCCCCACAGCCAGCCTACATGCAGACGATCTGGGAGCATGCCTCAGAACAGTTGGTATGATGAGAAGTGTAGAGAGAACGAGGATCAGATTACAGAGAGAGGTGCTCATGGGTACTACTACACATGTCTAGACAGTCACGGATTATCTTCTGCCGCCTAGTGCGATGAAAGAAGAGGGCTTACCTATCTCAATTAGAGCGTGATCTGTATCAGCTGTTTATGAGTCAGGACTCTATTGAGACATGGAGGCTTTTCAATGAGCACTCTTCATCGCCAGCCATCACTTCCACAAAGACATGGGGCGAATATGCTACACCTCTATATACAGCATCGGGGCAGCCACCTTTGCCTGACCCTCCAGAGGCATGCCCAGAAACATGTACTTTCTTTACTGCTGAGAGGGTAAGGAAAGCCATTGACAAGATGAAGACAGGAAGATCACAGGATCATGATGGTCTGGTAGCAGAGCACTTTATCCATGCCAGAGATATGCTTGCAGAGCCTCTTGCTATGATGTTTAATAGAGCCATGTATGAGGGTTTCCCTGAGACTTGGAGTATGTCCACTATTGTGCCTATCCTCAAGTCGGGAGATCCTATGCTTCCCGGGAATTACCAAACCATCATGGTTGGTCACACTCTGGCTAGGCTATATGCATCAATTCTTGAGCATGAGCTGAGTGGATGGGCAGAGAGAGAGGGCATACAGGCAGCAAGACAGGCAGGGTTCAGGAGAGGTTTCTCCACTCTTGACCAGATTTCGACACTTAGAGCCATTATTGAGGAGGGTAGACACCATGGCAAGAGGATATATTGTAGCTTTGTGGATTTCCGCAAAGCCTTTGATACAGTGCCACGAGCCAGACTCATACGCAGATTGCAAGACATGGGGCTGCCCACAGAGCTGATCTGGGGGATCTTAGCTTTATACAGGACAGTGGTAGGACAGGTACGCACTACTCAGGGCATGTCCGACATGGTTCACTCCACCATTGGGGTGAAGCAGGGTTGTCCCCTATCTCCGACTCTCTTTGGGATATATGTAGATGAGTTTTCAGATTATGTACATACAGAGGGTGATAGAGGTGCTCAGCTTGCAGGGACATGGATTCCATTGCTATTATATGTTGATGATATTGTGCTGATCTCCGATTCTCCAGAGGGGATGCAACATCATTTGGATGCATTGCATGTATTTGCACGGGACAGTGGATTGTCTGTGAACCTTGGTAAGACCAAGGTAATGGTGTTTAACACCACGGCGCAATGGGTAAGGAGGTCCGCCCCTACTTTTACATATGGTCGAGAGACTATGGAGTATGCAAATACATACACTTATCTTGGGGCGGTTTTCAGTGGTCCAGTATTTTCCTTGAGGCGTGTAACAGATACGTGATTGACCAGAGCCTATGCAGCATTAAGGAGACTTGAGAGGATACGTTCGCAGGTTCAGTACCAGGAACCTCGGACAAAGCTTTGGCTCTTGGACACTTTCGTCACTTTGGCCATGCTGTACGGAGTGGAGATATGGGGCCCCTAAGTTGATCATCATAGCAGAGCTGGCAGTACTGATGGATTGTGATGTATGGAGAAGCCCTTGGTGTCTATGATTTCTCGGATGATTAGGGCCAAGGCCGTAGTACCACATGACATTCTTAGGGCGGAGCTCGTTGCACCTCCATTGATAGTGGAGGCACTCACTCGATCAGTTTCATTTATGCATAGCACCTGGGCTCTCCCTAGAGACAGATATGCTCGATTAGCGCTAGAGTCTTCGCGACAATTGGCATTATAGGGAGATAGATCATGTTGGTATGCAGAGATGGCATCTTGGTTTTAGTTACATGGCTTTAGTATGGACCTGCTACCCCCATTTCAGTACTCTTTGGATGCACCCTCCATCTCCCTCGCTAGGGTAGAGATTACCAGGCTCATCAGACAGGACTTCATTCAGTTGGATACGAAGAGGACATGGATACAACCTACACAAGAGCTAGGTATGAAGATAACTTTCTATAGAGAGCATCTTCTTCAACTCATTGAGGATGGTTTTGTGATCAGACCAAGATACATGGATACTCATCTATCCCATGGGATACGATGTGCTATTGGTCAGATTCGCACATTGTCACATCAGCTAGAGATCGAGACAAACAGATTTAGAGGAGTACCCGCTGAGTCCAGGATCTGTCAGGTGTGCCAAATAGAGCTAGAGACAGAGTTACATTACATATGTAGGGGGAAGTCTGTCCATACTAAAGCCATGTAAGTGAAACCAGGATGTCATCTGTGTGTACCAGCAAGACGTATCTCCCTGTGACGCTAGCTGACGGGAGGACTCCAAGGCTAGTTGGACATATCTGCCTCTAGGGAGATCCCAGATGCTATCCATGAAGGAGACTAATCTAGTAAGCGTTTCAACCACCAACAGGAGGCAGCTAGCTCTGTGCGAATAATGTCTTGTGGTATTGAATCTTTGGCTCTGATCATCCAAGATATCAGATAGACCAACGGCCTTTCCATGCATCTCCATCCCTCTGTGCGAGATACAGAAGGCCCTCATATCTGCACGCCATAAAGCATCGATGAAGTCACCAAAGTATCAAAAGGCCAAAGCTTTGTTCGAGGTTCCTGGAATTGAACCAGCGAATACATCCTCTATAGTCTCCCCAAGCTACATACGCTCTAGTCAGTCTACTCTTTGCTGCTCTCCCCAAGATAAGTGTCTGCATTTGTTTACTCCATCGTCTCGTGACCATAGGTAAAGGTGGGTGCGAGAGAGAGAGAGAGAGAGAGAGAGAGAGAGAGAGAGAGAGAGAGAGAGAATAAAAATGAAATGAAATGAAATGTTATATATTTTTTTTTTCCGAGAAAAAGATCCTTCTATTAGTTAATAAAACTGCCCATAGGGCTACAACCACCTCTTCAAGAGAGGGCTACAACAACCATGGTGGGGAGACTCTCCCATGAAAAACCAGCATATGTACAATGGGCTATATCAAGAAATGGGAGGAGGGAAAAGCCACACAAGTGGTCGGTAGTGCCATCGGAGTACACCCTGGACCATGGTGTAGAAAGGGCCAGGAAGCCATAGTCAAAGGAGAGCCTCTCTGCGCTCTCGCATGCGGTGGGAGCTGCCCTGTAGTCTCTCAAGCTGTCCTCTGAGAGTGTGGATCAGCTCTAGCCAAAGATCACGAACAGTCTCTACTGGTGGCACAGGGCGAGCCTCAAAGATGCGGAAGCAACGGGCCCGCCAGATGAACCAGAGTGTCAGGCCACTGATGAGCTCCCAACACTCCTCTCTCTCACTACACCACTCCTGTGGAGTAAGCTCTGTGGCAAGTTGGAGTGTAGGTCGCCCCTCCTGCATCACTATCATCCTGCTGGTGGAAGATAGCTCAAACTGAAGTGCCGGGCCCGTGAGGGTGGACCAAGCCGCTGCTCCCCACGTGTACTGTCGAGCCGTGGAAAGAGCTGCATCAACCGAAGGACACGAAGCCACACCTGTTGTGCCAAAGGACAGTCCCAAAGACAGTGACGCTGACTCTCCACAAGATAGTCACAAGCTTCACATGCGGCCGAAAGACCACTATGCACTAGCCAGCTCCCAACTGCTGTAGCTTTGTGTGCGACCAGCCACTGAAACAAGGTGACTCGCCTCGGCTATCTAGAGTCCCACAACCTCTCCCAGAAGGCTGCCAAGAACTCAGCTGTGAGACCCTCCTCCTGCCAATGAGGTGCTGCAGCGGGGCGGGCCTCTCTCTGTGCTGCTAGTATGTGACGTCCCAGTGGAACAGTATACTGAAAGAACGGGACACCTCGGTGGTCTGCAGAAGAGAAAGGGTCCCTCCAAAGCCACACTCCAGGATCCCATTGTACTCGTGCCAGTGGACAACACTCCCAAGCCCACAGTCTCCAGTGCCCAGTCTCAAGAGTTGCTGGGTCAGGATCGATGACACAAGTCCTCCCACAGATGCCCACCACTCGGATCCTCTGAAAACAGCTCTCTGCCACTTGCGGGGCCTCTACTGCAACTCGCTGTAAGCGTCCCTCACCCTGTAACTCGAAGAAAAGGGACGGAACAGTCTCTGAGCAGGCCCGGATTGAGATGAGAACCTCCAGTCGTGTGAAGACTCCCATCCACCTAGGTGCTACTGGCTCGAGAGGTGTGAGCCACTCAACTGGAACTGCCTCTGAGATGTCCTGGCACATGCTTTGCACCCCTCTCATGCCCTGTAGCTCGAGACCCTGCAACTCCTTTGACAAGCCTGAAAACTCTAACCAGTCACCTAAAGAGCGCGCTGGACCCGCTGCCATGGGACCCCAGGAAACATGAGGCCGACTACCAACCAAGTGGCCTCTCTGAGTGCTAACCATGGGGTTCCAAACAAGGGGCTGTCGCAGGCGCTCCTCCGTGCAAGTAGGCTATCGCTGCTCCAGGCTCGCCGCAAGTGCTCCCAAGATCGAAGCGAACTCACAGCAAAGCGGTCCTCCAGTCTCCTGCTCAAACCAACTCTGCGCATCTTTGTGAAGATCCATCTGGTCGAAGGTCGCCAGGGGCCTCCAGCCTGAGGCACCCTAGCACGAAGCCGCTGTAGCAAGAACTCCTTCCTTGGCTCCTCACCTGGAAGAAGTCCTCTGACTATGAACTTCCCAAGAAGGGCTCTGCTCTGCTATGCAGGGTCAATGATCCCAAGCCCTCCCTATGAACAAGGAAGAGTGATGACTTGCCAAGCCACTTTGGCTCGGGCTATCTGAGTGTCACGTCCTGACCAAAGGAAGTTCCTGATCAGACTCTCTACCGGGTTGATACAAAAACTCC
Source organism: Adiantum capillus-veneris (assembly GCF_014529385.1). Classification (NCBI taxonomy): domain Eukaryota; kingdom Viridiplantae; phylum Streptophyta; class Polypodiopsida; order Polypodiales; family Pteridaceae; genus Adiantum; species Adiantum capillus-veneris. The sequence continues at coordinate 1,279,003 of NC_140940.1, read as the reverse complement.
AGAAGATCCAGCAAGAAGTGATGTACCACATAGTTGCCAACAACACCTGGTTGGCAAATACTACTCTGCCTGCCAAAGAAAGTCGTACTGAGCTCCATTGTAACAACTTCCTCCTGATAGATAGGAGGAGGGGAGCAATCTGCTGCTCAGGAGACAAGTCCAAACCAACCTGACAGCCCAAGTACCGAACTGCAAGCCCTGGGGGAATCCACCTAAAACCCTCTCCTGGCATCCAATCGGGCACATGAGCACTACCAACCGAGAAAGCCACTGTCTTTCTCCAGTTGATCAGTGCGCAAGATGCACAACAGAAGGTCTCCAGAGCCTGCTCACACCTGTGAAGGTTGGCCTCCTGGCCATCTAAGTACAGGCTGAGTCGTCGGCAAACTCAGCGTCCAGTAGCTCATCTCCCCGAATAGGGAGTGCTAAGCCCCATAGACCAACCTGCTGCGACACCAAGAACCTACTCATCGCCTCCCCATAGAACAGAAAGAGGAAGGGAGCAAGAGGACAGCCCTGTCTGACCGAACGTGTGAGCATGAAGCGATGACCCCTACCTCCTGCCGAAAGAACCTGACTGTGAGCCTGTCTGTACAAAGCTGACACCCCTTTGATCCAAGCATGTGAGAAGCCCATCCTACGTAGAGTGCCCTCTAGAAAGTCCCAGTCAACTCTGTCATATGCCTTCTCAAAATCGAGAAGAAGAATCACCAGGTCCTCACCACGGAGTCGCGTCAAGGCAGAGGCCTCCCAAAAAGTAAAGATGTTGTCAAGGATACTTCATTCCTTGACAAAACCTGTCTGAGTCCCATGTTTAAGGCTCTCTAGAAGTGGTTGGATCCTCAAACTTAGAGCCTTGGCAAGAATTTTGTAGGCTGAGTTGAGGATGTTGATGGGGCGCGACTGTCGAGTCTCATCCAAGGAGCCACCCTCCTTGGGAATGAGGTAGATCAAGCCCTCACTCATGCTGTCAAGCATCACTCCTGTGTGCAAGATGTATTGAAAAGCACTACAGAGATCTGGGCCAAGCAAGTCCCAGTACTCCAAGAAAAAACTGGGAGTCAACCCATCCTCACTTGGACAGCTACCAAGGGAGAGGGCACTAAGAGCCGTGTGCAACTCCTAACGCTCTGACTGAGGCTCTACAGACAGTAACTTACGGTAAAAGTCAGTAGCAATTGCACGCATCTCCTCGGGCTCAAAAGCAACTGACCCGTCGAGCCTCTTCAACTGACTGACCTTGGCATGCGAATGCCGAGGTCCCACTGCCTCAAAGAAAGCACCAGTCACTCTATCGCCCACCTGTGTCCACTCAGATGCATGTCGATGGAAAGCAAACTCATGTCGCCGCTCCTTTGTGCTAACGAGCTCCTGGCGAGCCTGCTATAGCTGCTCCTCCAACCAAGGACTGTCTGGATGCTGCTCCTGCATCCTCTGCAACGAAGCAATGCCCCGTCTGAGACACTGCTCCTCCTCTCTCGCTGCAGCCCGGCGAGCCAAAGACTCGTGGAGAAAGAAACGACTAATCTGAGCAAGTCCTTAGGCCACTCTGTCAGCAAGAGAATCCTGCCTGTCCAAGCTCTCTTTCCATAGAACCTCTATTCGCTCTCTAATGGAGAGTCCAGCAAGACCCTCTCTGGGATGCAAAGCATCGTGCTCCCTCTCCTCTGCCTGTCTACCACTGTGAGGATCAATGGTGCATGGTCCGAGAAGGGAGTCCCTGCCAGAATGCCAACTGTCCCTCCCAAGTCACTGAAATGGTCACTAGTGTAGAAGCGATCTATCCGCGATAGATTCACTCCTCCCACTCTGCAGTCCAACGAGAGAAGGCAAGGCTGTCTGGGGGCCTCACAAAACTAGAGTGCTGCCATACATCCGAGACCCTTAGAGTCATACAAAACCTCTCCCAAGCTGCCAACTCAACTCCATGTACAGTAGCATGGCTACCACCAATCCTGTCAGAAGTGTTCTCCAACATGTTGAACTCCCCCCCTATGCACCAGTGTTCTGCTTGCGGCAGAGACTCAATTATCTGTGACCAAAACTCTGCTCGTGCACTCGCCACATTGGGCGCATGAATGTTCAGGGAGCCCACAAGGCAACCCTGAACCTGTATAGTAATCCATTGAGCCCTGCCTGGCAGAATAATCCCTCTGCCCACAATGGCTTGTTGCAAAGAATGCGCAATAGTCATACATACCCCACCCTGGATGCCTCCAGGTTCAAAAGCAACTGACCAAAAAGTATCATATCGTCCACGCAAGAGCTGACCACAACGTTTAATGCGGCTCTCACACAGATGGTGCTCCTGAAGCATAAGGAGATCAATCTCTCCTCCCACAAGGAAGCGCTGAAGCTCCTGACGTAGTCGGCCCCGCTGACACTGAAACTGGGGCCCACCAAGTCCCTGCACATTCCATGAGACGATCCTCATGGGGAGCGAGAGAGAACAGATGCTTCCGCAGCAGCTCAACGTGCTATCTTCGAGGCTGGCTTGGATGGGGAGTAATCCGCATCCGAGCGTCCTCTAGATAGGTGTGACTGCATCAAGTGCCTGGCCCAAGCCCAAGTAGAGCGAGCCGTCCGTAGAGCAACCTCCTCTGTCCAGGAGTCCTCATGAATGTGTACATAGCATGGCAAGCATTGCGTATCGGCAAAGAAGTAGACCACAACGTGTCTACATCTTGCTGTATCTGGAGGGGTCACCGCAAACTTGGCCAATGGCCACAAAGTCTGAAGCATGTCTATAACTCCTAGTTCTCCCATGTGGTGAGAGAACTCTAGGACCTGTGTGTGTAGCCACCCCAACACTGAGTCGAGAGTCCACTCAGTCTGGTCCCTGCTGCAAAGGGGAAAAGAGAAGCCAACCACTGAGTCCAAGGCCTCTATCCCCCTAGCTGCAAGGAACAAAACATGGACCCTGAAGCAGGCTGCCTCATGGTCTGCTGATGGGTCGCCGAGAAAACGAGTGAAGTCGTAGTCGAAGAAGTCCCATCGGCGTCGCAAGTCGATGCTCGTCAGACCACCAGGGATAGCTGCAAAAGGAGATGTCTGTACTTGTAGAGAGGGTTGCAAGAAAGGCTATCCCTCTCTTGCCAAGCGACTCGTGGCAAAGGCGTTGCCAAGAGATCTCCTAGCAGCCGGAGATGGCCCTGCCCCCTGGGTCGGCTATGGAATTGGAGCGGGAGGGGGGGGAGTAGGAGTAGGGGTAAGAGGTGGAGAGGAGGGGCAGGGGGAGGAGGAGACGGGGGGGAGGATGATGAGGAGGGGCGGAACTCTGGGGGGGGGAGGGGCTGTCGAGGGTGAAGCTAAGGTGGGGACTGGAGCAGGGACCTCATCCTGCTCAAGAGGACCGAAACGGTTCCCCGTGGGAACCCACTGCTGCTGGGCAGGCGCCTGAGGACCACTCTGAGTGCTAGGCTGTCTCTATGGCCCCTGCCGTCCTCGACCACGGACCTGCTGCCATCCCTTCTCCGCTGGAGCCCCAGGCTCGGAGGGAGGCTCTGCATGTGTGCGCTGTGTCTCAGCCTGTGGCTGCTGGCCATCCCTTGCAGGCTGGGGCTCAGTCTGTGGTGTAGGTCGAGGCCTCCTCTGTGGACAGGCCTTCACAAGACGGCCCATCTGTCAACAAATGAAGCACTGGTTCAGGAGACCAGAATACTCCACGCTCTGTCTAACCAACCCCCACTCACCCAAGGCAAAAGAATGACCTTCGGGAGCGTGTGTCCCTAATCAGAACGCGAACTGAGGGAATGCCGGCCGCCTTGGCAGCTACTGAGGCTGCCGTGCGCGGTGTCTCCAGGACAGTCCCAATCGCTGAGCCTATCCTAGACAAAAGTGGTAAGTACTCCCTCCGCAAACCAGGAAAGCAAACGGAGATGGGGATGTCTGCCTCCTCTACCCGAACATTCGAAGCAGGGTCAAAACCATGTCTCCACTGTCCAAAGTGGGCTCGAGCTACTTGGATGGTCAACAGACTCATGGCGATGACCTTGGATGCCATCTCAGAGGACTCAAACTCGATCTGGTAGTAGCCTCGTCCGAGAATCTGCACGTCCAAGATCTTGCCCACTCTACAAGTAGGCGGGCCTTGACAAGGTCACGCAGCTCTCCTCTGCTGGGTCGGGTATCGAGAACCTTGCAGATGACAGAAGTCGCCTGCAAGCGCTCTACCTCTGCGGCTAGGCTCGCTTGCTCTGTCGGTGAGAGCGCAAGTCAAATGGTGGGCTCAGTGCGGTCGGGTGAGGGGGCTTCGGAAGAGTCCCTCTGTGTCTACTGTTGTGTCAAAGAAGCAGATAGAGTGATTTCGTTGCAACAGACCTTGACGAGCACTGTCCAAAGAATAGCACTGCCAATGCCAGCTGAAGGAAACCTTCAGGCAGAAAGGCAAAGAGCGAAGGAAGCCTTGGGGGGGGGGGGGGGGGGGGGTGTAGCGCAGATAATGTGTCGTGCTCTCTACAGTGGGTAGCCCTCAGTGCAATGTGTGTGACAATCTCACTCAAACAAACTGAATCTCCCTCAAACAGACTGAACAGAAAGGAAACAATAGACGTCAACAAAGCTCGCAAAGACACAACAGCAGACCAGAACATATGACTCGACTATCTCAAAGACTGATACAGACTCTTGCGTGGCAGCACACGCAGCTCCAGCCCAGGACTCACAGGTACAATGGGGGTGTCGAGGCTCAGATGTGCAGGGATGGTGAAGCCGTGCTCTGTGTAAAAACTCACTCTCTCGAGGACAATGCTGGACCAAAGGTGAAGATGATAATCCCGATCACCAACCGCTACTACTCATATGTGACACCATAAAGGACCACCAACGGCTCATAAATGTCAGCCATGTGGTGACCTGGCCACGATGTCCACTAGACCACCGTAGGTACCCTGCCACTCCCACGTGTCACTCCCAACCCAGAGGGTCCGTACAGTGTGAAACAGCCTAGACCAACTGTACTAACTGTCTAACTGTCTGCCTGTCCTGTGAAGTGACATTGTAGCCCTGCTACAGGTTGCCCGCCACAAGACCGCTCACCGTCCCGGTGAGAGGAATACTGAAAAAACTGTGAAAGAAAACCATTAGGTACTGCATCTGTACATCTTTCTTGAAGCAGGTTCTAGGCCCAAAAGTGGAGTTTAAACACACTGCATTGCTTGCGGGACTCAGTATGATTGCATAATCCAAGAATCCCAATTCGCAAAAAATGATGCTCTCCAGCAAAGAGATAAGCTCAGTTTGATTCCAGTGCATCTTTATCTGCCCTAACCATAGTGATAGGAAAATGACCTGGTCTATGCTTGCAGTTGCAAGATGAACCTTGCCACACTTTTTGCAACAACACTCTTCTCGAAAGGTGGGATGACCATAAGCCCGAGTAACACCGCAAATAGGGTTAAGCTCCATCATGATAGCAGAACAGAAAGGCCTTCACAGCAACAGGATGGCAACCATTGAGCCATCTTATCATGCAGGGTGGGATGAGGAAAAACTTGCAAAACTTGCTCCAAGATGGCAACCAAGTGAAAGTTGAGAGTCAGCTAGATGCGGAGTGGGGGGGGGGGGGCGGGGGGGAAATTGTGGGGTGGGGGGGAAAACATGCTGAGGCTGAGAGGGGCGGGGAAGCATAGATAGGGGGCTGGTTAGGGGCGAGTGGAAGGGAGGGGGTGGATAGGGGCGAGGGGCGGGCTGGGTAGGGGCGAGTGTGTGCGAGGGGTGGGTAGGGGCGAGGGAGGGTGAGGGTAGGGGCGAGGGGGGGGAGGGGGAGGGTAGGGGCGAGGGTAAGGAGGGGTGGGTAGGGCGAGGGGGGCTAGGGAAGTAGATGAAATCCATGGTCCCCTGGTTGAAAGTGGAGATGCTACAGAGCGCAGCCACCATGAGCAGGACAACTATAAAGAGAATGGAATTCATCGGGCAGGACGAGCTCTGTGAAGGGAGCTTTGTTCTGGGAGAAGCAGACACCAATGGGGCTGATTTTTTATGTTGGGTGAACTTCTGTCGAGGAGATTTCTTCCCACCTCTATTTTCCTCCATAGGCTCACCGAATTCAAAGACTTCCCCCGAGGGCGCATCTAGAGTAACTTCTATGGCCTTCAACCTTTGAGCTGGCTCAAGTGGCTCATTGGGGTTAGTTACTGTGGAAACAATGGAAGAGGGTGTACCTCTAGGCAAGGAGTGAATAGAGACTCCATAGCACGGCATAGATTTGGTAGCTTCTAACCACTCTAGCAGATCTTCGTCTGACCCTTCAGGTGTAGTAGGTTGTTCTTGTTCAGGGTTGGTTTCCATTGACAAAGAAACTTGCTGCACCATGGGATCCATACCTCCTTCTAAAAGAATCGGTTGCATTGGGGAGCCAGAAGTATGTATCCACATTGCATCGTTTCCCCAATCATGGAGTGCTTTAGTGTGTCGCAGCCATGGCCTTCCAATGAGCAAAGGAAATCCGCCCTCAACCTGGGGAAGACGAACCACAACAAAATCCAAGTTAAAAGTAAAGTCTTGTACCTGCAGAGGCACATTGTCCACTATGCCTACTGGGTAGACTGTCCACTGGTCGGCCAACGTAATTGTGAAGGGAGCAGGGCGAGTAGGCTGTAGACCTAGAGCTAACATAGTGAACTCGGGCATCAGGTTGATGCCAGATCCACCATCCACTATTACTCCTGAGAATTGCCGACCTAAAACGGACACTGTCAGGCGAGGGCTTCTATAATCAGTGAGTGGAGTAGCGGGATTAGATATCATATAGGACTCTGATGGTCGCACTGGGAGGTGCCCGCCACTAGGACCTGCTCCAGGATAAAGTGACTGAATAATAGCAAGGGTGTCACTTCTAAAATTTGCATCTAGCCGCAACATGTCATAAAGGGATACTTGTTGGAAAGTGTTCTTCAAGACTGTCTCTGCTGTAAGCTTCTCTTTTTCTACCTATTGTTCTTCGGGTATCTTGATCCTCTGCAGAGCGGAAACTGCTTCCAAGAAAGCTTCATCAATATCGGAGAGCAAAGATTTGGATTCTTTCATGGCACTAGGGGATTGCTTGTTAACAGCTGCAGGCAGGGTATTCACTGGTGTGAGAATGTGTGGGGGAGTTGAACTTGATGGAATGCTAAGACCGAGAGCGGCTCTCTGGGCCCGGGTGAGGACGCCCAATGGCTCCTCGGCCAACTGCGACGGCTTGTTTTGAGGGGTAACCACGTGGGTAGAAGGGGGCGGCTGAGAAACAGTGCTAACTGCTATCAAATTGAGCTTGGGAAAGGCAAACTCATTCTGGCTTTGACTTGGGTTTGAAGCCGTGGATGCACGAATTTTATGGCAATCCTTACTGTAGTGATCTTCGTTTCGGGGCAATGACGGCAGGGAGGGGATCCTTCTGGCAGGGGGCATTTGCTTTGGTAATGTCCATATTCCCCGCATTTGTAGCACAAAATGGGCCGATTCAAAGGACGAGTCGGAGTGCGAGGTGGTCCTTGCTCCTGGTGCATTGAGTTGGAGGTGGAGGCATAGAAGCTTTGAGGAGATGAGGGAGCATGGGTATTATAAAAGCTCTGAGAGGGAAAAGTACTCTGCATACCTTGCATAGGAGGGGCTGTCAGCAAAGGTGGCATATGGTGTGGATGGCCACAGGTAGAAACCATGTTGGACGCAGGTGCTGGCCCTTGCTGAAGAGAAGGACCAAGACTTTGCTGTATTTGTCGCAATCCCTTGAGGTAGTAACAATCCTTATCCTCATGTCCAGATTTTTCACAGAAGTGGCAGTAAACCTGAAGGGGGCATTCCTGTGGAGGGTGCCCTGGAGAGCGACATGAGCTACACCAAACCGTAGCCTTAGTCTCTTGCTGACACTTGAGCTCTTCTAGCTCGCGCTTAATCTGTTCCAATGCCTCGTGATGTGGAGGCTTCTCTTGTCTAAGAGAGAAGGACCTCTCCTCTTGAAGAGCTCGCTGTAACTTTAGGGCTTCCAGTTCCCTGCATAAAGAAGTTAAAGGATCAGAAGGACTTTCCAAAAACACAGAGGGGGTCTCTATGTGAGGGGGGTTGGTGAACAGCTTCCTAGCCCCCTCTATCCTCGTAGCAGCTGCGATGAACTCCTCCAGAGTGGCGTCGGGTCGGAGACTCTCTCGTAGTTTTTGCTGAGAACTTTTGGGAAGCGCCTTCTCTACCCACTTCTTAACCATAAATTCACGTGGTTGCTGGGGAAGCTTGGCAACCAGAGACTTGGTTTTCGTCATAAGTTCTGCAAAAGTCTCCTCTGGCTGGAGCACCATGTTGGCTAACTCATCCAACACCTTCTCCTGGTAGTCATCGGGCCTGAAAGCTGCACAGAATTGTTGCCTTAAGACTACCCAGGTTGCAAAATTGTTTTCTGCAAACTGGCTGTACCATTTGTCCGCTAAGCCATCCAAGGTGGATGGAAAGAGTACCAAATAAGCATCTTCCCTGTTAAGACCACGACCCCTACAAAGAGATACAAACCTCCTTGCATGGTCGTTAGCATCTTTTGAAGAGAGACCTTTGAATGTAGGGAACTTGATGTTTACCTTAGCCAAAACGCTAGCCAATGGCTCCATGGCCCCTTGCTGAGCCTGTTGCTCAGTAGCCTGCTGTAGCAAAATAGGAGAGAGCTTCACTGGAGAAGGTGATCTGGAAGATGTGGAACTGGAGGGAGGAATGGGTGATGCCGTATGTGGAGGTATGGGTGATGAGGTTGATGGACTTCTAACAGGTTCCAAGGGTTGTCTTCTGTTGTAGTACTTCAGAGGACTCAGGAGTGCGCTTTGACGCTCGACTGACCGCCTTGTATGGGTCATGCAGCGACCACCAAACCAACCAAGCTTTGGGCAAGAAAACCTTGAACTTGCTGAAGACTGGTCTAGACTCTACTAGACCAGGCAAGTGACTAGACCAGGCTGGACCAGGGACGAGGAGGACTAGACCAGGGTCTAGACCAGGCAAGTGACTAGGCCAAGCTGGACTAGGGACGAGGAGGACTAGACCAGGGTCGAGGAGGTCTAGACCAGAGATGAGGGCAGGTTGGACCAAGGCGAGAGATGACTAGGGCGAGAGAGGACTAGACCAGTCGGACCAGGCGAGAGGAGAACAATGCAAGGCAAGGTCGGCGAAGCTAGGCAACGTAGGCGAAGCTCGATAGACCCAACTAGCTTCAAGATTTGCACCTCACAGAGTGAGATTTCAGTTGAGGTCCCACCGTGATCGCCAAAATGAGAGCACCTGTAGCGCAGATAATGTGTCGTGCTCTCTACAGTGGGTAGCCCTCAATGCAATGTGCGTGACAATCTCACTCAAACAGACTGAATCTCCCTCAAACAGACTGAACAGAAAGGAAACAATAGACGTCAACAGAGCTCGCAAAGACACAACAACAGACCAGAACATATGACTCGACTATCTCAAAGACTGATACAGACTCTGGCGTGGCAGCACACTCAGCTCCAGCCCAGGACTCACAAGTACAATGGGGGTGTCGAGGCTCAGATGTGCAGGGTGCTCTGTGTAAAAACCCACTCTCTCGAGGACGATGCTGGACCAAAGGTGAAGATGATAATCCCGATGACCAACCGCTACTACTCATATGTGCCACCATAAAGGGCCACCAACGGCTCATAAATGTCAGCCATGTGGTGACCTGGCCACTATGTCCACTAGACCACCGTAGGTACCATGCCACTGCCACGTCACTCCCAGCCCAGAGGGTCCATCCAGTGTGAAACAGCCTAGACCAACTGTACTAACTGTCCAACTGTCTGCCTGTCCTGTGAAGTGACACTGTAGCCCTGCTAGGGGGGGGGGGGGGGGGGGGGGGGGGGGGGGGGGGGGGGGGGCGGATTGGAGGGGTTGCGGGCTGGGAAGCGGGCGCGGCAGCAGGCGGGGTGGGTGGACAGCGCATGGGGCGGGCAGGGGGGTGGGCAGGAGGGCTGCGCGAGGAGGCGAGGGTGGGGGTGCTACGCAGGGGGGGGGGGGGGGGGCGCTAGGCAACGATGGCGAAGAAGGGGGAGGGAGCGTGCGGGTAACAGCAGCGAGCGCCTCATAAATTGGATCACACAAGGCTACTTTACTTCACTTAATGAAATGTTATATTAACGTCTTCAAAAGGCCAAAGTGACCTATGAGACCAGAAAGTTACAATGTGGTGGATCTGATACAAAGTCAGAGTAACAAAAGTAACAAAATGACAAAATAAAAATACTATGCTATGGAATCCTAAACTGCTATTGTGAACTAAGCAGCTAGCTGGGATAGAGAGAGAAAATGAAATGAAATGAAATGTTATATTAACGTCTTCAAAAGGCCAAAGTGACCTATGAGACTGGAAGGGAGGCAATCTGTCTATGCTGAACCCATGCGCCTGAAACCAGAATGTCATCTTCCCATACGAGCATGTTGTATCTCCCTGCATGGCTAACTGTCGAGAGGACTCAAGTGCAAGGCGTGCATATGTGTCTCTGGGAAGTTCCCACATGCGGTGTATGAAGGAAACAGATCTGGCGAGCGCCTCAACCACTAGTGGGGGGGCAGCTAGCTCTGCTCGTATAATAGCATGTGGTACTGAAGCCTTGGCTCTAATGAGCCGCGAGATCATAGAGACCAGAGGCTTCTCCATGTCCTCCCAGCCATCACTACGGCCTGTCCTCCCATGATGATCCAGTGAAGGTCCCCAAATCTCGACTCCATAAAGCAATGCAGAAGCCACCAAAGTGTCAAAGAGCCAGAGCTTCGTCCGAGGCTCCTAAAACTGAACCTGTGAACACATCCTTTCCAATCTACCCAATGCTGCATGGGCTCTGGTCAATCTAGCCTCTGCTACCCTCCTCAATGAAAATGCTGGCCCACTAAAAACCACTCCAAGGTAAGTGTAAGCATCTCTATACTCCACCTTCTCCTGACCATATGTGAATGCGGACGCTGACCTCTTGATCCAGTGTGGGGTGGTATTAAATACCATGACCTTGGTTTTACCAAGGTTGACGGACAAACCACTTTCCTGGGCAAACCTATGCAAAGCATCCAAGTGACATTGCATCCCCTCCGGAGAGTCGGAGATCAACACAATATCATCAGCGTATAACAATAGTGGAATCCATGTCCCTGCCAGTTGTGCACCTCTATCACCATCTCTCTCAATGTAGTCAGAAACCTCATCCACATGCATACCAAATAGAGTAGGAGAGAGCGGGCAGCCCTGCTTCACCCCAATAGTGGAGTAAACCGGTGTGGATAGACCCTCTGTGGTGCGTACATGCCCCACTACTGACCTGTATAATGCCATGACCCCCCAAATGAGCTCTGTGGGTACTCCCATCTGCTGTAATCTGTGCATTTGTGTCAAATGCTTTGCGGAGATCCACAAAGCTACAATAGATCCGTCTCCCACGCGATCTACCCTCCTCAATGATGGCTCTGAGTGTCAAGATATGGTCAAGAGTAGAAAAACCCGTCCTGAAACCTGCCTGTCCGGCTGCACGTATCCCCTCCCTCTGTGCCCATCTACTCAGCTGTTGCTCAAGATAGATGCGTACAACCGTGCCAATGTGTGTCCAATCATGAGAGTGTGATAATTCCCAGGCTCCATAGGGTCTCTCGATTTAAAGATAGGCTCCAAGTATCAAGCTAGCCCTCACACATGGCACGGTTAAACATAACTGCTAGAAGCTCTGCTAGTAAATCGTTGGCATGCGTGAAATGCTCAGTCACTAAGCCATCATGATCATATGCTCTCCCAGTCCTCATCCTGTCAATGGCCTTCCTCACCATCTCAGCGGTGAAAAAAGCACATGTGTGTGGGCATGGATCGGGGGGGTCAGGAAGGGGGGGCTGCTCAGGAACTGTGTACAAAGATGATGCATACTGGCCCCAGGCCTCTGTAGAAGTGATGGCAAGGGGGGGGGGTGCTCATGAAAGAGCTGCCATGCCTCACGTGAGTCCTAACTCAAGAATAGCTGGTATAGATCCTGCTCTAGGTGAGCCAAAAATGCCCTCTTCTTCCGCCGCACTAGGCGTCGGAAGTCAATCTATGATTGTCTGTGAGTGGTGTCCCCCAAAAGCACCTCCATCTGAAGTCTAGCTCTAGTGTCCCGGCATTCCTCATCATACCAATTGTTCTAGGGCATGCTCCCGAAACGGCGTCTCTGCTCAGGCTGGGTATATGGGTATGCCTCTGCTGCTACATCATGGAGTGTCTGTGTCAGTATAGTAGTAAGCTCCTCCAGATGTCGCCCTGGCTCCTCTGTGCACAGGCGTCTGTAGATCCCATCTATGTATACAGAGTCCGTCTCCGCCCTAAGGGTGTAGCGAGTAGGGGCTGCCGCCCGTAGCCTGTGCTACACTAAACTGAAAAGAGATGGTCACGACACAAGAGCATGGTCCACTGCCACACCAAAAGGTCTGGGTCCCAACCGTGAGATCCTGGATACTAGAGATGAGGCTCGGCTGTGCCATGACATAATCCACTGTGCTGGCTCCATGTCTGTGTGGGAAGCATATAAAACCCCCGGCAGCGGGAAATCTCTGTAGGCTATTCAAGATGGCCAATCCATGTGCAGTCCCCATGTCTATCAAGTGTCATCCATACTCAGTGTGTTCTCCATCCTGTGATAGTCTCGATAGGCCCGTCTCTGCAAAATCTAACTCTCTCAACATCTCCTCTAAAGTATCATAAAATACTGTCTGATGATGGGTAGTCCTAGCATTGAAATCCCCTAGAATGATGATGTCACCATCTCTAGAGAACTCCCATATGTCATCATCCAAAATAGAGAAGGGGGACTGTCCTCTGGGTGGTGCATAAACTGACGTACTCGGGGGAAAGTAGCAAATAGCAATGTAAAGATACCTACCTATCTCTGCTCTCAATCTCACCCACATGTACCTAGCTTGCTCATCCCTGCAGGCTATATGTATCAATGGCTGCAACTCCTCCCTGAATACACTGCCACTCCTCCTGAGCCCCGCCCTCTGTGCTCTGATCACGTCTTCTGTCTACAGGCTGTCTCCCATCTATATCCACTAATGTGAGGCATAGATTGCCCTGAGGGCTGATGTGTCTCAGAGTTGAAGACGATGTCTCTTCCCGCAAACTATCCTCAAAAGCACCCACATCAAGGCGCATAGATCCATTACAATTCCAGGTGGCAACCTTGAGTGTGGTCCCATAGGTCTCGCACCGACATGTGGAGCGCCGCTCTACAATCACCACCCGGCCATCTCTGTAGAAGGCCGTCTTTCCCTTCTCCCTTGCCGCTTGAATCTCTGGCATTACCTCTCTCATATGCGCAAGCTATGTGAGAGTGAGGTCATCTCCATGGAATATGCCCGTTTTCTTTAGTGTAGGGCGCTTCATCAAGAAGTCCTTCTTTGCCTCCATGGATGGGAAACGGATGATTAAAGCTCTCCCTATTGAAGTCTCCCCATTGCCTTGTGTCTTCTTCCTTACCCTCCATGCCTTTGTATGAGTAGCCTCACTACCCATCATGCGGAGAAGTTCTTCGACTTCCCCTTCCACATCTGTATGGGGCTTACATACTGGCGAAACGATCATGGCCTCCACTGGCGAAGCGCTCATGGCCTCCATTGGCGATGCGGGTACAACTCAACGCTCTGGCTCGGCTGAGTCCAGGCGGAGAAGTAATAACCACAACCCGAGCGGATATATGCACTACCACAGCCCACTGCAGGACACAGTCTGGTCTGCCAAATATCCAGAGGCTCAGCCCACTTTTGGGTTACTCAATCATTGCATTCCGCCATGTGCTCGGAGAGAGGCGCGCTGCTGCAGGAGAGAGAGAGAGAGAGAGAGAGAGAGAGAGAGAGAGAGAGAGAGAGAGAGAGAGAGAGAGAGAGAGAGAGAGAGACCCCTTCACCCTCGCGCTCAGCAGCCCGCCAGAGAGGGAGAGAGAGAGGCTAGAATCTGTGCCTGCGCGTGGCTCTCTGTCCTGCACGTAGTTCTTGCGCTCCTCCTGGCTCTTTGCCCCGTGTGAGTTCCTCTGCCCTGCTTGCGGCTCCTCTGCCCTGCGGCCTATGTGGCTTGTGCGCGACCTGCACTTGCTGCCCCTGCAGTGTATGGTACCCTATGACCTGCAGCAGACCTCTGTTGTGCGCACCCTCTGCGCCAGTGGACCTTCCCCACTCAGCAGCCTACCAGAGAGCCCTTCACCCTCGCGCTCAGCAGCCCACGAGAGAGAGAGAGAGAGAGAGAGAGAGAGAGAGAGAGAGAGAGAGAGAGAGAGAGAGAGAGAGAGAGAGAGAGAGAGAGAGAGAGAGAGAGAGAGAGAGAGAGAGAGAGAGAGAGAGAGAGAGAGAGAGAGAGAGAGAGAGAGAGAGAGAGAGAGAGAGAGAGAGAGAGAGAGAGAGAGAGAGAGAGAGAGAGAGAGAGAGAGAGAGAGAGAGAGAGAGAGGATGAAATGTATATTAATGTCTTCAAAAGGCCAAAATGACCTATGAGACCAATCTGTTACAAAATGGTGAATCGAATACCATGTCTTGGTACAAAAGAACTAGATACTACTACTAGAATCCATCCTCATCTGCACTCTGGATATCAAGAGAGTATGGCTCGAATCCTTTGTTGTAGTCTCTGTCGATGCTGTGTAGCCCCTCTCCTCAATCGCGGCTGTCTAAATCTCCGTAGCTCCAGTGCTCGGTCAATGAGAGTGCCCGTAGTGGTCGAATGAGTGTGGGCCGAGCTCTGCAATGATGACTGCTCCTTTGGCTGTCCCATATCTAGTGAAAAGAAATCTGTAATTTGTCTCTGGGACTGTCTCTCTCTATCTTTCCCAGTAAAGTGTCTCTATATCTGTGTAACTCAAGTAGATATAGCCCGAGACATCTCTGATCCTCATAACTCATGACCCTAGAGAAAGGACGGAAACCCTCTCTGAATAAGCAGCCCTGTATCTCATAGTACACTGTGCAATGACATGTAATGTAGCTCTGTCTCTGGCTCTAATTAGCATAAGGGGCATATCCTGTTGTCTGTTGGTATCCCTCTAAATCTACCAGTCTCAATCTCCAGCTGATGTGAGGATGTGCGTATCTGACCAATGGCACACCACAAACCATGAGACATGTGTGTCCATGTAGCTGGGTCGAATCACAAACCCATCTCCTGTGAGGTGGAGAAGATGCTCTCTATAGAAAGCCATCTTCGTGCCCAACTCCTCTGGCGGCTCTATCCATGTCCTGGTATCCAACTGGATTAGGTCCTGATGAATGAGTCTAGTAATCTCCACCCGTGTAAGAGACATCGAGGGTGCCTGAAGAGAGTACTGGAAAGGGGGCAGCATGTCCATGGTGAAACCATGCGTCTGCAACCATGATGTCATCTGTGCATACCAGCATGAAGTGTCCCCTGAAGAGCTAACTGTCTGGGGAGAGAGAGAGAGAGAGATGAAATGTTATATTAAACGTCTTCAAAAGGCCAAACCTATGAGACCAAACTGATACAATCCTTGTGGATCTAATCCAATGTCTAGGTACAAAAATAAAATGAAGTAAAGTGAAAGGCTAAACTAAGAGAGTAAAATTGTCGGACTAAATCATCATCATCATCATCAATGCCCTAGGATGCCTGGTATCGGGCGTTGTCCAAGAAAGTATTGCATCAGTCGCTAAAGAGCTTTGTCAATGTCCGCCTCTGTAAATAGTCAAACTGGGTGTCTCCCATATTGTGCTAGAATAGTCGTGATCCTCTGATGGAGCCTTCGTTGATGTCATGGTCGCCCTCGTAGACATGGGCGTCTAGCTCTCCCAAGCTCAGTGGCTCTGTCCACTAATACACCTCTGGTATAAGTGGGCTCTGAAGTCTGCTGTGAAGCATGCTCATCTGGCTGTTGAATCCCTGCTCTAAAGAAGTCAGTGATCTCCCTCTGTGAATGTCTCCCATTGCCTGGTCTCCTCGTGTTTGCCGAGCTCTAGCAAAAACAACCCGAGGCATCTCTTATCTTGATATCTCATGACTCTAGCCAACGGTCCAAAGCCCGCTCTGAATAGACAGTGAAAGCGGCCTCATATCTCGCAGTATACCGGACAATGTCAAATGTGATGTAACTCTATTCTTGGCTCTACATGACACAACTGGCATATCCTGGCTTGTGTTGGTACTCTCCTAAATCTGCCAGTCTCAATCTCTAGCTGATGCGATGATGTGCGCATCTGACCAATAGCACATCGTATCCCATAGGATAAATGAGTGTCCATGTAGGCCGGTCTGGTCACATATGCATCCTCTGTTAGTTGGAGAAGATGCTCTCTATAGCAATCCATCTCCCTACCCAACTCTTGTACCGCCTGTATCCATGTGCTTCTTGTATCTAGTTTAATCAAATCCTGACATATAAGTCTCGTGATCTCTGTCCGTGTGAGAGAAAGGGAGGGTGCATCCAAGGAGTACTGGAATGGGAGCAGTCTTTCCATGTTGAAGCCATGTGACTGAAACCATGATGTCATCTACCCATACCAGCATTTTGTGTCCTCGTGTAGTGCTAGCTGTCGGGACGACTCAAGGGCTACTCTGGGGAGGTCCCATAAATTATGCTTGAAGGAAACTGATCTACTAAGGGCCTCAACTACGAGAGGGGGGGCAACTAGCTCAGCTCGAATAATCTCATGTGGCACTGAGGCCTTAGCCCAAATCAGCCGAGAGATCATAGAGACTAGAGGTATCTCCATACATCTCCATCCATCAGTGCTACTAGATCTTCCATGGCGGTCCACTGAGGATCCCCAAGTCGGAACTCCATAAAGCATAGCGAAAGCCACTAGAGTGTCAAAAAGGGAGAGCTTTGTTTGAGGTTCTTGAAACTGAACCAAGGAACACATCTTCTCCAATCTTCCCAAGGTTGCATAAGCTCTCGTGAATCTAGTCTCTACTGCTCTCCTCAATGAAAACACCAGGTCCATTGAAGAGTATGTCACAAATTGATGACGTGGCATGCTAATAAGTGTCCCGACTTATGGGCACCTGCCGACAGGGCCCTAAGGACACTAGGATAATTAAAAGAGGGCGAGCGACTGGCTGTACGGATTTCCGAATATCGTGCGAAAACTGCTGACTTGGCTGACCGTATGGATTTTCGCAAAACGCGTTGCTGGCTGACGTGGCAGGTCGTACGGAATTCCGCGTTATGTGCTGGCTGCTTTTGGAGAGCCCATTGCTTTTTGTTTTGGGAGCTTTTCATGCTTTGCTTTTCCCATGGCCAAGGGCCTTAAAAGAAGTCCCTTGGGCTCTCTCTAGCTCATTGTGTGCTGACGAGCCGGTGAGCGAGGAGTCCCAAGGGCAATTGTACTTTGCTCAAGCAGTCTTTGGGGCCAATCTCTCTGGGCACGGAACTACGCCAGGCCGTGTCGACTCAATTGAACTGTGAATTAAGTGCGAAGTATTTTAGAGTTATTCTCTCTCGTGTGTCGTGTTAGATTCCAGACTTGGGGTGTCCAAGTTTGTTACAGACTACCTCAAGGTGTATGCATCTGTATACTCCACCATCTCCTGGCCATATGTAAAAGTGGGTGCTGATCTCCTGACCCACTGTGGTGTGGTGTTAAGCACCATTACCTTGGTTTTCCCCAGGTTAACAGACAATCCACTATCGTGGGCAAATGTGTACAAAGCATCTAAATGATGTTGCATCCCCTTCGGGGAGTCAAAAATCAACACAATGTCATCAGCATATAACAATAGTGGGATCCATGTCCTTGCCAACTAAGCTCCTATATCACCATCCCTCTTAATGTAGTCAGCAACCTCATCCACATACATGCCAAATAGTGTAGGAGATAGCGGGCAGCCCTGTTTCACCCCCATAGTGCAGTAAACCAAATTAGAAATCCCCTCTGGAGTGCGTACATGCCCCACTATTGACTTGTATAGAGCCATGATCCCCCAAACGAACTCTTTGGGTACCCCCATCTCCTGCAGTCTGCGCATCAATCAACACAATGTCATCAGCATATAACAATAGTGGGATCCATGTCTCTGTCAACTGAGCTCCTCTATCACCATCCCTCTCAATGTAGTCAGCAACCTCATCCACATACATGCCAAATAGTGTAGGAGATAGCGGGAAGCCCTATTTCATCCCCATAGTGGAGTGAACCATATTAGAAACCCCCTCCGGAGTGCGTACATGCCCCACTACTGACTTGTATAGAGCCATGATCCCCCAAACCAACTCTTTGGGTACCCCCATCTCTTGCAGTCTACACATCAATCTAGCTGTGGGCACTGTATCGAAGGCTTTGCGGAAATTCACAAAGCAACAATAGTGTCGTCTCCCACGTGATCTCCCCTCCTCAATAATGGCTTTGAGTGTTAGAATACGATCAAGAGTAGAGAAACCTCTCCTGAAACCCTCGTGTCCTGTTGCCCGTACACCCTCTCTCTCTCTGCCCATCCACTCAAATGCTGCTCAAGGATGGATACGTACAACCGTGCCAATGTGTGTCCAATCATGATAGTGCGGTAATTCCCAGGCTCCATACGGTCCCATGACTTGAAGATAGGTACGATAGTGGACAAACTCCAAGTATCAGGTAGGCCCTCACACATGGCACGGTTGAACATGATTGCTAGAAACTCTACAAGCAGATCTTTGGCATGTATAAAATGCTTTGCCACCAGGCCATCGTGATCATATGCTCTCCTAGTCTTCATCCTTTCAATGGCTCTCTTAACCATTTCGGCGGTAAAGAAAGCACGTGTGTGGGCATGGCTCTGGCGGACCTAGAAGAGGTGGCTGCCCCGATCCTGTGTAGAGAGATGATGCAAACTGACTTGATGCCTCTGTAGAAGTGATGACTGGTGAGGGAGAGTGCTCATGGAAGAGTCACTATGTCTCGTCTGAATCCTAGCTCAAAATCAACTGATATAAATCTTGCTCTAATCAAGCTAGAAACGCCCTCTTCTTCCGTCGTACCAAACGCCAAGAAGCAATCCGTGACTGCCTGAGTAATGACTCCTAGAAATACCTCTTTCAGAAGTCGGGGGGCTCTAGTCTCTCTGCACTCCTCTCGTCATATAGCTATTCTAGGGTATGCTCCCAGAACACCGTCGCTGCCCAGGCTCAGTGTGTTGGTATGCCTCTACTGCTGCATCCTATAGTGTCTCTGTCAATATATATGTGAGTTCCCCTAGAGGTCTCCCCGGATCCTCCGTACATAAGCGTTTGTAGATACCATCTATGTTGACAGAATCAGTCTCAGAAGTAAAAGTGTATCGGGTATGCGTAGATAGCTATGCCAGTCGAGCTGTGCTGAATTGGAATGAGGCGGTAAAGGTGAGGAGGGCATGATCTATTACTACCCCAATAGGCATGGGTCCCAAGTATAAAGTCCTGAATAGAGGATATGAAATTGGGCTGAGCCAAAACATAATCCACTGGGCTAGCCCCATGTCTATGAGGAAAACAAGTGAACCCACTCGACGTTGGAAATCTCTAGAGGCCATTCAAGATGGCTAGTCCATGTGCAATCCCCAAATCTGTCAGATATCCTCCATATCCCACGTGCTCTTCATCCTGTGAACACCTGGCCAATCCCATATCATTGATATCCAATTCTCTAAACATGTCCTTCGAGGTATTGTAGAAAGCTGTCTCAGGAGACTGGCTCGTCCTGGCATTAAAGTCTCCCAGAAGAATGACATCTCCATTCCTGGAGAACTCCCATATGTCCTCATCCAATATCATGTAGGGTGATTTCCCCTTGGGTGACGCATAATCAGATGTGTTGGGGGCAAATTAGCATATTGCAATGTAGAGTGGCCTTCTTGTCTCCCTGTAGAGAGAGAGAGAGAGAGAGAGAGAGAGAGAGAGAGAGAATGAAAGGAAATGTTATATTACGTCTTCAAAAGGCCAAAATGACCTATGAGACCAATCTGTTACAAAATGGTGAATCTAATACCATGTTTGGGTACAAAAGAACTAGAACAAAGATACTACTACTAGAATCCATCCTCATTCGCACTCTGGATGTCGAGAGAGTATGGCTCGAATCCTCGGCTGTAGTCTCCGTCCATGCTGTGTAGCCCCTCTCCTCAATCGTGGCCGTCTGGATCTCCGTAGCTCCAGTGCTCAGTCGATGAGAGTGCCGGTAGTGGTCGAATGAGTGTGGGCCGAGCTTTGCAGTGATGGCTGCTCCTCTGGCTGTCCCATATCTAGTGAAAAGAAACCAGTAATCTGTCTCTAGGACTGTCTCTCTCTCTCTCTCCCAGTAAAGTGTCTCTATATTTTTGTAACTCAAGTAGATATATCCCAAGACATCTCTGATCCTCGTAACTCGTGACCCTAGAGAAAGGACCAAAACCCTCTTTGAATAAGCAATGGAAACGGCCCCGAATCTCATAGTACACTGAGCAATGACATATGCAATGTAGCTCTGTCTCTGGCTCTAATTGGCATAAGCGGCATATCTTGTTGTCTGTTGGTATCCCTCTGAATCTACCAATCTCAATCTCCAGCTGATGTGAGGATGTGCGTATCTGACCAATGGCACACCGCAAACCATGAGACATGTGTATCCATGTAGCTGGGTCGAATCACAAACCCATCTCCTGTGAGGTAGAGAAGATGCTCTCTATAGAAAGCCATCTTGGTGCCCAACTCCTATGGTGGCTCTATCCATGTCCTCCTGGTATCCAGCTGGATCAGGTCCTGACGAATGAGCCTAGTAATCTCCACCTGAGTAAGAGACATCGAGGGTGTCTGAAGAGACTTGGAAAGGGGGCAGCCTGTCCATGGTGAAGCCATGCATCTGAAACCATGATGTCATTTGTGCATACCAGAATGAAGTGTCCCCCTGAAGAGCTAACTGTCTGGAAGACTCAAGGGCGAGTCTAGCATATCTGTCTCTAGTAGTATCCCACAAGCTGTGCACAAAGGAGATTGATCTGGTAAGCGCCTCAATCTCCATAGGAGGGGCAGCTAGCTCTGCTTGAATGATAGCGTTGGGTACGGAGGCCTTGGCTCTGATCAGTTGAGAGATCATAGATACCAAGGGCCTCTCCATACGTCTCCAACCATCCTGACCTACAGAAGGTCTCCATATCTGCACCCCATACAACATAGCTGAGGCTACTAAAGTATCAAAGAGCCATAACTTTGTCCGAGGTTCCTGGAACTGAACCTGCGAACACATCCTCTCCAAGCCTCCCAAGGCCGCAAAAGCTCTAGTCAGTCTAGTCTCTGGTGCTCTCCCCAAAGAAAACCTCGGCCCATTGAAGACAACCCCAAGGTAAGTGTATGCATCTGTATACTCTACAATCTCCTGAATATATGTGAAAGTCGGTGCTGATCTTCTGATCCAGTGTGGTGTGGTGTTAAACATCATAACCTTGGTTTTGTAGATTAATGTCTACAAAAGGCCAATGTGGCCTATGAGACAAGTACCATATTACATCCATGTCTGATTTCATATCATCACCAAAAAGTAAAGATAACATTATAAGGCCTGTGTCACACACATCGGCCCGGACGTGTGTGCAGCTGAGGTGGCAGAATGTTATTGGCAGATTATGGTGTCCGTCAGAGTGCAAAGCAAACCGGTTGCACTCCCTCACCCATCCATGGCAAGCTGCGGGGACACAGAAAAAGAGCAACGCGAAGGGATTTCATGGCTTTTGCTCTGCACATCATGCTAGGGATTGTCTTCGGATGATTGCAGGTAAACTCTTTGGAAAAGGCCAGGTAGGGATTCTCTCGGGATTGCAGGTGAAATCTTTGGAAAAGGCTTGGTAGGTACTATCTTGGGATTGCTTAGAGGATCGGTAAAAGATGATATGGGGTTCGTTGAGCTGAGTGAAACTTTTGCTGAAGGGTGTGTATCCTTAAAGCGACTTTGTGCAGGGAGAGAAGGCTGGGCAATCTTAAAGATGAAAGTTAATGGCTTATAATTCAAGAAGTACAGGTGCCAAAGTTTGAGGTGAAGAGGTTGGGATTCTAAACTTGTTATCCCAATTTGGAGGATGTGGTAGGCTAGTGGCAAGTGAGTGAAGGTACAATTCTAGATTGGTATTTGGTACAAACCGTACAAATAAACCTGTGTTTATGTGTCACAAAGCGTTATAGATCTTTGTTGTGGGTTTATTGGAACGTCAGACACTTGTGTTGAGTTTGTGGCCTCATTGTACGAGGCTAGCAAATCCGGATAGTTGATGAAGAAGCCCTTTCCCACCCATGCAGCTTCATGAGTACCTTAATCTTTGAACTTGAGGAAATGTTACCTTGCTTCCAGGTTTGATTCTTGTATCGATGCAAGAGAATCTGCTCCGTCCTCAACGATCTCAGTTGCTCCTCGTCGAGACTCAAGAATACTCCCTGGTCGAGACTCAGGAATACTCTTGTTCTGGTCTGATGGGCCATTTATCTTTCTTTTTTTTTCTTTTTTTTTTGGTGGTTGCATTTATGTCTGCCAAATGTGTAATCCACTCAGCTGTTTGTTTTCGTGTTCTGCAGTTGTGTCTCAAGTATGTTCATGCCATTCCAGTTTTCATTATGTGTAACTGTGGCTCAAGTAAATTTAGGTACAAGCATCACATTTGGGACTGGTGTGCAGGTCATGTCGATCATTTTACAGACTATGAATACAGGAAGGCACTGCCATCAGACTGCGATGGCAGCAATAAGGGAGATGGTGCGTGTCTATCCTATGGTTGCACTGCATCAAAGTTCTGGAAAACTAGCTGTTGGTGATGCTGCGGGTGACGTGCACTCTCTGGCTATCCATGTATATGATCTAAACAGGTCCATAAGAATTCACGTTTCATTCAAGATTTTTCTTTGTGTACAACCTGAGATCCAATTCAGATTCAAGGTTTGTATCTGGGTTGATTTATGGCAGAGGCAATGACATATTTGGTTCTGCCTTTCAGTGCTACAAAATTAAGGGATCTGGATGCAAGTGGACCACCAGGTCATCCAGCTTTACTTCTGACTAATGCTGATGGTTCTTTAGATGCAGGCGGCATATCAGCATTGGCATTTTCCGAAGATGGAGAAGTGAGTGCCTTTCTGATAACTCACATAATCTGCTTTACATGCTATAGTGAAGCATAATGAAATCTAATATATGCATTTATGTCAATCAACATTCCCTCCTTCTCCTTTGTGCTCATCCACATTGTTTTCTTGGAATGAAATGTCTATTTATGTCTGCAAAAGGCACCGTCATATGATCCAAAATTCAAGTGTCCGATACAGAAAATGTACAAATACACATAAAACACGTGCAATCTCATCTCACTAGACTACCTCCATATTGTCAACTCAAACCACGGGGATCTTGGCCATGGGGATTTACAAGCACACGCCCACCCCAAGCTCTACAAGAATGAGTCAACCACAGGGCACGAGATTACAGCTCTCACCAATCATACCCGGCAACAGCAAAACCACATATATCTAAGGAAACACTTTGCAATATCTTATCAACCATAACAATCAGTCAAAGATAATCATGCTTATTTCTAACAACAAACCAAATCTATTCTTCCAAGCTCTCTCTGCATAAATGCTTTCAAATCACGTTCTCTTTTAAGCATCATTTTAATCCTAAGCGGCCTCGTGTGATGATTGCATTTCCAGCTTAAGTCTTTTGTGCCTCTAGCAAGGTTATGTGCTTGCTTTTGCAGAAAGATAGAGTTTGCATGCCTATCTTACCTTTCACATTGGATGTCTGACGATAACTAAGACATAACGTATAATAACATAACCACTAACGTATTAAATGAGTTAGCTAAGGTGCAAAGATGTAGTCGTTAAACGCGTCATGTCAGCCAAGGTAAAGGGGCAAGCAACCCTGAGGAGAACTATTATGTGCTTGCTCTTTTATGTTTGTATAACATTCCCTGCTTCAAATAAATCAATGTCAGATGCCTGCTGCTGTACTTGTAATTCATAGAAAGCGTCGTGCTCTTTATACATTGCCAATAGGCTTCTATTTCCCTTGAAAGAGTTAGCTTCTTTGTTTGCTTTAATGTAAATTTTATAACTTAGCTAACAGCTAAGGGCCGCGGCTCCCGCAGCTAGGACCGCTAAAGCAATTGTTTTAACTTCCGGATGCTTGTAAATCCAATGCATCATTTTTTCTTTTCTTCGTTCAATTTGATATTTTATCTAAAGCTTCATAAGACACGATAACGCCAATTAAACAGAGCCACATGCAAAGGAATGGATGAAAACAGTTATAACAGCACTGTGCTAGCAAGAAACTAAGCTCGTTTCAAAGAATTAAAACGTAACAACCTTAACGAAAAGCCGCCTTGGAGTGTAAGGTATCCAGTCTGCCATCTATTTGCATGACTTTGCTAACTTCAATGAACGGGGGCAAACAACGGGGATAGGGATGATTTATTAAAAATGCCCTGCCCTCATAATGGTATGGTAAACAGCCAATTCTTGCTTGCTTGCTTGCACCCTGACGCAAACTTAAGGTAAACTTAAACTGTGCGTGTTAAACCTTTTTTTAATCCTTTTTATCGCCAACCTGAAAGCTAGCTTACTTGATGACTTTCGAATTCAAGGAACAAATAGCGTAATTAGAATTGAAACAGCGGTATACTTGCTAGCACTTTCGTTTCATACACCTATATGATAGTGAAAACTGCTAGAGACAGATGACGACGACGTATAGTTTTCTTTACTTATCACTATACTTTTATAAATAAAGGTAGTGCTTAAGCGTTTAATTATTGTCTCTATTGACAATCTACACCTATCAGTTAACTCTATATGTGATAGGGTCACTAGAATGTAGTAACAAAGACTGCTTTTACTTGCTTGCTTTGGGACTACTAATGCAAACGATACTAGGATAAAGAAAAAAACCAAGTGGCATGGGACGCCGATACTAGAATTAGCATGAACGCGTGGCTATGTCGATCATAAATAGGGGTGGCGTGGCACGCTATGAACATTCGAGTATTGGCTCTTTTCTTCTATTAGGGTTCAAAGTTTTCCCTGTTAGCATTATATTAGCTAGGTTTGTTTTAAAAGTCAGAGTTGATGATATCGATGGAAAGGAAGCCTGACTACCTTTGCCCTCCAAGTAGAGCATGTAGCTTGCTTCCATTAACAATATTTACTAATAAGTAAAGTAAAAGACGTAGATAACAACAATAGTGGATCTAGTAATAGTGAAAGCAAAAGTGGCATTAGTGCGAATAAAGTAATGAATTAGTTGAATTAATTTTGCCGTTCGTGAAGTAACCAGTTGGCTCCCTGGGAGTGTCAATTAGTCGTTAACTCGCCGTATCGTCAAGGTAGAAAAATTGGTTTATTTGGAGTTAAGAAGACGGTTCTTATCATGGAATCGATCAATAATATTGCGAAAGCTCATGGCATAAAGGTGTATCTATATCTGGTGGGGTAGGAAAATGTACACGTAAAAGTAATGACCTCTACATGGCATGGAAACAAGGGAATCAAAAGTTATTAATGTTGGAATCGTTATTTAAGAAGCTATAGATGCTTTTATTGATAGTGGTATACGCGTTATGAGAGATATTAATAACAGGCCAGGCTCTATAAGTCATTTTCTTAGGGCAAGCAAGAAGGGACAGATGATTTTGAATTGAAAGGGTCGATTGCAACGGTCGTTTCGTTATTGTCGTAGGTTCATTTCTTTTATTACATAAATGTGGATTGATAAATGTCAATTAAACTAAGCCTTTCGCCATTCGTAACTTGATTGAATGACACTGTAATAGCTCGTCGGGGGGTTTCCAGTGAACTTGGCTACCAAAAAGAAAAATCCCTTTTCGTTTGTTCGTTAAGAGTTACCCGTACGGTGTCACTCTAGAGTGACTCGGGAGTTCATATCGAATGTGTTTTCTTAGTGGTCGCCATTTCAATGTACGAATTTGGAAGGAATAAGCGGGGGCAATTTTTTAACTTGTTACTTCTATTCTTCCAATTCCGACAGTTCAGAAGACAGGCCGGAAGCGGAAACAAGCCAGCAGCCCGCCGAACAAGGCTCGACGCCGACAGAGAATTTATCGTTTCCTCCTCCTCCATCATCTTCGGGGGCGCCGTTATGGGAAGAGGAGTTTGGAGGGGATACTCGTGAAATCAAGGATGACAACTCCACTCCAGAAGGAGACAAGGCCGGACACGAATTGAGCTCAGGGCCGTCAAGCGAAGTTGAGGGAAGCCCTTCGTCATCGAAGAACAGGAAGGAGGAGGGTACTAGCGAGGCTCCCGAGACTAGCGAGGCAAAGAGCCAGAGCCCCTTTTCTTGACAACAAGAAGAGGAGCTGCTTTCCAAGCTGGATCACCTTGCACAATCACAAGTGCCTAAACGTTCTTGGTGGAACCGGGTTTTGTGTTTCTGTAGGGGACCAAAACCGGAGGAAGACACTCCTTCCGGAAATGAAGGGAACGGTCAGGATACTGGGTCGGGCGATAATGACCCCGGAGAATAGGAAGCACTGGGGGGAATTTCCTGGCTTTGCCCCTTCCTGCTTCCCGAAAAAGAGAATGGCAAGGATGAACCCGAGAATGAGAAAAGGAGCAGCAGTAGGTATTGGAAACGTATTTAGTCCTTTGACAAGCCCTGTGGCGTGAAATCTATCATTAGCCAAACAATTATTCGGTCTCCAGGCTTTGCCTTAACAAAAGCTATTGCCCTGTTTGCTTTGATGATGGCCTTTTCGATATTCTTCGTATTTTAAGGAAATCAATAAACAACCCTGAAGATAAGTCTAGATAAATAACGGTTACTTCGGGGTGGCCTTTGCTTTGGTCACCCCCCAACTAGGTAACATAATGGTAATGCGTTGGACTTACAGTCCTAGAATGATGGTTCGACTCCATCCCCAGTTTTTTTTAAGTAAACCCACTGTGGCATGACGGTACATGACAAGGGACCCTAGCTTAGAATGCAATGGATGTATGTGGGTTCCCCCCAGCTACCTACTCCTTTTGCTAGGGATTTGGACACGCGAGGAGGAGGCTCTGTTGCTAGCCCTTATTGACATAGAGCTACTGCCTTGGCAAGAGCTGCTGTCTTCGCTATGTCAACCGTGCATAAAGAAATGCCATAAACGTTGAAAACAAATAAATTGCTAGAAGAATGTCGATTGATTCTACGACGTAAACGAATCATGATAATTCGTTGCAACTTGAAGTCCCGCCTTGGCAACCGCTACGTAGCATCCCAGGTTCAGTAAGCACATAGACTCTTAACAAGCTATGGGGCCGGATCATGTTAAGATGAAATGCCATTTGACCTCAGGTGCTGGCAAGGGCATCTAGCCAATGCCTTCCTGGCATGCGTGAATGCTGGGTTGTGAAATTAATCGTTTAAATGCAGAAGCCAACGATAGCACTATGACTACGAGATTAGGTCAGGCCCAAGGATTCCTCCCTTTACCGCGTCCTTTTCTATCTATCTATCACGGATTACCCTTTTAGCATTTGACCATGCCTATCTATTCGTAGCGTCTTAAAAGAGCTTTCGAAAGAATAGTCGTTTAATTTGTTTTTTTGGATTCGTCCGGAGAGAAGCAGTTAGTCGATTTACGCGTGCCGACCTTTTTTTAGAGCTTCGGTTCTTCCGCCTGAGCATCAGTGGAATAAGGACTACATGGCGCTAGCCACACAAATTCTTTGCTTTAAAAGAAAAGTTTTGTTTGCCTATATGATACGTGTTGCACATGAAACGAGGGCGGGGGCGTAGTTTAATCGGTAGAACGCATGTTTTGCAAGCATGAAGTTATTGGTTCAAGTCCGATCGTCTCCATTCGTATACAGATTAGCACATTAAATTTATAACTAGGCTAGGAAATTCAAATTGTAATGAAAACTTCCCTGTTGCCTGGAGCCCAGCACTACAAACGCGTCGCGCCTTCGCTTCGGCTGCCCCCTTCGTCCCTTAGAGAGCAGTAAGACTTTAGCCATCGCAAATCAGTCAGTACTAACGTGTTCATCCCTTCGGGCCTCAATTTATTCATGTATTCAAAGCGGCAGCTAAAAGTTCAAGTGCTTCGCCGTGTTACACGTAAGTAGGGTCTAAGGTTGTATAACATAGTGACGAGGCTCTTGTCCTAAGCGTAGTAATGCGATTAGGCCATGCCAATACGATTTCAGCGGCTTCGCGCCTACGTATGCCCTGGTTACGTGTTATCGCTTCCCTTCAAAAAGGCTTGTATTTTCTCTAGGTTTCGAAGCAACACAAAAACAAGCCAACCTATGTAAGATTCAGCTTGCCAAGTTTAAGTTTAAGTTCTTTGAGCTAACCTCGTTCCCTTATTAAGCTACTGCAAGGCAGCTAATAAAGCAGCAAATTGCTAATCTATCAATCAATACATGGAAAGTGGCAGCTTGGACAGTCAGCTTCATGGCAGCAACATAAAACGGGATGGTCACGATGGGCAGCCTGTAGCCGCAATGGGGCTTAGTTGGGAGAGTTAGAAGCGGATAGCTTTCGGTATAGCGTTTCGCTATTCTTGCATAAGTGTTGTTTTCTCTACATCCTTCATTAGGGTTTTTTGCTCATTAGGCGAATGTGCTTCTAGACAACGCGCTGAGCTAGAGGCATACGTTTCTGACTTCGAGATGGCATGATTCACTTTTTTTGCCAAGCTTTTCACGCTACAGGGGCTGGGCCCCAGACCAGTAGATCTGGGCCAAGACAGGATTTTTGGGGGAGAAGGCACTTAAAAAAATCCAATACATACAAGAACTTTAAAAAAGACCGAGGATATAATATCTTTAAGCCAATCTGCCAAAGTGGGAGGGTCCCTTCCCAGTCAGGCACTGAATCACTTGAACCTGAGCTACTGCCCGGAGCAGGTTCTTGTGGAACTCCCTTCGAATTGTTAGTAAAGACTAGGGAATTAGAGGACTCTGCCTGTGGCCTTTCCGTAGGCATCGGCGGAGTTTTTGAGCGTTCTGCACGCGAAGCAAATAAACATGAGAATAAGGAAAAAAGCTAATCCATTAGAAAAAGGTTTCTATTTGATTTGTTTTACCGATATTTCTGGCATTTCAATTTAATTTTCATTGCCTCAGGCAGGATAGCGAATAATCTTACTTTACTAGCGGCCTTTAACTTGCTTGATAAACCAACGGAGCTTTAGATGTCAGCGTCCCAAGCAAGGACTACAACGAGCCATGCCCGTGTCATTAACGGCCAGACTCCTATACATAGTGACTCTACACCGTTTAAGGTATAAAGTTAACTGTAGATAGCCCGACTTACAGCTTATAACATAAAACTTCCTAAATGCCAGCCAAAAACGAATAGGCAAAGCACTGTCAGACTATTTGAATTGCTTTAATATGCTAAAATAAAGCAGAAAATAAGGAAAAAAAAAGATTCCAATTCCTATCTTATTCGATCATAACGACTTTACCTGTCTCTGTCGAATCTAATCTTGCTGATAACTCAATAAGATGAAGCAATAGCCATAAAAGAAGAACTGCCATGAATACCGGAACAAAAAAAGAAAGGATTCATTAAGTACGTACTTACTAACAGTATCGTTGCCTCTGCTTGGTAGCTTCATAGCAGGTGCTTTTGGTCGTTTCTTAGGGTCAAAAGGAACCGCCATAGTAACTATTACGTGTGCTTTATTCTCTTTTACTTTCTCCCAGACATGGTATTAGATTCACTATTTTGTAACTGATTGGTCTCATAGGTCATTTTGGCCTTTTGAAGACGTTAATATAACATTTCATTTCATTCATTTCTGCCATAATTTTTCTTGCATGCATCATTAATAAACACCAAGCTGATGTACGCTCTTTTATCTTGATAACAGATCAGCCCTCAAGTGTCTTGTATTCCTCCCCAAACTGCATACATGCCTGAGCCCAAACAGTGTAATAAAAAACCTTCATAACATCAGTCCATCACACAGGCTTGCCAACTCATCAATGACCCCATCTTGGTGCCCTCTTCCCATAGCGTGGGCTTCCCTCTCTTGTGACTGCTTCAGCCCCAGCTTGGGTGTTTTTCAATCTCCACACCCTGCATATTTTTGACGCCCTCCTCTTGTTCAAGTGATGGCCATTCGAGCTCATTTTGGGCCTCTCAACTCACGAACTCCTCCAAGGTGATTACACAAAGAGCCTCATGCGGGCAGGTTTCCAAACTCTTTCTCGAACACCCGCTTCCCCTAGATACCCTCCCTTCTCGTAGTCACGGCGCTGTTATGGCAAACATGATACTAGGTTTAAAATTTTTAGCACTTTAAAGCATTACTAATGTACCCACTTAGGAATAAATTCCAAGGAGTGATCTTATCAGCTCTTGCAAAACATCTCACATAGCAGCGATCATCAACAAGAAATATGAAGCTAAGCGGATACATAGCCAACCAGAAAACTCTGATGGCACAGCAGGGTCAGAACTCTCACAACCAGGAGGTCAACACTCAACAAGGGAGACATTCATGCAATAACCTTTAACACCATCCACACGAGTGCATTCATGATGTCAAAACCCATCATTACTCCGCAATCCTGATCATCACATATGCTGAAATACATATCCTCATGCCAACCACTCCAAGCTGGAATGAGGAGCCATCGAGCAGTGACAGTATGATCAACTCTTAGGAGATAATGGGACACTAACAGCTCCGCCAAGACTGGCCAGAGAGGTGACAAACTCTAACACCCCATCTCAACTCCTGGTCGGACTTCACAATTGCAGAGATGCTAAGTGACATATGAAGAAGAAGCTCATTATCCCGGGCCCGAGAAGACAACAAGGCAAGGCTTGCCTCCATCAGCTCTCCATCTGAAATTGTACTGGGCATCTGTAACTGGAACTGGCGTTTTCGAGTGTCAAACACTCGCTCGCCAATCTGGCAGCAGATCTAACACGCCTAAACCCCAGAGAATAACCCATATGTACTCGGCTATCTCCACCATCTGTGCTGGAGCACTTTGCTGCTCCTTGCAAATGCAACCACTCTCGTCCAACACATCATGAAACATATGGTCAGAAGTAACCCACCTGAGATTAAACTCTGTTGGGTGTGTGTCCAAATTTGAAGGAAGAGGATCAAGTTGGTACAATCCACATACTGCCGTATCCCCTCTAACTTCCATGCCGGAAGCTTTATCTCGAATCAATATCCTATGCTCATCAGATACAACTACTATGCCAAGTTTGCAAAGCTCATACACTGACAAAATGTGATAACCAGGACGAGGCATCTAAAGAACATGGGAGATGTACATTCCACCTCTGCTATATGGAATAAGCTCCATACTCCCCCTCACTGTATACAAGAGCCACTGATCTATCTCTGAACATAGTTGAACCTTCATATTGCCTCAGATCGTACATCAAATCATGAGAAGAAGTTATGTGCCTAATTGCACCATTGTCAATGATCCAATCCGAGAGTCAAGGAAAGTAAAATCCCCCTTGTGCTCCAAAGGCAACACTAATTTTGTGGGATCTTCATCTTTGTAATAAAGGCAGGTGCTTGAGCCACTCCAGCTGACTCCGTTCTTTGCAAAGGACATCTCCTTCAGTAATGACCATTCTCGCCAAACTTGCTACAATGTCTCTAGGGTTTTAAGGTTTCCCGCCCTTCATGAGTCTTCGAAGGACGTGATTGACCCTGTCTAACGTGTTGTTTTCCTTTGGAATCTATTTCCAAAGCCTCAGTAGATTCATAAGATCTTGAGGATAATCAAACAAGGTGTCACATAGTTTGATTCAAAGAGGACCTTGGTGACTCCGTGGAAGAAGGGAGAAAATGGCTTTTTTTTAAAAGCATTTTCTTCACATTTTTGAGGATGGATCTGTTTTTTGGTCAAGATAAAGGGATTCACCTCTAGCACGGTCTTTGACGCTGTTAAGAGTTTTTGGAAATTTTGGTTTTGCTTTTTTACATGTTTAGTGTTGTTTTGTGCCTGTGCCTGGCCTATGTAAGGTATTTTGCTCATTATCGGCCTGTTCAAATCATTGCTTTTCCCACCGTGTACTATTGGCAATGTCATATAGTGTGCCTCTCCAAGCTTAGGATATTTTTCCCTAATACCCAGTACCATCAAGTGTGTTTTTACTTTTTTTTCTTATTCGAGAGTTGTGGGGTTATTTTATTTGTTGGGATAAGAGTAGGACAATCTAGGAGTCCATGTTTAGGGACACCACCCCACCCCCTTCTTTTTCATCCACATTGCATCAATTCAATGATCATTACAGCTTGCCAATGTTTAGGGTTTCTTATCTAGCTTTTTTGCCATCCCTCTCTATCTGCCTTCACATTTTTGCAGGATTTCTCTCCTTTTGAGCCCTCTGTTGCCCTAGGAAACTCTCCCTCTTCATGTACTGAAACCAGCCTGTAGGGCGGTAGGCGTAGGCTTTCACCCAAAACTTTGCAAAAGGAACCTGTAACGGACATTAACACTTCAAAGCGCACACAGCACGAAAGCTAGAATGCTCCGAGCAGATGCCGGCAACCTGTAGGCCCCAAAAACTGGCGCCCCTTTCGGTATTCCTTTAGAGTAAAGTTACAAAACTAGAGTCCTAGGGATCTTCACCTGTATCCAACTAGATTACACTTGTTCTGGCAAAATTTCGATAGCAGAACGGCCCCAAAATATGCCCTGAGCAAATCCCCTTGTTGGAACTCACTTCCAAGGACTTAAACTCTCTGTTTTCAGCCCAAAAACAGCAATTACAGGTCGCTGTATTTACTGGTTTTTACCCTGTTTTCAGCCCTAAACAGTCCAGAAATTGTCCTCTAACAGTGGGGCACTGTTCCCAATGCTTTTGGCATCCATACGGCTGCAAAACAGTCCAAAAACAGCGCATAACCAGTGCTGAAAATGCACCTGTAAGGTGAGGTTATCACCCTCACCAGTGCCTTTGAAGAGCCCTCTTGTGGGGCATCACATTACTGCACGTAGGGGAGAGAGAGCAGTGTAGAGTGTACAGGACATCACTTCTTGCACTACATTGTACATGAGAGGGAAAGTTTGCACACATTAGTTCTTAACCTGTGACAGGTTCTCAATGAAGCATCCCCCCATCATAAATCGAGCGCCCCCTCTTCTGTGCTTGACCTGTAATGCATCTGTGAACAATAGATGCAAAAAGGGAAGAGTTCCATGGCTGCCAAAACGTGCGCATCGCTGAAAATGCAGCAAAACAGCCTTGTAAACACGCATCTGATGCCTTTCAATGCTGAAAATGAGCTCCTTGGTCCTAGATAAAGTCGTGGGAAGCTCAAAAATGCAGAGAAATGGCTGAAAATCAGAGTTATCAGCCTCCAAAACTGCTCCAAAAAGTCAGTTATGAGTTCTGTTCTCCCAGACTTGGTAAACTGGCCAAAAAGTGCCACTTGGCACTCATGCATGCAATTTCCCCGCATTGGGCTCTCCACTTAAAAATCTCTCAATTGGTTGCTCAGTGACTCTGCAACAAAGTAATAAAATGTTCCTCTTGTCATTTTGGAGCTAATGACGTAAACAAATTTCATGGCCCAAAATAGCAGTTTCCTAAATTTTACGAAATGCTTCCATTGGACTCTCATTGGTCATCTGATCATCTTTCACCACTGGGACTACGTCCAAAAATGCAATGTAGCCCAATTCTCGGGTGATTTTCTCTGGGTGACCCCACCTTGTCATTGTGCCTCTATGGAGTTAATTTCCTAGTATCCACCACTTATTAAGTGCGGTGAGGGGACCTAGATGACTTTGAAATGAGCTTAGGCACCCTTTTACTACTGGAATTCCAGTGCCGACCAACTTCCCATTTGCGGGTGAAACTATTGTTTCACACTGGCCATACAGTGTCCGACCATTTGCAACTTCAAAAAGAGGGTCCCAAAAATTAAACAAAAATCATCGGAAAGAAACCAACAACTCAAGTTAGCAATTGCCACGTCCTCGTGACATGTATATTGCAGATCTAGGAGATCACCACAACGAAGCTACTCTTAAAGGAAGCTGCTCTTGGAGGTTCCACATTCGGAGGTTGCTGCTATCTGCCATCAAAATTGAGGGATTGTACACTTGATGTTGTTGTTTTCAGCCGTAGCTGGCACTTCTCACAAGCTCTCCTTTTCTACTTGAATACACGGATCACACAAGCCACCCCACTTACATGAAGAGGATACAACAGCTGTATAGGTTGTTGCTCACATCTAATGGACTGCAACATTCACTCAGATGTGCGTCCTTTTACCTTAAAATGAATCTTATTAGGCTAAGCATTCCAAAACTCCACGTTTTATGTGTTTGAAATGTTTTTAAATGCCACGTGGCAGTTTGTTTTTATGCAAAACTGTCCAATGGACTACAACTTGCCCCTACTAGAGAGGGCTCAATCAAAACGTGGGGAGACTCTCCCAATGAAAAGTAAGATAAGTACAATGGCGGCTAAACCAAGATATGGGAGGAGGAAACAACCACACTGGTGGGTGGTACTACCATCTAGGCACCCCATGAACCATGGTGAAGAAGGGCCCTGGTAGCCAAAATCATAAGAAGGCCTCGTAGCGCTCCCATGTGCGGTCGAAGCTACTCTGAAGCCTCTCAAATTGTCCCCTGAGTGTATGGATCAGCTCTAGCCATATGTCACATACAGTCTCCGCTGCTGGCATATGTAAGTCTTTGTAATGCATCCAATTGTATTTGTAGCCTCTTTGGCAAGTCAACAATGGGAATCATGTCATCCACATAAAGCAACAAGGGTGTCCTCATGCCTGCTAATTGTGAAACTCTATCACCCTCTTCTTTTGCCGAAAAAATGGGGCTTAAACCCTTTGTATCACTTATGCAAAATTACAATAGAGCTTGAAGGGATTATAAATTACCAAGCTAGCATTGAAAAAACCCATGGGATATAATAGGATTACAAAAGTATAGGTGGAATAACCACCAGTGATGCAGGTATTAAAGCTAGAGACAAGGAAATAGGAAAGGACTATAGAAGAGAGCTGCAACAGAAAGAAGCCACCCAACTCACAAGTAGCCTAACTCCACCAGAGAATCTCCAAAAGTAAACTCCAAATCTCCAAGGCCAACAAGCACACCCCAAACAAAAGACTACATCTCCACCACAAAACAACCCCGCATCAAAGATCTAGAAGACCAGAGGAGAGAGAAGCCTGTCACCATCTCATCAAGTGTCATAAACTGCTGACGTGTCAAGTCACTGAAGAACAGAGCCAACCTTCAGATCACGGTCGAGGGGCCTAAACCCTAAGAAGAACAAGCAACAGCAGAAGAAGAAGTCCTACCAACTTATGGGACCCCGTTCGATGGGGCCCAAGTGACATAAAGGAATTAAAATAAAGCAGGACCCACACACACACACAAAAAGACACTTGCATAGGAATTGATGACGTGGCAGCAGTACGGACTCTCCGCAAATTGCACTGATATGCTGACGTGGCAGTCTGTACGGATTTTCGCGATTTGCACTGCTGACGTGGCAGTTGTATGGATTTCCGTAAATCACGCTGACAGCTTTTGGGGATCTGCTTTTGAGTTTGAAGGCTTTTCATGTAAACTGCTTTTCATAGGCCAAGGGCCTTTAAATAAAGTGCAAAGGGCTCAGTCTCTGGCACGCTTCAGGGAGAAGGTGCAGAGCGCGAGTACCGGCATTGTATTGTGTTGATGCAATATAAAGAAATATTGAAAGGGGCGCCAAGGTTTGGGGCCAATACTCTCTGGGGTGGAATTCTGCCACTCCGTCTCACGTGTGCTCTCTCTCCCTTTCAGTTCAATTGTTATTGAAGTGCTAAAAGTCTATTCAGTTTGTTCTTTTCTATTGGCACGTGGTGCCCGTCTTGTGACAGTGGTATCAGAGCCACCAAAACCATGGACGACTATAACCAAAGGTTTCTCGACGTGTACCTTCCGGTGTCCTTCTTTAGGTTCGTTCCCTTGGAGGCCCAATGCGAGCGATACACCAGTGGACTACCATCACCATTGCAGGAATATTGTCTCTCCAAGCAAGTCTCCACCATGCAAGAGCTTATAA
The DNA here is from genome assembly GCF_014529385.1 of Adiantum capillus-veneris. Classification (NCBI taxonomy): domain Eukaryota; kingdom Viridiplantae; phylum Streptophyta; class Polypodiopsida; order Polypodiales; family Pteridaceae; genus Adiantum; species Adiantum capillus-veneris. The sequence continues at coordinate 1,243,036 of NC_140940.1, read as the reverse complement.
ACCATGCCACGGTCGGCTACAAACTGATGAAGGGAAAGTTGGAGTTTACCACAGAAGAACCTCCGGCCACTAACCACAACTCTCGACAACAACGAGTAAATTCTCAAGAGTCTCGTGACACCCAACCTCAAAGGCCTCGTCTGACACAGCGTCAACGAGAAACCCTTTTACAAGAAGGCCGATGCTTCGGATGTTTTCAAACAAGACATACATTTACTACATGTCCCGAGCGAGCCTCGACGTCTTCAGAGCAACCTTCTGCTCCCACGACAAAACGATCCTCAGGGCCACCTCCAGCCAAGAGAGCTAGACCCGTTATTGGACTAGTCCGTGATATCTATGGCATACGCCTTGTAAGTACAAATGAATTGTGTCGAGCATATAGCAAAGTCACCGACTTCAAAGCCCTTATTTTCTTTGACCCCGGAGCTACAGAGAACTTCATCCATCCAGAATTCTTGAAGCAGATGCACTTTGATTATGATGCAGAGGGTGGAGAAATTGAAGTTGAGCTAGCACGGGGCAAACTCAGAAAGCGGTACCGCTCATTGGGGCTCTTCTAGTAACTATCCAAGATTATCATGGAAAAGCTGATTTCCACATTATGAAGTTGCGCAATTGCGACGTTCTCTTGGGCATGCCCTGGCTTGACAAGAATGATGCGACTCTCCAAGTTCGGAACCAAACCATTACCGTGATGTAGAAGGGCAAGCCAGTCGTCCTCAAAGTTCGGTTGTCCGACCAAAACCTTGAATGAACTCTCTAGTTGTTTTTATAGCTAGATACTTTTGAACACTGTTTGAGAAAGTTTTGTTTGAAATGGATGCTATCTGTTTTCAACTTGTCTTGGTGCCCATTTTAACTGTTTGACTCTGGTTTGGATTATGGTTTCAATGATTGGTGATTTTACTCCCGGGTGGAGAAGTGAGAAATATTGTTTTGCTATTGTTTGAACCTCGAACGACGCAGACATCCCGACAAAGAAAGGATGTCTGGGGAGTATTTTGTTGTATGCTTGAAAACCTCGGAACGATGCAGACGGGATGTTTGGGGAGCGTTGAAAACCTCGGAACGACGCAGACGGGATGTCTGGGGAGCGTTTCGTTGTATGCTTGAAAACCTCCGAACGACGCAGATAGGATGTCTGGGGAGCATTTGGTTGTATGTTTGAACCTCCAAGCGACACAGACTGCGGTCTGGGCAGCGTTTGGTTGTACAATCCTCTGAGCTCATGGCCCGGACCTTTTTAGGTTATTTGTGAGGGAAGTGACGATGTAGTCGTTGAGTAGCTTCATACCATAGACCGTTTGTCTCAGAAGAGTGCTCAGCGGCGCTGTTCGTTGTCTCTTGTAACATGCATATGTGAGCATTGTGTTGCATTGTGATGTGCTAACCACTGAACATTCTTAATTGGATGAGATTGCCTGAGATTGCCTGAGATTGCCTGGGTATGTAATTTTAGTGCATCAAGACACCCATGGACGGATCAGTGCGGTCTAGGCGTGATGGCTAATTTTAATACGCCAGAATATCATGAGTTCCAATCTAGACGAAAGGAGAAGCCAACTCCTTGATCAAAAGAGTCAAAGGAGAAGCCAACTCCTTGATCAAAAGAGCCAAAAGGAGAAGCCAACTCCTTAACAAAAAAAGAGTAAATTGATTGTCCCTCAGAATGTCCCTCGAAAATTTTTGAGCTAACTTGAGTTGTTTTGCAGATATGCTGTAATCACGGACGATTACTTTCTTTCAAGAAGGGGGGATGTCACAAACTGCTGACATGTCAAGTCACTAAAGATTAGAGCAAACCTTCAAATCACGGCCGAGGGGCCTAAACCCTAGGAAGAACAAGCAACAGCAGAAGAAAAGTCCTACCAACTTATGGGACCCCGTCCAATGGGGCCCAACTGGCATAAAGGAATTAAAATAAAGCAAGACCCACACACACACACAAAAAGACACTTGCGCAAGAACTGATGACGTGGCAGCAGTACGGACGCTCCGCAAATTGCACTGACATGCTGACGGCGCAACCTGTACGGATTTTCGCGATTTGCACTGCTGACGTGGCAGTTGTACGGATTTCCGAAAATCACGCTAGCAACTTTTGGGCATCTGCTTTTGGACTAGATGCTTTTGAGTTTGAAGGCTTTTCATGTAAACTTCTTTCCATAGGCCAAGGGCCTTTAAATAAGTGCAGAGGGCTCAATCTCTGGCACGCTTCAGGGAGGTGCAGAACGCAAGTACCGGCATTGTACTAAGTTCAAGTAATATAAAGAAATACCGAAAGGGGCGCCAAGGTTTGGGGCCAATACTCTCTGGAGTAAAATTCCGCCACTCCGTGTCGCGTGTGCTCTCTCTCTCTCTCTCTTTCAGTTCAGTTGTTATTGAAGTGCGAAAAGTCTATTCAGTCTGTTCTTTTCTATTGGCACGTGGTGCCCGTCTTGTCGTGCTCGTCTTGTCACATGAAGCATTATAGAGTAATGGTAATTGCAACAAAATATTCAGGATGTTGGGAAAAAGAGCTTAATAAGGGCTAGCTGCATGTCCTTTGGTTTTATGGTGACCCATTTGGCATGCACCATACATAAAACTAATCTACAAAAAGGGAGACGATAATATCTTCGGATGCCTCCTGCAAAGCCCCAAGCACCGCACTTTGCACCCATGTGACATCCTCGGCAAATGTGTGCCATAATCTAAGGGTGCAAAGGGAGCTTTGGAGATTATGCTGAGGTCGGTGCTCAAGATGATGGTTGGCAAGCTTACTCTCCAAAATGATAAGCCTGCTTCTAGCAATGCTCCCCTACTTCCTTCTCCTACATCTTCCAACTCTAATCACACAAACCGACAAGCTTTTCAAACTCGAAACTTGAATGCTATGCAAAGAGAAACTCGGGCCGAGGAAGAACAATCAGTGTTGTCAATGCATCTAAGTAGGACATACTTTTCTACTCTACGACAACCTAATTGGTCTTTTAACCCTCAGCCTAGCAAACGTCCTAAGCCCTCCATTGGCTTGATTGTCGACATGATTGGTACTTTGTGCAATGAAGAGTCCCACGAACTTTGCAAAGCTTGGGATAGATAAAAGGAGAAAAAGCTTTGATATTCATTGACCGTGGAGCTTCTGAGAAATGCCCCCTCCTAACATTTTGCAGCAACTCGTGGTATCAACTTTGCACAACTTGGTGATTCTCTTTCATGTGAGCTAGCTACAGGTGACATGATTGCCAATATCTCCTCTAGTGTCTCCTCTGATTGGCTCTCTTCTTTTAATGTTCAAGATTACATTGGCATAGTTGACTTCCACTTCATGAAGCTACCTCAATGTGATGTCCTTTTAGACAATCCTTGGCTCTTGAAGAATTTTTGTGTCAGATCCTTAAAACAAAGTCATCACTCTTACCACACAGATAGGACAGACTATATATTTTAATGTTAAATTTAGGGAGGATGCTTTCTCATGAACAATTGGTTGTAAATTTTGTTTTTTAAGTCTGATATAGACCCATTGCAGGTTGACATATCATTGTTAAGTAGTGTAAAGACATAGCCTAGCAAGGCATATGTGCTTGATATAATAGGGGGCTAAGAACGTTCATACCATCACTGGATTGGTGTGATTAGATTACGTTAGCCGAGTATACTTGACCTGGGATGAATATGGAACCATGTATGATGCTAGCAAAGACCAACACTGGAATGATCTGTCATGAGAGTCCACTTGAGCACTTCTTGCATTGTGCACAAAACTACTTCATACAAACCGTCACTGAATTGATGTATAACTCCCTTACCTATTTTTTGTGGTTTATGTGATATGAGTATTGTGTCAGAGATGAATGACTGTAGCATTTTCTCTAAGCCAAGTGTGTGTCTACTTGGCACATGGTGTAGTAACACGTCAAAATATTGTCTGAGTTATGGTATACGGAGGTGTAATCGCGAGTATAATTGGGGATGATTACTCTTCTTTAAGAACGGGGTATGTGACAACTTGATGGCATGGCAACGGGATGCAGCAGATGCTATAGCCATTGGAACCAGCAGGAGATGCAGTCAACTTAAGAGCACCCAAGGGCACTGATCAAAGGACCCGTTTCTGAGCAGTTGCACCCGAAAATTGCGGCGCAATCTGCGGCGGAAATTTGACGGCAGCTGATGTTGCATCTGTACAGAATAGATGATGTGGCAACTTTACACTGGGCAGCCTTTATCGTGTGCCAGTTTTATAAACAGTTTGGGACTCAATTATGGAAAGCGGCAATTTTTAGGGGCTGTTTTTAGATGTGATTTTCAAGTTTCTTTGGTTGAGACCAAGTGCCTACATATATGAGTTACAGTCTCACTTGTAGACTCACATGATGACTGCATGGTCACTCACAATCGTAACTCTCTTGGAACCTGAGGAATGTGTTTCGTCCCTCTGTTTTGAGTTTGCTCAGGAACATTTCGTGTTCTGTTTTGTTTCGAGGGACAGTTTGAGGGCAGATTTGGTGGCAGTTTTGGGTTTGTTTAGTAGTTGATTTGGGACCAAGCTGAATGGAGGTAATTCAAGCCTTACTTTAGGCGACAGTTCCGGCCCCCCTCCTCCCCGTTCCCGTCCCGTTTCAAACCCTCCCGCTTCTCGTTCTGGGTAACTATGTAGGGGAGACTGAGCTGGCACTATATAGAGAGACTATTTGCTTATTGTCCCCATGTTTCCAGACAAGGGGGGGGGGGATTATTGTCCCCATGTTTCCACATACACACACACACACACACACAGAAATGAAATGAAATGAGATGTTATATTAACTTCTTCAAAAGGCCAAAATGACCTATGAGACCAAACTATTACAAATTTGTGAATCTGATACCATGTCTGGGTACAAAAAGACTAGAACAAAAATACTATTACTACTAGAATCCATCCTCATCTGTACTCTGGATGTCGAGAGAGTATGGCTCAAATCCTCTGCTGTAGTCTCCGTCGATGCTGTGTAGCACCTCTCCTCAATCGTGGCCGTCTGGATCTATGTAGCTCTAGTGCTTAGTCGATGAGAGTGCCGGTAGTGGTCGAATGAGTGTGGGGCGAACTCTGCAGTGATGGATGCTCCTTTGGCTGTCCCATATCTAGTAAAAAGAAATCTGTAATCCGTCTCTGGGACTGTCTCTCTCTACTTGCTTTCCACACCGACATGGTGCTAGCACAGTGGATTATGTTATGGCCCAGCCAGGTCTCATTCCATTCTTTCAGGATTTCAAGGTGGGCACTAGGCGAGTTGGAGTAGCAGTTGATCATGCTATCTTATCTTTCACCCTGACATTTCAGTTCAGCATAGCTCCATTAGGAGAGGTCCTCATGCACACCCGGCATACCTTCACGAGGGAGACAGATTCTGTGTATATGGATGAGATATACAGGTAGCTATGCACTCAGGAGCCGGGACGGCCACTAGCTGAACTCACTCAGATACTAACAGAGACGCTCCATGTTGCAGCTTCAGAGGCATACCCCCACAGCCAGCCTACACGGAGACGATCTGGGAGCATGCCCCCGAACAGTTGGTATGATGAGGAGTGTAGAGAGACGAGGAGCAAATTACAGAGGGAAGTGCTCATGGGTATTACCGCACATAGACAGTCACGGATTATCTTTCGCCGCCTAGTGCAACGAAAGAAAAGGGCTTACCTATCTCAGCTAGAGCGGGATCTGTATCAGCTATTTATGAGTCAAGACTCAAGCGAAGCATGGAGGCTATTCCACGAGCATTCACCACCACCAGCAGTCACCTCCACTGAGACATGGGGGGAATATGCCACATCTCTCTATACAGCATCAGGGCAACCACCTTTGCCGGACCCACTAGAGACATGTTCTTTCTTTACTGCCGAGAGGGTAAGGAAAGCCATTGACAAGATGAAGACTAGGAGAGCACATGATCATAATGGTCTGGTAGCAGAGCACTTCATCCATGCCAGGGATATGCTCGCAGAGCTCCTGGCGATGATGTTAATCGAGCCATGTATGAAGGCTTTCCTGAGACTTGGAGTATGTCTACCAGTGTGCCTATTTTCAAGTAAGGATCCAATGATTCTCGGGAATTATCGCACCATCATGGTTGGTCACACATTAGCTAGGTTGTATGCATCCGTTCTTGAGCAAGAGCCGAGTAGATGGGCAGAGCAAGAGGGCATACGAGCACCAGGGCAAGCAGGATTCAGGAGAGGCTTCTCCACTCTTGACCAGATTCTGACACTTAGAGTTATTATCGAGGAGGGTAGACACCATGGCAAGAGGATCTATTGTAGCTTTGTGGATTTCCGCAAAGCTTTGACACAGTGCCGAGAGCGAGACTTATACGCAGACTACAAGACATGGGTGTGCCTACAGAGCTAATATGGGGTATTCTCGCTCTATACAGGACAGTGATGGGGCAGGTACGCACCACTGAGGGAATGTTTGACATGGTCCACTCCACTATTGGAGTAAAGCAGGGATGCCCCCTATCCCCGACTCTTTTTGGGATGTATGTGGATGAGTTTTCGGACTATGTAGAGCGTCAGGGAGACAGAGGGGCTCAACTAGCAGGGACATGGATTCCGTTGTTACTATATGCTGATGATATTGTGTTAATTTCTGACTCTTTAGAGGGGATGCAGCGTCATTTGGATGCTTTGCATACATTTGCTCGTGACAGTGGATTATTTGTCAACCTGGGGAAAACCAAGGTTACGGTGTTCAACACCACACCACAATGGGTCAGGAGGTCAGCACCCACATTTACGTATGGCCAGGAGACTGTGGAGTACATAGATGCATATACTTATCTTGGGGTAGTCTTCGGTGGACCGGTGTTTTCATTGAGAAGAGCATCAGAGACTAGATTGACGAGAGCATATGCAGCCTTGGGAGGACTAGAGAGGATGTTTTCGTAGGTTTAGTTTCAGGAACCGCGAACAAAGCTCTGGCTTTTTGACACTCTAGTGACTTCAGCTATGCTCTATGGAGTTTAGGTATGGGGACCCTCAGTAGACCACCACCAGAGATTTGGCAACACAGATGGATGGAGAGGTATGGAGAGGCCTCTGGTCTCTATGATCGCTCGGATGATTCGGGCTAAGGCCTCAGTGCCGCATGAGATTATCCGAGTCGAGCTAGCCGCCTCACCCCTCGTGGTGGAGGCATTGACTAGATCAGTATCCTTTATACACGGTATATGGGATCTCCCCAAGGACAGATATGCTCGGCTTGCCCTGGAGTCATCTCGACAACTAGCGCTACAAGGCAATACAGCATGTTGGTATGGACAGATGACAGCATGGTTTTGGTCACATGGTTTCAACATGGATAGATTGCCTCCGTTTCAATACTCCCTGGATGCACCCTCCTTGTCTTTCACACGGACAGAGATCACCAGACTCATACGTCAGGATCTGATTCAGCTAGATACCAGGAGCACATGGATACAGCCTACACAGGAGTTGGACACGAAGATGGCCTTCTACAGAGAGCATCTTCTCCAACTCACGGAGGACGGTTTTGTGACTAGCCTTGCATACATGGATACGCACATCCTCACATCAGCTCCAGATCGAGACTGGCCGTTTTCGGGGGGTGCCACAGCAGGGGCCAGGATGTGTCACCTATGTAACTCAGAGCCAAAGATAGAGCTGCATTACACATGCCATTGCCCGGCGTACTATGAGATACGCGACTGCTTCCACTGCCTGTTCAGAGAAGGTTTCGGACCTTTCTCTAGAGTCATGAGATACAAGGATCAGAGATGTCTCGGATTGTTCCTGCTAGAGCTGCGCAGACTTAGGGAGAGCTTGCTGAGGACATCAGGGAAAAGACAGTCTTAGAGACGAATCACAGATTTCTTTACACCAGCCAAGGGAGAGCCAAAGGAGCAATCATCACAGCCTGCGATCCCACCCACACTAGAGGTACATTGCTCGACCGAGCCACTGAGCTAGGCAGATCTAGACACCCACGACCTAGAGGGGTCTCCCATCACCGACGAAGGCTGCAGCAGAAGATACAGATCACCCTAGCTCGACATGCAAGACGCCCAACCAGAGTACTGACCATGGAGGAGGTTGATGAGATTCGACATCAACCGATGAGAGATTTCATTTGAACCCACCAACCCCCCCCCCCCCCCCCCCCCCCCCCCTCTTTATCTTGTCTCAATCCCGAATCAGCCTCAAATTCATTTCCTTTTTTTCCTTAGGGTTTTTTAGTGTTAGTTCTTCGTAGTTTCCGTACTCATACATGATATCAGATTCACCAATTGTAACTTTTTGGTCTCATATGTCATTTTGGCCTTTCAAAGACGTTAATATAACATTTCATCTCATTTCATTTCTAGCTCTCTCCAGTACATAGACGTAGCCCAAGACATCTCCGATCCTCGTAACTCATGACCCCAAAGAAAGGACCGAAACCCTCTTTGAATAAGCAGTGGAAACGGCCCCGAATCTCATAGGACATTGTGCAATGACATGTAATGTAGCTCTGTCTCTGGCTCCAGCTAGCATAAGCGGCATATCCTGTTGTCTGTTGGTATCCCTCTGAATCTACCAGTCTCAATCTCCAACTAATGTGAGGATGTGCGTATCTCACCAATTACACACCGCAAACCATGAGACATATGTGTATCCATGTAGCTAGGTCGAATCACAAACCCATCTCTTGTGAGGTGGAGAAGATGCTCTCTATAGAAAGCCATCTTCGTGCCCAACTCCTATGGCGGCTCTATCCATGTCCTCCTGGTATCCTGCTGGATCAGGTCCTAACGAATGAGTCTAGTAATCTCCACCTGAATAAGAGACATCGAGGGTGTCTGAAGAGAGTATTGGAAAAGGGGCAGCTTGTCCATGGTGAAGCCATGCATCTGAAACCATGATGTCATCTGTGCATACCAGCATGAACTGTCCTTCTGAACAGCTAACTGTCTGGAGCAAGGGCCAGTCTAGCATATCTGTCTCTAATAGTATCCCACAAGCTGTGCATAAAGGAGACTGATCTAGTAAGCGCCTCAATCATCTCCATAGGAGGGGCAGCTAGCTTTGCTCGAATGATAGCGTGGGGTACGGAGGCCTTGGCTCTGATCAGTCGAGAGATCATAGATACCAAGGGCCTCTCCATACATCTCCAACCATCCTGGCTTACAGAAGGTCCCCATATCTTCACCGCATACAACATAAGCTGGGGCTACTAAAGTATCAAAGAGCCATAACTTTGTCCGAGGTTCCTGGAACTGAACGTGCAAACACATCCTCCCCAAGCCTCCCAAGGCCGCATAAGCTCTAGTTAGTCTAGTCTCTGCTGCTCTCCCCAAAGAAAACTTCGGCCCAGTGAAGACAACCCCAAGGTAAGTGTATGCATCTGTATACTCTACAATCTCCTTACCATATGTGAAAATCGGTGCTGATCTCCTGATCCACTGTGGTGTGGTGTTAAAACACCATAACCTTGGTTTTACCAAGGTTTACAGACAATCCACTATCCTCTGCAAAACTAGAGAGAGAGAAATGAAATGAAATGATATATTAATGTCTACAAAAGGCCAAAACTAGAGAGAGAGAGAGAGAGAGAGAGAGAGAGAGAAATGAAATGAAATGAAATGTAATATTAACGTCTTCAAAAGGCCAAAATGACCTATGAGACCAAAAGGTTACATGTGGTAAATCTAATACCAAGTCTGGGTACAAAAAGTACAAAAAATTGAAAGAAAATAGTGGGTAGGGGTGGGGTGAAAGCTGATAGAAAGGGGGATACAAAAAGGGGGGGGGGCTCTCTAACAGTAGAGACATCAGTATCCAAAAGACTGTAGAGGTTCAATGGCCTCCATGGTAAGCACTCTGTCGTGACAGCTCCTATGTCACACCATTATGGTATGGATCCTCTGTCGCAATCTGCGTCGATGTCGAGAGGGCCCCCTCATCCGTGGGCAACGGGACCGCCCCAACTCTAACGCCCGATCAAGCATTATGCCTCTGGTGCTGCTATGTTGTGGGGGCTGCTCGAACTCCTCTGTCTGTGACTGAAAGAAATCTGTAATCTGCCGCTGTCACTAGTTCTCTCTCATTGTGCCCCTCTTCAAGAAATCCTCTCTGTGTCTGCAAATCTCCAGTAAGTATAATCCGAGGCATTTCTGATCCTGGTATCTCATGACTCTAGACAGTTGTCCAAAACCCTCTCTGGATAGACAGTGAAAGCGGCCTCGTATCTCATAGTATACCAGGTAGTGACATATGTAATGTAACTCTATCTCGGGCTCTAACTGGCAAATCCTGGATGTAAGGACATGGGTCCTACGGGCAAGGCCACCGGCACGGCTGGATAGTGTGTACGCTAGGGGAAGGCTATAAGATAGCACAGTTGGGTGGAGAGTAGCACATGCATTACCACCGTCCTTTCACTGGTATCCGAGCTATTCTTGGAAAAGAGGATTGCATGTGCATGCGACGCGCTGCTTCTCTCCCACAATTCGCAAGCAGGGACAACGACGTCTCCACTGTGCAGCAAAAAGAAGACAGGTGCAGAGCCCTATGACGCCTGTGCGCAACACGCAAAGGCAAACAGCAACAGTCGGCCGCTTCAGCCCCACCTACGCCCTCCACAGCGGACGACTAAGGCGGGCGGCCAAGGCAAACTCAACCGGCAACTCTACGGCATCGAGGCTCCATTGGCTGCGCACATAGGAAGGCCCTCTAAACCCTTGCATGAAAGAGGGTTGAACCCATCCCATGAGGTTAAGAGGCCAACACTCTACCATCCAAGCTATTGAGCTTTGTTGTGTATAACAAGGAAAGATAGCATACTTGTGTTGACACGAAAGTTAGAAGGAAAAGGAAAGCTTCAAACTTCAAGAAAGTAGTTTCACCTTTCCTTTTCATTTCTTGGAGGAAGACGTGTTTTCCTCCAAAATTCCTTTTTCTTGAAGGAGGAAGCTTCACACGTGAAGAAAAGCCTTCACAAAAACAACGAGTTTTTGTGAAGAATCAACGAAGGTATTCTTACAACGAATGCGACGTGAAGCACTACAATTTCCACAAGGCGAGGTTCACATGCAACACAAATCGCCGAGCATAAAAAACATCAAAACTTCAAGCTTTGCAAGGTACAAGTTGACGTTTTTTTCTCTCCTTACATTAGTGTGTGTTTACCATGGCCAGTTAGGATATCCCACCTATGCACACTTTTGATTTTGAGCACATACATCAAAATCAGGGCACCATGGGTGCTGCCAACACTAATATGCATGACGATGATGATCTAGGAAATCATGGCCTTGTAGATATGGCTGCTTTCAAGACTTTGGAAAATCGCCAAAGCGTACTTGAATGCAACCTCTCTGCACTCAATGCAAATGTTACAAATCTTACTGAGTTACTTGTGAAATTTATGAGTTCGCAGACTGCTCAAGGAGCCACAAGTGGCACGGTTCAAGGGAACCAAGCTCGCACGACTCAAGGAGTCCAAGAGACAAGTGCTTCAAAAGATACAGAAGGTAGCAATGCATTGCTTAAGAATATCACCATTCCTGAGTTTCACGAGGAAGAGCATGATCGCAACAAGGATGCGGTCAATACGTTCTTACACAAATGGAGTGATATTCATAGGTTGAGACACACCCCGGATATAAAGATGGCTGTGGAAATAAGTCTATCTCTTAAAGGCAAGGCCTATAAGTGGTGGATGACATTTCCAATAGATGCTCGTCCTCCGTCTTTGGCTTCGTTTCAAGCTTCTTTCTCCAAAGAGTTTTGGACTCCAATGAAGAAGATGAGGATTGGTTAGCATGGGATGCATGCCGCATGTCTGGCCTCTCTCACACACAGTACCTTTCGAAGTATCGGGAAATCATATTAAAACTAGAAAGTTTAGATGAATTTCAAAAGATACGGGGTTTTCATAGGGGTCTTGACAAAGACTATCGTCTTCACGTCAAGACCCAACATCCAAAAACTTTGGAAGAAGCCATCGGTCATGCCCAAAGATATGATGATGACCAAGAGAGGAAGGGAAATGTTCCCTACTCTAAGAATAATTTTGTTAAGAGCAATGTGGCTAAGAGCCAATGGCAAGGTAGATCTCCCACACATTCCAAGAGGAATAAGAGACAATCTACCTCTCCACGCCCACAAGAGGCTAAGAAGCCTAAGCAATCACGAGATACTCCACGTGGGTCTCTCAGCACTATTGATTTCGTGCGTGCAAAGAAACACAATTTGTGTTTCAAATGTCTTTCGGACCAACATAACAAGAAGGATTGTCCTCTTTTGCAAGGCAAAGAAAAGGCCATGCACACGGTGCAACGCCTCACATTAGATTCACCTCCTAAATATTGTGTTGTAAAGGTTCTTTATATGTAAGAAAAGCACAAGTGTTGTGTGCCTGCTTCAATGTGCCAGCCCACCTTTGGCCCCCATGATTTGATTCGCATGCATGGTGCTATTAACGGACAACATGTTCGTAGTTTAGTGGATGATGGTGCAACTCATAACTTCCTGAACTATAAGCTAGTCAAGAAATTGAAGCTTACACACTCCCTGCTCCCACAAGTATGTGGTAGAGCAGATGTCTGGGAATGATAAAGAAGTATGGGACACGGTAGTTCAAGGGGTTGAGCTTATTGTTCAAGATCATACAATGATCCTTGATTTTCAAGTTATGAACATGGACCGTGCTGATGTAGTTTTAGGACGGGAGTGGCTGCATGGTTTAGGAAACACATTGCACACTAGTTATGAACACAACTCCTTATCCTTTGTGGCCAATGGTAAACATGTGCTTTTGCTTGGTGAGAAAAATATACCATCTTCACCTCTTATATGTACAGCCGCGCTTTCTATTTTACAGAAAGCAGATTTAATAGATGAAGTCTTTTTGTGTACTGCTTGTCTCCAAGTCTTGGGAATTCTCAAGAGCAAAGTGCTAGGAATTCTAGTAATGGTATGCAAAGTGCAATGAATTCTAATGATAAGCAAAGTGTTAACAATTCTAAAGAGCAAAGTGCTCTCAATTTTAATTCTATTGAGCAACGTGCAACTGTTGTAAAACAAACATTAGAGTAATTACAAGATTCTCCATCTCAGCATAACTCTAGTTTACTTTCTCCTTTTGCACGGCAAAAGCTGACTCACTTACCTACGGAGTATAGTGATGTATTCTCAAGTGATTTACCGCCGGGTTTACCCCCTACACGTGATGTACAGCATGGCATAGATGTCCTACCAGACACTAAACCGGTGAGTAAACCACCTGATCGTATGAGTGCTAAAAAAGCCAAGGAAGTTGTGAGTCAGTAGGCTGACTAGCTCGCCCGTGGTTTCATTAGACCTAGCACTTCGCCTTGGACATCACCAATTCTATTGGTAAAAAAGAAAGATGGTACTATGCGCATGTGCGTCGGTTATCGCGGATTAAACGCCATAACCATCAAGAACAAGTATCCTCTGCCTTGAGTGGATGAGTTGTTTGATCAACTCCATGGGGCAAGATACTATACAAAGATAGATTTTCGTTCAGGATACCACCAGGTACATATCCTTTTGCAAGTTATCTCTAAAACTGCCTTTAGAACACGGTTCGGGAATTTTGAATTTTTGGTTATGCCTTTTGGTTTAACCAACGCTCCAGCTACATTTATGACACTCATGGATAGTGTCTTGCGTTCCTATCTTGGAAAATTTGTTGTGGTTTTCCTTGATGACATTCTCATTTACAGTAAGACTGAAGATGAATATATAGAACACTTACGATTAGTGTTTGAACAGCTACGATCTCACGCTCTGTATGCTAAGCAAAGCAAATGCAATTTCTTTATTACCTCGGTCATGTGATCTCTTATTCTGGCATCAAGATGGCACTGACAAGATCGCTGCCATACTTCGATGGCCACATCCCAACACGGTTGAGGAGCTTCAAATATTCTTAGGCATGGCTGGATTTTATCGACAGTATATCCGTGATTATGCCAAAATCACTGTTCCTATGACGGATCAACTTAAAGCAAAGGGTAAGACCTTTCCTTGGGAAGAAGCCCAAAAACGCAGTTTTGAACAGCTCAAGGTAGCTGTAGCGACTGCTCCCATCCTAGCAATCGTTGACCCACTTAAGCCGTTTGTGGTAGAGACTGATGCTAGTGATAAAGCAATCAGTGCGGTACTTCTCCAAGAGGGAAGACCTATAGCCTTTGAAAGTAAAAAGCTGGATAGAGCTCAATAGAATTATTTTGTCTATGAGAGAGAGCTCTATGCCATAATTCACCCTTTACGAAACTGGCGACACTATTTATATGGTGCCGAGTTTGAAGTAGTTTTTGACCATGAGAGTATAAAATGGCTTACTGCTCAAATGGACTTGAAGAGCCGTAAAGCTAAATGGGCAAAAATCCTTCAAGATTATGATTGTAAGCTACGATATCGCAAGGGGCGATATAATGTAGTAGCGGATGCACTAACTCGGATACCTCATATTAATTCACTTGCTTTCACGGAAATAAAGAGTAGATTTTTGGAGTCATTACGTGGCAAGTGTGCACAAGATCATTCATATGCTAAAGTGTGGAGTGCAGTTTTAAAAAGGGATCCCTCACACTCACATGTCTCTGCACAGCCAGATCAACATGTCTTTGCATACGCAGATAAAAACTTCAACACATAGAGCTCCACCCCTACTCAGGAAGAGCTTAAGCGATGGAAGAATTTTTCCATTGAGGATGGCTACTTACTCCACAAGGGTAGAGTATGTGTGCCAAAGGACTCAGACACTAGGTGCGAAATCTTATTTGAGTATCACGATAGTCCAAGTTCCGGTCATCCAAGTATTCGTAAGACGTATGCCTTGATTCGACAGAAATTTTATTGGCCAGGCTTACATCATGATGTTCAAGAGTACGTACTAAACTACCAACAGTGCCAAGTAAATAAGGCAGAGCGCCTCAAGGTAGGTGGCCTTTTACATCCTTTAGAGATTCCACAAGGTAAGTGGGAGAGTATCTCTATGGACTTTGTAGTAGGACTACCTACTACAAATCGTGGCCATGATGCCATATGGGTAATTTGTAGACCGTCTAACAAAGATGGGTCGATTCATTCCCACTAAGACTACGGTTAAGACATTGAAATTAGCACGGCTATTTGTAGAGCATATATATAGACTCTACGGTCTTCCAGCTAGTATCATTAGTGACAGAGATCTAAAGTTCGATAATCACTTTTGGAGAGCTGTGTTTCAAAATTGGAAACTAAACTTAATCTAAGTACGGCTGATCATCGAGAAACAGATGGTCAAACCGAAAGAGTTAATCAAGTGTTAGAAGATATGCTACAAGCGTACGTTAGCAAGAAGCAAACTAATTGGGAAGACTATTTACCTATATTGGAATTTGCTTATAATAGTGTGACTACAGGGTTTAGTCCATTTATGCTTTTATATGGATTTCAACCTAGATCATCCGTTACGGTGGCGTTGGCTAAGGAGAAGATACAACAAGCGAAGGATTTTCTCCAAGATCATTTTGACATGCTTCGAGTTGCTCGACAGAATGTTAAACAAGCTCAAGATCGATATAAGAAGTACGCAGATGAGCATCGTCGTCTTGCTACTTTCAAAGAAGGAGACAAGGTTTTCTTCAAGGTTCCGGAGCATTCAGAAAGTCTGAAGATGGGAAAAGTTGTTAAACTTTCAGCTATTGTGGACCGTTTATAATTCTCAAACGTATAGGTCAAGTGGCCTATAAGTTAGCTCTTCCAGAGCACTCACGAGTTCATCATGTTTTTCATGTTAGCCGTTTACAAAAACAGCTAGGACAAAATGATAATGTCATTGACACAGGTGTGTTGATCTTATTGAACAACCAAGCATCCCTCATGAGCCCGAAAAGATTTTGGATTCTCATGACCTTCACACCAGACATCATGTCCGACGACAAGTGTTGGTAAAATGGCTAGATAGATTTGAAGAAGGTTCTACATGGGAGAATGTCTCCGCACTTAAGAAACGTTTTCCTACGTTCGTTTTCGAGGACGAAAACGATTTTCCAAGGGGGGGTAATATAAGGACATGGGTCCTACGGGCAAGGCCACCGGCACGGCCGGACAATGTATACGCTAGGGGGAGGCTATAAGATAGCACGGTTAGGTGGAGACTAGTACACGCATTACCACTGTCCTTTCACTGGACTCAACGGGTACTCTAAATTTACGTGTCTCGATCTCTAGCTGATGTGAGGATGTGCATATCTGACCGATAGCACATTATATTCCGTGGGATAGATGAGTATCCATGTATCCTGGTCTGATCACAAAACTGTCCTCCGTAAGCTGGAGAAGATGCTCTCTATAGAAAGCAATCTTCGTACCCAACTCGTGTGTAGGTTGTATCCATGTCCTCTTCGTATCCAGCCGAATCAAGACGTGTCTGATGAGCCTGGTAATCTCTGCCCTAGTGAGGGAGATGGAGGGTGCATCCAAAGAGTATTGAAATGGGGGTAGCCGATCCATACTAAAGCTATGTAACTGAAACCAAGATACCATCTCTGCATACCAACATGATCTATCTCCCTGCAATGCCAGTTGTCGCGAAGACTGTAGTGATAATCAAGCATATCTGTCTCTAGGGAGAGCCCAGGCGCTATGCATAAATGAAACTAATCGAGTGAGTGCCTCCACTACCAATGGAGGAGCATCGAGCTCCTCCCTAACAATGTCATGTGGTACTAAGGCCTTGGCCCTAATCATCCAAGAAATCATAGACACCGAGGGTCTCTCCATACATCTCCATCCATCAGTATTGCCAGCTCTGCTATGATGATCGATTGAGGGGCCCCATATCTCCACTCCGTACAGCATGGCTGAAGTGACCAAAGTGTGAAAGAGCCAAAGCTTTGTCCGAGGTTCCTGGAACTGAACCTGCGAACATATTCTCTCAAGTCTCCCCAATGTTGCATAGGCTTTGGTCAATCTCGTATCTGTTGCACGCCTCAGGCAAAATACTGAACCACTGAAAACCGCCCAAGATAAGTATATGCATCTACAGATCCACAATCTCTCGGCCATATGTAAAGGTGGGGACGGACCTCCTTACCCACTGCGCCGTAGTGTTAAACACCATTACCTTGGTCTTACCAAGGTTCACAGACAATCCACTATCTTGTGCAAATACGTGCAATGCATCCAAATGACGGTGATCCCCTCTGGAGAATCTGAGATCGACACAATATCATCAGCATATAATAGCAACGGGATCCACGTCCCTGCCAGCTGGGCACCTCTATCACCCTCTATCTGTACATAATCTGAAAACTCATCTACATATATCCCAAAGAGAGTCGGAGATAGGGGACAGCCCTGCTTCACCCCATTTGTGGAGTGAACCATGTCGGACATGCGTGAGTAGTGCGTACGTGCCCTACCACTGTCCTATACAAAGCTAAAATCCCCATGTCCTGCAATCTACGTATGATTCTGGCTCGTGGCACTGTATCAAAGGCTTTGCAGAAATCCACAAAGCTACAAAAAATCCTCCTGCGATGGTTGTCTACCCTCTTCAATAATGGTTCTGAGCGTCAAAATCTGATCAAGAGTGGAGAAACCTCTCCTGAACCGTGCCTGTCTTGTTGCCCGTATACCCTCTCTTTGCCCATCTACTCAACTCATGCTCAAGAATTGATGCATATAGCCTAGCGAGAGTGTGACCAACCGTGATGGTGCGGTAATTCTCGGGAAGCATGGGGGGGGGGGGGGGGGGGGGGGGGGAGAGAGAGAGAGAGAGAGAGAGAGAAATGAAATGAAATGTTATATTAACGTCTTCAAAAGGCCAAAGTGACCTATGAGACCAGAAAGTTACAATGTGGTGGATCTGATACAAAGTCAGAGTAACAAGATGACAAAATAAAATACTATGGAATCCTAAACTACTAGGTGTGGACTAAGCAGCTAAACAACTAGCTGGGATAGCTAGATCACATGAGATCCAGCATCAGTCGTTGGTGGAGCTCATCAATCCCCTCCATGGAGAGAGAGAGAGAGAGAGAGAGAGAGAGAGAGAGAGAGAGGAAATCAAATGTTATATTAAACGTCTTCAAAAGGCCAAAATGACCTATGAGACCAAATTGATACAATCCTTGTGGATCTAATCCAATGTCTGGGTACAAAAATAAAATGAAGTAAAGTGAAAGACTAAAACTAGAAGGCTAAAGTCGTCATACTGAAAATCATCATCATCATCATCCATGCCCGAGGACGTGCTAGAATAGTCTCGATTCTCTGGTGGAGCCTCCGTCGATGTCGTGGTCGCCCCTGTAGATGTGGGCCTCTAGCTCTCTCGAGCTCAATGGCTCTATCCACTAATATATCTCTGGTAGGAGTGGACTCTGAAGCTTGCTGTGAAGCATGCTCATCCGGCTGCTGAGTCCCTGCTCTAAAGAAGTCAGTGATCTCCCTCTGTGAATGTCTCCGACTACCTCGTCTCCTCAAGGGACTCTCCCTATGTCTGCGCAACTCTAGCAAAAACAACCCGAGGCATCTCTGATCCTAATATCTCATGACTCTAGCCAACGTTCCAAAGCCCTCTCTGAATAGACAATGAAAGCGGCCTCATATCTCATAGTATACCGGACAATGACAAATGTGATGTAACTCTGTCTCTGGCTCTCTATTACACAACTGGCATATCCTGGCTTTTGCTGGTACCCTCCTAAATCTGCCAGTCTCAATCTCTAGCTGATGCGATGATGTGCGCATCTGATCAATAGCACATCATATCCCATAGGATAAATGAGTGTCCATAAAGGCCGGTCTGATCAAATATCGATCCTCTATTAGTTGGAGGAGATGCTCTCTATAGAAAGCCATCTTCGCGCTCAACTCTTGTAGCGGCTGTATCCATGTGCATTTGGCATCTAGTTGAATCAAATCCTGATGTATAAGTCTAGTGGTCTCTATCCATGTGAGAGAAAGGGAGGGTCCATCCAAGGAGTACTGGAATGGAGGCAATCTATCCATGCTGAATCCATGTGACTAAAACCATGATGTCATCTTCCCATACCAACATGCTGTGTCCCCTTGTAGCACTAGTTGTCGGGATGACTCAAGGGCTAGCCGAGCATATCTGTCTCTGGGAAGGTCCCATAAATTATGCATGAAGGAAACTGATCTAGTAAGGGCCTCACCTACGAGAGGGGGGGCAGCTAGCTCAGCTCGAATAATCTCATGTGGCACTAAGGCCTTAGCCCCAATCATCCGAGAGATCATAGAGACTAGAGGCCTCTCCGTACATCTCCATCCACTTGTGCTACCAGACCTGCCCTGGTCATCCACCAAGGGGCCCCAAATCTGAACCCCATAGAGCATAGCTGAAGCCACTAGAGTGTCAAAAAGCCACAGCTTTGTTCGAGGTTCCTGAAACTGAACCTGCGAACACATTTCTCCAAACCTTCCAAGGTTGCATAAGCTCTCGTCAATCTAGTCTCTGCTGCTCTCCTCAATGAAAACGCCGGTCCACGGAAGACTACCCCAAGATAGGTGTATGCATCTGTATACTCCACCGTTTCTTGGCCATATGTGAGTAGCTGCTGACCTCCTGACCCACTGTGGTGTTGGTGTTAAACACCATAACCTTGGTTTTCCCCAGGTTAACAGACAATCCACTATCGTGGGCAAATGTGTACAAAGCATCTAAATGACGCTGCATCCCCTTCGGGGAGTCAGAGATCAACACAATATCATCAGCATATAACAATAGTGGGATCCATGTTTTTGCCAACTGTACTCCTCTATCACCATCCCTCTCAATGTAGTCAACAACCTCATCCACATACATGCCAAATAGTGTAGGAGATAGCGGGCAACCCTGTTTCACCCAATAGTGGAGTGAACCAAATCAGAGATCCCCTCTGGAGTGCGTACATGCCCCACTACTAACTTGTATAGAGCCATGATCCCCCAAATCAACTCTTTGGGTACCCTGCAGTCTGCGCATCAATCTAGCTGTGGGCACTGTATCGAAGGCTTTACAGAAGTCCACAAAGCAACAATAGAGCCATCTCCCACGTGATCTCCCCTCCTCAATAATGGCCCTGAGTGTCAGAATATGGTCAAGAGTAGAGAAACCTCTCCTGAAACCCACTTGTCTTGTTGCATGTACACCCTCTCTCTCTGCCCATCTACTCAATTGTTGCTCTAGGATGGATGCGTACAACCGTGCCAATCTGTGTCCAATCATGATAGTGTGGTAGTTCCTAGGCTCCATAGGGTCCCCTGACTTGAAGATAGGTACGATCATGGAAAAACTCCAAGTATCAGGTAGGCCCTTGCACATGGCACGGTTGAACATCACTGCTAGAAGCTCTGCAAGCAAATCTCTGGCATGTATAAAATGCTCTGCTACCAAGCTGTCGTGATCATACTCTCATCCTATCAATGGCTCTCTTTACCATTTCGGCGGTAAAGAAAGCACGTGTAGGCATGGCTCTGGCGGATCTAGAAGAGGTGGCTGCCCCGAGCTTGTGTAGAGAGATGATGCATACTGACCTTATGCCTCCCTAGAGGTGATGATTGGTGGGGAAGAGTACTCATGGAAGAGTCACCATGCCTCGTCTGAATCCTGGCTCAAAAACAACTGATATAAATCTTGCTCTAGCCGTGGAGAAATGCCCTCTTCTTCCGTCGTACCAAACGCCGAGAAGCAATCCGTGACTGCTTGTGAGTAATGACTCCTAGAAGTATCTCCCTCTGAAGTCGGACTCTAGTCTCTCTGCACTCCTCATCATACCAGCTATTTTGGGGTGTGCTCCCAGAACTTCGTCGCTGCCCCAGCTCAGTGTGTGGGTAAGCCTCTGTTGCTGCATCATGTAGTGTCTCTGTTAATATATATGTGAGCTCCCCTAAAGGTCTCCCCAGATCCTGTGTGCACAAGCGTCTGTAGATACCATCTATGTAGACAGAATCAGTCTCTAAAGTAAAAGTGTATCGGGTATGCATAGGTGTATGTGCCAGTCGAGCTGTACTGAACTGGAATAAGACGGTAAACGTGAGGAGAGCATGACCTACTGCTACCCCAATAGGCCTGGGCCCGACTGTGAAGTCCTGAATAGAGGGTATGAAACTGGGCTGAGCCAAAACATAATCCGTTGTGCTGGTCCCATGTCTATGAGGAAAACAAGTGAACCCACTCAACGCTGGATATCTCTGGAGGCCATTCAAGATGGCCAGTCCATTGCAGTCCCCAAATCTGTCAAATATCCCCCATATCCAGTGTGCTCTTCATCCTGCGAACACTTGGCCAATCCCATATCACTGATATCCAATTCTCTCAACATTTCCTCTGAGGTATCATAGAAAGCTGTCTGAGACTGGCCCGTCCTGGCATTGAAGTCTCCCAAAAGAATGACATCTCCATCCCTAGAGAACTCCCATATGTCCTTATCCAATATCGTGTAGGGTGACTCCCCCTTGGGCGATGCATAATGAGATGTGCTGGGGGCGAAATAGCCTATTGCAATGTAGAGTGGCCTTTCCTGTCTCCACTCTCACTCTGACCCACATAAATCTGGCATGCTCATCCCTCTGAAAAATACAAATGAGGGGTTGCAGCTTCTCCCTGAATAGGACTGCCACACCTCCTGACCCCCGGCCTCTATGTGTTGATCTCACTTTTTGCCTACAAGTAGTCTCCCAATGGTATTCCGTCACTCTAGGCAATGTGCTGCCAGGAGTTTGATGCATTTCCGTGTCTCTTCCCTTGAAGCTATCCTCAAATGCGCCTACATCTAGCTTCATTGATCCGTTACAATTCCTTGTTGCCATTTTAAGGTTGGTCCCATAGGTCTCGCACTATCATGCGGTGCGTTTTTCCAGCACCAATACTCCCCCTCCCCTGTAGAAAGCAATTTTCCCTTTCTCCCTCGCCGCCTTGATCTCTGGCATTAGCTCTTGCATGTGTGCTACCAAAGAGAGAGAGAGAGAGAGAGAGAGAGAGAGTAGTAGTAGTATGTTATGTACATCCCTCAAGCGTTCTTTAGAGTCTCATTAAAAGTGGTGTCTTGTTTGACTGCAGGGAGTAGTTGCATTCTCTCAGCATGGGCTGATGATTCGCTGGTGGTCTTTGAGTGCTGTTTGGTGGGAGAAGCTTAGCAGAGTGCATCCTCCTCTTCAGTGCAATAAGCTGGTTCTGGTGCCACCGTGGTCGGGATTCTCTCCAAAATCATCTCGCTCTAGTATCATGGCAACCATCTCCAACAATTCTGACATGCACCCAACAATTGAGGTCTCTCTCTCTCTCTCTCTCTCTCTCTCTCTCTCTCTCTCTCTCTCTCTCTCTCTCTCTCTCGTTTAATTTATTTTGTTAATCTGACTTTGTATCAGATACACCGCATTGTAACTTTCTGGTCTCATAGGTCACTTTGGCCTTTTGAAGACGTTAATATAACATTTCATTTCTCTCTCAGCTTCAGAGCCAAACCATCACTATGACAGAATACTATTTGCATCAAACATGCCCAGCGTTGAGAGTGCCATTTTTTTGCAGGAGTCAAGGTGGCATCAGCATGAAGACACAATAGCACGGGCGGATAATCGAAGCATTGACTTGTCCTTTAAAATCGAGTGGAGGGCCGGGAGAAGGATTGCATTACTACACCACAGTCAAGAGCTGGGAGTGTTTCAACTGTGAGCATCATGATGATAGCATCATTTTTGGGCTCATCTTTGTAGCAATTCCAAACCGCTGCAAAGGTCAATTTAGTGGCATTCAGAGTGGCTGTTTGTTAGCAGCCAGAAAGCCTCGGCCTTCAACCCCTGTAACAAAATTTTTCTGAAGATTTTGGTTTGAACATAAGCATGAAGCTTCCATTGATTCATTTTGTATGATAGTGTAAAACATCATGACAAATAAGCCTCTAATAAGTTTTGTTAATGTAAATGACAGACCAGACTGATGTACAAAGAGGCCCTTATGGCAACGGTAGAGCAATACCTTTCAGCAGAAAGGGGAGTTTCAATCCGCCGGAATACCCTTGAAATTTGTATCGGTATGTTTTATTTTTCTCCCTCTTTATTATACTCTCTCTCTCTCTCTCTCTCTCTCTCTCTCTCTCTCTCTCTCTCTCTCTCTCTCTCTCTCTGTGTGTGTGTGTGTGTGTGTGTGTGTGTGTGTGTGTGTGTGTGTGTGTGAGATAGAGAGAAAGGCAGTGCCAGCGTCTTTGTCCAGATGCCTTGTTCACAAGAACTGAGGTCTATGCCTAAAACATTTGGAGGATTCATAACTTGGCAAGGAGATAGTTTCTTTATGGCAACCCGTGAAAGGATTTCAATACTTTACAAGGTCGAGCATAAATCCTATCTGTCTACTATCATATGGCATAGAATAAAAAGGGCATGTGGCAAAATTTTCACACAATTAAATACAGTTCACAAACAGGAATTTAGGTACTTGAGTCACCATTCCATGCCTATTCTCCAGGTTGTGATGTGAGATAGAGATCATAGCAATCAGTAGTAGTAGTAATGGCTATGGAAAGGGCTTTTCTTCATTATGTTGTTTGTGTACACTCTTTGCTAGCAGCACCAATTTGCAGTACCTTGCAATTACTCTCATTTGAGATCACAAAGGATGAGTGTAGTATCAATACAATTCCACTATAGTGATTTCTCCTTCAAAGTAACAAGCCTAGCAAACACTTTGAGAAATTTATGAATAAATTAAGGATCAGCCCCCCAAAGGCTGTCAAAGATGCAAAGATTTACAATAAGGCAGAGTTGTTTGTGAATGCATGTAACATTGTTAGAGCAAGATTTCCTGTACAATTTGGTGGCGAAATTTAAATCGATGATTGAAATTAATGAGCTATATCACCATGACTACATTGATTACTGCATCCTAGATGCAATGCCAATGTGATAATTTACCCTATCATGAGTAAAAACTACTTCAGGACTCGACAGCTACAAAAATCTAAGATCAATAACAGTTCTAAGGTTTAATAATAAACCAAATGCCAACTGAAGCAAGTAAATCTTGAGGGCTCTATTGTACTATTTATCTTTTGTTTGGGTGTGGGGGGAAGTTGAGAAAAGTAGATAGAGAGAGAGCCTTTAACATCATAGGAATGATTCCAAGAGGACTGAAAGATCTATTCAACCAGTCTTGAAGTCAAGAAGAGATAAACTCAATACAACATCATCAATGAATAAATCGTAGTGTACATGATGAGTGACATAATCAATAGTGGTATACTAGAATGACATAGTTGATTATGTAAGGGCTATATTATCCATTCGGTGATTAAATATTTTTGTTTCTCAACCACCTCCCTCAAACTCAACCGACTAAACCGATCCAACTATAATATGTAGCACATACTCATGCCAAGTATAAAGGGCTCTTATGGCTTTTACATCATAGACTATTGTCATGGTGTGATATGGCCACCTTAGTAGAGGCTATGGAGTGACGAGTACTAAGTCTAAGTGTAATGTGTGTAGTGCCAATGATTCTTGCTAAGTGTGGGCATTGAAGTGATTGTTGCATGGCATATGTATAGTGATTAGAAACTATTGAATAAGGGTAGAATTACTTATATGAGGCAATCATGGTGTATATGTCATAGATAATCATAATATAGGAATGTAGCTTTATTATTGCATGAGCGGTCTTACCATATACATGAAGTATGGGCAATGTCTAAATCGATACAAAAAACACTAGATGTAATTTATATAGTTCAAAGGTAAAACCATGGGAGTAAAAACCTTTGAATTTATTAATATTTATGCAAGTGTGTTAAATGTGCATAATCAAACGCAATGGGTTATCACTTTAGGTTTTGGCAAGCCTCCTTTTAATAAGCCTGGTCTTGTAAAACTTGAGCAACTACTAGCTCAAAGTTTGTTCAGGTTCAACCAATTCTTCTTGTAGATCGATTGCTCTAACATGTGGTCCATAAAGCTCAATTTGAGATGCTAATAATGGACCAAGGTGAGCTTCTATTGCTAAATCCCAGTAACATGGCTTTAAATGGCAAGACATAGCATGTATGGTTCCACTCATTTCAGTTGGTCTATATCTTCAACTTTTGAAAATTTCTTGAGCTCATGAGCATGTTGATGTCTAGATCTAGAACTATTTCTACCAGGCCTTGCAGTGCAAGAGAGTTAGTCATCACTAGTAATTAATACTTGAGACTCCAAATTTGAAGGGTGTCTTGTAGTGACCACCTTGAGAGACATGTGAACCACCTCTTATGAGAGCTAAGGATATAAATAGGTATGCTCTAATAAAGCTACCAATTTCTTGAAATGAAAACCACATTGGTAGTATGGCAACTAAGTTATGGATTGCAAAAAAGGTTGTCAGCTGTGGCCTCAAGGGTAGCATTGTTGATCCCTTGGTGATGCCTTGCAGAATGGCTAGTTGTCTGAGAGTTTCGTGGTTGCTAGTGTTGTGAACAGTGAGATTATTGGTATCAAAAAAATCTTAGAATATTGTAGTCACACTTGCCTTTTTATTTTAATAAGATCAAGAAGACAAGTCCCTTAAATGTAGGGGATTTTTATTTTGTGAGCTTCTATTTTTGTGCTTTTGCAATTAGTTTTTTTTTTGAGCTTTTGCAATGCAACATCATGGCATAGTCGCAACTTGTTTAAGACAAAACATGCATGCAAACTATAGGCGTCAAGTAAAATTTTAGCAAAAGACAAAGCAAAAGAATTTAGAATCCAAAAAAGTAAAACCTATCACATGCCAACTAGACACTCACATGGTATGCTCTCTTAAGAAGAAATGAAACTAGTGCATGCACGCAATCTCCTACAAAAAATTTGCAAGAGTTTCCTTTGTACAAGCTTGTCTCTCTCAACAAGATTTACCATCCACCCTGTTTGGGGCATCCACGTGGACTTCAAGGCAAAGATATCATAGCAAAGATAGATCAACATAATCACATGCCAAGTACATAGTCACACATAGTGGTCTCAAAATAACTCCCAAACCAACATAGATAAATGCCAACCATAGTCATATAGTTACCACCAAAAATATTGTGGCAATGAAGTACATGATCCGCATATAAAAGTAGCAAAAAAATGAAATGTTTAGAGTCTCTCAAAAAACAAAACCCTCCATTAGCATGGTATGGGTCCACACACTATGGGAGACGGACGCTCTCATAGAGCACGTCGTTTAGCTCTAAATACCTGCAACGTCAGCTCTTCTTCATTAGCCCTTTCCAAAACACCACACCCTGCAAACACATCCAATACATAGTAGCGCTTTGTAAATGTAGACAGGAACCACCTAACCGTTGTCACAGCGCTCTATGAACGTAGCCATTGGCAACCATCTAACCACCAACAAAGAAAAAAACAATCTTAGTTGTGTAAGTGAAAATAAACTTAATGAGAAGACTATACATAACAATTTAAAACAACATCATGCAACATTACTTACCAATTAAAAAAATCACTTCTGTCCGCACCACCTCTTAACAATTTCACCATCAATTTCTGTGGAAAAGACATAATCATCTACTAGAGTGCACTAGAAACAACCTCTCTAAAAACTTCTCCCCGCTTTCTCTATCGTAGCAAGGCACAGCATAACTAATACGATGCCAAAAACACGTGGTAAGATCAAGCACATATTTGAGAACACAAATTGCAAATGTGGTTTATCTTGATGAGAAAAGTATTCGACACAAACTTTGTTAAAATTGTCCATAAAACTATAGTGATCGTACCGCCTCTTTAGTGGTAGGATATCGATATGCCTTGGAAGCACACATAAGCGTCCAAGTACGGTGAAGCGCAAACCCCTCTCTCATTGTGTCTGCAACAATAAACTCGCATGTGTGCTCAGCTACGCACATGGTAACCAAGACGCCCGCGTCGGTCAAATACTCACAAGCAAGATCCATGCAACCCTTCACTAGACCCTGTGAGAATGTGTTGCACTTGGGAACAATCATGCCCTTTAAAAGAAACATCGGCGTCAATATGAAAATTAAAATTTCATGTAATGTGAAAAAATGTCACTTACCCAAGAAATGAAACCAAGGATGTCCATAAGCAAACTCGAAGAAAAATCTGCAAATATCAATTGAGCTACCTTTTGACATGGCACTCTATCTTTGCCATAAATATCCCATCTTTTAAGTTTCCAAAAACTTTGTGATGCTATTCCAAAAACAAGGACTACTCTTAAAATTAAGGACAAATTACCAAAATACTCCTAAAATTTGTGAAAATTTTGAAACTAACCCTAAAATTTCAAAAAGTTCCAATATACCCTTGCATCATTTTGGGATAGATTTGTCTCAATTTTCGCATAGTTTAATGTTTATCACAATGGAGATCTATCTTTTAGCATTGTAGACAAAATTATTCACCAATAAGCTCACAAATAGAGCCATATGCATTCAAAAATGATGAACAATTTTATATGAAGAGGCTCAATTACCATCTAAAATCCTAGTTCGTCTTCTTTTGAGGAGAACCAATCTTCCTACTAGGAGTTGCAAAAAGAAATGTTTTTAGAGATGTTTGCGAGGTTATTTAGGGAAATTTGGAAAAATTTGAAGGGCATTTGGGATTTTTTTGGACACTATAATAGATATACAATGGGAATTTTTAAAATTTGAGCGATATTTTGGAAACTTTCGCAAATTATAAGGATATTTTGATAATTTTCTCTAAATTTTCTTGAATGTTATTGCGTCCTCTTTTAATAGATATTCTCCAAGGGCGGACCTTTTGATTTTATCACTTGTTTACTTGAAAGATTAAAAATGAAAGGTTAAATAGGTTTCGCGATTCCAAGATTACAAGCTTAAGATATATAAGACATTTTGAGGTTTTCTTTGAAGTGAAGCAATGAGTGACACGTGGAGGGTCTCTCCTTCCTTGAAAATTTTAAAATACATTATATATAATATAGATTTTGATACTATTCTAAACCAGTGTTCGATTAAAATTGGTGTTTAGTATCTTAATTAAAAAATCCTAGTTAGATTCCAAGTTTGCCTTGAAGTAAAACGGCAAAATTTTGCTATTGTATATACAAACAATTTCTTAAATTCTAAAATTTTATGACCATTGGCTTTCCAAAAGCAAAGTTGAACCACCCTTCAATTGGCTTTCAAAAAGAAAAGTAGAGTCAAACCTTTTTTACTTGAAAGTTAAAAAATGGTGATTCCAAGATTACAAGCTTTAGAAAGGTGAGACATTTTGTAAGGTTTTGTTTGAAGTGAAGCAATCGGTGACACATGTAGGGTCTCTCCTTCCTTGAAAATTTTAAGCTACATTATATATAGTAAGTATAGAGTATGAAAGATGTATTAGAATTTGTGGATGAAGGTTGGACTCAAAAGATAGTGAATAGAATCATTTGCAAAGTACACCATTACCAGTGAATACATGATTCATATCCAAAACTTCACTATATCAATTTCTTTATAGTCGGTGGCACATCATGTGGAAGGTGAACTTGTTCATTTAAATCAAAACATGGATGCATTAGAACCTCTTTTTGGTTTTCACTAGACCCTTATATTTTGACACCTAGTGAAATGGGTTTAAAAAATTAGTACTTAATCTTAGATTTCCTTTCTAGGATGGTTGGTGATTTTGGCTAAAAGTCCATAGGTGATTTGAAAAAGAAGTGGTTTGGCCATTGAAGGTCCTCTAGATTAGATGACACATCACAATCAATGAGGGATGGTGAGGGGATCTACAGCCCACAAGTACATGCACAAAAACTAGGGCAATGGTAGCCGTAAACGTCGCAGTAAAACTAAACTTGGATACGAGTTAAACCCCCTACACCCGAGCAGTGCATGTTGACCTCCAATAAAAGGTCATAAAAACGAAAAGGGATACACGATGTATGCGTTGGTGGGGTGGTTAGCACATGTGATCCACAACCCGAGCCATGAGATGGTGGGTTCAAAACCGATTGGCGAGGTTCTCGATTAGCCCTGTTCTTACGTCATGCACCTTTCATTTACGTTGCCTGATTTAATTCACCTCAAGCTGTCAGCTTGGACTTTTGGGTCATGGATCCCCCCCCCCTCCTCCCCCCGTCTCTATTTGACACCTCCTTTTTTGGAGGAGATCTACACTCCTTATTCCAATAAAAGTGTAAAATCCTGAAAGGTGATTGGTTGAGAGCCTAGCTTTTGTTACCTTCTTTTGAAACAGATAGCTCTTTATAGTAGTTTTCAAAATTTTGAAAGATAGCTCTTTATAGTAGTTTTCAAATTTTTGAAATACCAACTTGCATAAATTTCTAAAAAATACCAAATATTGTTTTTGAAACAAGGTGAAAACTCACTATGTCTACATAAGGCTATTGAGAAGAATTTCATAATAAGAGGCCTCTTCATGAGAGAGAAAAATAGAAAGTGACTAGTATTTTGAAACATGTGGTACACAATGAAAGATTGTCTTTTTGGGAAAAAGTGTAAAATGAAGTATTTAAATTACAATATATTCCAAAAGCATAAAAAATAACGATTAAAGAACACTTGGAGGCATTGTAAAAAAAATAAACAAAGTGAAGCAAGATGAGAAAGATTGTGTTTGACACAATACTCAAAGCCCCTCTTTAAAGAGAGAGGTACACAAATGTCACAAGGACCTAAAAGAATTAAATTCTAAAAAGTTTATTATCATTAGCTTGCCATGTGGTACTAATCCGCAAGCTTTATCCAATGGTCCGAAGATGCACCCAAAATCCAACCCTTTACTAAGGACTCCTTAAGGTTTATGTAGTCCAAAAAACGGCTTGATCACACACCCCCAAATACATCTTCAAGTGTCAAATTTACATTGAATAGCAAATTCCCTCCCAAAATTGCCTCTTTTTTGTTGGGTGTGCTTATCTATCATAATGGAGAGTAGCCTCCTCTAGGATGCCGGGAAAGGGCTACGCGGCAGATGGAGACAAGTTGACGCACATCCATATGAAACGGTTCAAATTGAACGACGATAGTATGTTTTGTATATGCAAACTGCATAGGTGCATGCGGATCATGTGAATGAATCAGACTTACTTGGAATCGTTGCACACGATTAAAGTACTCTTTGACAGCTCGCTAGTCCGACGATTGCACAAAGAAACACACAATTCATTTTACCTTGACATACTATTACTTGGTCTTCTATGTTGGGGTGATTTATTGTCGAGGTGTTCGTTTAAGAAGGGGGGGGGGGAAGTAGAAACCGTTGGCCGATAACCTCTGCTATGACCCTCTACATGTTTGGCGGTGTCTACCAATAAGGATCTCTTCGACAAATTCGACCTCTCCTGGATATTTCCAAGCACCTCCAATGTTAAATGATTCTCTCTGCCAGTGTTATCCTCTCTAGAGTACTCGCTTTAGAATAAACCAAGAACTTGAGCAATAATTATCCATGCTCAATGAATGCTCCATCTAAGGTCTCTAGAAACTTGCTCTGAATTAAATGAACATAATATGATTATGGCAATCTCCTCCCCTCAAAATACATGCTCTTCTCACCAATCTTGGCTACAATTGTTGGCAGCTTGCTGATTAACATTCAACCAACACAGATTCAGGCACTCATGTGGCAATACTTGCGTCCTTTAGCCTCCCTGCCATTCTCTTTTACCTTTTCAACTCTCTCTCTCTCTCTCTCTCTCTCACACACACAATTCCTGTGAACCTTCTCTATCTTTATTGTATTTTGTGTTAATTCAATTTGTGAGCCCCATCATGATGAGTGCTGGTCATAAGCCTGAGAGTGGGAATGTTGGCGAACCCTCCATTCTCATTCGACAGAGATACCAAGAAGCTGCTAATGTTATTCAGAAGAAACGAAATAAATACTATCTCTTTATCGATGATCTTGATGCTGGACCTGGTCACATTGGCTGAACAACATTATATACTGTCAACAGTGAGATGGTGAATGCAGCCCTTATGACCATTGCTGACAATGTCCGGCTGCCTCATGTGTACATTAAGGAGAAGATCACCCGAGTGCCCATCATTGTAATTGGAAATGACTTTTCCAGTGTATGCACCCTTGATTAGAGATGGTTGTGTGGAAATTTGCAAGAGCGTCTCTTATTTTACTCTGCAAAAGGTCCTTGCATCCCTCCCTCTCCCTCTCTCTCTCTCTCTCTCTCTCTCTCTCTCAGAGCAAACCTTGCTGCCTCCTCGGACCTCCACACCAGCCGTACTAATACTGTATTTAAACGCAAGCAGGTAACTTGCTACTATAGAAGGGAAATATGAGGTCCTCTTTTCACATGTCAAGGTCAAGGATTAGGGGGCTGCAGATCCCAGCCAAGAGGTTTTCCTGGCCATAATCAGAGTCTTGCCATCGAGACAGAACGCAAGCACATCAGCTTCTAGCATTAGCGCTGACCATTTGCCACATCAGCACTTCGAAGTTTTCGCAACGCCTTCTCTCTTGCCACGTCAATTGTCATCAACATGAACTTTGCAACGCCTTCCGTGTCTCCGTTACACCACAAGCTGCCACCTCAGCTGTTGGAATGGGCTCCTCCTGTCTTTGTTGTAGCAAAGACTATCACCTAGAGTGTTGGAATGGGCTCTTCCTGTCAGCGATGCCCCTCATCCCCCCTGACCTTGAAATGTGGGAAAGATCTCCAAACGAGCTTTCCCTGCAATGGAGCTCCCGCATGGCTCCCAGCATCCGCCATGTCAACTCCTTCAAATCTCTCTCTCTCTCTCTCTCTCTCTCTCTCTCTCTCTCCAGTCCAGAGGACGGGTTACATACTAGTATTGGTACTATTACCCTTGTTTCTCTATGATAAGCAAGTTCCTCTCCTTGCACCTTTGAGCACCCACAGTATGCAACAAATACTCGAAGAAGATAGCGATCCAAAAGAGCCTCAATCAGCAAACAGCCTGCGAGTTAGAATTCTGACCAAAATTTTGTCTCGTATTTATGTATAAATGTGTGTGTGTGTGTGTGTGTGTGTGTGTGTGTGTGTGGACAGAGAGAGAGAGAGAGAGAGAGAGAGAGAGAGAGAGATCACACAAGTGCATTAATCCTCAAAACAACCACTCACAAGCTTGGGTCAGCAGCGAAACAGGTCTGAAAATGTTCCAGCATTATAGTAGTAGCTACGAATCCATCCTCACTTATACTGGTTTGAGCTTAACTAACAAACTCTCCAAAATTATCTGATTGTGCTACCATTGTCTTACATTGAGAAGCACGGGCTCAGGGAAGGAAACCAACCATCAAATAAAAATATCCATATTCAAAAAGAAAATGAAGGAATTCTTGAATCAAAGCACACACACAAACAGCGCTTTTGACAGAACTAAAATTCCCCCAGATTCACTTAACAAAACCTAATCATAGCAGCTGTGGAATAAAAAATTTAACTCAGATTCATGATGGAAAAAAAACAATGTTTGATAAATATTAGCTCAGTAGAAGCAACCACCAGTATTCACTCAAAAAGGCCCCCTGATTCTCAAAACAGCACTCCACTCTAAGCCTGGACAAATACCATATGCATGAGACTCATATTGAAAACCCATAACTGAATGTAGGGGTTTATAAGACGAGCCTGAGCCTTACCTTTCCAGCAATGCTGCCGGAAAGCCAGTCCAAACCCTCATATAAACCTTCCCCTGACACCGCACAGTTGCTTTGAATATGCCTGGACCACCAGAAAACTTTCTTACAAAACTAAACGACTTTGAAAGCTGCAATTCAATAGAACTGGACAAATACATTGATTATGCTCACTGGCAATCATTCCTGGATCCAGTGTAACAAATGTGCTAGCATAATACAGTCATTTGAAGAGATAAAGCATACAGTCATGTATAATTTCCTAAGTAAAGAAACCTGCACCAACTTTCTTTGAAAAGCAATGTGAAAGGATAGCATTTGCAATGAAACAATAACAACCTTGAATAAAAAGATCAATAGCAAGAGAATCAACAACTCATTGTCCACAATGTAAAGACATCGAAAAAAACCAAGGCAACAGTCCGGCACATATCTACCACAAAAGCTTACCAGTGGCGCTGACGTGATGAGTGCAAGTCCAGCTTATATGTTATTTCAGCTGCATTCATTGCATTTGGAAGGTCTTGCTTATTTGCAAACAAGGACTGTGTCTCATAGCTCATCCTACAAAAAATTCAATAAATACACTGCCATTTGAGAAAACAGCATAGGAATAAAGCTCTCGTCTTAAAACGTCAATAAATACACTATCTGAGAAAAACAGTATAGGAGTAAAAGATTTACATGTAATCTTGACAAACAAAATGAAAACAACCAAAACTGCTAGGGAGTAAGCGCTAAACTCATCCCAAGCTTCCCCCACACAGTCTCTATTGTTACTGTCCAAGAAAACGATGAGGCCTTGCGTGTTCTGGAAGTAGTGCCTCCATAGTGGACAGATCTGTCCCAACTAGCAAACGTGCAGACGTTGTGAAGCAAAGAACGCAAAATATTGCAATATTAACAAGCTTGGACTCATCAAGCCACAGTGCTTTGCCAAATTCCTACCTTGTCCTGACCTCCCACATTCCACGCAGAAAAACTAACGTTTTTGTACTCCACTGTTTCAACATTGAAACTTGAACAGAAAGCACAGGGTTTCTACAAATCATAAGGCCACTAGCAGATCTAGATAAACATGGGAAATCAGAGCCGAAATTCAAGCTCACACACAGCAAGCAAAGATCTAAAATCCTTAGTACAAAAACTGCTCAACAGATGGCTTCTCAAGGCCACTGTAGATTACAAATGTCATTGAGAGTAGAAACTCAGAACAAATTCGTGAAATAACTGACTTTAGCAAAGATATCAAGGAGCTTTGCAACCAGCTTGGCTTCACAAAGTACATTGGTTTTGTAAAGTCCACAAATTTTCAGAGCCCATAGCTAAGTTTTAAAGTGTTCTTCTTGTGTTTGGCTTCCAATGCTAGGAGAGGGACCAAAGGCTCAATCTTTGACCCTGCAAACCACTCTTTAGAGACGGCATTCTCAATGTCCATCAAAACTTGAATTTGAGCTTCAGCTGCCAAATTTCCAGTGCGGTCAAATAGATGACAACTGAAATCCCGATCATTTTTGACATTAGCGAAACACCTAATGGGAACGCGAACTAATTGTCTGGAGTTCATCTTTGCTGTAGACTTTGACAGCCCAAACCTTTGCATGAGGAAGGTTACTTCAGTCTTCTTTAAAATAGTGTAATGTTTCCCTGAGGCCTCGTAATCTGTTACGAGCTTGAAAAAGCTGACACCACCTTGAAAACTGTAATCTTGAAAGAAAAGATCTCTGTCACGTCTGCGTTCACCAGCTTCATAGATAGATTCATAGGAAGGAGCTTCAAAGGCTTCATTAGCAACTTGAAAGAGTATGTCGTTGAGTGGTTGCAACACATTAAGGATTAAATTAAAGCTAGTCACTTCCCGTCCAGTTAGGAAGTAAGATCCATAGATAGGATTAAGCTTTTCTTCTAGATCCTTGTTCTTTTCTTCAAGTTCTTTATTCTTTTCTTCAATGCTAGACATCCGATTTTCAAGGTGTATCAAGCTTTGAGCCAAGCTACTTTGGAGAGCTCTCTCCCCCTCCAGCTCCTTGAGAAGATTGTTCACAGCTGCCGGTGACTTCGGATTCTGCAGCAAAAGTAAAGTTTGACCCAATGGCAGGGGAGTAGCTTCCATAGCATCGGTCGACACCTCACCAAGGCTAGATAGGAACACTTTTGCCGAAAGATCTTCCTTGTAGATCTTTCTGACAGTGTCCCTATTTGTGTCTATGACCGTGCCGAAGCTACGGTAAGCAACGTGCTCCTTGGCATCTCGTAGGCGTTTGCCTGAAATACATGTGACAGCGACGCACTACAACATTCTCGATGTAATCTCAAAAAGCAAAACAAGAACTGACAGCAGAAGCATAGGGAGCCAGACCTCTATTCTCCATGATACTCGGAGTCGGAGTAGACACGAAGAGACAGGCGGCAGGTAGACACGAAAAGACAGGCGGGAGGCCGCTGTCTCCAAGGAATCGTGGCAAGACTTGACAGATGAGGCCGAAGTTAATCTCACACAGCTTTTGAGGATAGTTATGGCGTACTTGACAGATGAGGCAGAAAACCTTTTGAGGATAGTTATGACCGTAAAAAGATGTCTAAAGAGAGAACTCTTCGGGCTTCCAATTTGAATTTCGAACCATAAAAATTGCACCGTAGGGTACGTAGGCTCAGCTTCAAGTACCTACTACCAGGGTCCCGACTTCAAGGCAGGGCGAGCCTGAAAACTCATATGCAAAGTTCAAACCCATAAAAAAACCTCCATACCCAAACCATAGCCGGGATTTTGTGTGTCCGGACTCCGACCAAGGATCATTTTTTAAGAGTGACCAGTGTTCGGGAAAAATCATTTTCACAAACATACAAAAATCCCTCCAAGACAAATCTGAACCGAAAATTTTACATTACTAACCGGTGTTTTTGCAAAATTACACTATTTTCCACGTATTTTAAGCGAAATTTTTTCCTTCTTGGACTCCCCTCAACCGGCTACTTTGATTTTGCAACCGGCTCAAGGCTAAGCTAAGCCACACTTTTCCCGAACACCGTGACCCTAATCATTCATTTGAAGGGTAAATCTTTACCTGTCCTTCATTAAGCTATATTCAGGTAAAAATTAGAAGGGCTACTAATAGATTTTTCAATATTCTATCCTTCTTTCGAAGGTTAAAAATATTTTTGCCCTTCAGTGAAAAATAAAAGTGCCTCCGAAAGGCGTCGAAGCCTTCAAAAATTAGGCCTGACTCTGACCAATTTCTAAGGATAAAGTGCAATCTTGACCGGTTTTCAAATGAAGCACTAATTTTTTTTCCGGTTTTTTAAAGGTCAACACAAAGAAAAAGAATTCCTCACAATACTACGAACATATTAATTTAACGAAGAAGCACACATACCTTGCCATGGTTTATATGCAAACCAAGAAGATAAACATGTGTGGAGCAGGTGCGAGCATCGTTAATTGCCAATCTTTCATAGGTCTTCTACAAGAAGATCGGCAACAAAAAAAGGCATTACAAGCTAAGAACTTCAAATCTAACTAAAGAAACTAATACTTGCAACATGAGGAGTATAAAAAAACATTAAACCTTGAAAATATATGGAAGTCTAAATCCCTTTGTGGGCGCAGATGACCATGCCCTTTTTTGATAATTTGCAATAAAAGTGAGTGAGAAGAGAGTTGGGGATTTGAACCCCATGACCATGGGTTGAACCCAATGACTACACCAAGCTCTCCGCGCGAAGAGGATAGTTGGCTCACTCCATCCTCTAGAGTAAAAGAGTGATCCGACTATTCTCCTCCCCACTAAACATGACAAACCATTAGTAGGAAAATAAAAAAGAAACTATAGAAACCACTCAAGAAATGGAAAAGAGAACTCAAAAACCTTACCAAGTACCTACCACTCCACAATAAGAAAGCAGTACCATTGAAAACCAAGGACGGAACCTCACATATAAACATCCCCCAACCATAAGCATCCCGCCCATAAACATCACTAGCTATGAGCTACCGAGTCATCAGCATTATCCCAACCATAAACATCACTAACCATAAGTATAATGTATCACAACCACAAATATCTCCAACCATAAGCATCATCATCACAACCATAAACATCACAATTGTAAGCATCATCCCATCCATAAATGTCACCAACCATAATCATCACAACCATATCATGACCAATTGTAAGCATGATGGCATGAATATCCCAACCATAAGCATCACAACCATAAGCATGATGGCCAAGGACGTCCCAGCCATAAGCATCACAACCATGTCATCACTAAATATACGCATGATGGGGCTTAGCCATAAACATCCCAGCCATAAGCATCCAACCGCACTAACATACATAATAGCAACCATCTCCATATCAAAATCCAGCACACCTGCTTAAAATCACCAAAAAAACTTGCACCATCCAACATCAGCTCTCCATCATTACGCCATTCGCTCGGCAAAAGAGAGAAAACCTTGTTAGTGCTAATAATTCACATCATTTCATCATCAATCAAAATTTTCATCATTGACTACCTTTTAGACTCGCTAAAGATATTTTGGCTAGTATTTTGCTCCATATCTCCACAGCATGATAGCATCTTCAAATGAATAAGCTCTTAAAGGTGGACCTTCAATGGATATGCGCATGAGTGCATCTAGATTCCGAGTGCTCAAATGACTATGTAGTCTAGTTTTGATCAAATTTTGCACACTAAAACCATGTTCACATGCAGTTGCACTAGCACATTGCAACATAGAAAGTTCAACAAGTTTCAAAAGCATGCGATCTTTGGTAGTAGGGTTTCTACCAATAGAGAGCCAGGTATCTTTCAAACTCGTGCCCTTCCACTCATACGGTGCTTGCTCTTTGAAGACCTCAAGTTCTCTTTTTGCACAAACCTTGTCAACGAGAGGCTCAATGATCTCTCCTCTCAAAACTTTTTTCTCGCCATAAAAAGCCAGTAGCTTGTCAATCATGACATAACCAAATTTCTTATAGGCAATACCAGATGGAAAAGAACAAAGAGACAAGGCATTGAAGCATCCAAGAAGACCCATATCAGGAAACCTCTCATGCAAATTTTCAATAATAAGTTGAGAGAACTTCTTTTGAAAGGCTATTGCATTATCCAAATCCTCCCCACATATCTCTCTCTTGATCTCAACAGATCTATACATATTACCTCATATAGATGCACGAAGTGCCACAAGCTGTCCATTGTGTGGTCCGTAATATGGAATGATTGGATACTCCAACGATCAAGTATCATTCATATCACCAGTAGGTACCTCTATAAATTGTGCAGTGATTAAACATATTTTAGCTTCAATGAGACCAACCACAACTGTCACATCAACAAAAGTACTTTGAAAGACTTTTGACAAAAGAGCAAGATACTGTAAAATGTCATCCATAAAGTGCAAGCTATACATAAACTGAAAATCTGTCACCTTCTCAAACAAGGATGAATTATGTGCTTTCCAAAAGACCAACAATGGCTCCAAAGACTCACACACTTTATGAACGCATAATGATCAGCTCAACCATCTGACTTTATGTATGCGGCTCATCTGCAATACTATACATCCCAACTCAGTCTCTAATTCTTTCAATTTAACACTTTTGATGGCACTCTTACTAAATGTTGATGCAATCTCATTAACAATGTGATCAATAGATTGTGCATACTCACTCCCTTTTATAGCGTCAACTAAACATAAACTAGCCCAATGCGCTATGCAATGAATAAAGGTCATAAACGGATTTTCTTGTTTGAAACGAGTTGTCACCCCATTCAAGCAATCAGTCATGGCTGAGGCAGCATTTGTGCCTATGTATACCATCTTGTCACGATCTAATTGCATCTTTGCCAAAAAAATACTTGCATGCTCATGCAAATGGTGGGTTGGACCCTCCTCAACCCCCCTCCATCAATCCTAGAAAGACTGTAACATGCTTTGAATTCTCAATGGAAGATGCATAGACAATCATATGTTGATCTAAACTCACATCGGTTGATTCATCTATTATTATGCTATAACAACTCAAAGCCTTAAGACATTGTAAAATCTTTCTTAACAAATCATCGCTAATATAACGCACAAAAGAGCTACATGACTTATCATTTTGATAAAGATCCCTCATCAAATAAGGACATTCACAAATATCTAATAAGTCAAGCGTAGATGTAAACTTACTGAATGCCAAGTCCTCTTTTGCCACATGGTAGGCTGCAACAAACAGTCTCTTGGTACTCACCATAGCCACGTCTTCTCGTTTTTGAACCCCATCATCTATGGTAATCTTGCTTTTTCCGAACATGTAGTGTGCATCTGGATGACCCCTAGTACGTGCATGTTCAGTCAATGCACTATGCTGCATATTGATAGAACCATTCTTACCAAACTCGCTCCTTGAATTCTTGATTGGCTTGCAATACTTACAAAAAATTAGCACTCAAAGGCTCAAACTCTACCCATTCAAAAGCACCATTATCTCCCAGCCCAAGAAGGATTCCATGCAAGTCTATGTATGGCTTTTTGAGATTCAGAATCTTTATTGTCACTTCCTACCAAATTACTTCTTTCTTGCACTTGCACCTCCTCGGTAGAAGAGCCATCTTCCATACGACATCTCTTCTTGGTTTTCTTGGAAGGGGGTTGCTCGTTTGTGAAGCGTGACATAGCCCATTGTGTTCTTTGAGCCATGATAGTCTGCACGTAATAGAAGAGCACTTTACAAGATTGTAATTCTTGTACTTGCACCTCTTGCACCTCCTCGGTAGAAGAGCCATCTTTCATACGACATCTCTTCTTGGTTTTCTTGGAAGGGGGTTGCTCGTTTGTGAAGCGTGACATAGCCCATTGTGTTCTTCGAGCCATGATAGTCTGCACGTAATAGAAGAGCACTTTACAAGTTACAATCTCTCTCTCTCTCTCTCTCTCTCTCTCTCTCTCTCTCTCTCTCTCATTACTAGTAAGATGCACGCAAGCCTTGCAATCGGATACATGAGGCCAAGATGTGCATAATTCACATTGTGCAAACATGCTAAACTTCCATAATATAAACTTTAAACTACCTTTTGCCAAAGCTTCGAAGGTCGTTATCTGAAAATGCGGGGCAGCGGGTGCAGGCTGCAACGCAGCAATTGGGTCTTCAGTAATTCTTGTCGTTGCACACCAGGCCTTCTAGAAGCAGGAGTCAAGACTCTCCGACTCGGATCATGACTCACGACTTGGGTCACTGGGTGCGATGCAGCTACCTCAGGGGGTGGAACTTGGCCCTTAGATAACTTGGGTTGCAATTAGGCAAAGGTTGGAGTCTAGACTAACCTGGATTTTGCACAATAGGCTGAGTCAGAGGCGCTGCACAATAGGTTTCACTCATGACTCATGAGACGGGCCTCGACAGGCGGCACTGCTGGCAGGCCATCCAACTTCCAAGTTCAAGGCTCAACTCTCGAGCTCGATTCACTGTAGTTCGCAGTCAAGACTCATGAGTCAGGACCGCCTTCGAATCTCACTCGTGCCACGTAGCAGAAGTTATAACAGGTCCCAGCTTCCCAGGACTTGCCTCTCGTAGCTCGCTGCCCTTGCAAACTCACACGACGCACAGTCGTGATTCGGACCAACCACACCCCTTTTTGAAATTATAGACGCGCGCAGCGCATCCACAGTTCAAAAATTCATAGCCGGATTTTGCTATTTAGAAAACTAAAGTTAAAATAGCCTCTCTACCACGTGGTCCTTTTCCAAACTCCACAGCTCTTAAATCCAATTCAGTAGAATGTGAAGATTAGTTACAATGTATGAGTTGTAAGCCCTTGCCATAGAGTAAGTAGCTAGAGTAGTAATTGATGCACAGTGCATGTATCGAAGAGCTCGAGAATCTCAAAGGAGGATCACATGCATTTACATGTCATTGTGAAATGAAGGAGAGCAAGATCACCATGATTGAGGTGTACCTTCTTCTTAGCCGCAGCAACGTGCGGGTCACATACTAGTATATTAAAAAATAGGGCCATAATCCAGAGTCTCCGGAGCCCACTTAGAGGTTAGGATTCAGGAACTTAATACTATATACTATAAACTTATAAAGATTCAAAATCCAAGCTTTGAAAATAAAAACATATTATATTATTATATATATTATACCTACTAAACTATCATCATTTCTTGAAAATAAAGACATCCATTTTTTCAAGCCTTTAAATCAAAGGCGTCTTCAGTCCATCCCTTCAAAATAAAGGAATTAGGATTTTTTTGACCGGTTTTGTCCAAGGGAAGGTTCTCACGAGAATCGGTTTTCAAGAATTTGAGTCGAAATACACTTGACCCTAGTTTTTTTCGGACATTGGATCAAGGGTTGAAGGGCCTTTGTGAAAAATCAAGGGTGTTCACAGATCTCGATTGTCGGTGCATAAAAACTAAACTCAAGATCCCGAATTTAGTTTTTATGGTGGGGTCCACAAAAATTAAACTCCCGAGTTTAGCAGATCTCAAGTTTACCTTCAAATTGATGTGAAATCACATCTATTTCAATGAGGCGCACGCAAAATTGTTGGTCAAGGTGTGTGCTCCTCAAGCTGATGGTGAGGGTTCAAAACCCATTTGGGGAAGCAAGGGCATCTCGAGATTAGATCCCTCACAGGTCCACGTGGCTGACCTCCCGAGATTAGTTTTGTGAAATCTAAACTCGGGATCCCAACCTTGTGGCACTTAAAGGAGAGGGTGTGTGTTTTTGGGGGGGGGGGCGCATTGAGACTCGAGTATGAAGCAGGCAGGTGATGCGAGAGCGAGGGCGGGAGGTATACAAGGCAAAGAAGGTGGGCGACGCGCAAGGAAAGAGATGTGGGGGGGGGGGGGGGGGGGGGGGGGAGGGGGGGTGACGAAGCAACAGGAGGCTGAAGCGAGACGAAGCAGGCGCAGAGTTTGTTTTTTTTCCTAATTTACAGATCGATGGTAGCTGCAGAACGAACTACTAGCGCTTGTGGTTAGGTCAAAAACTTGTAGCCTTTGCACGCTTGAGGCTTTGAGATCAAATCCTTTCTCAACCCTTTTAAAGGATGAGGTCCTCAAAAGGTGGAGCCTTGAGATTCGCAAGGGAATCTAAGCAGAACTGAATATAATGAAGAAGTTGTCAGTAGGGGTACCGAATGCAAGTTTTTGGATTGGGAATCCAAATTCAAACCCAAAATATGCAACAAAATTGAAATTTGACACTATAGGCATGGTGTCGCATGGGATCCATAAATTTGGTGATGCGCCAAAGCCATATAGGAGGTCAAAATTAGATTTTTTGCCACGGATGTTGTCTCTCCATCCATCTTCCATCTTCTTCGTCCACCGTGGCTGCAAGCAAGAGCTCTTAGCCCTTCCCAGCACGCACACCACCGGAGCCAAAGTGCACGTTGTCTAGTGTCAGTGCATCATGAAGTGCATGGGAGTAAGTGTGGGCACTATCCACCAGTGGGTCATATGCACTACCAGTCGACAACACCCATTTTTTGTACCATTGGATTGTGGGCACCCTCTCCCTCGACCAACGCATGTAGGTTACGAGAGAGAGAGAGAGAGAGAGCGCCCTGCCCGTAGCTTCAACCGGAGCCACCCCCAAATCGACAGAGAGAGGGAGTGAGAGTTTCATGCCTGCCAACCACTTGAGGGACTATAATACCACTTGTAGGTGGGTTTTTTTTGCTTAATACCAAGCTGAGAGGGCATGCAGCTGGAAGTGTCGTAGCCCTGCAAGGGCTTGATGAGAATGATGCAGCCCTAATTATCTTGAGCAGGCGCTTTCAGAGAATATACTCTACGATACCATTCTCACTCTCTCTCTCTTCCTCTTCAAAGAAACCCTAGACCTACATGTGTCCCTCCCAGGATTAAGGGCGGCCTGTGGAGGGGCGATAAGCCCACAAGGTCGCCTACAGTCACAGTCTACACACCTTATAGGAGTTCAACCTGCACTTTGGCCGCTCTCCCAACCCACTCAGTCTCACTCTGCGAGACCCGCAAGCCGACAATCTCGAGACAGTAATCATCTCGTTTCTGCATTTGTGTTGCCAGCTGAGCAGGAGTTTGGAGGGCGCAAGGAAGGCATGAGTGACCTCTTCTGCAGGTGCTTCTTCTCCGTGAACAAGTGCAATAGTGCTCACAACAGCTTGCAACTCAGCCAGTGCTCACAACAGGGTGTTTTGCGCTCAGACAACAGCTCAATACAAAGCACCCTGCAACGGTTGCCTCTACATCTCCACCAATACACTCCACTAGCAGCATTCATGGTAGCGTAGTGGCGAGGCCAAGTCTCACCTGCTCTCAGTCAGTGGCCAATACTCTGTCGTAGCATTTTCTTCACAGGAACGACTCTGCCCATTCATCACAAAAATCTACGCTAGTGGCAAGGGTAGGTCCATTTTAAGGGGTCCTTAGACCTTGTACACACAGTCAGAATGTTGAATAGAACTCCAATCTCTCGCACAAGCAGGAGTTTTCTTGCGGTGGCAGCAGGTGCACCAAGGAAGGACTTTGCCGCTCGACAAGAAGCAGAATTATAGATCTGGAAGCTAAAGTACAAGAACTCATCGAGGAGAATGGGAAGCTAAAGGAGTGTTTGCGTAAACTGAAGGATGGGAAAGAAGTAGAGAGTCAAGCTTTGCTTGCAAAGGCAAAGGAAGTCGAATCCTCCTTCGTCGAGAGTGTCATAGAGGTACAAAAAAAATCTCACGAGGAAGCACATAAGAAGATCGACACCAAAGTACAAGTGGCCCTACAATAGTGTCAACTACAAGAGTCTCTTGGCCTCAAGGTCAGGATTGGAGGGTTGCGTCCCGCATGTTGCTCTGACAAGGATACCCTCGAAGAAGCAATCACCAAACTTATTAATGAAATTCTTCAACAATTCATATCAAGCTTGAAACTGTTTCTTGGATCAACGACACACATAGGCATGTGCCACCCAAGCAATGTATCCTCACTTTCAAGGACAAAGAGGAGTAGATCAATTTGCTACGCTAGTCCCGACTCTTGAAGGGAACAACACTGTGGATCGCTGAAGCGCTAACCATGACGCAACTCAAGATTAAAACAAATGAACTCAAGAGGGTGCATGAAGCTCGCAAGCAAGGTAAATGGGCAGTCTATCGAGGCGGTAAAGCCAATATTATTCAAGAATTTCAAACTCCCAAACCGTCTATCTCCTCATGTGAGCCCCCATAGGTTTTTGTTCTTTTCTTCTATCCTTTTGATGGACCCTCAGTCCTTAATTGATATGTATCAAAAATCCTCACATATTTGGAGCAATTGTTATGGTTTGTTTTTGGTCCCATATGTCATATTTGACCTCCGTGGACGATAATTCAATCTCTCTCTCTCTCTCTCTCTCTCTCTCTCTCTCTCTCTCACACACACACACACACACACACACAAAAGGTCCCCCTCGGCAAGGCGCTGTGCTCCATCCTAGCTTCCCTATACGAGCTCTCTCACCCTAATAATGAATCTCTCTCTCTCTCTCTCTCTCTCTCTCTCTCTCTCTCTCTCTCTCTGTGGCCTTCTAGGCTCCTCTGGTGCATTGTTACAACCCTAGATTTTGCTCTGTTTTGTTAATGCAAGCAAGATTGACCTCAAAAACCAAACTTCGCTC
Source organism: Adiantum capillus-veneris (assembly GCF_014529385.1). Classification (NCBI taxonomy): domain Eukaryota; kingdom Viridiplantae; phylum Streptophyta; class Polypodiopsida; order Polypodiales; family Pteridaceae; genus Adiantum; species Adiantum capillus-veneris. The sequence goes on along the minus strand of NC_140940.1, from coordinate 1,198,829 downwards.
ATGGTAAGATGGCTTCTGTCTCGGAGCTCAGTCAAGCTTGCTTCTGCCCTTCGTTGACGTTGTTGTGGCCCCGTTCAGCATCAACCCTGCTCTTTGTGGCTGTTTGATCGAGTTGATGTACCCAGTGAGGAGTTTCACCCTAGAATTTTAAATCTCTTTGATGATGCTTCTTTGCGCAGGGTCTTATGTGTAAGGTTTTCATCTTCATTTGTAGACAGTAAGCACATTGTCAGGTAGTTCTCACCAAAAGCTAATTTATTTTTAACATTTTAGTTAACTTGGAGGCTGCAGAATTGTTTCACTAAAAGAGGTTCCGTGCACTTGTGAAGGCTGTCGATGAAAATACAAAGGGAAAATTTTTCCCACGACGTCGCTATAAGCGTTGCTTAAAACATCGCAAAGAGAACGTAGCTATATTTGTTGCTACAAGGATCACTATATGCGTTGCTATAAGCATATCAAGGGATATGTGTTCGAAACGTGAGCCGGGCAGGCGTTGGGTCTATGGCTGTGAGAGGTGTGAGAGAGAATAAGAAGAACAGATGCAAAAGGCTATGGAAATCACCGCAATCATCAATTGATCAATTCAATGCTTTGAGTACAACTTATCCTTACCCAAGGCGGACTGTTAACAGCACCGTCCCTTGGATTATCACCTAACTAGGAGTTTAAGCTCCCGCTTTATAGAATTAATTGGGCCATTAACGACACCGGGGCTTAATTAATTAATCTTCCGATTGATGACGATGATGGAAATTTTCCTCTGTCGCTTTAACTGCTTCAAATACCTTCAAGATTCTGCACTGCTCCTGTTCCTTGCTTAACCTTGTTTTTCCCTTGCCTTCTTAATCATGGTCGCTCATCTTATGCTTGTCGAGAGAGAGAAACTTCATGCTTGCTTATGTATGAGAAGGAGAGCCCTTTGCTTTACTTTACCTCTTGCGTCGCTAGCCAAGATTCTCTCCTTGCTTATTTTCTGCTTTGCCCTTTTTCAAGCTCGAGAGAGAGCCTTTGCTTCCTTACTTACCAAGGACTAGAGCGAGAAAAAGAGACTTTGCCTTGTACTTCTCCCCATGCTTGTTCACCCTCCTCGCCTCTTTCCCTTTCGCATGCTGTGGACAAGAGAGAGAAGGCTTTCTTTTGCTTGCCTTGCTTCTACTTCTTCAGAGAGAAATCCTTTCCTCAGTGCTTTTCTTTACCTCCTCCTCTCTCTGAGCTTTGCTTGTTTTGCTAGCTGATGACGAGAGCAAGAGAGAGGGAGCTTTGCTTGCCGAGGATTAGAGCAAGAGAAAGATTCTCCCTTTGATCCTATCCGAGGACAAGAGAGAGAGTGGGCTCCCTTCAAAGCTCCTCCTTTTTCTTTTCCATTCCCTCGTTACCCTATTACCTCTTCTTTTCTTGCATCTCCTCGTCACTTCCTCTATTAATAGCCCTCTCTTTTTTTTATGCAAGGATGGCGCCGTTGTGTGGGGAACGGCACCAATGATGTGGTAGGTCGGATTGTCAAGCTTCGCCAAACAAGTCGCAGCTGGTCCCAAACTAGATCGCCTCCCTCTGCTAAATCATTTTCGCTTTGTCAACGTGCTTGTTTTTGCAGGTACGTGGTTGCTACGACCGTTTTTCTCCTGCCCTACGCCTCCGTTCTCACTGTTGAACGCCATTGCTTTGTTTTTGTTTTGTTTTTACACTAAAGCCCTTTAGTGGGTGGCCCTTAATTGATTGTATTGGGCGGCCTTTGGCCCTTGGCCATGGGCGGTCGGAGTAAAGGGCACCGCATTTGGCATACAAATTTACCAAGGTACCTGCAAAGTTAACATCCTCTGCACTCAATGCACTCCACGAGACTTCATTTCAAACAATAGTCTCACCAAGATCTTTTTTTGCTGTCGTAACGGCACCACATTTGGTATACATATCGGCCAAGGCAATGCCTTACGTGACATCATTTTCCAACATCCCCTTACTAGTAATATCACTGTGAATTGTGTGCCCGTAAATGGTCTTTAATAGTGCCACAATCTTGCTAGATGCAAGTATGAGTGGTTGCATTTACAGTAAGGCCTTCCCATCACATTCGATAAAAAGTGTCAAAGTTTTGTTCCTACTAGCCGGGTATGGCCAATTACGACTGTTGCCGGCCAAGCACTGTGCAAAATGGCATCCTGGACATGAGACTCCTCAAGCTATTACTGCTCCTGCATTCCAAAATTCCCTAGTTAAAGCCCTAAATTCCAAGATAGCACTCCAACTGAGCCGACTGGATTGGTACGGAACCGGCCCCTGATGAATCTTTAACGGTGAATAACTTGGCAACCGAAACTCCGATCGTTGATCTGAAATGACCGACGGGCTCCTCAAAGTGAGCACTCCAGCCCCATGCATTAATTTCATCTCTGTCTCGTCAGCTGCAGTTGCCCAGTCCGGTACGGATCTGCATCAACTTAAACTTCAACCTGCCATAACTTTTGCACCGTAGCTCCAATCGACGAGCCGTAAAGACAGGCTGGTAGAGCGCACTGCAATTCTAAATCATAAAGTCCCATCTGTGCTCACTTTAAGCATACTCTTTTTTAGCATCATGAAGGCATCTATTGGCCCTTTTTGCTGCATCTGGCATACATTAATCATTAAACTTGACCTGTTAACAAGCCCTGATCATTGACCATTAATCAAGTAAGCTTCAAATAAGCTTGATGTACATTTTTTTGGCATCTTTCTTAGCATGGGAGCGGAGCAGCATGACATCCACCCCCTCTGAACCTATAGAGCCTCCGGATCCTGCCAACTGCACTTCAATCTGCATATGCTACAGGTACCTTAAGCTCTTTGCCATCATCAGACTCACGTAACTGGTAAACATATGAAAAATGAAATAAGGTTTATACCCTATTATAATGGTTTAGCTTAATCATTAGGTAGCTGGCCATTAAAAATCTTTGAACCGTATCTGTCGTATCTCCAAAGCATTCAATCATGAAAAATTGTTTAGTGAACCCCGCCAAACTCAAGTGCTCTAGTTAATGATGCACACAGCTTGATCATAAGCTCGCTTTAGGGAAACCTGTCAAGCTCAAGTATGTCTTACTGTGGCTGCACACGGAATGGCCATCAAGTCCTTTACCTTAAGTTTTGGTAGCAGAACCAACTCAAAAGATGTGAAGATACTTCATCAATTGTCCAAAGAAGTCAATTGGAAGCTAGCCATGTAAGCTTATTGAACGCATAACCAAAAACTCGTCTGACTTAGCATAAATCTAGAAAACAAAACCTTGTACCATGCAACCTGCTACAATAGATAACTGGTACTCTTCAAATCTGCAACAAGCACTTTAGTAGCCTCCCGGATCAAATGGGAAACCAATCATTTGCCCCATTGTGAGCAGTCCTTGAAAAAATGTGCACCATCCTCCAGGATCATAGGGAAAATAAAAAAAAATTCAATCATAATGCATAAACATAAATTAGCCCACAAATCTTCATGCAAACCGCCTGGATCATGAGGCATATAAACCAATTGCCCAGGACCATGCATATATCTGTCACCTCCTGGGTCAAAAGATAGCTCAACATCCCCTACATCATAGAGTAACATCATATCCCATATAGCATCAGGTAGCACTAGATACTGCCATATCCCCTGTGCAACTGGCTCATCCAATTGTCAATCATCAATGACAGGTAAAAGCATTGTCACAGACTTGATGTATTCCGATCATGCGTATCCGAATACATCAAGTCTGTGACAAAACTCTCTTCATTAGACTCGCAAGATGCATCATAAAACAATTCTGTATCTTGTATATAGAGGCTCAAAATCAAGTAGAGCCTCATCTAACAACTGCATAAGGTCATCATCAACTGCATCTGAACAAACTTACTCATGCATGAATCTAGATTGATTAGTATTCTTAGCATTTGTGTTTGAGAACCCTTCCAAAGCTTCGTCTAATAAGCACATAAGGTCTAGGTCCACCGCTTCAGAAGGTTCCTCCATCATGCACATCTCATACTACTGTAAACTAAGATCTCCGCATATGACATGCATACTAAATACATTTGCTGTAAACCACTCTTCAAGTCTTTCACCCTCATCCAAATATCTTTGCACTTCTGAAGCACAAAGTTTAGCATGCACATTGAAAATTTCATCTACTGCCATGTCTGTATCATTGGCACAATGAAACCAATCATATTCATCAACAAGACATTGCACTTCACTATGCACCCCCTCTGAATTAGCATCCTCAAGTTCATGATCATTCTGCCATAGTGTGAGCCCTGTGTCACAAATTGTTGATAGAGAAGAAGTTTTCTCCCCCTCTAAATTACAAGCAAATTTAGGAACAGTCTACCAGATCGGTAGCTCTAGGTCACAGAAACTTGTCAAAGAAGAAGTTTGCACCCCCTCTGATTCATCATCACCACATTCAAGACCAATTTTCCACTTTGGTAGCTTGGCATCACAACAACTTGTCAATGAAGGAGTCTGCACCCCCTCTGAATCAACATTTTGCAGATCTTCAAGCACATACTCTTGCTTAGCCAAGTCCTCAAAATCTGGTACATCCAAATTTGGTAAAGCTGGTATACCAAAATCCATGATCATGATGCTCTCAACAGTAGAAGCCTTTCTTTGACCTATAACATCTTTATCATCATTTAACTCTATGGTAGAATCTGTACCAGAAAATGTTTTCTCTAATTTTGAGCCAATAGCAAAAGTATCAGTTGTAACCGAATTTTCTTGCATGTCTACTTGAATATGGATGCACTCATTCACCTGCACAATTCTTTTTGAGCTTTAGCCACTTCATTGTTTTGATTCCTTGATCTCTTTTCCTCCTGTACTCCATGTATAGGTTCTTTGAAAAATTCGTCTTGTGTATCCTAAACTGTATGTGTAGATTCTATGCAAAATTTACCATGTGTATCCTGAAGCTGTAAAGCCTAACCCTCAAAGACTTCTACTTCATGCACAACATCTGCTAAACCTAGCTTTTTATACACAGCTTCAACTATATCTGCATCATTAGCCTGTAAGAAGATAGCATCTTGCACAATACACTCATTAATCACAGATTCTAACTTTGAACGTACTTGTCCTCGGATATTTGCGTAGTTTGGTAGACTTGGACTCTGTTCTTGATAGCTTTTTTAATGCTCATAGCTTACCTGTATAATAGCTTCTTTGAAATATTCCCAGTTCTTGTTGCAGGCTTTAGTAACCTCTTGAATCTATTCTTTCAAATCTGAACTCAATAACTACTCAAAATATCTGACCATTAACTCTTCTGGTATCCCTCTTACCTTGGTTTCCAACTCATAGCACTCTAGGTAGCCCTCTGGATCGTATCCATCAAAGAGTCGTCTCTCATCGTATACTGCATCCAAAGCTTCATCGATTATTTGATTTTTCTTCTTTGTGGTCTCCATTTCAAGCAGAGATCCTTGAACCAATTGAATCATCTTTGAAAAATCTAGAACTGTTGACTTATCATCAAAACCGTTTGCACTTAACTCTGCAATCATCTTCATCATCTGCTCTAAATTCTCCATCTTTACCTCTCACCCTGGTTGGTTTTCACGTCGGGTTCACCAAAGATGTCGGGGGATATGTGTTTGAAATGTGAGCCGGGTAGGCACCGGGCCTCTGGCTATGAGAGGTGCGAGAGAGAATAAGAAGAACAGATGCAAAAGGCTATGGAAATCACTGCAATCATCAATGAATTAATTCAATGCTTTGAGTACAATTTATCCTTACCCAAGGCAGACTGTTAATAGCATCGTCCCTTGGATTATCTACTAACTAGAAGTTTAAGCTCTCGCTTTGCAGAATTAATCGGCCGTTAACGACACCGAGGCTTAATTAATTAATCTTCAGATTGATGACGATGATGGAAATTTTCCTCTGTCACTTTAACTACTTTAAATACCTTCAAGATTCTGCACTGCCTGTGTTCCTTGCTTAACCTCATTTTTCCCTTTCCCTCTTAATCATGGACGCTCATCTTATGCTCGTTGAGAGAGAGACTTCATGCTGGCTTATGTATGAGAAGGAGATCCCTTTGCTTTACTTTACCTCTTGTGTGGCTAGCCGAGATTCTCTCCTTGCTTACCTTCTTGCTTTGCCCTTCCTTGTTCAAGCTTGAGAGAGAGCCTTTGCTTCCTCACTTACCAAGACTAGAGCGAGAAAAAGAGACTTTGCCTTGTACTTCTCCCCATGCTTTGTCAGGACACCGACAAGGCCGGACTAATAAGGCAGGGCCTGGCTAGGCGGTGTGGAATGGGGAGTCCATCTAGGGCAAAGGGCCAAGGGCATGCCTATATAAGGGTGGTTGGGTGGAGGACTCTCAGGCTCTAGTCACCCTGTCTTACATTGGTATCAGAGCTAAGTCTATTTTGTGCAAGAGGGCGTGGAGCTTTTTGCATGCTCCTCTCTTTGAGGGCGTGAAGAGCCGCCTGCTAAGGGGGACGACGAGGTCCCATTGTGTGAGAAGCACTGCTTGTGCCGGGAGGGAGGCAACCTCGACCTCCGGAAAATGCTGTGTGGCTTGGCCCGGCGGATGCGCGCTGCCTTGGGGAGCATTTCACGTCACTAGGGCGACACCCAGAACGCAACGCGCGGGGATTTCTCTCTCTCCCTCGCCCTCGCGGCACTGCCGAGGTCGCCATAGTCGATTGGAAGCATTTATTTTCACATACAAGGAGCCCAAAGGATTTGGCCTTGGGCAACTCATTCAAAAAAAACCTCAACTTAAGGGGCGTTGTTAACCCTCACGGCTCACGGACACCCTATCACCTACGACGGACGTTCTAACTTACGGCGGACGTTGTATTATTTACTTGTAGAGTCAGGTACCGGGCTTGTCGGTCCAATAGGAAAAGGGTAAGAGTGATCGCCGATGAGAGGCGCACTCTAACTGGAACATTCAAGGGATTAGTTGGCTAAGCATGGGCGCCCAAGTGTGAATGGGGCGAGCTCATATAAAAGTCAACTAAACCTAAAATTCACTCATTCTCTCATTTGTGCAATAGAAGAGTGCTCTTGCTCCATCTCCATCTCCATCTTCTTCTTCTTCACCTCCTTGTCTGTGTGTGTATGTGTGTGAGAGAGAGAGAGAGTGTGTGTGTGTGTATGCGATCGAGCATTGTGACGACGGCACGGCGGCGGTGAAGCGGTTGAGCGCGGCGAAGCGACGTCTCCTTCTTCTTCGCGGCGAGGAATCCTCCACGAAGCAAGCGTAGAGCGGTGAGTGACACACCATTGCTTTCTTTGAGCTTACTAGTTTAGGCTTGTTGTGTGCTTGGAGCCATTTGTGGCTCGTACACGGTGTATCGGCAAGTCCCTTGCTTCGACAGTGCGGCAAGGAGCGCACATTTTTGGCGCCGCTGCCGGGGAAATACCCTACACTAAGCTCGGTTATATGCTTTCTTGTGGTGCAATTTCTATCATAGGAAAGGTAGGGAAGGAGTGTGTGTGGTTGTGTGGAGAAGGATTTGTGAAGAAGGAAGGTGTGTGGTTGTGTAGAGAAGGTTTTTGTTACATTGTACTGTCTTTTTTGTTTTCTGTTAAAGAAAGAATTACAATTTTTTGCAATGTATTGTTAGAATTAAGGTATTAGCTACGGAATGTTAGTTCTGTAAGGTTCAATGTTAGTTCTGTAAGGTTAGTTTTGTAGATCTGTTAGCTACTGTAGTACTGTGTAAACAGTGTTAGAGTGTGTGTGGCAGTATCTCTATTAGCTGTAAGTAGATAAGTTAGGTGTAGGTTAAGTGTGTGTGTGCGCGCGCGCGCGGCGCGGCCGCGATGACTTATTATAAATATAAAAAATAAAAAATAAAAAAATAAAAATAAAAATAAAAATTAAAAGAAAAATTATTTTCGGGCTGGGGATCATTCCCCAAGCTCAAGCCCAAACCTAGACCTCAGTCCTCAGTTTTAAAAAATAGTTTATACACCTTGTTATATTTAAAAACTATTTTTAGGATTTCGAGAACTATAAAGACTATTTTTAGGATTTCGAGAGCTTCACATAGCCGAATAGGGAGCTGTAAAGCACGGCACGTTCCTTTAGCCAAAACGCTCGTCTTGAGCTATTACACGCCATATTTTGTGGCTTGGTTACAAAAAATAACAAAGAATAACAAAAAACTTGGGTTATAAACGCCAAAAAGAAAAAAAAACTAAGTGAGCGGCCTTCACGGGCACTCACCAACGCGTTTAGAGTGTGGAGGTCACATGCACCTACGCTCTGGACGAGTGTTAGAGCACGAGCATATTGATAGTGCCTCCATTTACGCGGGCACCCATTATCCTTCCACGCTAGGGTCTACGCCCTCAGCGGGGACCCAAGGTAGTACAACCCAAGACCCAAATATAGCGACTAGCGACTCTTCCTCTGACTACGATATTATGGAAGAGCATCTTACACAAAGCCCCGGGGGAACAGATGAAACCGTGCCTAGCTGTGCCCAACAACCTGGAACTAGTGTTTTTAGCCGTTTAATGGAAACTTTTAGCAGAGCTACGCGCTCTGAACCTACGGCTAGTGAAGTAAACGAAGGGGTGGGGAAGTAGAATCACCATTCACATCTCCTGTAGACCCCACACTCCCTCAGAGTGTCCACGTGGACATTCTACCTACCTCATTTAATGAGGGCCCTACCGAGCTACCACCTTCCAAAGTCGCCTCTAAGGTAGCGGTGACTAAAAGTCAAAACACGGAAAGCAACATTGCATCCACCTCACGGCAACCCTCTAGTACACCAAGTTTGGACGGGATATTTCTCAATGAAAATTGGGAATATGACCTACACACGGAGACTTTGACCGACCTATACATGGGCTACACATACCATGTGGGTTGGTTAGAAGTTGTACAATCCACATCTAGTGCCACTATTCTAGAGGAACAACAACACATGATCTGCAATGTCATCCATAGGATTATCCAGTCCGAGAGGCAAAATCGAGGAATAAACATACCTTCGACGGGTCCTATGCGATTTTTAGACACGGGCAAAGGGAAACAACCCACTCTATCACAAATGGAGACTCCCCTAGTGAGTCCCATCGATCCCCCATATGTTGTTTCGCCAAGGGTCTCAATGCGATCTGAGCCCACAACTGATAGCTTTACTTTTCCAAGTCTAGCTCATCTTTCCTTGGATGACACCACAGCTACCATGCCTACCCCAATGATGGGCATGCCAATAAACACACCATGGACCTCGTTTGTTAGTAAAGCACCGCTACATGGCAGCTCAATGCCTGCAATAGTACCTACAAGTGCGTACCAATCGAATGCACCTATGGGTCATCACAATCATGTAGTCCCTACCCCTCCCATTGTTTCAACTACCTATGCTCCACAACCACAACACCCAAGTTCTTATTTCCATGGGACTATACCGGCTAGCATTAGCATGTCACATCCGACGTCTGCTATGCCTAGGGCCACCCATATGAACTATGGACCACCACATGGCACAACATCGTACCCAACGTGGAACCCAAGGGCTTCCTATGCGCCAAGCCCAATGCCAATACCTACTCCACATGTAGTCTCTGGAGCACCTGCACCCACGATGCCTGCTCACTTAGGTGACTTGGCAACATTTGCTCAAGCTATTGGTCGATCTATTGCTGAGAATATGCGTAACACGCCTGATAGAGAGCCTAGAAGTAAGGCAGTACAGATAGCCAAGCTCACACAAAAATTTAGTGGAGACGGGGATGTGAGAAAGCATATCGAAGTGTTTGAACAAATATGCGATTCTCTAGGAGAACACAATGACCTACATAAGAGCAATGCTTTAAGCCTAACCTTAAGTGGAAAGGCTGGGGATTGGTATAGAACCCTAAGGGTGGAAGAAAAAACGATTTACCCTACTCTTAGGAGACTGTTCTTAAAGGAATACATACGAGAGGGAGTGCTTTGGGATGTAGCCTCTCAGCTCCAGAAAGCCCAACGAGAGGAAGGAGAGTCGGTGAGAGACTTTATAAGTCACTTGAAGCACTTGAATTCTCGTTGTAATCCCAATGAGTGCTTCAACAATAACCAATTGCTTGATAGATTCATTAGGGGATTACGACATGAGGATATCTACAATGGCCTAGTCATTAGAGGTATCACCACTTGGGAAGCAGTCACCACCAATGCGATCCAATTGGAGGATAATCTAATGATTCAAGGAGAAAGAGTGTCTGTTGAGACTAAATCTATTAGCTCGCAAGCATCAGGGCTTCAACCAATCACCCTAAAGCCTATTGCTAAGGAGCCAAAGATATCTGAGATGACTTTAGCAGATCTCACCAAGGCTATTCAAGAGAGTCTTAGAGACAATCGTGCTTCGCAAAACGATCATATGTATCCAAGAAGGGAGCAACAATGGTGCTTAGTATGCTATGGACCGCATAGTACGAGTGAATGCCCTACTTTTAGAGTAAAATTCAATGGGAACTGCAATGCCTGTGGGAGGTATGGTCATCAAGCTAAGGATTGCATAGTATTTAAGCGCGCGATGGCCAATAGACCAACCTTAGCATGGACAGACACACCTCGAGTGCCTGCATTGATGCCGGCCCCACCTCTTGAACAAACATCACAACATATGGTCCCTAGGGCCCAAAGTGTTGTTCAAACAACACCCTTACCACCTCCAGTGCTAGGACTGCAACCACCACATCCGAGAATCACTTCTGTGAATCAAGTGGGTTGTGAGTCATCTATTTCTTATTTGGAAGGCTGTGAGGAAGATATAGATCCTAATATCGCCTATGGGATGGATGTTCTTGAAGAAAGTCCACAATACTACATGGAGGACTATTGGGGACAAGTCAAACCTGTATGTCAAGTGGCTGCTCTTGCGGCAAGAGGCCAAAATATTAACTACACTGCTAAGAGACCACCTCTTCAATGCTATGAGTGTGGAGGTCCACATCGTGTAGCCGAGTGTCCTATTAGGCTACAAAAGAACGCCACACTAATGCAAACCAATCAAGCGAGCACGTCTACAATGCCGATACTCATGTGTAATCGATGTGGCATAGATCATTTGATTGCCCAATGTCCAAATAATCCAAATGCACCGAAGATCACGCCATTAAACTTGATTGAAGTTACCGAGGAGCCATCACCAAGTACACCCGTGGTACCAGTAAACGCACTCACGCGATCGATGCTCCAAAAACAAAATTATATTCTTGAGAAAAGAGACACGGCATCAATTGCCCAATCTCAGAAAAAGAAGAAAACATGAAGAAAGAGATCGCAAAAAGCAACGAAGTCAGACCCCAGTTCAAAGACCAACATAGGGACTGGTGACGACCCCGTATATATGAACGACGCTGAAGAAGATTCTGATTCAGGTGAAACCATGGAGACCAAAACGACCACTAACATAGAAACCAACAAGGAAGATCTTCATGAGCCACAATGGCCAGGATCCAAAAAGAAGATAGGAACTTACCCAAACCCTACAGAGGAGATTGAGCGAGTCAAGCATTTAAGGAGTTTGGTAGAAGATACCCAAAGGGATCTAGAACCAGCACCTAGGAAGATCCAGATTACAGACACCGTGTTCCCTACGCAACAACAACCTCACCAAGTCCATAGACCCTTGGACATACCTAGTGTCATCCAAGAGGAAAGTGACTTAAAGTCATGGGAAAGTGGGCGTACTCACTTCTTGATGGAAAGAATGTTTACAGAGGGACTACCTGATCCTATCGAAGAAATGGAGATCCCATCTTCCCCACATCAAGGGACTCAAGGCCAAAAGGTGCTGTTGACATTGCCAAATTGATGGATTTCATGTCTTCAGAAGTTAGAACCACCATCATGTCCAAACTATATAAAGACCCCGAGCTAGTCTCAGCTCTTCGAGCCTTCCTCAATGGAGAACTGAAGTTTGGGCTACCACAATTTGCACAGATGGATGGAGCTGGGGAGATTCCAATAGAGGAGGAACACTTAGATCCACAACCCAACCTAGATGAGAACCTTGTTATAGAAATACTTGTTAACAAGTTGGGGCAATACTTTGAGGGTGATGAATCCAATGCAACTATACCAATCACTACTAAGGGATTAACTGTGAAGGGAATCCTTGATGGTGGCGCTGGGGTTAGCATTGTGACTAAAAATTACTGGGAAACTATGGGAAGACCTCACCTTGCGACCACAACCATAGTAGTGAAGATGGCCAATGGGTTTATTGTTAAACCTATTGGGATGCTAGAAGATCTCAAGATCAAGGTCTTTGGACATAAAATAAGGGTTACCTTCATTGTTATGGATTTCTCCAAACACACTATGGCATCGGAGATGATCTTAGGACGTCCTTTCATGAGGGAAGCAAAAATGGTGCATGACTGGTCTAAAAACCATGTCTACCTGCAGTTCCAAGATTCTGTCATTCGAGTGGATCTTGTGACGGGTCGAGCACATCCTCTAGGAAACAGGTTTATAATTGATCATAGATCTGACACCACAGTTCACTCGGCCCCATTACAGTATTGTTACACGTGTAAAGCGAACACTGATGTTGGGGAAGATTCTCCTTATATCGATGTACTACCTGGGATGACTGAGTCGGACAATGTCGATTGGGTCCACCTAGCAGCAACCATAGACACTTGGGGAAATAGGGGGACGACTTGGGTAACACCTGAGGGGGATGAAATGCCTGTACCTTTAAATATGCTAAAAGCAATTAATATAGCTTCTTACGAGACTCATCCTCACATAACGAAGAAAACATACAAGTGGGTCCCTAAAGCTTCTTTAGCGACCATGGCTGATGCTAAAAAACAAAAGCCTCGTAAGAAACGTCCCACTCACTCCAGGAAAAGTAAGAAAACGTGGCGGTGGATTCCTAAATGATTATTGGAAGCCCAAGGCTACTATCAAGGAAATGATCAAATCTGGCTGTCCAAACGTAGATTGTGTTCTTACCTGTCACCTGACCCATGTGAGCCCAATCCCGTAGCTCCAAAACGAATCGACAATCGCGGAAAGGAAAAAATCACAGAATGCTACACACCCGCTCCAGAGCTAGTTTGGGTACCGAAGAAAGAGCGATTTGTTCCACCTAGCTCAGGAAGGGGGGAGTCCCATGAAGCTTCTAGCTCCTCATGTAATGCATCCATAGAGGTAAAAGCTTCTCCACAGCCTCCACCTATAATAGTGGACCTCCATGAAACTACAAACAAATCCACACCTCCCAGTATTGAAGAATTACCTGATGAACCACTTCAAGTTCGATCCTGGGAGAGTACCTTACCACCCTTGCAACTCGATGAGGCACCTAAGGTAAGAGAAAACTACTGGCAAAAATCCTCACCTATTACCAACTGGAACGATTGGTTTCAAAGGGTGACGAGCTCATTTCAAATGGTATGATCTACCCAAGGAAGGGGGGAGTGTTTGCTAACAGTCATCATTCACTCGCTTCTCTCTCAACCTTTTTCCCTGACCTCTCAATCACAAATCTTAGGGAATGTACATATAAAGCTTTATACTCACAAAAAACAAAAATAATAAAGAGCAAGAGCAATTAGCAAACGAGTATGCACAATAAAAGTCAAAACATTGACTCAGACCTACACAATCGCATCTGGTACACTGAAACAGAAACCTATGCCATAAAATACCTTTGATCCTCATCACTCAAGCGATGGAGGGTAGGTAAAATTAGTACGATAGGAGTGTTTTTGTTTTAGAGTTGAGTGATTAGCAAAGTCCTTTTTCCCACTGATGTGCCTCCTAGAGGTATTCTTTGTGTTTCTTAGTGTGAACAGGAACGGGTTGCGGGGGTTAGGATTTGGACCTTCATGGAATCTTTCTCTCATTCACACTTCAAATCAAGCGCGACCATCGACACAAACAGGTGTTTCTTATCCATTAACATTGCCCCTTATCTTTTTGCATCCATGTTTGTATGCTTTGATTGTGATTGGTAGCATAATATTTAGCGCATTTGTTTAGCACCAAATGTTAAATTCAATGTAATTTTTTTGTCATAATCACTTGTCTAGGTTTAAAAATCAAGCAGTCTGACTAAGCTAGTTTGACCAAGTTAGGTGTTAGAGATCTTCCCTTAATACCATGGGGAATGCCTTCCTAATAATTAATGGTTACTTAGGTTCTTAATCCGATTTAGGTAGCATTGTGTGAAATGTACTAGGGCTTTCTAGTGGGCTTGACCCTATTGACCTTTAGCTTAAGTATTATAGAGGGAGTTTACTAGTGTGATGAGCCTGGGGAGGTGTATCAGTGTTATATGACCCCCCAAAGTTACAAAATTAAAATGTTGAAAATGAACAAACAAAAAATCAAAGTGCCACAATGTAAAATCTTAAGCTGGAAGAGAAATCTCAGCTTGATTGGGTACTTCACTCACATGTATCGCCTATGGTACTAGAGCCCTAGAGGTTCCCAGTGTGGGCGCTTTTCCTTGAAAAGCAAAAAACCCAAGGCATACAAAAAAAGCACACACATCAAAAGTAAATCAATGAGAAAAGACTTTTGGGGGGTCAAAGAAAAGGTAATAAGTCAGGCGATGATTTCATGAGAAATTCCTTTTATCGTAGCTTAACTACAAGGTCTTCTAGGTATAGCCTCTAGTCAGCCCTCGAACATGAAATACTTGGCTTTCCCGATTAAACAACTTAATTGACCAGAGAAATTAAGAAGCTTACCCATGGTATTAATAGGCAATCTCTAGTGCCTTTCGACCGTTAAATTAGCGACCCCATACTTGTTTAATTTTTTACCTTTACATCTGTTTATGCATTTGATTACATTGCAATTTAATGTTTATTGCTGACAAATAGTTAAAAATTCTGTTACCAATCAATTTGTTTGCCTAAAATTGCATATGCTTTTTAATTGCTTATAAGAATGCAATTACTGTGCCAATGTTGTTTGATTTTGCAGTGACTGAAGAAGGCTAAGGACATTCATCTCAAATGCTCTTCCACCTCAACGAACGCGCTGCAACTCAATAGCTTCCGAGGATGGAATCTACATCAGGAAGGGGGGCATGTTAACCCTCACGGCTCACGGACACCCTATCACCTACGACGGACGTTCTAACTTACGGCGGACGTTGTATTATTTACTTGTAGAGTCAGGTACCGGGCTTGTCGGTCCAATAGGAAAAGGGTAAGAGTGATCACCGATGAGAGGCGCACTCTAACTGGAACATTCAAGGGATTAGTTGGCTAAGCATGGGCGCCCAAGTGTGAATGGAGCGAGCTCATATAAAATTCAACTAAACCTAAAATTCACTCATTCTCTCATTTGTGCAATAGAAGAGTGCTCTTGCTCCATCTCCATCTCCATCTTCTTCTTCTTCACCTCCTTGTGTGTGTGTGTGTGTGTGTGTGTGTGTGTGTGTGTGTGTGTGTGTGTGTGTGTGTGTGTGTGTGAGGGAGAGAGAGAGAGTGTGTGTGTGTGTGTGTGCGTGCGATCGAGCATTGCGACGACGGCACGGCGGCGGTGAAGCGGTTGAGCGTGGCGAAGCGGCGTCTCCTTCTTCTTCGCGGCGAGGAATCCTCCACGAAGCAAGCGTAGAGTGGTGAGTGACACACCATCGCTTTCTTTGAGCTTACTAGTTTAGGCTTGTTGTGTGCTTGGAGCCATTTGTGGCTCGTACACGGTGTATCGGCAAGTCCCTTGCTTCAACAGTGCGGCAAGGAGCGCACATGCGTGCCCACCCGGGCACACACCCCATACGCAAGCCAGGGTATTCGAAGGGTTGGCAAGGCCGGAATCCGACACAAGCATAGGCCAAGGGCCATCAAATTCTAGGTAAACTATCCAAAGGACAGAAATTGCAGAAGTTGATCGAAGTTACAATTTGATGGAGTTGAAGTTTCGGAAGACTATCTACTGCAATTTCTTCCTTCGAGAGGATTCAGGCATCAACGACGTTTCAAGCAGTACAAAATTTTGGCGGCATCATCAAGCATAGTTGATTCAACTATAAAGAGCTTGCGGAGTTCCATATACGGCGGACTACCATCGATTTAGATGGAGTTAGCATGGCTACCCTACTTTGCGAGTGTTCCCAATACCATGTATATTTTTTGAGTACTTCTTTCACCGCACTGTGTAACCATGGATTCGGATATCAATATGACATTCGATTTTGAGCAAAGTACTCCTGATCCTACCAATGATGGCCCGCGGCCGGATGCTCTCAAGGAGAGTAACCATGACGCTATGGCAGGAGAAGATACTTATGAGTTGCTCGATATTCAAGAATTTCGTGCACTTCAGACACGCATGACCGACATGGATGAAAATTTTAAAGCTTTAAATGAAAATGTTACTAAAATTTCCACATTAGTGATTCAATTAATGCATCAGCAGTCTAAGAGTCCTGCTAACATCCACATGGATGAGCACGTTGGCACACAAGGGCAAGGCCCAATTCATGATACGTTGCATACTCTCACTGCCAAAGAGGTGGATGACTTGTTAAAGAACTTTAAACCACCAGTCTTTAAGGGCGAAGACCAAGACCGCAATAAGGATGCAGTGAACATATTTCTCAGCAAATGGGATGGAATTCACGCCTTAAGGCATACTCCGGATGTCGTTAGAGCTCTACAGACGAGCTTAACTCTAGAAGGCAAGGCCTACAAATGGTGGATGTCTCTCAAGGAGAAGAACATCATACCACAGAGCTGGGCAGCCTTTGAAGCAATGTTTAGCAAGGAATTTTTGCCTACTAATGAGGCTGAACGGAATTGGACGGCTTGGGACACATGTTCCATGCACCAATATCCATCACTTCTTGAATATATCTCTCACTATCGGGACTTTATCCTCAAGTTGGAAGGCTTGGATACCTTTCAACAAGTACGAGGATTCATACGAGGTCTGACACCTGAGCTTAAGAAGTATGTCAAGACCCAAGACCCTAAAACACTTGAGGAAGCCATAGTGAAAGCACATATTCACGATGACCCTGATGAAAAGAAATTACATAACAGTAACGTGCCTGCTAGTATACACGGTAATACACGCACGCAGTATGGGAAAAATAAAGGAAAAATTTCTAGTTGCTAATTCAGATGCATCTAAAAAACCCAAGGGGTCCAGAGGTCCTCTTTCTCTTGAGGATTTTGATAAAGCAAAGAAAGAGAGGTTATGTTTTCAATGTTTAGGAAGTCATGGCAAAAAGGATTGTCCCAAGGGGAAATCTTCTGCTCAGGGGAAGGAGAAAGCAGTGCACACGGTGCAACTACTGCCTCTTGAGTCTTGCTCGAAATTCTCCACAATGGAAGTAACACACACTGAGGTGGTGCATGAATTTTGTCTCACAGCTTCCATGTGGCAACAAACCTTCGGACCACATGAGCTAGTACGTATGCACGGATATCTGCAAGGGCACAAGGTGTGCATCTTGGTAGATGACGGGGCTACTCACAATTTCATCAATTATGGATTGGTGAAAAAGCTCAAATTGCCGCAAACTCTGAGTACCCACCGCTACAAGGTAGCAATGATGAATAGACATGATACTGAAGTAAGGGATACTCAATGCCGAAATATTCCATTAGAAGTACAAGGATACTCTACTTGTTTGGATTTTCAGGTTATGAACATGGAAAGGACTGATGTGGTTCTTGGTAGGGAATGGTTGCATAGCCTAGGACCATCATTGAAGCGTAGCTATGAGCACAACAGCTTGATGTTTGAATCCCATGGTGGCACATGTGTTGTTGTTAGGAGAAAAGGATATACCTTCATCACCACTAATTTGTACCGTCGAGCCTTGTTTTTGATAATGAAATAGATCAGGTTTTCTTGTGTTACTCACTTTCTCATTTTCTTTCTAACATTGAGTCAGTTGAACATTCCTCAACGCCGCATGCTCCTCTCTCCTCTATTCCACCAATTGCTAATTCTAAACAAGCAAACGTTGCTAGTCAATTACAACAATTATTAAAGGAATTCCAAGATGTATTTCCTAATGATTTGCCACCAAGATTACCGTCGACACGATTAATGCAACATAGCATTGACGTGGCTGCAGGATGTAAACCTGTTAGTAAACCACCTTATCGTATGAGTTACTCAGAGGCTGCTGAGGTGGAATGTCAGCTTGATGACTACCTTAAGTAACAGAGGGTTTATCCAACCTAGTTCTTCACCATGGGCTTCACCTATCCTTTTAGTGAAGAAAAAGGACGGCAGTATGCGCATGTGTGTAGACTACCGGGGCTTAAATGTGGTTACGGTTAAGAACAAATACCCATTGCCGAGAGTAGATGAGTTATTTGATAAGCTAACTCATGCTCGCATTTTTACGAAAATTGACTTGCGGTCAGGATATCACCAAGTCCGTATTCGACTTGCCGATATACCTAAGACTGTCTTCCGAACACGGTTTGGACACTACGAGTTTTTGGTGATGCCCTTTGGGTTAACCAATGCGCCCGCAACATTCATGACACTTATGGATAGTGTCTTGAAGCCATATTTGGGAAAATTTGTCATTGTTTTCCTCGATGACATCCTAGTCTATAGTGCTTTCGAAGAAGAGCACTTACAACATCTCAGACAGGTGTTTGAGTTGTTACGTACAAACAAATTATATGCAAAGGAATCTAAATGTGATTTTCTAAAGGATGAAATTCATTATTTAGGGCATGTTATTTCAGCTAATGGCCAATACATGGATCAATCCAAAGTGGACACCATCAGGAAATGGCCTCATCCTAAAAATCTAGAAGAATTACAGATATTTTTAGGCTTTGTAGGTTCTTACCAAAGGTTCGTTAAAAACTATGCTCAAATTGCTGTTCCTATGACGGATCAACTTAAAAGCAAAGGAAAAGCTTTTCAGTGGGGATCTGCTCAATAGCACAATTTTGATACACTCAAGAATGCATTAGCTATAGCTCCTATACTAGCTATTGTAGATCCTTTGAAACCATTCGTTTTGGAAACAGATGCCAGTGATCGTGCTATTGGAGCAGTCTTGTACAAGACGGACGGTCGATTGCATTTGAAAATAAGAAGCTTGATGCAACTCAACATAATTATTTTGCTTACGAACGTGAACTCTATGCAATAGTGTCGGCCTTAAAAACATGGCGGCATTATCTGTATGGTGCTCAATTCGAGATTATGTTTGACCATGAAAGCATCAAATGGTTTACACAACAAACAGATTTAAAGGGTTGAAAAGCCAGGTGGAGTGATATCCTTCAGGAATATGACGCCAAGCTAAGGTATTGCAAAGGTCGATACAATGTCGTGGCAGACGCTCTAAGTAGAATGCCAGAGACTAATTCGCTCTTGTTCACGGAACTTCGTAGTGAATTTTTAGATTCTCTCAAGGGCAAATATGAGCATGATGAAGCATATTCCAAAGTGTGGAGCCATGTTCAAAAGAGGGATCCTTCTCACTCCAATGACAGTAGTGTACAGTTAACCTCCATACCTAGTTCTCCTTTATGAAGTGATGAACTACAGTGATGGAAGCATTTCACCATCAACAATGGGTACCTACTCCACAAGGGGAGAGTTTGTGTACCGACAGACACGGACATTCGGCGCCAAATTCTTTATGAACGTCATGATAGTCCAAGTGCAGGGCATCCGGGAGTTAGAAAAACTTATGCTCTCGTACGACGATAGTTTTACTGGCCATGTATACATGTCTTTGTTCAAGCTTATGTCTTGCACTGCCAAAAATGTCAAGTTAACAAAGTAGAGTGCCTGAAAGCAGGAGGACTCTTACATCCTTTGGAGATTCCCAATGGAAAATAAAAAAGTATATCTATGGATTTTATTGTAGGACTACCAACCACTATACGAGGTCATGACTCAGTATGGGTGGTCGTAGACAGGTTGACTAAACTATGTAAGTTTATTCCAACCAAATCAACGGTTAAGACACCAGAACTAGCCAAGTTATTTGTGGACAATCTATACAAATTGTATGGTTTGCCAAGTAACATTGTTAGTGACCGTGATCCCAAGTTTAACAGCCACTTTTGGAGAGCTGTCTTTAAACGATGGGGTCCACAACTAAACCTTAGTACAGCTGATCATCCAGCAATGGATGGTCAAATGGAATGGGTGAACGAGGTGCTAAAGGATATGCTAAGAGCATACGTCAGCAAAAAACAGTCAGACTGGGAAGAATACTTACCTATTCTCGAGTTTGCCTACAATAGTGCTAAGCATGTCACAACAGGTTTCAGTCCTTTCATGCTAATGTATGGGTTTCAACCTAGGTCACCAGTTACGGTGGGGTTGGCAATAGAAAAACTCCAACAGGTTAAGGATTTTCTCCAAGACCATATGGATATGCTGAAACTTGCTTGCCAGAGTGTCCGGCAAGCACAGGATCATTATAAGAAATATGCTGATGAGAAACGTCGACAAGTTACCTTCGAAGAAGGGGAGGAAGTATTTTTACGTGTGCCAGAACATTCAGAAAGTCTAAAAACTAGATCGACACCTAAATTATCTCCCCGATATTGTGGGCCTTTTAAAATACTCAAGTGAGTCGATGATCGTGCCTACAAACTGTTACTACCTTCACATTCTCGCATTCATCCGGTGTTTCATGTAAGCCGTCTATGAAAGCGGTTACATGGGGAAGACAATGTCATCGACCAACAGGT
This sequence comes from Adiantum capillus-veneris, assembly GCF_014529385.1. Taxonomy (NCBI): domain Eukaryota; kingdom Viridiplantae; phylum Streptophyta; class Polypodiopsida; order Polypodiales; family Pteridaceae; genus Adiantum; species Adiantum capillus-veneris. The sequence goes on along the minus strand of NC_140940.1, from coordinate 1,178,170 downwards.
TTTGGTTGATTACATTGAACCTCCTACCTTACCGCATGAATCTGAACGTGTTCTTGATTATCACGAGTTGCGTACACGTCATCACGTACGACAACAAGCCTTAATCAAGTGGAAATACGGACCTGAAGAGGTGCCACTTGGGAAAACATTAGGGTTCTTAAGAAGAAGTTTCCCACTTTTGTGTTCGAGGACGAAAACTCTTCTTAAGGGGGGAGTAATGTCAGGACACCTGTAAGGCTGGACTAATAAGGCAGGGCCGCGGGCTAGGCGGTGTGGAACGGGGAGTCCATCTAGGGCAAAGGGACATGGGCATGCCTATATAAGGGTGGTTGGGTGGAGGACTCTCAGGCTCTAGTCACCCCTGTCTTACATGCTTGTTCACCCTCCTCGCCTCTTTCTATTTTGCATGCCAAGGACAAGAGAGAGAAGGCTTTATTTTGCTTGCCTTGCTTCTCCTTCTCAAGAGAGAAATCCTTTTCTTAGTGCTTTTCTTCACCTCCTCCTCCCTTCAAGCTTTGTTTGTTTTGCTAGCTGATGACGAGAGCAAGAGAGAGGGAGCTTCGCTTGCCGAGGATTAGAGCAAGAGAAAGCTTCTTCCTTTGCTCCTATCCGAGGAAGAGAGAGAGAGCGGGCTCCCTTCAAAGCCCCTCCTTCTTCTTTTCCATGCCCTCGTTACCCTATTACCACTTCTTTTCTTACATCTACTCGTCAATTCCTCTATTAATAGTCCTCTCTTTTTTTTAATGCAACGATGGCGCCGTCGTTGTGGGAACGACTCCAATGACATGGCAGGTCGGGTTGTCAAGCTTTGCCAAACGAGTCGTAGCTGGTCCCAAACTGGATCACCTCCCTCTGGTAAATCATTTTTGCTTCATCAACGTGCTTGTTTTTGCAGGTACGTGGCTGCTACAATCGTTTTTCTCCTGCCCCGCGCCTTCGTTCTCGCTGCTGAATGCCATTGCTTTGTTTTTCTTTTGTTTTTACACTAAAGCCCTTTAGTGGGTGGCCCTTAAGTGATTGTATTGGGCGGCCTTTGGCCCTTGGCCATGGGCGGTCGGAGTAAAGGGCACCACATTTGGCATACAAACTTACCAAGGTACCTGCAAAGTTAACATCCTCTGCACTCAATGCACTCCACGAGACTTCATTTCGGACAATAATCTCACCAAGATCTTTTTGTGCTTTTGTAACGGCACCACATTTGGTATACATATCGGCCAAGGCAATGCCTCGCATGACATCATTTTCCAACGTCCCCTGACTAGTAATATCACCGTAAATTGTTGTGCCCATAAATGGTCTTGAATAGTGCCACAAGCCTGCTAGATGAAAGTATGAGTGATTGCATTTAAAGTAAGGCCTTCCCATCACATTCAATAAAAAGTGTCAGAGTTTTGTTCCTTCGAGCCGGGTATTGCAATCACGACTATTTCCCACCAAGCACTACACAAAATGGCATCTCTGGCATGAGACTCCTCAAGCTATTACTGCGCCCGCATTCCAAAATTCCCTGGTTGAAGCCCAAAAATTCCAAGATAGCACTCCGACTGAGCTGATCGGATTGGTACGAAACCGGTCCCCGGTGAATATTTAATGGCCAATAACTTGGCAACCAAAACTCTGATCGTTGATATGAAAGGACCGGTGCGCTCCACAAAGTGAGCACTGCATTCATTTGATCTCTATCTCGTCAGCTGTAGTTGCCCAATTCAGTACAAATCTGCATGAACTTAAACTTCAACCTGCCATAACATTTGCACCATAGCTCCAATCGATGAGCCGTAAAGACAGGCTGGTAGAGAACTTCAAGCAGTACAGTTCTAAATCATAAACTCCCATCTATGCTCACTTTAAGCATACTCTTTTTTAGCATCATTAAGGCATCTATTGGCCCTTTTTGCCGCATCTGGCATATATTAATCATTAAACATGGCCTGTTAACAAGCCCTAATCATTGAACATTATCCAAGTAAGCTTTGAATAAGCTTGATGTACATTCTTCTGGCAGCTCAATTCTGATAATGAAATAGACGAAGTTTTCTTGTGTTACTCATTGGGTCATTTTCTTTCCAATGTTGAATCTATTGAACATTCCTCAACGCCGCATGCTTCTCTCCCATCTCTTCCAGCAATGGCTACTTATCAACAGGCAAAGGTTGCTAGTGAATTAAAAATTTTATTAAAGGAATTTCACGATGTTTTTTCTAGTGGTTTGCCATCAGGGTTACTGCCAACACGATCTGTGCAACATGGCATCGACATGGTTGCAGGCAGTAAACCAATCAGTAAACCACTCTACAGAATGAGTTATTCTAAAACTGTTGAGGTGGAACATCAGCTTGTTGACTATCTTAGTAGAGGGGTTAATCCAACCAAGCTCTTCACCATGGGCTTCTCCTATCCTATTAGTGAAGAAAAAGGATGGTAGTATCACATGTGCATAGACTACCATGGATTAATGCGGTCATTGTTAAGAACAAATACCCATTACCACGCGTGGATGAGTTGTTCGACAAGCTCACTCATGCTCATATTTTTACGAAGATTGATTTGCCGTCGGGCTATCACCAAGTACGTATTCAACTTGCTGATATTCCCAAAACTACATTTCGAACAAGGTCTGGACATTACGAGTTTTTGGTTATGCCTTTTGGGTTAACCAATGCGCCCGCAACATTCATGACACTTATGGATAGTGTTTTGAGACCGTACTTGGGAAAATTTGTTATTGTTTTTCTCGATGACATTCTTGTATATAGTGCTTCTGAGGAAGAACACTTGCAACATGTGAGGCAAATGTTTGAATTGTTACGAACAAATAAATTATATTCTTTTAACCCTCACGGCACACGGACACCCTATGATCTATAAACGTTGTATTATTTAGAGTCAGGTACCGGGCTTGTCGGACCAATAGGAACAGGGTAAGGGTGATCGCCGATGACAGGCGCACTCTAACTGGAATATTCAAGGAGTTAGTTGGCTAAGTATGGGCGCCCAAGTGTGAATGGGGTGAGCTCATATAAAAGCCACTAAACCTAATTTTTACTCATTCTCTCATTGTGCAATAGAAGCCGCTCTTGCTCCATCTCCACCTTCTCTTCTCCATATCCTTGTGTGTGTGTGTGTGTGTGTGTGTGTGTGTGTGTGTACGTGAGAGAGAGAGAGAGAGAGAGAGTGTGTGATCGAGCGTTGCGGCGGTACGACGGCAGCGAGGCGGTTGAGCGCGGCGTAGCGGCGTCTCCCTCTTCTTCGCGGCGCGGGAATCCTTCATTCGCAACTACGCAGGAAGGTGAGTGACACACCATTCTTCCTTGTGAGCTTGTCTGTTGTATGACTGTGTGCTAGGAGCCTTTGTGGCTCACACACGGCACGTAGCAAGTCCCTAGCCTTGACATTTTTGGCGTCGTTGCCGGGGAGCTGCTGCGCGTGAAGCTCCAATGGCGACCTGTAAATTGTATTGAAGCTATTTTTTATGTAGGAAAGGCGCGGCTTAAGTTTGATTATTGTTGTTATGCAAAAACAGTAGAGAAAGACACAATGTTGTTGACTGCATTCAAGTTTTCTGTGTTCTGTTAAGCTCTGTTTTGCTAGTTCTATTAAGCTCAGATTTCAGCTTACATAGTTAGCATTTCTTGCGTTTCTGCATTTTCTGGTTTGCACTGCACGGTTCTGTCAAGTTTCAATTTTCTGCATTTTCTGTGTTTTTTGGTTTGTGCACAGTTAGTTAATTAAGTAGGTTAGTAATTAGGTGAACCACTGATTAGCAGTTCAGTAGGTAGGTGAGACAGTAAATAGTTAGGTGAGGTCAACGCGCACCAAAACGCATACCAAATAATATCCAAAATTTAATTAAAAAAAATTAAAAAATTTAAAAAAAATCAAAAAATAAAAACGTGAGTGAGGGGGAGGTTATAAAAACGAACGGGTTGGTTTGTATAAAAGTGAGATCAGGATCGGGATCATTTGACCCAATCCCAATCCCAATCCCAATCCCAATCCCAGGCCCAGGCCCAGGCTCTGTCTCATGATATAGGGTAGTCTCACTCCTATATATATAGGCTAGACTCACAAGGAGGGAGTGAGGAATGTGGGATAAGTCATACACTCTCCTCTCCTTCATTGCACACTAGGACTTGCTATTTGGAGCCTAGTTCCCTAGCTAGGAAAAGACTGTTTCGGGCTTTTCTGGAGCAAAATAGAACCAAACGGTGGGTTGTAAAGCACAGCGCGTCCCTCCTAGCGATACGCTCGTTACGAGCTATCACACGGCCCATTCCACGACACGCTCTAAAAAATCTAGCAAAAAAACAAACAAAAAACACGTAAAAAACTAGTCACAAGGCCTCCTAGAGCAGCTTTTTGACACCTTAGGGTATCAAAAGCACATGCACTTACGCTCTGGGCGGATGCTAGAACACGAGCATATTGAGGGTGCCTCTGTTCATACGGACACCCATTACCCATCCACGATAGGCTCAAGACCCTCAGCGGGGACACAAGGTAGCACCACCCAAGACCCTAAAATAGCCGCTAGTGATTCCTCCTCCGACTTAGAAATCATGGAAGCATACCCTACCCAAAACACTGAGGGAGAAGGCCATGCACCTCCCGAAGCTCCACAGCCTAGTACTAGTATGTTTAGCCGTTTCATGGAAACATTAGGTAGAGCTACTCGCTCGGAACCTGATGCAAATGAAGCACACGAAGGGGGTGGGGAAGTGGACTCTCCTTTCACATCGCACGTGGACCCCACACCCCCAAAGAGTGTCCATGTGGATATCCTGCCAACTTCTTACCAAGAAGGCCCCGTTGAGCTGCCTCCTTCAGAAGTTCCCTCTAGAGTACCGTTGGTGACAAGTAAAACCACGGGGAGAAACATTGCTTCTACCTCACAAGAAACCGTTAACACGTCGACTCTAGAAGGATTGTTCATTAATGATCATTGGACATACGACCTCCACACTGAGGTGTTGACGGATCTACACTCTGGCCACGCCTACCATGTAGGATGGATAGAGATTGTACAATCCACCTCTAGTGCCACGAGCATCGAAGATCAACTGAAAATGATCTGTAATGTTATCCATGGCATTATTCAATCAGAAAGGCAAAACCGAGGGGTAAATATACTCTTAACTGGCCCCATGAGATTTCTGGATACAAGCAAGGCTCAACAGCCTACTCTATCACAAATGGAGACTCCTCTAATGAGTCCCATGGACCCATCTTACGTCATTTCACCTGGGGTCTCTATGCAATCTGAGCCTCTGAGCGACAACTTTAGCTTCCCTAACTTGGCTCAACCCTCTATTAAGGAAAACACAGTGCTCACTCCAGGGATAGGCCTGACAGAGAATGTACCGATGACATCTACGGTTAGCGCAGTGCCACTACCTAGTGTCGTAGTACGTAATATGGGGCCTCGACCGTATGTGCCTCTAGCCCCTTATGCACACACGGCCCCCACACCTCCAATTGTACCACTTGTTTATGCTCCTCGAGTGCCGCTCCCTAGCCCTTATCCGAGTGGACCTATGTCCGGTTATGTTCCATATCTTGCATCATCCACACATATACCAAGACCGATACCCGTCCCTCTCCCACATATGATTCCAAGAGTACCTCCACTGGCCCTGCCTCCTCACATAGGTGACTTGGCAGCGTTTGCTCAAACCATAGGTCAATCTATCGCGGAAAATATGCGTCATGCATCTGATAGAGAGCCTAGAAGTAAGGCAGTACAAATTGCCAAACTCACGCAAAAATTCAATGGGGACGAAGATGCTAGAAAACACATTGAAGTGTTTGAACAAGTATGTGATTCCTTAGGGGAATGCAACGAACTACATAAGTGCAATGCCTTAAGCTTGACATTAAGTGGGAAGGCTAGAGATTGGTATAGAACCCTAAGGGTGGACGAGAACAATCTACCCTACCCTTCGAAGGTTGTTTCTAAAGGAGTACATACGAGAAGGTGTGCTTTGGGGTGTAGCATCCCAGCTACAGAAGGCCGAACTTAAGGAAGGAGAGTCAGTAAGGGACTTCATTAGTCGTCTAAAGCACTTAAACTCTCGCTGCCCTGTAAATGAGCGCTTCAACAATAACCAACTGCTTGATCGATTCATTCGAGGGTTGAGGAATGAAGGAATCTATAATGGACTAGTGATTAGAGGTATCACAACCTGGGAAGATGTCACTGCCAATGCAATCCAATTAGAGGACAACTTGATGATAGCAGGCATGAGGGTGTCTACTGACACGAGATCCACTAGCTCACAAGCCATTGAGTATGAACCCATGACTGCAAAGCCCATTGCCAATGAGCCAAAGGTATTTGAGACATTCTTGACAGACCTCACCAAGGCAATCCAAGAGTCTCTTAAGGATAATCGACCCCCTCAAAATAGTCACATGTATCCAAGAAGGGAGCAACAATGGTGTTCCATTTGCTTAGGTCCACATAGCACTAGTGAGTGCCCTACGTTTAGAGTAAAATTTAATGGAACTTGCAACGCATGTGGTAGGTATGGTCACCAAGCTAAGGATTGTTTAATGATCAAACGTATGATGGCAAATAGACCACTTGTAGCCTGGACGGATGCGCCTCGAGCTCCTGTATTGATGCCTGCTCCACCTGTTGAGCAACTACCGCAACACATGGTCCCTAGATCTCAAAATGTTGTACAAGCTACACCGCTACCACCTCCTGTGCTAGGACCGCAGCCCCCGCATCCAAGAGTCGCCCCTATGAACCAAGTGGGTTGCGAGCCATCTAATGCTTATGCACATGGCTGTGAGGAGGAAATAGACACTAGTATTGCCTACGGACTTGATACATTGGAAGAGTGTCCTATATACTACATGGAAGATTGTTGGGGGCAAGTCAAGCCGGTTTATCAAGCTGCTGCTCTCGCATCCAGAGGTCAAAATATCAACACCCAGACTAGGAGGCCACCTCTTCAATGCTACGAGTGTGGTGGACCACATCGGGCAGCGGAGTGCCCTATTAGGCTGCAAAAGAATGTTGCACAGATGCAAATGAATCAAGGGAGCACGTCTGCAATGCCAATACTCACATGTAATCGTTGTGGCATAGATCACTTGATTGCCCAATGCCCCTATAACCCAAATGCGCCTAAAATCACACCCCTAAATTTGGTCGAAATTGCTAGTGTGACATCGCCAATCCCACCCGTCGCACCCGCTTATGCGATTACACGGTCCATGCTTCAAGGGCCAGGCCATATCCTCGAAGAGAGAGATACCGCGTCAGTTATCCAAGCAAAGAAAAACAAGACACGAAGGAAGAGGTCGCAGAATACGGGAAATTCAAAGCCAAGTTCCAATACAAACATAGGAACAAGAGATGACCCCGTGTATATGAATGACCTCGAGGATGATTCAGATTCAATCGAGACAATGGAGACTAGAACCAATACCACAAAGGGAAAGACCGACAAAGAAAACCGTAACATGGAACCAAATGAAAACCGAATAAGAGAAAACCATAAAGAGCCTCTGAAAACACCACAAGTGTTTCCAAATCCAATCCAAGACCCCCAAGATAAACCGCAGGGGCAAAAAGGGAAGAATCGTAAAAAGAAGATTGGGACGTACCCAAACCCAGTAGACGAGATTGAGCAGGTGAAACATCTAAGAGGTTTAGTGGAGGAGACTCAAAGGAAACTAGAACCAGAACCCATGCATGTCAAAATTCATGACACAATGTTTCCCACGCAAGTTCATCCACCCCACATGAACCATAGACCGTTAGCCATACCTAGTATCATCCAAGAAGGGAGTGAGGACGGGACATCAGAAAGTGAGCATACACCTTTCATGTTGGAAAGGATGTTTAATGAAGGAATACCTGATCCCATTGAGGAAATGAGATTCCATCCTCACCAGTTCCTAGTCAAGGACCTACACCCTGCAAAATGCCAATGAATGTTGCCAAACTAGTGGACTTCATGTCTTCTGAGGTCCGAACCACGATCATAGCAAAGCTGTATGGAGATCCTAAGTTATTCTTTGCACTTCGAGCATTCCTTAACGGAGAGCTACAAACGGGATTACCGTAGTTTGCGCAACCAAATAGGCCTGACTCGATTATGATTGATGAGGAAAATCATGTGCAATCACTTGACTTAGATGGACACGAGTCTGTGATCGAGGTACCCATTAACGAATTAGGGCAGTATTTTGAAGGCGACGAGTCTAATGCGACCCTACCCATCACTACCAAGGGATTAACTATAAAGGGAATTCTTGATGGTGGTGCGGGAGTTAGCATCGTTACAAAAGATTGTTGGGAATCCATGGGAAAACCCCGCCTCAGTGTTACTAACATTGTGGTAAAGATGGCAAATGGTACCATAGCCAAACCTATGGGGATGCTCAAGGATCTTAAGATCAAAGTTCTAGGACACAAGGTACGACATACGTTCATTGGAATGTCTTTCTCTAAACACCTTATGTCATATGAAATGATTTTAGGACGACCATTCATGAGGGAAGCACAAATGGTTCATGATTGATCTAAAAATCATGTCTATTTGCAATTCCAAGACTTTGTCCTTAGAGTGGATTTGGTGACTGGTAAGGTACACCTCTTAGGGAGTAAAACCATTATTGATCATCGCTCTGACACCACAGTTCACTCGGCCCCACTACAATATTGTTACACTTGTAAGAAGGATACAGACACTGGCCAAGATTCTCCTTACATGGATGTGTTACCGGGTATGACGGAATCAGACAACGTAGACTGGGTACACCTAGCTGCAACCATAGATACCTGGGGAAATAGAGGAACCACTTGGGTCACACCAGAGGGGGAAGAGGTACCACAAATTGCACCTCTGAACATGATAAGTGCCATACATGCATCTTCTAAGGGCAAGGCAATTGTAGACCAATCTGACAGTGACACCGATAGCTCAATAGAAGACTTTGACCAACACGACTCAGACACGGACTCCCAGAGTGAACGGATTCTGAATCTCATGAATTAGAGAGTGGAGCAAGTTCAGAGTCAAAACATTCGGAAGGACCGAGCACATCAACCGATGATAGCTCCTCCGAGAGTGAAGAGGACACCAACGAGGACTCCTTTAGTGAGCCAGATCTAAATGCAAATCAAAAGCAGGTCTCAAATAAGAAAAAGAAAAACTTTAAGAGGCGTCGATATCGAGCCAATGTACGTGCTAGGATAAAAAAGAAGAGATCCTCAGTAGAATGGCTTAGTTATATAGGAGCATGTGATGCTCATCAAAAATTGGTAGACGATTGGGGTGAATATCTCCAAAATGTTATGTGGTGTAGACCACGACCCCACGACATAGCCCAATTAGAGATCATAGACAAGCCAAAGTTGAGCCGCACTGCAAGGAGGCGTCAAAACCAAGAGTTAGCTCGACAACACAAGAAAGCAGAAATAGAAGCACAGACCAAAGCACAACCAGAATCCACAGACTTGCATCCTGCACCAGAACATTTCAAATCTTACACCACAGGGGAAGAAAAGGTTGTGTACACAAAAGCCCAAAGAATACCTATCGATGGGAATAATGGAATCTATGATGGTCCGGCAATAGTTAAAGAAATAGAATTAGCCAACCCCGGTGAAGAATCAAAACCTGTTTTTATTGCCCAGGACCTCACAGAAGTTGAAGAGGCGGTCCTCAAAGAGCTTCTCAAGGAATTCAAGGACATATTCGCTTGGACATACCATGATATGAAAGGTGTTCCACCTTCTGTGGTCCAACATACAATCCCTATGATTAGCACTGCGAAGCCCGTACAACAAAGACCCTACCCGATGAATCCTAAGTACGCAAAGATCATTCAAGAAGAACTAGAAAAGCTTATCAAATGTGGGTTCATATATCCTATTGAACACTCTGAATGGGTGTCTCCAATAGTTATCGTGCCAAAAAAGAATGGGAAACTCAGGGTGTGCGTGGACCTCAAAAAAGTTAATGCAGCTACTAGAAGAGACCATTACCCCCTACCATACTCCGAACATGTACTCGAAAGAGTTGCAGGCAAGGAAGCTTATAGCTTTCTAGATGGGTACTCAGGCTACAACCAAATCACGATAGCGCTAGAGGACCAAGCTAAAACTGCCTTCATCACAGAATTTGGCGTGTTTGCATTTCGCGTGATGGCTTTTGGCTTAACAATTGCCCGTGCTACATTCCAACGATTAATAAACACTGCTTTTAAAGAATATTTGAGAGAGTTTTGTGAAGCTTTCTTAGACGACCTTTGTGTTTACTCTTCTTGGAAAGAACATCTATCATGTTTGCGGAAGGTGTTTGAAAAGTGTAGGTTATATCGTATCTCATTGAACCCGTTCAAATGCCAATTTTGGGTCAAGCATGGAGTTATTTTAGGGCATATAGTATCTAAGAATGGTATCTCAACCGATGAGAGCAAAATTAAAGTGATTCTAGAGTTACCACCACCAACCAATTACAAGGGAGTTCAAAGGTTCATGGGACACGTGGGTTATTATCGACAGTTTATTTTATTTTTCGCTAAGATAGCACGTCCTTTGTACAAGCTTCTCATTGAATTTAAATGGACTGAAGAGTGTGACCGGGCCTATGAACAATTGAAGAAAACACTAGCAAGTGCTCCGATTTTAAGGACACCTAACTGGGATGTCATTTTCCATGTGCATATTGATGCATCAAACTTTGCTATTGGGTGTGTTCTCACTCAACCAGGAGAACATAAATTGGACTATCCCATTAGCTTTGCAAGCCGTCAATTGAACGATGCTGAAAGGAACTACACCACTACAGAGCGAGAAGGTTTAGCAATGGTTTATGCAGTAAAGAAATCTCGCTACTACTTTCTGGCAAACAAGTTTGTATTTTATGTGGATCATCAAGCGTTGTTGTATCTGGTAAACAAGCCATGCTCCACAGGAAGAATCACACGATGGTTGTTAATTCTTCTGGAGTTTGATTTCACGATTGTAGTGAGACCCGGTAAAAGGCACGTCATGGCTGATCATTTGTCTCGCATACCCAATGGTGAAGCCCCTACAGGAGTTGATGATGAATTACCTGATACTTCCCTATTCATAGTTGAGACTATGCCTGAATGGAGTGAGAACATTGTTAACTTTTTAGTTAATGGTTTTCCACCCAAGGAACTTCATAAGGATATCGCTCGAAGGCTAGTAAAAGAATGTGAACCCTATTTTTTGATTGCCGGAACTCTGTATAGACTAGGCAAGGACAATATTCTTAGGCGTTGTGCCTGCGAGGATGAATATTTGTATATCTTGCAAGAAGCACATATGGGCATAGCAGGAGGACATTTTTCAGGAGACCTGACTGCTAGAAAGGTGCTGCAATCAGGCTATTGGTGGCCAACTTTATTTAAGGATGCATCACTTTTTACAAAAGGGTGTGATGAGTGCCAACGTTACAAGACCACACAGCGCAAAGACAGAATGCCCTTACATCCTATTAAAGTAACCCAACCATTTGAAAAATGGGGCTTAGACTTTGTAGGTCCAATTAGTCCCGCAGCTCGCAACACTCAATCTCGATATATTCTAGTTGCTACGGACTATGTAACAAAGTGGGCTGAAGCTAAGGCTTCACAAAAAGCTGATGCGAGGACAACAGCTAAGTTTCTTTATGAGAACATTATCACAAGATTTGGTTGCCCTTTTGAAATTATTAGTGATAATGGTACCCATTTTATAAATGAGGTAATAAGAGAGCTTACCACGACCTTTATGATATCCCACCATAAGTCTACACCTTATTACCCGCAAGCTAATGGACAAGCCGAGAGCACCAACAAGACTCTAATCTCTATTTTAACCAAGACGGTAGAAGCTCATCGCACTGATTGGGATTTGAAGTTGACATCTGCTCTATGGGCTTATCGTACTGTTTATAAAGTGGCTATTAATTGTACGCCATTCAAAATGGTATACGGCCAAGAAGCGGTTATGCCTTGGGAGTTTGTCATTCCTAGTCTTAGGGTAGCTTCGCAAGAAGGATGGAATGGTAACCCCTTAACTGAGCGTTTGTATATCTTAGAAAAACTAGACGAAGAGAGACAATTGGCTGTGCAAAATGCTCTTGTGGAAAAGGATAGGAGAAAGAAGTGGTTTGATCGCCATGTGAAGGACAAGGACATCAAAGTTGGTGATAAAGTCCTTATGTATGGAGTACGTAAAGAGAAGAAAAAGTTGAAATATGCTGGTAAAGGACCATATAGAGTATGTGAAATTACCCCACAAGGTACCCTTCGTGTGGAAACTCTTGATGGAGTTGAAACCATTGGATTCCTCAATGGGAGTAAATTCAAAAGATATTATGATCCTTTAAGCCAAGAAGAACTACGGGCCATTCATCAAAAGAAGGCCGCCAAAGCACAAACCGAGTTAAAGAAGATACAAGCTCAAGCTGAGGCTAAGGAGCGACAACAACGTATAAGACAAAAACGAGAGGCTAACCTTGGAGTCACAAATGCATTCCACGTGGAAATCGAAGAGGATTGGTTGGACTCTGACACACCTCTACGATACCCTATTGAGTTAAATAGTGCCTATGGAAAAGTGCTATATAACGCCTTATTGGACACGGGTGCTAAATATAATTTGCTATCCTATGGGGTGTGGTGTCAGTTAGGGAAGCCACCTCTATCTGAGAGTATTATCCAAGTCAAGGGTGTCAACAAGAAAAAAACTACGGTTTTTGGAATCTGGCACACTTCTGTCAGTTATGACAATGCAATTGTAGCTCAAGACTTTTTGGTCATGCCTACTGGAACTATGGAGGGTAATATAAACCTAGGACGCACGTGGATGATAGCCACCAAATGCACTATTGATTGGGGGACTGGGGGTGTCACAATGCAAAAACCAACTCTTATCCCTACCACTCAAGCCATAGTCCCTGAGATATTGCCTAAGGAAATAAAACCCAAGACATTGCATGTCCAGGAGGTTGAACCATACGTCCCCATAGCCCAACTCTCTAGATCTTCAACTGATGTAGTTGAAAGAAAGCTTGAGACACACAAGAACCATCCTAATATAATAAAGAAAGCATACAAGTGGGTCCCTAAAGCTTCTTTAGTAACCATGGCTGATGCTAAAAAACGGAAGCCTCGTAAGAAACGTCCCACTTGCTCCAAGAAATGTAAGAAAACGTGGCGCTGGATTCCTAAACGACTATTAAAAGCCCAAGGATACTATGATGGAAATGAGAAAATTTGGGTACCTAAACGTAAAATGTGTCCTTCCCTATCGACAACAAACCCATATGAGTCAAACAGTGTAACGCTAAAGCCAATGGCAGACCGTGGGAAGGGAAAGATCACAGAATGCTACACACCTAGTCCAGAGCTAGTTTGGGCTCCAAGGCAAAACCAATTTATTCCACCTAGCTCAGGAAGGGGGGGAGTTCCATGAAGCTTCTAGCTCCTCATGTAATACATCCATAGAGGTAAAAGCTTCTACACAGCCTCCATCTATAGTAATGGACTTCCATGAAGCTACAAAAGAATCCACACCTCCCAGTGTTCAAGAATCACCTGATGAACCACTTCAAGTTCGATCCTGGGAGAGTACCTTACCACCTTTGCAACTTGACGAGGCACCTAGGGTAATAGAAAACTACTGGCAAAAATCCTTATCTATTACCAACTGGAACAATTGGTTTCAAAGGGTGACAAGCTCATTTCAAACGGTATGATCTACCCAAGGAAGGGGGGAGTGTTTGTGGACATCCATCATTCACTTGCTTCCCTCTCAACCTTTCTCCCTGACCTCTTAATCTCCGATCTTAGGGAATGTATATATAAAGCCTTATACTCACAAAAACAAGATAAAAAAGTAAAAGAGCAAGAGCCATAACACAAAATAATAAAAACAAATTATGCACAAGAACACGACCCTTGTAATATTTGCACTCTAACCATCATCTATTTGCGTGTACAGATATGGCTAGTACGCTAGAGTCATCCACTCCTGCCTTGGGTGAGAGGTACCCTCGTTACTTTTCACAAATATTTCACATGGTCTTTCCAGTGCTTGCATGTGAATGGGATTTGATAGGTACGCTAGCATGTGAGAGGAGTTTTGAGGAGTTAGAATGGCTGATACGTCTCTTGACCACGTCTGATCCATACTTAGTAGAGAGCGTTTCTCCCATTGCACAAGCCTACCCTTTTGACCAAGATGACTATAGGCGTCTAGTGACCTTCTTAGTAAACATGGGCACCTATGATGAAGAAGAAAATTTACAGGACTACACGGATGGCACATATGGTCTCATGGATGATGACTTTGTTTATCTCGACGACGAGGATAGGGGTTTAGTCTTAGGGCTTCCCCCCAACCTCTACAATATCCTATTCCCTTGACTCTTTAGGGGGAGTGCAAATAATTAGGTTAGGGTTCCTTATGTTTTTTGTTGTGTTCAATAAGTGTTGGTATCTTTTTCCACTAATGTGCCTCCTGGAGGTATTCCTTTTGTTTCCTAGTGTGTCCAGGAGCATGTTGCTATTGGTAGGAAACAAAGTTACAAAATTAAAATGCTGAAAATGAACAAACAAAAAATCAAAGTGCCACAATGTAAAATTTTAAGTGAGTGCTTAAATTGGTACTTCACTCACATGTATCGCCTATGGTACTAGAGCCCTAGAGGTTCCCAGTGTGGGCGCTTTTCCTTGAAAAGCAAAAAACCCAAGGCATACAAAATAAGCACACACATCAAAATTGAATCATTGTGAAAAGTCTTTGGGGGGACAAAGAAAAGGTAATCAGTCAGGCGATGATTTCATGAGAAATTCCTTTTATCGTAGCTTAACTACAAGGTCTTCTAGGTATAGCCTCTAGTCAGCCCTCGAACATCAAATACTTGGCTCTCGCGATTAAACAACTTAATTGACCAGAGAAAATTTAGAAGTTACCCATGGTATTAATAGTCGAGCTCTAGTGCCTTTTGACCGTTAAATTAGCGACCCCGGACTTGTTTAATTTTTTACCTTTACATTTGTTTATGCATTTGATTATATTGCAATTTAATGTTTATTGCTGACAAATTGTCTAAAATTCTGTTACCAATCAATTTGTTTGTCTATTGCATATGATTTTTAATTGTATATGAGAATGCAATTATTGTGGCAATGTTGTTTGATTTTGCAGTGATTGAAGAAGGCTACGCACATCCATGTCGACTGCTCTTCCATCTCGACGAACGAGCTTCAACTGGATAGCTTCCGAGGACAGAATCTACATCAGGAAGGGGGGCATGTTAACCCTCACGGCACACGGACACCCTATGATCTATAAACGTTGTATTATTTAGAGTCAGGTACCAGGCTTGTCGAACCAATAGGAACAGGGTAAGGGTGATCGCCGATGACAGGCGCACTCTAACTGGAATATTCAAGGAGTTAGTTGGCTAAGTATGGGCGCCCAAGTGTGAATGGGGTGAGCTCATATAAAAGCCACTAAACCTAATTTTTACTCATTCTCTCATTGTCCAATAGAAGCCGCTCTTGCTCCATCTCCACCTTCTCCTTCTCCATATCCTTGTGTGTGTGTGTGTGTGTGTGTGTGTGTGTGTGTGTGTGTACGTGAGAGAGAGAGAGAGAGAGAGAGTGTGTGTGTGTGAGAGTGTGTGTGTGATCGAGCGTTGCGACGGCACGACGGCGGCGAGGCGGTTGAGCGCGGCGTAGCGGCGTCTCCCTCTTCTTCGCGGCGCGGGAATCCTTCATTCGCAACTACGCAGGAAGGTGAGTGACACACCATTCTTCCTTGTGAGCTTGTCTGTTGTATGACTGTGTGCTAGGAGCCTTTGTGGCTCGCACACAGCGCGTAGCAAGTCCCTAGCCTTGACATATTCCAAAGAATCCAAGTGTGGTTTTCTCAAGGAGGAAATTTACTATCTTGGGCATGTTATCTCAGCTACTGGGCTGCACATGGATCAATCCAAAGTGCATGTCATTTGGAGATGGCCTTCTCCTAAAAATTTGGAAGAATTACAGATTTTCTTAGGATTTGCAGGTTTTTATCAAAGGTTCGTTAAAACTTATGCTAATATTGTTGTTCCCATGACGAACCAATTGAAAGGCAAAGGAAAGATCTTCCAGTGGGGGGCCGCTCAACAACATAGTTTTCATACACTCAAGGATGCATTAGCTACAGCTCCTATTCTAGCTATTAAGGATCCTTTGAAACCATTCATTTTGGAAACAGATGCCAGTAACCGTGCTAATGGAGCAGCCCTTCTACAAGAGGGGAGGCCAATTGCATTTGAAAGCAAGAAGCTTGATTTAATGCAGCAGAATTATTCTGCTTATGAATGCGAACTCTACGCAATAGTGTCTGCCTTGAAGACATGGTGACATTATTTGTATGGAGCTCAGTTTAAGATTTTGTTTGACCATGAAAGCATAAAATGGTTTACACAACAAACCGACTTGAAGGGTCGAAAGGCCAGGTGGGCTGAGATCCTTCAAGAGTATGACGCAAAGCTCTGGTATCGTAAAGGATGATACAATGTGGTGGCTGATGTTCTTAGCCGTATGCTTGAGATCAATTCACTTTTGTTCACGGAACTTCGCAGTGACTTTTGGATTCTCTGAAGGGAAATATGAGCATGATGATGCATACTCCAAAGTGTGGAGCCATGTGCAAATGAGGGATCCTTCTCACTCCAATGCTGATAGTGTGTCGTTAACCTCCACACACAGTTCTCCTTCACCATGTGATGAATTGTAGCGATGGAAGAATTTTTCCATCGGCAATGGGTACCTACTCCACAAGGGGAGAGTTTTTGTACTGACGGACACAGACATTCAATGCCAAATTTTTTATGAATGTCATGACATTCCAAGTGCAGGGCACCCGGGTATTAAAAAGACTTATGCTCTCATACGACAACAATTTTACTGGCCAAGTTTACATGGCTTTGTTCAAGACTATGTCTTGCATTGCCAAAAATGTCGAGTTAACAAAGCAGAACACCTGAAGATAGAAGGACTCTTACATCCTTTGGAGATTCCCAACGGGAAATGGGAAAGTATCTCTATGGATTTTGTGGGTTTGCTAACCACTATACGCAGTCACGACTCAGTATAGGTGGTCGTAGACCGGTTGCTAAACTATGTAAGTTTATTCCAAAATAAGTCGATCATAAAGACTCCAGAATCAGCTAATTATTTGTGGACAATCTGTACAAATTGTATGGCTTGCCAAGTAACATTGTGAGTGATCGTGATCCCAACTTTAATAGTCATTTTTAGAGGGTTGTGTTTAAACGATTGGGTACACAACTCAACCTCAGTATAGTAGATCATCCAGAAATGGGCGGTCAAACTGATTGAGTTAACCAAGTGCTAGAGGATATGCTACGTGCATACATTATCAAGAAACAAATAGATTGGGAATAGTATCTACCTCTGCTTGATTTTTCTTACAACAACAGTGCTAAACATGTCACGACTGGGTTTAGTCCTTTCATGTTCATGTATGGTTTTCAACCTAGGTCACCCGTTATAGCGGGGTTGGCAACCGAAGAACTCTAGCAGGTTAAGGATTTTCTCCAAGACCATATGGATATGCTGAAACGCGCTCGTCAGAATGTCCGGCAAGCGCAAGATCGGTATAAGAAGTACACTGATGAGAAACGTTGGCAAGTTACCATTGAGGAAGGGGAAGAGGTTTTTTTACGTGTGCCAGAGCATTCAGAAAGTCTGAAGACTGGGCCAACACCTAGATTATCTCCAAGATATTGTGGGCCTTTCCAAATACTCAAGCAAGTTGGTGATCTTGCCTACAAACTCTTGTTACCAACACACTCTCGTGTCCATCCGATATTTCATGTAAGCCGTTTATGTAAACGATTACATAAGGACAACAATGTCATTGACCAACAGATTTTGGTCGATTTTGTTGAACGTCCTAGCCCACCACTTGAACCTGAGTGGATTCTTGACTATCATGATTTATGTACGCATCATCATGTACGTCGATAAGCTTTAATCAAGTCGAAAGATCGATGTGAAGAAGGCACCACTTGGGAAAACATTAGTGCTCTTAAGAAGAAGTTTTCCACTTTTATTTTCGAGGAAAAAAACACTTCTCCAAGGGGGGAGTACTGTCACGCCAAGGGGTAGAGGGCAGGGCCAGACCCAGGGGAGTCAAGGACTTAGGCCAAGGACCGGACTGAAGGTGTGGACATGGGATTCATTTAGGGCAAAGGGCCATGGGACCTCCTATAAAAGGTTGGCTGGGAGGAGGATCCGGCATTCAGTCTCCTTTGGGTTCTACATTTAACAATAGTCCCATTGGCCATCTTTACCACTATGTTTCTAGTCCCAAGATGAGGTCTTCCCATAGTTTCCCAGCAACTTTTAGTCACAATGCTAACCCCAGCGTCACCATCAAGGATTGCCTTCACAATTAATTCCTTGGTAGTGATTGGTATGGTCACATTGGATTCATCACCTTCAAAGTATTGTCCCAACTCGTTAACATGTATTTCAACAACAGAGTTATCATCTAGGTTTGTGGATCTAAGTGTTCCTAGCTCCATCAATTTGTGCAAATTGTGGTAGCCCGACTTTCAATCTCCATTGAGGAAAGATCGAAGAGCTAAGAATAGCTCGGGGTCTCCACATAGTTTGGACATGATGGTGGTTCTAACTTCTGAAGCCATGAAATCCATCAATTTGGCAATATTTAACGGCACCTTTTGGGCTTCATTCCCTTAATGTGGGGAAGATGGAGTCTCCATTTCTTTGATAGGGTCAAGTAGCCCCTCTTTAAAAATTCTCTCCAGCAAGAAGGGAGTACGCCCACTTTCCCATGACTTAAAGTCACCTTCTTCTTGTATAACACTAGGTATGGCTAGTGGTCTATGGACTTTGTGAGGTTTCTTTTGTGTAGGGAACACTGTGTCAGTAATCTGGATCTGCCTAGGTATTGTCTCTAGATCCCTTTGGGTCTCTTCTACCAAACTCATTAATTGCTTGACTCGCTTGATCTCCTTTGTAGGGTTTGGGTAAGTTCCTACCTTCTTCTTGGGTCCTGACCATTGTGGCTCATGACAATCTTTCTTGTTTCTTTCTTTCCTAGTGGTCATTTTTGTCTCCATGGTTTCACCTGAATCAGAATCCTCTTTAGCGTGGTTCATATATATGGGGTCATCACCAGTCCCTATGTTGGTCTTTGAACTGGGGTCTGACTTCGCTGGTTTTTGCGATCTCTTCCTTCATGTTTTCTTCTTCTTCTGAGATTGGACAATTGATACCGTGTTTCTTTCTTCAAGAATATAATTTTGGTTTTGGAGCATCCACCATGTGAGTACATTTATTGGTACCACAAGCGTACTTTGTGTTGGCTCCTCAGTAACCTCAATTAAATTCAATGGCGTTATCTCCTTGATTGGTTTGCATCAGTGTGGCATTATTTTGTAATCTAATAGGACATTCAGCTACACGATGTGGACCTCCACACTCATAGTATTGAAGAGGCGGTCTCTTGGCAGTGTAATTAATATTTTAGACTCTTGCCGCAAGAGCAGCTACTTGATAGACATGTTTGACTTGTCCCCAATAGTCCTCCATGTAGTATTGTGGACTTTCTTCAAGGTGCATCAATCCCATAGGCAATATTAGGTATATATTTTCCTCACAGCCTTCCAAACCAACAATAGATGTCTCACAACCCACTTGATTCACAGAAGTGATTCTTGAATGTGGTGGTTGCGATCCTAGCACTGGAGGTGGTAAAGGTGTTGTTTGAACAACATTTTGGGCCCTAGGGACCATGTGTTGTGACGTTTGTTCAAGAGGTGGGGCCGACATCAATACATGCATTCAAGGTGTGTCCGTCCATGCTAAGGTTGGTCTATTGGTGATCGCACATTTAAATACTATGCAATCCTTGGCTTGATGACCATATCTTCCACAGACATTGCAATTCCCATTAAATTTTACTCTAAAAGTAGGGCATTCACTAGTACTATGCGGACCATAGAAAACTGAGCACCATTGTTGCTCCCTGCTTGGATACATATGATTGTTAAGTGGAGCATGATTGTCTCTAAGACTCTCTTGAATGGCCTTGGTGAGATTTGCGAAAGTCATCTCAGATATCTTTAGCTCTTTAGCAATAGGCTTTATGGTCATTGGCTCATGCCCTGATGCGAGCGAGCTAGTAGATTTAGGCTCAACAGACACTCTTTATCGTTGAATCATTAAATTGTCCTCCAATTGGATTGCATTGGTGGTGACTGCTTCCCAAGTGGTGATACCTCTAATGACTAGGCCATTGTAGATATTCTCATGTCGTAGTCCCCTAATGAATCTATCAAGAAATTGTTTATTATTGAAGCGCTCATTTGGACTACAGCAAGAATTCAAATGCTTCAAGTGACTAATAAAGTCTCTCACGGACTTCCCTTCCTCTCGTTGGGCTTTCTGGAGCTGAGATGCTACACCCCAATGTACTCCCTCTCGTATGTACTCTTTCAAGAATAGTCTCTTAAGAGTAGGTTAAATGGTTTTTTCTTCCACCCTTAGGGTTCTATACCAATCCCCAACCTTTCCACTTAAGGTTAGACTTAAAGCATTACTCTTATGCAGGTCATTGCGTTCTTCTAGGGAATCGCATATTTGTTCAAACACTTCGATATGCTTTCTCACATCCCCATCTCCCCTAAATTTTTGTGTGAGCTTGGCTATTTTTTCTGCCTTACTTCTAGGCTCTCTATTATGTATGTTATGCATATTTTCAGCAATGGATCAACCAATAGCTTGAGAAAATGTTTCCAAGTCACCTAAGTGAGCAAGTATAGTGGGGCCAGGTGCTCTCGGGACTGCATGTGGAATGGGGGTTGGCATTGAGATTGGCGTATATGCCGCCCTTGGGCTCCAAGTTTGGTATGGTGTTGTGCCATGTGGTGGCCCAAAGTCCATATGTGTGGCCATAGGCATAGCAGATGTGGGATGTGCCATGCTAATGCTAGCCAGTATGGTCGCATTGAAATAAGATCTTGGAGGTTGTGGTTGTGGAACATAAGTTGTTGAAACAATGGGAGGGGTAAGACCTATATGAGTACGAGAACTTGTAGGTGCATATGATTGATACACACTTGTATTTACTGTTGCAGGCATTAAGCCACCATGTAGCGGTGCTTTACTAAGAAATGAGGTCCATGGCGTGTTTTTTGTCATGCCCATCACTGGGGTAGGCATGGTATCCGTGGTGTCATAAAGAGAGGGATGAGATAAACTTGGAAAGGTAAAAGCTATCACTTGTGGGCTCAGATTGTACAGAGACCCATGGAGAAACAACATATGGAGGATCCATCAAACTTACCGAGGGATTCTCCATTTGCGATAAGGTTGGTTGCTTAGCCTTCCCTGTATCTAAGAATCTCATGAGACCCGTTGAAGGCATGTGGATCCCCTTGTTCTGCCTCTTTAACTCAATAACCCTATGGATGACATTAGAAACTCTTTATTGTTAATCCTCTACACTAGTAGCACCTGTTGTGGATTGTAGGTCATCTAACCAACCCACGTGGTAGGTGTGACTTGTGCATAGGTCGGTTAGAGTTTCCGTTTGTAGTTCATACTCCAAGTTCTCATTTAGAAATACTCCATCGAGGATTGAGGTGCTAGGGGTGTCCTTCAAACTAGATGCAATGTGGCTCTCTATGGGTTGACTTTTGATGGTCGCTAATTCAAGAGCACTTGATCGCTCGACTAGCATGGATGTTGACATAGTGGCCTTTGCCTTAAGATCTCTCCATTGCTCTACCTTGCGTAAGCTCTCAATTTCCTTTTCCCTTGCTGCAAGGATATATCGCTCAACCCCTTGCACTTGGCAAGTCCTCTACCATCAGGTAATATAACATTGGAGGGGAATAGCTCTAAAGAGTCAGGTGGTGCAGTGAATGGAGTATTCACATGCACACTCTTCGAGAGCATGGGGTTTACGTTGGTCATGAATGGCAAATTTACTTCCCCACCCCCTTCATTCACATCGCTAGCTTCATGTTTGGAGTGAGTGGATCTACTAAAAGTCTCCTTCAAGCGGCTAAGCATGCTTGGCGCAGACCGTGGGCCCATGGCATGCATGTCTTGGCTTGAAAAAACGGGATTAGGCATCGGGTAACCTTCCATGACATTGTAGTCAGAGGAAGAGTCACTAGACACAATATGTGGGTCCTAAGTGGCACTAGCTTGGGTTCCCGTTGAGGGCTTAGAGCCTAAGGTGGAGGAATCATGGGTGCCCGTGTAAACGGAGACACTCTCTACGAGATCGTCTTCTAGCACACGACCAGAGCGTAGGTACACGTGACTAAGCCATGGAATATGGCGTGTGATAGCTCAAAATAAGCGTCTTGGTCAGAGAGACATGCCGTGCTTTACAGCCCCCGATTCGGTTACATAAAGCCCTCAAAATCCTAAAAATAGTCTTTTCCTAGGTGGAAAGAGGGCTAGAATTAGTAAGTCCAAAGGGTGAGTGTGAAGGGTTTGGTGGAGGACTTGAGGAACTTGTCCCACATGCCCTCCCTTTGCTTGAGGTCCTAGTCTTTATATATAAAGTAGTGTGTATACTGTATCCTAAGACTGAGGCCTAGGCCTGGGCTTGGGCTTGGGGAAAGATCCCATCTCTTCCGTTTAAAGTGAGATTTTTCTATTTTGTTTTTGTTTTAGAATTTTCTTTTTTGTCTTAGATTTTTTTAACTTTTTAATTATTATTATTTTTTACAAAAAACTTTTTGAAAAAAACTTTTTTGTGTGGATAATGTTGTGCATGGACGCTAAGCTCACACGCACACATTAGCTCCTAACAACTCTGTCTAACCTCCTTGCAGCTAACATAGCTAATTAATAGCTAATTAACACTAATTACCTCTACTGACACACTATTTAACACAGTACATTGCACACTCACAATACAGTCAACCTTCTCAGTGTCTACTCTACTGCTCACTGTCTACACTAACTAATAGATCTACTAACACCTTCACATTACAGATCTTAGCAAATTTAACAAAAAACCTGCACATTTCAGCACTAATAGATTCTAACAAACCTGCTAAACCTGCACATTATAGCCACTTAGCACATCTACACAAACTCAGACAAAAGCATGAAAACAGATGGAAGAAAGGCTTCTAGAGGTAGCACCAAGTGCTCCTCAAGCTTAGTGCCAGGCAGTCCCAGACAAGGGCACCAAAAATGTGCGCTTTGCCACACGTGTTGGAGGCTAGGAACTTGCCTACGCACTGTGTGCGAGCCTCAGAAGGCTGCAAGCACACAACTAGACAGTCCTAGTGAAAGGGTGGTGGTAATGTGTGTGCTAGTCTCCACCCAATCGTGCTATCTTATAGCCTCCCCCTAGCATACACACTGTATGGCCATGCCGATGGTCTTTCCTATAGGACCCATGTCCTTACATTACCTACCTTTGGAGAATTGTTTTCGTCCTCGAAAATGAACGTAGCAGAACGTTTCTTAAGTGCGGAGACATTCGCCGATGTAGAATCTACTTCAGGTCTATCTAGCCATTTTACCAACACCTGTCGTCTGACATGATGTCTTGTGCGAAGCTCATGAGAATCCAAAATCTTTTCGGGCTCATGAGGAATGCTTGGCAGTTTGATAAGGTCAACTAACACACCTGTGTCAATGACATTATCATTTTGTCTTAGCTATTTTCGTAAACTGCTAACATGAAAAACAGGATGAACTCGTGAGTGCTTTGAACGAGCTAACTTATAGGCCACTTGACCTATACGTTTGAGAATGGTAAACGGTCCACAATAACATGGTGAAAGTTTAGCAACTTTACGGAACATTCCAATAAACACGATCACTAGAGCTCAAGCACATGAGGCAGCAAGGAACATCCCAGCCAACCAAACAGAGATAGAAAATTTGTCTGTTCGAACCCTTAGGAAATCCTGGAAGGCAAAAGGAAACAAGATGAAAGCCAAAAGAGAAAAGGAAAAAACGGCATTGGAAACCAAATTACTGAAAATAGGGAAACGACTTCAAAGGGAAAGAGACCTTAAGGGAAAAAACGAAATAAAAAAACCATCGAATCTACCACCGGGAGGGTCTGTCTTGGTAGACAAGGTGTTCGAACCTTTGGATGCAATTTTAAAAGATTACAAGGCAAGGCTAAAGCCTAACCAAACCCAAGAGGATAGGTGGTTAATGTACCCTCATCCAGGCTATGAGAAAGAGAGGCTAAAGATGTGCAAGGAGCTCATCCAAGCCGCTCAAGCGCTTATGGAACCATAAGTTCCTACGGCTCCAAAAATTGAGGTACTAATCCAAGAAAAGATTCAAAAGTTAGAGAGGCAGGGAATTGAAAAGAATGACCGACCAGATCCTGTAGATAGAACACCATCGGATACGAGGGTGGCAATCAATACAACAGCTGGAATGTATTCTCAAACACCATGCCAATTTTGGAAGTAGAAGAACAATGGCCTCAAGAGCTATGGGAATAGATCAGGAATAGAAAAGATGGAAGTGCCACACTTGTGTCAGCTTCCAACCCAGAAATCCACTTGGAGTATGAGCTCTACCCAAATGACATCAGATCACTGTATGGTGATGCAAGTACAACGATGTCCAAAGATAGTAAACCGCAGTCGTTGCAGACTTTACCTTCATTTATTGGTAACCATGAAACTCGATCGGGGGTAAAGAGAGTACCATCACAATGGAAAGCCAATCCTAAGATGATGGATACTAAAGCTCTTCACGAGCTTATGTCATCCCCTATCCGTTGTACACTGACTCTGTCAGAGTTACTACATATCAGACCGCATCTTTGGGATGAGGTCAGCAAAATTTTGGAAAAAATAGGGCTGGTAATTATGCCACCTAATGCTTCTCCAAACACGCTGAAGACACAACCCTTGAAACAAACTAAACATGAGCCAATACCAGTGAACAAGGTAGGGGATTATTGTGAAGGTGAAGAAGGAAATACTACCCTGCTGATGGAGTACAAAGAGGTCAAGTCGATAGCAATATTAGATAGTGGTGCTGGAATAGCCATAGCTACCAAAGCAATGTGGAAAAAATGGGGAAAACCTGCTCTCCAAAAGACTAGAATGGAACTTCAATTGGTAGATGGGTATCTAGAAAGACCCATTGGCATCTTGGAGCAGATTGTGGTAACCTCTTGCAGCATTGCATATAAACACACTTTTGCTATTATAAATTTTAATGAGAGCAGCAATTTTGACATCATATTGGGCAAACCATTCATGCGCCATCTCAAAATGGTGCAAGATTGGGGTTAGGAATATATCTATCTAAGGAACAAGGATGTCACTACAAAAATTAGTGTCACAGATCATAGCTATAGAGATGTAGAATGAACCCCAGGAGAAAATTTGCACTCAACAACTGACCAAGAGGGAGGAATACCAGCTTGGCTATAGAACAAAGCTCATCAGTGGATAGGCAAAGCTTCAGAAGGTGGAAGGGAAAATTGCATTCTTGATAGGAGTGCACAAGACGAGGCATATATACTAGAGCTTTTACCAGAAGAGATGTTTGGACCTTTTGGATGGCAACAGATATTAGCCACTCTTGATGTTGGTGTAAACGAGGTGACCCTCACCAAATTTGCGATGAGGAAGGATATGATACGATTCCATTCCAACTGTTGGATGTCAACCTAACTCCAAAGTTAGAGTGGAAAGTCCCTGACAGGGATGGGGTTGCCGAGTGCCGACGCATCGTGGATGAAATCTCAGTAAGAGACCTTGATCAAATGGACAAAGAAGAGTTCCAAGACTCAACCGATAAGCTACTAGAGGATAACGCAGACGGCGAGCTGTCTAGTAGCTTGAGTTAGAGCATCAAACGGAAGGATCGAGAGTGATCTACTACGATTTCCCAAACCAAAATCCTCAAAGACAACGCAAATATTGAGATAAACATAGAAACAACCGAGACAGCACAACAAGGACTCAATACCTCTGTTAACTGACAAAACGTAGTACTTAAGGTTCGTAGAAGCGACTGAATGCCTCAAGGATAGGATATCAAAGAGATACATGAAACCTGACTCAACCAAAACAAAATCGAAGAAGGCAAACACACAAAAACCAGAAAAAGAGAGCAATACCAAAAAATCGATTAATTTGTCCAAAATAAAGCGCAAAATCAAATACAATGAACTGAAGCGAGCCTTAAAGGAAGTTTGGACAACAAAAATGGAAACTGATGAGGAATCAAATGATGATAAATTTGATGCACCTTCTCACTATAAGAAGTATACCATTCAGGATAGGAAAATCGTGGTACAAAAACCCAAACGAGATCGCAAGGAACCAAGAACTTCATATGATGGGCCTGAAAACATAAAATACATCAACTTAGTAGAACCAGGCAAGGAACCTAAACCGGCATACATTGCCACGCACCTTAGTGAGACGAAGAAGAGAAACTTCTAGTCGATACGCTCAGACAATACAAAGATGTCTTTGCATGGTCATACAAAGATCTAAAGGGGATAGATCCTGAGATTTATCAACACACTATCCCCCTTAAGAGTGATGCCAGACCACGCAGACAACGTCCTTACACGTACAATGAAACTTTTGACAAGAAAATTAAGGAGGAGATAGACAAACTGAAGGACGATGAGTTTATCTACGAGATTGAACACATTGATTAGATGTCCCTGATTGTGGTGGTACCCAAAAAGAATGGCAAACTGCGTGTCTGTGTAAACCTCAAATAGGTAAATGCAGCCACCATCAGGGATAACTATCCACTGCCAATAACATATCAGGTTATTGAGAAGGTAGCAGAGAAAGAGGCCTATAGTTTCTTGGATGGGTTCTCAGGCTACAACCAGTTGACGATTAAAGTGGAAGATCAACATAAAATAGCTTTTGCGACAGAGTGGGGTGTATTTGCCTACAGGGTAATGCCTTTCGGCATGACCAATGCCCCCGCTACATTTCAAAGACTAATGAGCCACACATTCAAAGAATATCTCAGACAATTTCTGGAGATCTACATAGATGATCTTTGTGTTCATTCTCGGAAGAAGTGACCACATCACTCATCTGGAAAAAGTCTTTGAAAAATGCAAAACGTATTGTATATGCTTAAATGCATAAAAATCCATCTTCATGGTAAAACAAGGTAAAATTTTGGACCACATTGTGTCCAAAAATGAAATTTGAACTGATCAAGAGAAGATACAAATAATTGGTGCACTATCGAGACCCACAAATATGAAAGAAGTGCAAGATTTATGGGGCATTGTGGGTACTACAGGTGTTTCATATATATGTATGCTGTAATAGCTAAGCTATTGTACACCCTCATTCCTAATTTCAAATGGATGGAGGAATGTGAGCAGCTTTCCAAAAATTGAAGCAACAATTAATTTCGGCTCCAATTTTGCAATCCCCTGACTAGAGTAAAATCTTTCATGTTCATGTGGATGCATCAGCCTATGCCATCGGGTGCATATTAGCGCAGCCAGGAGAGAAGAAAATGGATTTTCCCATTTGCTACTCTAGTCGGTAACTAAACAACACAGAGAGAAATTATACCACTACGGAAAGAGAAGGTATGGGAATGATCTTTACTCTTAAGATATTTAGACACTACCTTCTAGCAAATAAGTTTGTCTTCTTCCTGGATCACCAAGCACTGCTATATCTAGTAAACAAACCTTGCAACACTGGAAGAATTGTTTGCTGGTTTATACTACTGCTTGAGTTTGACTTCACGATAGTCGTAAAAAAGGAGACCACACACACAAGAGAAGATCATCTTTCATGACTATTTCATGGGGAAGCACCTGAGGGTGTCGATGATGACCTTTGTGATTGATATTTGTTTAACATTGAAATGGTGCCAAGATGGAGCGAAGAGATCATTCCTCTACTCACAATTGGCTCATTGCAGATAGAAAGACAACCATCAATTATCCATCAAACACAAAATCTCTAGCTTTTAGCAGGACTTGTACAAACATGGTAAGGATGAGATATTGAGACTACGTGTACAGCCCGAAGAAACCACCTTCTATCTCAAACATGCTCATATACAAAATACAAGATTTCACAATGGAGAAACACAGACAGGCCAACAGCTACAGAGACTGGGTGTCTACTGGCCAAACATGAAACATATTGTCCATACATATATGAAATACTGTGATAATTGTACAAAACAATCCCTAGTGGAACATGCCACCCTGTTTGGAGTAGTACAATCACTTAAATGGAGTGCTCACATAGTTGAGTACTTAAAAAACCAGACCTTTCCAGAGGAATGGGGCAAAGCAAGAATGAAAACTGTAGAAGAAGAGGCCAAACACTATCTGCTCATTGCCAACCAATTGTATAGGCGGGGGAAGGAAAAACAACTACGGCTGTGTGCTACAGAAAGTGAATATTATGCTATCTTAGATCACACACACTCAGGGCATCCAGAGGGACATTTCTCAACTGATAAAACGGCAAGGCTCGTGCTACACTCAGGCATATGGTGGCCAACCCTGTTTATGGACGCAGAGACATATGTCAAATGATGTGATGAATGTCAATGTACAAAACCACCCCAAAGGAGAGATGAAATGCCACTGAGGCCAATTATGGGAGTATGTGCTTTTTCCAAATGGCACATTGACTTCATTGGTCCATCCTACCTCCAGGATACAGGACACACGCCAATACATCATAGTAGCAACAGACTACATGACAAAATGGGTGGAAGCAAAAGTGATCCGAAAAAATGATGCAAGAACTACAACTCAATTCCTTTTCAAAAACATCTTTACCAGATATGAACTACCTATCAAAATAGTGAGCGATAGGGGAACACACTTTTTAAACAACGTCATTGAAAGCCTCCTTGATGAATTCATGGTAGTCCATCGCAAATCGGCACCCTATCACCCACAAGCTAATGGGCAGGCAGAGAATACCAACAAAATCTTATGCACCGTACTCACCAAAATAGTCAGCGACTCAAGGAATGATTGGGATCAAAAGCTACACACAACCTTATGGGCTTACAGAGTAGCTTTTAAAACTTCCATCGGAACGACTCTCTTTAACTCGATATTCAGGATTAATGTAATCCTACCACTGCAATTCCTAATCAAAACCCTAAGAGTGGCAACACAATTAGGATGGACGGGCCATGAGCTATCGGAGAGACTAGACACCCTGGAACAATTAGATGAAACCAGACTTAGAGCATAGCTGGGATATATGCTAAGAAAAAACAAATGAAGGCTTTCCATGATCGACACGTGATTGGCAAGGAGTTCCAAAAAGGGAATTACGTTCTAATGTATACCCTCAAACAACACTCCAAAAAACTCAAAAAGCGAGGGATGGGGCCTTTTGTAATTCATGATATATAAGAAAGTGGCACCATCAAGCTTGCAACATTAGTAGGAGAAGAGATGCATAATTGAATGAGTGGCTATAGATTAAAGAAAGATCTTCTTCTGCTGACAACAGAAGAACTTGCAATACTACATGCACTAGCTCAACGCAGACATCAAGCACATGACATTCAGGAACAAGCACAACAGGAAGCCAAACTCAGAATATTAAATAGCAAAGAGCTAGAAAACTTCTAAAGGAAAGCACAACAAAATTATGCTATTGAGACTGCTCCAATAGCATCCATACAAACGGCAACTACATGGATAGGAGGAATGGAATCTACATATTCATTTACAACTTGCCGACGGCACAACCGAGCGAGCCTTAGTGGACATAGGGGCCATAGCTAATGTGGTTAACTACTCCACTTTCAAAAAAATCACGTGGGAACCTCTAATGCCAAACACTTTGGGGTTCAAAGTCGCAAATAAAGGCACTATGGACAATCTGAGCCACATAAATTTACCAATCACCATTGCTGGAATAGTTTATCCGCATCAATTTCATGTTGGTTGACGATCAGCATCTTAACAAAGCAATGATTCTAGGAGTGCCGTGGATGCGCACTTATCAAGCCATGCCAAATTGGCAGGACAATACCTTACTCCTCAAACACGAAGGTCAATCTTTTGCCATGTATGGGAACCTCTACCATCGCCACATGCACCAGCTCAGCAATATTCGACAACAATGGTCAAGAAAATATGGGTTAAAAAATCCATCATACAAACCAATCCTAAGCAATTGTGGATACCAAAATGACAATCCAATACAAGTAAGCCTACATTGCCTACACAGAAATCAAACCTCAACAAATTGCCTACCGCTTTTGTCACACGACCCAAACCAATGGAACGCTACTTTCAACAACCAAACACTATTAAGAGGGTATGGCAACCAAAACAAACTCGATCACACGATGCCTCTTCTAGCGAATCCAAACCCAAGCAATTTCAGTGGCGACCAAAACAGAGCCAAAAAGAAACACAACCATCCACATCAAAACTTTTGCAGGTCACAATCAAACAGAGAGCGCGTCTTCTCCAATTACTATTGTTTGGACCACGCAGCTTCAAGGCAACCTCGCCACCCCAGCCACTGAACATATTGTTCAGCACCTCTCTCTTGCACAACATTTTGTTTCCCCATGCATATCCTCCATCAGCATCATAGAACCACACTATATGGCTATGCATAGACACATGTTTTGTTTCGATGCACTCTGACACATGTTCGTCTGGGACGACTCACTCTAGAAAGGGGGAAAATGCGGCAAGATTATCAATTGTATATATTATTATTACCATGTTACTTCTTCCCTTTTCCTTTCCTTTCTTTTTCTTTAAAAAAAGTTTTTTAGAGCCTTACATACTCTTAGTTGGAATAATCATGAGCCATACCGTCACCATCTAATACCAGAATAAGAGTATGTATATAAGGGAGGCTATACTAATTTTGGCTAATTTCTGGCCGGCTAATAATCATTGTAAATAATTTTCTTTTACAAAAAAGCAAAAAATAACAAATAATCAACAAAAAATTGATAAGTCGAGCTAGGAAACTCCAAATTGACTTTTGAAAGCAAATGCCAAAACTTCAAAGCAAGGACTTTGAACATGGCAAATATGGAAAGATTTGACACAAGATGAATTTTGAGCCAGCTTCTAAAGGATCAAAACTCCAGATCGAACGCCATTTGTCAATCGAATGTCAGAATGACGAACGGTTCAAACCGTAGGTGATATGAACAAAAAGATATGAATAATGGAAGTAAGTATAAATGGGGCATTCCGGGTAGACTAGGAACATATAGTCAAATGAGGCAACATAAGCTCATTTGCATTCAGAGAGAGAGAGAGAGAGCCACAGGAGCATAGAGTTTCTAGAGTTGTTTTTTCCCACTGTGACCACCTTGGTGGATCTTACTACACCAGATTTGATAGGATGCCTCGAAGGAAAGCACAAAGGGAGTGGAATGCGGCACCCTATGAGATAACCGATATCTCATCAAATGAGAAAGCTCACATCACCGAACAGTTACTTGAAGCAATCCCAGTGAACATCTTCATCGGAAGGTTTCAAGCAGCAAACAAAGAAATAGTAAAGGCCACAATCTTTCCACAGGAAATGTGGACTTTGCACCAAAAGCCAAAAGTGCAAGTAGGGGGCAGGTGCCTATAGCTAGACAACTTCTTATGACTGCCTCCTTGGGGAACGGACTTTAGACGAGCTCACGAGCTCATAAGTTCAATTCAGTACAATGGGGAAGCAATTCTGACGGACAAGGATGGGACAGTCGCCAAGGTAAAGACAAAGCAAAAATTATAAATGAAGCCCTCCACCTGTCGCAAGGGACGCACAATCTCTTGCAAAAGACAAAGGGAATAGACAATGATAAAGCCTTCCTGAAGCAACGAGGCCACAAACTGACATATGAAGATTTGATATACTAAAAAATTGAAATGCCATTGCTCCTTATATCGCAACACTTCAAGATGCAGAAGCTACCCAAATATGCAGAACCTTTGTTGCACATGGCCGTGGTAATGGCAATGGGCTTGGCTGAAGGCAAAGTGGTCATTTGCGACTTTGGCAATTATCTCCTTGACAATATTGTCGGAGCAAACCTGAAGGGGATCCAAAAACGCTAAGCCTACATGAATAGTGGGCCAATGCTAACGCGTATATTGCCTATCAAGCACTGGGAATGATCGATGATCTACCACCAGCCGAAGAGCACAGATAGATCTGATCCACATGTCCAAAAGAGCAGTAAGACTAGTGGTAGGACCTAACACAAGGCCAAAACCAGAAGTCAAATAGACGAGGCAAAGCACACATTTAAAGGATTCTGACAGCAATAAGACCGAGTGAGATGCTCAGAATAGCCAGGAAGAAGGGTCCCAACCAAGAGACACTCCTTTGGAGTACCAGTCTTTAGAGGAGGAGCAGGATAGCCCATACTATTGACCTACAAATCAACCGCATTCGAAATCCCATTTTTCTTGTACTATTCACACAATGAGCTTAAATGTAATTAATTCTTCAGGCTCCAGATAATTTTCGGAACATATGTCATTGTATTTGCTACTCAAAAACACCCCTGATAGGAAGTAGAATTCATTTTGATGAGATGACACCTCCAAGGCTGAGGTATAAAAGCCAATCTTTTGTAAACCTAAGGGGTCTTTTTTAATCATTTTTGGGGGTTTATCTGAACGTACGATGACTGTGTACTGTGTGTGAGAGTGAGAGAGGTCTTCTTACCTTCCCCTTGCATGCTATGACTACTACATTGTGGAAGTGACTATGCCATCGTGTTAGCAACGGCGAGAGCTATGCTTCGACGCCAAGCTTGAGCAGTTCCAGTCTCTTCGCGAAGAGCTCTTCCGTGAGCTTCCGAGTGAGTTTTCTCTCTATCCGTGTGTCCGTTTTGTGATTGCTTTATGTCATTGCGTTCACGGCGAGTAGAACTACACTTTAGGACTAAACATTCCCAAAGAAAGAACGATTTGTTCCACCTAGCTCAGGAACAGGGAAAGCAAATGAAGCTTCTTGCTCTTCATGTAGTTCCTATACGGAAATAGAA
This sequence comes from Adiantum capillus-veneris, assembly GCF_014529385.1. Taxonomy (NCBI): domain Eukaryota; kingdom Viridiplantae; phylum Streptophyta; class Polypodiopsida; order Polypodiales; family Pteridaceae; genus Adiantum; species Adiantum capillus-veneris. The sequence continues at coordinate 1,145,116 of NC_140940.1, read as the reverse complement.
GCTTCGACACAACCTCCACCTACCATTGTACATATCCATACAAGCAAGAAAGAGTTTACACCTCCCGTTGTAAGTTCACCACCTACAACAATGTTGCGAATAAAATCATGGGAGAGTACCTTACCACCCTTGCAACTAGATGCAACGCATAGAGCGGTCGAAAACTATTGGTTAAAGCCTTCACCTATAACAACTTGGAACAACTGGTTTCAAAGGATGGCGACATCATTTCAAACGGTATGATCTACCCAAGAAATGGGGGAGTGTTTGTTGACATCCATCATTCAATTGCTTCCCTCTCAACCTTTCTCCCTGACCTCTTAATCTCCAATCTTAGGGAATGTATATATAAAGTCTTATACTCACAAAAACAAGATAAAAAAGTAAAAGAGCAAGAGCCATAACACAAAATCATAAAAACACATTATGCACAAGAACACGACCCTTGTAATATTTGCACTCTAACCATTATCTATTTGCGTGTACAGATATGGCTAGTACGCTAGAGTCGTCCACTCCTGCCCTGGGTGAGAGGTACCCTCGTTACTTTTCACAAATGTTTCATGTGGTCTTTCCGGTGCTTGAATGTGAATGGGATTTGGTAAGTACGCTAGCATGTGAGAGGAATTTTGAGGAGTTAGAGTGGCTGATACGTCTCTTGACCACGACTGATCCATACTTAGTAGAGAGCGTTTCTCCCATTGCACAAGCCTATCCTTTTGACCAAGATGACTATAGGTGTCTAGTGACCTTCTTAGTAAACATGGGTACCTATGATGAAGAAGAAGATTTGCATGACTACACGGATGGCACATATGGTCTCATGGATGATGACTTTATTTATCTCGACGACGAGGATAGGGGTTTAGCCTTAGGGTTTCCCCCCAATCTCTACAATATCCTATTCCCTTGACTCTCTAGGGGGAGTGCAAATAATTAGGTTAGGATTCCTTATGTTTTTTTTTTTGTGTTCAATAAGTGTTGGTACCTTTTCCCACTGATGTACCTCCTAGAGGTATTCTTTGTGTTTCTTAGTGTGTACAGGAACGTGTTGCTGTTTTTAGGATTTGGACCTTCATGGGATCTTTCTCTCATTCACACTTCAAATCAAGCGCGACCATCGACACAAACAAGTGTTTCTTGTCCATTAGCATTGCCCCTTATCTTTTTGCATCCATGTTTGTCTGCTTTGATTGTGATTGGTAGCATAATATTCAGCACATTTGCTTAGTACCAAACATTAAATTCAATGAATTTTTTGTCATAATCACTTGTCTAGATTTAAAAATCAAGCAGTCCGACTAAGCTAGTTTGACCAAGTTAGGTGTTAGAGATCTTCTCTTAATACCATGGGGAATGCCTTCCTAATAATCAATGGTTACTCAGGTTCTTAATCCAATTTAGGCAGCATTGTGTGAAATGTACTAGGGCTTTCTAGTGCGCTTGACCCTATTGACCTTTAGCTTAAGTATTATAAAGGGATTTTACTTGTGTGATGAGCCTGGGGAGGTGTATCAGTGTTATATGACCCCCAAAAGTTACAAAATTAAAATGCTGAAATGAACAAACAAAAAATCAAAGTGCCACATTGTAAAATCTTAGGCTGGAAGAGAAATCTCAGCTTGATTGGGTACTTCACTCACATGTATCTCCTATGGTCCTGAGCCCTAGAGGTCCCCAGTGTGGGCGCTTTTCCTTGAGGTCCCTAGTGTGGACGCTTTTCCTTGAAAAGCAAAAAACCCAAGGCATACAAAATAAGCACACACATCAAAATTGAATCACTGTGAAAAGACTTTGGGGGATCAAAGAAAAGGTAATCATTCAGGCGATGATTTCATGAGAAATTTCCTTTTATCGTAGCTTAACTACAAGGTCTTCTAGGTATAGCCTCTACTCAGCCCTCGAACATGAAATACTTGGCCCTCGCGATTAAACAACTTAATTGACCAGAGAAAATTAAGAAGCTTACCCATGGTATTAATAGTCGATCCCTAGTGCCTTTCGACTGTTAAATTAGCGACCCCATACTTGTTTAATTTTTTACCTTTACATCTGTTTATGCATTTGATTATATTGCAATTTAATTTTTATTGCTAACAAATTGTTTAAAATTTTGTTACCAATCAATTTGTCTGCCTAAAACTGCATATGCTTTTTAATCGCTTATGAGAATGCAATTATTGTGCCAATGTTGTTTGATTTTGCAGTGACTGAAGAAGGCTAAGGACATTCATCTCAAATGCTCTTCCACCTCGATGAACGAGCTTCAACTCAATAGCTTCCGAGGATGGAATTTACATTAGGAAGGGGGGCATGTTAACCCTCACGGCTCACAGACACCCTATCACCTACGGCGGACATTGTATTATTTATTTGGTAGAGTCAGGTACCGGGCTTGTCGGTCCAATAGGAAAAGGGTAAGAGTGATCGCCGATGAGAGGCGCACTCTAACTGGAACATTCAAGGGATTAGTTGGCTAAGCATGGGTGCCCAAGTGTGAATGGGGCGAGCTCATATAAAAGTCAACTAAACCTAAAATTCACTCATTCTCTCATTTGTGCAATAGAAGAGTGCTCTTTCTCCATCTTCATCTTCTTCTTCTTCATCTCCTTGTGTGTGGGTGTATGCATGAGAGAGAGAGAGAGAGAGAGAGAGAGACAGTGTGCGATCGAGCATTGCGACGACGGCATGGCGGTGGCGAAGCGGTTGAGCGCGGCGAAGCGGCGGCTCCTTCTTCTTCGCGGCGAGGAATCCTCCACGAAGCAAGCATAGAGCGGTGAGTGACACACCATTGCCTTCTTTGAGCTTACTAGTTTAGGCTTGTTGTGTACTTGGAGCCATTTGTGGCTCGCACACGGTGTATCGGCAAGTTCCTTGCATTGACACGTGTGACATACGCGCACAAAGAACGTTGGTAGCAAACCTGTAAGTTTCATGCAATTTGGTGTCAGAACATGGATCGTGATCCATGACCCCCTAAAGCAGACTGGCCAAAAATCAAGTGCAACTTGGTTGCAGTGATCTTAAGTAATGACATGTGTCAAATTGTGGTTGTTTTTATATCCCAAGAACCCTAAATGTCGAAGTGAGCAAAGTCAGAGTACAAAGTGCAAAATTTGTGATTTTTAAACAAGTGTATGAACAAAGAGCTTGACAACTTGTTTTGACTAATGAATTTTTGAAAAGTGCTTGAGAATGGGATCAAACTTGCCAAAGAACTTGAAGTGTGCAAACAGACTCCAAATTAGATACAACTAACAGGCAATGGGGAATGGGATACTTCTTCAGTTCCAAATCATCAACAAAGAAAAATGTTAGACATATTGACCACAATCAGAGATCAAAAGTGCCACCCAAAACTACATATGGCAAAGTTGAACCAAACGAGCCCATAACTTGGAAATTGGGAAAACTAGAGATAGACTTGTCAAAATTTAAAAATAACTTTACCAGTGTGTTAGGATAGACTATAGGAACAAGCTCCCAAGGTTTTATCCCAAATGGATGCCCAACACGGATCGCAATCCATGACCCCCTATGAGCTGTCCAAGTAAAAATTATATGAACAGGTTCCTTTTACCAAGGACAACCTAACCCTAGAATCTCAAGTCGTTTGGATTGCAAAAACTATCCTAAGATGCCAAAATCCCAAAGTCAAAGAAAAAATCCAAAATTTGGCTTGAAATACCAACAGATGATCCAAATTCAAAAGGAAGTGAACCATAGCATCCCCCAACTCCTTCTTGATCAAGTGGTACCACCAGAGTTTCAAATGTTGTCCAACATGGATCGTGATCCATGTCCCCCTGAGCCAAAATTGACATGTAGCAGTTTGACCTAGTGCTTGTAGCTACCCTAGATGCATTGGTGAATATTGGTCAAATTTGGGCTTGTTTTGATCAAGTTACACTCAATTTTCATTTATGGTCGAAGTTTGTGTTTTTTTGACTTTATCGACAACTTGTTGACCAATTCTTAGATTTAATTTTTGGAATTTCTTCTCACAAGATGTCTCGTAGATGGTCGACAAAGTAGTGGGAAGCATAGCCCTATCAAGTCAAATACATTTTATCTAATGAGAAAGCACATGTGTCAGATGAGGAGCTGGCCAAATACTTGTAAATATCTTCATTGGTAGGTTTGAAGCAGGCGACGGCACCAAAGTAAAGACAACAATCTTCCCACAAGAGCTTTGGAGTTTGCATCAACAAGAAGAGGTCATTGCAGGCTCAAGATGCCTTCAAATGGACACTTTCTTTTGGCTCAACCATGGGGCACAGACTTCCAAAGAGCCCACAAATTAATGTCTTCAATTCACTACAACGGGGAAGCCACATTGACGGACAAAGATGGAGAGAAAGTGCAAGTAAGCATCATGACAGACATGATCAACCATGCTTTACATCTGCCACCAGGAAACCACAACCTACTTCTAAAGACCAAAGCTGCAGATAATGACAAGGCCTTTGTCAAGCAACAAGGGCATAAGTTCACATACAAAGACCTTGTGTACTCAAAAATAGAATTGCCCTTGCATCTGATCGCCCAACACCTCAAAAGTCCAGAAGCTACCCACGTACACTGAGCCGAATCTCCATATTGTCGTGGTGATGGCTATCAGGCTATCGGAGCACACATTGATCGGGTGTGACCTTGACACATATATTTTGGAGAATCTGGTAGAAGCAAACCTGAAAAATAGTGCCAAAAACAAGACTTATATGAATGGGGGACCGGTGCTTACAAGAATCACATACCAAGCATTGGGTATGATCGACGAGTTACCACCGGTAGAAAACCACCTACAACTACTCCACAAATTCAAGCATGTAGTGAAACTAGTGGCTTGATCTTCAGGTAGTGCTACAATTTAAGAAAGTTGTTGGACAGAGCTCAAGGAGAAAGAAGTCTAACAACGAAGTATTAGTCCTCAAATGATGACGAAGAGGATGAGGAGAATACAAGCTCCCCCCAGTACGTCTCAAAAGAAGATATGTGGAGCATACAGACAAAATATCCATTTCTCATACTCAAAAGTCTATGGAAGAAGCTCAAGCTCAAAGGGAGAAGTTCCGTAGAAAGAGAGTGAAAGAAAAGAAAAACCTGGGAGCTTAGACAAATGATGAAGGGTAGGAAGATGAAAACAAGCCGCTGGAACAACGCAAGGCGAAAGCATTAGAAAAATAAAACAATACAAAAGACAAGCGGCCAAGGAAAACTTGGATATTGCTGGCGACATGCGGCAACATATCCAAAGGGAGTCAAGCAGAAAGCAGAGCAAAGAGCTCAACAAGACGCAAAGAGAAAAAAATTGATGAGCTAGAGTCATCTGATGGTTCAAAGCACTCATATAAAGAATATTTCAAACAGGAACAAACTCAGCAAGAGCACAAGGAAGAAAATGTTGAAAAGGAAGGAAATGAAGAGGACCAACCCGAGGACGAGGGTGATGTGGAACCATTATAAGTCCACACAAAGAAAGTCCCATCAAGCTCAAATACACCCACCACTCCTCCTCCTACTCAAGATTCAATAGTCTCTCCAGCAAACCAAGAGAAGGATGAGCTAATCACGGATATACCAGAGAAATAAAAAGAGCAAGTGTCAACAACACCACCCATAGATCAAGCAATGGGCATTTTTTAAAACAAAGAAAGGAAGGATCAGACTCCATCTGCACCTCTAAAGCAAGAAGATAAAGACAAAAAAGAGGCAGCAATAGAAAAAGAGAAAGTTGGTACCTCTAGACAAGCAGATGTCTACCCACTCTCAAGCAATTATAGAAGAAGGCAAGCGGTTGGTAAGCACCTTTGACATTGATGAACATTTGGAAGAGATAAAACTTCAATTCCAATGTCAAAAAGTGCTCCATAACTTAAGAGGAGTGGAGTCAGAGGACACTAAAGCAGAAGCAGCAAGAGCAATTGAGATAAGTCGCTAACTACAAAGCAGAATTGAAGAATTGCAAAGAGTACAAACTGAGCTCCAGTCAGAATTGCAACGAGAGCAAGCAAATGCTGCTCATTACTACCAAGAAGCTCAAGCCTTCAATGAAACAAATACAAATCTACACGTTGAGCAACAACGGTTGGAGGATGAGTTTGAAAAAGAATGGTAGAACAATGTAAAGCTTGGAGAATCTTATGGGGTGGTAAAAACAACACTCTCTCAACTCTTGGCAATAAACGATGCTCCATCCCTTGCTTCTACCACATCAACACCTGCTTTAGTTGTACAAGAGCTCAAAGATCTAAAGGAAGCCTTAGCCCAAGAAAAATATGACAGGCAAGTCATGACTGCTAGACACAAGGCCATTCAAAGCCAGAAAGACAATGAGATCAGACTGCTGAGAGAGAAGTTAGCTAAAGCAAAAGAGGAGCTGAGAGCCCAAAGCACCGTGCACGCCTTGGCCCTACAACAGAAAGATATGGCCATTAGTGCTATAAGGGCTCAACATATAACAATAGAACTACCTCAAACTATAGGTCCGTATGGAGCATTTAAGCATGGACCATCCACCTGTAGAACTTCCTGGCACGTCTACAGAGGTAGGGCTGCAACATCTTTATTAGCTTGAGTGTACTCACCTTCACTCCCTTAGGTAGCTTGATTTTCCAAATTAGTGAGCGCAATAAGCGCATTAATTTCCTTGCTGCTATGTGTCTCATGTTTGAACCCTGCAAGCATCATTGTTTTTATCATCACATGGCCTCAAAAACCTTTCATACATAAATGAATTCACCTTTACATGGTTCAAAGAACTTACTCTCATGAAGATCTTCTCTTCCTTTGGGATGACACCAATTCGGTAATCAGGCCACCAAGGATAGAAGCGTGCTTCTCATGGCCTCACATTCTTTACATGGTTTAGAGAACTTACTCTCATGAAGATCTTTGTCTTCCTTTGGGATGACACCAATTGGGTAATCAAACCACCAAGGATAGAAGCGTGCTTCTCATGGACTCACATTCTTTTCAAGTGTGATGGAGAATACATAGTATTCTCGGCATGGACATCAACCCACTCTTATGAGTTTTAAAGTTCCACCCAATCTCGTCTCTTCTACACATTGCAGTATCCACCTGCAACATTTTCGCAGAACAAAGTATCCACCATTTGTTGGGCTTCAAAAGTTAAGACAATGTGATGATAAAGAAAATAAATATCCTAACAAAACTTTGATAGAGTCTCTTTAATTAGCAATCTCCTTTGTTTTAGCAATAATCTCTCAAATAATTAAACCCACCACCCTAACTTGGGCTTCCATGTGGAATTCAAGGTATATGAACTAAAAGTATAAATGGGCCTTTACATGAAACTCCATACACTTACTTTGTACTTGACCAAAGGTACTAACGTACAAAAGCAAAAAAGTACTTTTCATGCATAAATATCAAAATAAACCAACCACCATCAATAAAGAATTAATCTTAAAATCAAACATGCAAACCATATGCTTGGTTGAAAACACAAGCTTGAGCACCTTCTCTATAGTATCTGAAGACTTTACCCCATCCATGAGATGCACAAAATCCTACATACATGTACATCACAATCACTTACTATGTGTACATGCACGTGGACATGTACATCATGTGAACCAAATTGTTTGTATTATGTATATCTTATATCACACGATTCTTCAAGTTTATCTTGAAGAATTCATCAAATAAACCTGACAACCGTGAACCTTTAACCTTTTTTTTTAGTTAAGAGCAAGGCCTTAGAATGAAAATGAGCTCAATATGTCTCTTTTCTCATTTAGATCCTAAAGGCCTCGTAATCTTGAAATTGGGAGAATTGGGAGTCTTTGGATTTTGTTAGACTCATAAAATGCAATAATATTTTCTTCTTGCAATGCATAAGAGCATAAAATTTAAGAAAGTATTGAACAAGAACAAATATAAACAATTAGTTGTATTCAAATTACCTCTCAAGAGTGTTTTTTGAGATTGTAAGACAATACAACTTGTCTCTCATAATCTTGAGCATGCTTGTACCATCCCACTTTGTGCCAAAAACCATTTTGAAGAACTCCTCTCCATTGTGAGGATTGGCAATGAATAGGTACTTGTATGCCCTATCTTTGAGTTGCTCCTCTTCTACGCTTGTGGCCTTACCTAAATGTTTGTTCCTCTCAACTTCATTTAAACCAAGTGTCTCAACCTTTGCTTCTTCCTTTGAGAGGAACGCTTGGAATTCATCCTAACATTATAAAAATTTATGTATAACCTAAAGAAAAACTTTTAATTTAAGAGAAGAATAAGTGTGGTAATCATCTTCCACACACGCTAAGACATTGATCCACAAGGAGAGTTGTACCATGGAACGATACCATGACAATATCATGCCTCTACACTAACCTCAACTTTAGCTCACTTCTTCATTTTTGGTAACAAGTTTATCAAGAATGGATTTTTTGTTCGCAACACCAAACTTATTGAACATGTATAGCTCATGTGAAATAGTTGGAGAAATCCTATTGGAAACAATAAATAACTTAACATGAGAAGGTAACCACAACATAGGTTGATATAGACTAAAGTTGAAGTTAGTTGACCCATGCATTAGTGGTGTCCAATGCGAGTAGTAGCTATGTCTCCTTTGTCTTTAGCACTTGAATAACTTGATACCGCACACTCACATGGTGTTGAGCATTGTCACAATACTCTGTAATTTAAAATAAAAAATATAATAGTTATAAAAAAGTTTCATTGATAACATGGATATAGATAAAGTTTAAATATTTTTGTACTTTCTATGATGCATTTCCATCATGTTTTTACCATTCCAAACCAAAAATTTCTTGCTCTTTAGGTCATGCCACTCTTTTCCAAGTGCCCTCTCAAACTCATCACTGCTTTGACGCCATAGTGGTCCCCACTCCTCAAGATTTTCCACTGTCAAACAGGTGTTATCTCTCCTCTAGACCTTCCATAGAGACAAGAAAGTGACCCCATAATCTCAAATTAAGCAGCCAAGTCAAATGAAGGTATCAATCACTAGGCGTCATTGGTGGAAAATCTAATAGCTTCATGAGCCACCGATCTACAAAGAGGTACATAAGGAGGCATCTTCTTTTTCTTCACATAGAATTGCGGCTTAACACATCATTCATCAACCCAAGTGACACTTGTTTGCCTAAGTGCCTTGAATGCTTCTTTTCCTAACCATCGTCCTCCTTCCCTTGACCATTTTCATCACTCACCTCTTCATCATCATTTAGACTCTCATCATCCACGTTAGCCTCTACAAACACACAAACGATAAAAAAAAAACAATAGCATCATATCACGGAATAATAGATAAACAAACATATAAATCGTTCCAATCATGGACAAATAGAATAAACAAGTAAATTACTACCTATATGCTCAACTTCCTCTTCAATATTATTAGAGTCTTCATCCACTTGTGCCTCATCATTAATGAAAACACATCTTTTTGCACGCGTAGGTCCTTTCTTTTTGGGAGAGTGTCTAAAGGTCCTACACGTGATGATGCCTCTTACTCTATCATCCTTTTAGGAACACGTTTTGAACGTAACTTCATGTTCACTTTGGCGGCACATTAAAGACTCTAAAATACACTATAGACATCAAGTAATTTAAAGAATTTAAATAAAATCTTTATATCTATGCGTTTCTCTATTTTTTGATTTCTTAATTAACGCTCTCTTTCTCTCTAATACTCTCTCTCTCTAGTTTTTACCCTCTCTCTAGTTTGATTGTCATAACCAGAAAAAAGTTCATGATTTTTAAACCAAAAACACAAACAAAAAGATAATTTCACAACACCAAAGCTCTTAAATACTACTTGTATGAGTGTTTGTCCTAACAATGAATTGTTTAACATTGTCCTTGCTAACCATGAATTGATTAACAAAAATTAAATTTAATAGCATTTACAAATCTCACCCATTTTTTAGACGCATTCAAAATTATATCCAAAATTTAAAAATTTTGCCAAAATATCCTTTATTTTTGCTTCAAAAGTTTTAAAAAAAACTCATCCATGTTTATCTTAAAGGCCTCTACAAGAGATTAAAGACGTCAAAGGAGGTGAAGTTTCAAAAAGAAACCTTTAAAATACATTTTTTTTCATTCGTAAATGAAAAGTGCATCACCCTTTACAATTTTCTCAAAAAATTTATCTCAACATATTAATAAAAAGCGGGGATCATAGCTCCCCAATCATCCACGTGGATGCGAATGATCAAGAAGCTTTTGTCTCTTCATTTTTTGACATTTACATACAATAAAATCTCATTATTCATCCAAAGTCGCATAAGTGAATAAATAGTAGGTGATTGAGCTCTCTAATCATCTGCGTGCACACGGATGCTCAGAGAGTTCAAACACCTCCTCTGTTGTAAGTTTAGATGACAATTACAAGTTTAAAAGTTATTAGCCATACCAAAGTTCATGCTTAATAATAGCATAACCCTATGAAAATCTTGTGAGACAAAATTGAAACAACAAAAACCCTATGAAAATATTGTCACAAATTGCAAAACAAAAGGAAGTTGGAGCCGCTCAATCGTCCGCACGCATGGACGATTGGCAGCCTCTAGCCACCTATGATAAGATTTTTAATAGTCTGATATTCATGGCACATGCATAGCTATTTGAGGGTCTCGCATTCATGGAACATGGTACATTTGATTACAATGGTACATTCATGGCACATGGTAAATTTGATGACAATGACATGGTACATTTGATGACAATGCATAGCTATTTGGGTCTTACATTCATGACACATGCATAGTTATTTGATATTTATGGCACATGGTACATTTGATGATAACGGAGATCTCTAAATTTCTTGCATAAATTGCAAAAAAAGGGAGGTGGGAGCCCCCTCATCGTTGGCATGCATGCACGATCAGAGGGCTTCTATCCCCTTGTTTTTTGCAATTTGATATTCATGGCACATGCATAGATTCTTACGGTCTCACATTCATGGCGCATGGTTTATTTGCTTTGTTATGTGCCTGGACGATCGGGGGGCTATAGCCCCCCCTTTTTTTGAAATTTGTGTAAGAAATTTGCAGATCACCATAAGAAGGTATACATGCTTGGAGCTTTTTTGGAGACGTGTGAATGAAATCATACATGCTAAGAGCCTTACCTTGAAGCGTAGTAGAGCTTTCAACCAGAGGGACTTGTCGGAGCTTCGAACCAGCGGCAGGGGCGGGGCGAAGCCGAAGCACAGAGTTGTGAGGCACGAAGGACAAGGGAGTGAGAGGGAGAGGGAGAAGGAAAAGAACGTAGGAAGAGGATGATGCAGAGAGAGAGAGAGAGAGAGAGAGAAGAGGCAAGATGACTTCTTACCTTTTAGGTTTAGGGTACGTTCAAACTATTCCAGACAACCAAGCAATTCAACTATAAAAGTCAAATTAAATCTAATCAGTATAATTTTCTTTTTATCTAAAAATAAGAAACTTCTTATATTAAAATATACATGAATATAAACATATTTATAAGAACATTAGTATATACATGTATATATGTGTGTGTATATAAACAAGTTCTTATATCATAAAACTCAATTGTACTTGATAAATATAATTGATAGGCTAACATATATATGTATATATTTAAGCACATATAGATATATTAATAGTTAAATATACATGGTATATTGATAATGCATGTATATATACTCATACATACATACACACACACACACACACATATATATATATATATATTCTCAATATAAAAACATATATAGACTTCGTAAACCTATATGTATATATATGTGACTGTGTGTGTGTGCGCGCGCGTGCGCGCTTACAAAAACAAAACAGTAGTGCAATGGTTATGGTTTCGCAATCATGGTGTGGAGCACACAAACGAAGTAAAAAAGCAGGTGAAGGAGGTTCATGTTGTCCCTATGCTCTGGCCTTGTGTGTGTGTGTGTGTGTGTGTGTATGAATTTATTTATTAAGGTGTGGATATTGTTCCTTTTTTTGTGTAGCCTTTTTTTATGGCTACACAATTAATGCTCATTGATTCATAGCTTTACCACACATCCACTCACTTTATGTCATATCCTCCTATAGGAAAAGTTGAGAACTTGGTTAGCACAATTTTTAAAATTGCAAACGGTGGACCCCAGGAAAAATGCAAAATGCTAGTGGCACGACAAATGTTGTTTGAATATTTGACTAGAGAAGATGAGGGGAGATCTACTTGGTATTCTTGACAAGAGAATTCCATTCGTGCAAGTCATAATTGAAAGAGATCTACTTGGTATTCTTGAGAAGAGAATGCCATTGATGCATAACAATGGGTATGTGGGAACTAAATTCTTCCAAGTATTTATTTGTATGTTTTATGTTTGTCTTTTCCAAGCTATTTCTTTTGCCTTGATATGGATGTTGTGTGTAGATTTAAAGGTATATTATCCATAGAAAAAAGCAAAGCAAGGTGTTCAAACGAGTGAAGGATATGCCAATATTTTTCAACTACAACAACATTGTGTGTCTTCTTTTTCCATGGTAGTTGATTTACACGTTTTGTCAATGGCAGAGAAAAGTGTTACCTTTTCAAGATGTCTACAAAAGGTCCTGCATTGGGTGTGGATCTACTAGTCAATCAAATGAGGCAAACTGGGCAACATGATTTGAGGAATGCTTTGGTTCACTTTGTCCATATGCATAGAATAGATGGGTAGGCAACAATGTCATGATCTGTGTATGATTCGGAGTATGTTTGTATATGGTTGAGAATATGAAACATTTGTTTTAAGCAATGTTCAATTGATTGTGCACCATTTGGCCAACATGAGAGCATTGCAGGTTATAGCAATTTGTGAAACAAAAGAAGAGGATGATGAGTCCCAATTCTTGTTTTGGATAAGACTCAATGCTACCATGGAACATTATGGACAAGAGCCACCTGATTTTGCAAGGTTCATGTCAAAGGAGTAGGGGAAAACTAGTTAGCAATAAGGATGGTGTACAATGGAGGCCCAAGCAATGTTATGATAGGTATAGAGTGCTCTTGATTTTTCCATTGGGAGAAAATCTTGAAAAAGTACGCAAGAAAGTTGGAGCATATTGGAATATGTGAAGCGTAGAGGTGCCAAAACAATTGTAGAAGAGGCTACACTTCGGTGATGTGTACCAAAGAATAGTGGCTAGTTCATGTCCCAACAAAGAATAAAGAGGCACTACATTGATGGTTCAAATGGTGGGAACAATGATTTGAACATTGGGGAAACAAGAATGTAAGTTTATGGTTGCTTTCTTTGTGATCCAGGATAATACATTTCCAATTGCTCAACTGTGATCTCATAAATAGTTTAATAAAAGTCCCTGGGAGTAGGCACAAATCCCAAGCATAAAATTATCTAAGAGCATCCATGCTAGCTTGTTGGCTAGTGAAGGGGGAAGAAGACTTGAGATTTTATTATATGATGCATGTGTTAGTTATGTCTTGAACTCCTATATACAATGTGCAAAGCATTTGCAATTCTTGGCACGTCATTTTATAGGCAATAGAACCAAACTTGGGTTTATGCTCTCAAGAGTGGAGATACATCAAACTCTAATTCTAGCTATTGTTACGAGAGTGGTACAAGGTGTTGTCACAGCCATCCCAATGTATGAAGAGTTTCACTACATGGTGACAAGGAAATCCTGCAAAATGAAAGAAGAGAGGGACAAGAAATGTCATTAGTTCTCATCACCAAGAATATGTAATGGAGTGTAAATAGCACAAATTTTAAGGTCTTCCACGACAAATTAGATTTGAAATATTGGACTCAAGCAATAGTGAAGAAGAGGAGATTAAAATAGATTGTATCCCTAGAAATGGGCATTTGACATCCAAAGCAAACAGTTCAGTGAAAGCAGAGGACGTCCATGAGCCTTGCGTAGGATGCCTATTCATTGTGTTAGGAAGTGTTTTGGTATGGTGGACAGAAAAAAATGTGATGACACTCTTAAAAGTATTGCAACAAGGAACAAATGTCTCTAGAGAAGAGTTGTCTAGTCTTACAATGGCAAGTGTTCAAGTTGTTAGTATTGATACTTCATATTGCAAAGAAAACAAGGTTTCCTCGCAATGTGGAGAAGGAGGTTCAAGTAGTAGGCGACTAAAGTGAAGGCATGGTATTTAAAAGAAGCACAAAAAAGGATTAAGGCCACTCATGAGATTGCTATAACCTTCTTAGATAAAATCTCTATGATTCCTCGTGAACATTTCTTGTTTTGTATACTCACTAAAAGTTGTTATGATGTACACATCAAGCGCGAGCCAAGTTGTACATGTCTAGATTTTCAGAAAAAAGTGACAGCTCAAAATTCATTCATTTCCTATAAGCAAGTATTATGTGTATGTGCATACTTTGGACCTACAACCCAAGGAATACATGGTAATCCATCAACCTACATTGACCTCGATGGATGTTGCCTTCATACTTGGTCAACCCATATTTCCCTCCCCGTTTTGAGAACCCTTAAGCCTCAACTTTGTAAATAGGCAACCCCATGTTGCCCCCCCCCCCCCAAACCCAAAAAAAACAATTTATTGAACCCTGCAGTTTTTTATCTCACAATGCAAGTTTAGAGTGGTTTTTATGTTGAACGGTGTAGCCAAAAAAAAATGTGACACTTATTGTGTTGATAGTACCCTTTTCCATTTGTGCACGCACTACGTGGCACAAATATTAAACATAATCTTGCCAAGTGGTTTTAGTCCTATTGTTTAGAATATACATTATTGCACTCCTTGGAATTTAAGATGCTAAAAGACGACTCAAAAAAATCTTTAAAAAAACCAAAACATTTAATAAGCATGAAAGTAGAAGTTCATTGAATAAATGCACTCTTAAACGTAATAGAATTGCTAATACTCATAGCTTTTCATGTATTAAGGGGTTTCTTGAAGTGCCAACAAATGAAAATTATTGCCTTCAATTGGCGAGAAAAGGGGGGAAGGTGAGAGCATTTTACTCCACCAATCATATCCATGGTTTCAAATTCCTTTTTTTTTGGGGGGGGGGGGGCGGGCGGGGGCGGGGGCGGGTGGACCCCCAAAAATGTAAGTATAGCATGTGAGTTCAAAATAAGCATTTATCTTTTCTTTTTTTTTGTGTTTGGGAGGAAGGGGTCACCCCCATAAAATGTAAGTATAGCATGTGAGTTCAAAATAAGGAGTTATCTTATTTAAAAATTCATAGAATTACATTTACACAAGGAAGTTTATTGCATTTTAGGAAAAATCCATAAGTTTCTTAAGAAAAAGTTGGCTTTTTATTACCTCACAACATGTAAGTATTGGGGTTTATTTTTAACCCTTTGAATGCACGTAATATAGGTGATTTCGTGACCATCTAAACCAAATTCTTAAATGTGAGAGTGGGACACCATTTTGGGATAAATACCACTAAACACACTAGTGCCTACTAGGGAGACCCGGCTCTAAATGGCACATTGAGCTCTTTGAGCTCCAACCTCGAGGGGCATATGAAGTTGCCTCTGAGGCAACGGTTGGTGAGGAGAATAGTTGGGTAAAAATTACGTCAAAAGGACTAAGGATAGCTTGAGAGATTCTCTTCAAGATAAGTATAGTATCCCATAACTAGATGTGGTAGGGGCCCCAATCCATTTTAAAGGGAAACTACATCAAAAGTACTAGATGAACGAATAGGATGGCACCCACTTAGAGGAGCCAAAAAGAAAAGGGTAGGTATTTTTGAGATCACAAAAGTTGGCTTCTAGATTGAAGTGAGAAGGGGTAGACCATAGGTCGATGAGCATTTGAGTTGCCTTCATTGTTGAGTAAACTTGGCGGTGTGCCTCTTGCCTCTTTCGGACACGTCAGAGACGTCCGATCGTCCATTAGTTGTACACACCTTATTCTTTACTATATAGAAGAATAAGGGGCTCGCTCACACACAGTGTTGAGCTGCTCCATCCACATCATGTGCTCTCTCTCTCTCTCTCTCTCTCTCTCTCTCTCTCTCTCTCTCTCTCTCTCTCTCTCTCTCTCTCTCTCTCTCTCACACACACACACACACATACATACATACACACACACTCTTCATACATGCACTACATTTGTGCTCTCTCAAGTGGTATTAGAGCTACGGCTTGGCGGTCAGTGATGCTCCCTCGATGGCGATGGATTTTAATGCTTTGCGACGTCCGATTGGAAGCGGTTCAGCACAAATCTAGCAAGGATTGGCCGCATCGGGAGGAGATATTTGGTGCAACCCGAAGCGAATCTCTCATTGTGTGTGCATCTTTGTATCTTCAGTCACCTCTCCATAGGCCTTGCAATTGACAACTAGATATAGAGCTTCTCTAGTGACTTGTGCAAACATCGTGCATCCTTTTAGATGTAGATCCTTTTTTAGAGTTTCATTCCTCAAGCCCTTTATGAAGATAACTGATAATCTCTCATCTCGCGGTAGCTCTCGATGTAGGACATTTCTCTATGTATTGTTTGAAGCGAAGCAGAATTTCCTTCACTCTTTCATTCTTTTTTTGTTTAAAAGCATAGATTTGGGACAATGTGTTGTATTTGATCCCCCTTTTCAAGAACTCTTCTACAAACTCTTGTAAAAGTTGCACTATGTTTGGAAAATCATCTCTGTTTAGCGGTTGGGACCACGTCAAAGCCGTTGCTTCCAATGCTAACCCAAATTCCTCATATTGAGTATGGAAGTCTGTAATCTATTCAGCTCTCAAAACTTGTTTGAAGAGTGAGACATGAGCATATGGATCTCCTGACCCATTTTACTTTGTCTTGACACATTGGGCCACTAGATATGGTCTTAATTGTTGTAGTTCCGTCACTAATCTAATCAATTTGTGGTCTCTTGGAAAGACGTCTCTCGTGCTCTTGTCTCGTTTTGGCAAGAATCCTAGTGGAATCCTCTTTGATGTGTACTCTGGCATTGTTTTTGGCTAAAAGTAAGTAGAGATTGGAGTACCCTTATTCGTATATCTTTCTAGGTCAATTGGGTCGATAAGTTTGTACTCACGTCCATACTTATGTACCATCAAAACTTGCGCTCCATTGGCATCTGTATACGTGAATGCATAGAGATGCATATGGAATGTTAGCCCTCCAGCATTGGGTTCTACACACTTGTAGAAGATATATGAATCTCTATTTGTGAACCTATACAAGCCCTCATGAGCGTAATCCGTAAGCACTCTCATGGATTCATTGGCTTTGATGAATCTCACGTTTGGTTTGTTGATCAGAGGATGCCTCTCCTCTATGTATTCTCCCAATCCCCTGTTGAAGGCATTGCAGCATTTCTTGCGTTTTTCATGTCTCCGAGTGGAGTAGAGAACATTGGTGGTGAATGATTTGTCATGGTTAAGGCTCACTCCAAATCTCTCAAGATAGTCCTTGACAATCTCACTTTAGCTTAGTGCAACTTATCCCTTGCTGCCCCTGATCAGGTCTCTCAAAATTCAAGAATTTGTGACTTTTTGGTCTCTAAAAACTACTCTTGGGGTACACAAAAAGTTTGGATTTAGGACTTGACTCCTTTGCTTTCTTCCTAGCTATACCTGACTCAATTTGGAGTTGTGTATCAAAAGTTAGAGCACTTTTAGTGAACTGCACTTGAAACAGCACTCAAAACAGTTTCAGGACTAGAACACAAGAACTTTGGCTTGTATCTTGGTTTCCAGAAGGTATTTTTAGCTCAAACTTGAGATTTTGGATGTACTCAAGTATGTCTACAAGATCATCAACTCAAATATCCCCACTATGCTGAGGTACATGGATTGCGATCCATGTTCCCTGTCAAATTCTACCTCTCCACATCCACAAGAGGCTAAGCAGCCTATGCAATCACAAGATACTTGTTAGCGGGTCACCGCGACGGACATCTGCAGCATAGATTTTTGGTACTAACAATGTCAATCCTCAGGGAAGTGACTCGGATGGGGCACGGAGACTCTTTGAGATCGTCAGTCTCAAGAAGTGAACCTTAACAAGCAAACACACTAACTCAACAAGCAAACCAACACCCAAAGATCAGGGAAATCTGCCTATTCCTTTCTCACAGCTCTAGGTTATCACGCCATTTCGACACTCGAACGGAATCGAAATGCAACGAAACTTTAGGAGGAGGTGTAGGACATCTAGGGGCACTATCCTAGCAAGTCTGATTGCAATCCAACAAGGTACCAAAATCACGATCCATCATGAAAAAGGTCCTGAAAACTGCAACAAAACATACCGAAAATGTCGTCATATGGTCTAAGAATACTCTCCTATGGTCAAAACAACAAAAAACAGTGATTTAAGCACTCAAATCTGCAATTAAGGCTCACTAACATGTAGTCGCAAACCACAGCAAAACTGACAATGCTTACTCTTCAATTAAAGAGCAAAGAGAGGAACACAATGCAAGTTTTGGAAATGAAATCTGATTACCCAATCATTAGTTGCGTCAATTACAAACTGGAGCAGCTCGTAGCTTGAGCGTACGTTTTTGGAGCTTCCTTCTTCTTCTAAAAGATAAGCCTTCTTTCACATTAAGGTTATTGACCTTTATACCTAGGGATTTGAAAATGGTTAGTGGCCGGCTCACACGGACCTTTACAAATATCATTACAGCATTACAACTGAGGGGATTGATCCACTACTCTGTAATAAGGATTTACACAGAGTATTACTACATAGCTTGGAAAACTAATAGAGTACAAATGTGGTGTTCGGCTACTTGTCCGACCAATTGGGCGCCCGCTTGATCTGTCCTCAAACAATACTCCACGTGGATCTCTCAGTACTACTGATTTTGAGCGTGCAAAGAAACACACTTTGTGTTTCAGATGTCTTTTGGACCAGCATAACAAGAAGGGTTCTTCACATGGAAGAAAAGCACAATGGTGTGTGCATGCTTCAATGTGGCAGCCCACCTTTGGCCCCCATGAGTTGATTTGCATGCATGGCACTATTGACAGACAACATGTTCCTATTTTAGTGGATGATGGTGCAATTGATAACTTCCTAAACTATAAGTTGGTCAAGAAATTGAAGCTTACACAGACTCTCTGCTCCCACAAGTATGTGGTAGAACAAATGTCTGGAAATGATAAAGAATTATGGGACACGGTAGTTCAAGGGGTTGAGCTTATTGTTCAAGATCATACGATGACCCTTGACTTTCAAGTTCTGAACATGGACCGTGCTGATGTAGTTTTAGGATGGGAGTGGCTGCATGGTTTATGAAACACATTGCACGCTAGTCATGAACACAACTTATTATCATTTATGACCAATGGTAAACATGTGCTTTTGCTTTGTGAGAAAAATATACCATATGCACCTCTTATATGTATGGCCGAGCTTTCTATTTTACAAAAAGCAGATTTAATAGATGAAGTCTTTTTATGTTACTGCTCATCTCCAAGTCTTGTGAATTCTCGAGAGCAAAGTGTTGTGGATTCTAGTTATGGTATGCAAAGTGCAATTAATTTCAATAAAAAGCAAAGTGCTAAAGAGAAAAGTGCTCTCAATTCTAATTATATTGAGCAACGTGCAGCTGTTGTAAAACAAACATTAAAGGAATTACAAGATTCTCCATCCAAGCATAACTCTAGTTTACTTGTGGTTTGCTAGCATTGTGTCAGACCAGGACACATATGGAGACGTTGTTTTAGGTGTTGGAGATAACGCAGGTTTCCAATGGTTATTGAAGAGAGTGCGAGTGTGGTAGACACTCCTACTTCCGCAGGTTCACCTAGACGACATGCATGGACTTTGTCTCACCATGGGCAGCTGGACAGTAGTGCTATACACCATGTTACTCCTCACAGGAAGTGGTTTAGCACATTTTCTACTCTGATACAAGATGGTGTTCATGGTGAGGGTGACATTCATTTGTGTTTTTCTAGTGGGAGTATGTTTGTGCTCCATGATGTTCATTATGTGCCTAAGGCTTGTAGGAGTTTGATCTCCATCTCACAGCTTAGAGATCATGGGTTTCATGTTCAGTTGACTGATGAGTCTTGCTTGATATGGAGAGGTTTGCTTGTGATAGCGCCAGGCCATCATGGTGCTCATTTGAATCTTCTCTAAGTTCTTGGTGTCAGAGATGCCATAGTCTCTATGAGTCCGTTGACATGTAGACGTTTGCAGTTTACGTGAGTATACTTTGTAGATGAGCAGCGTGACACTTCGCTCGTTGTGCATGCAGGGTTTGAGGATAGACATGTAGATCAAGACAGATCCTTGAGTGCACGACTAGAGCAGGCATCGGTGGTGGTGATGGATTTTGATGCTTTGCTAGTTAGAGAGCAGAGCATTGTGTTACATGTGCAAGACAATGCAATCTCAGTGACTTTGCAAACATGTACTTTTGCGGATGAGATCCAGAGTGTTGTACACGACATTTTTGTGGATGCAGAGTTAGAGCAGCCATGCTCTAGCGAGACACAGCAAATTAATCCTCTTAGGACAGAGATGCCTCCTACCATGGAGATGAGCAATATGGAGTTCTTTGACATGCTCATGCTAGAGGCTAATATGGTGATGATAGGACATGAGGATATAGTTCCTATGGATGATGAGGGAGTGACGACTATCCTGGAGTCAGGATTGATGCATCCATATGCAACTAGTTTTGGTGGTGCTGCAATGAGGGTTGAGATACCTATTGCGGATAGATTGGTAGAGGTCATTGCTCATGGCGTTGATGTGATTGGCATGGATATGCTGGCAAAGATAACGTCTTTGTCATCAGCCTTCGGGACTCCCATGTACGACCTCTTAGTGTCGAGACCCGACATAGCAACTGTAGTGGGAGTGTTTGCAGCTAGGATTGTTAGTCGTGCAATGAGACTAACATTAGCATGATGCATCATGAAGCGGTGCAGGTCATTACAGGATACCTGCAGAGTATGCATGCTAATTCTATCAAGGATATACTCTTTCGCACACCACTAGAGCCTACACGGTGGCATGCATTGACTTCGAGAGAGCCAATGAGCATAGGTTGAGACGAGTTTCCTCCCTTACCTATTGTACATACTATTAGGTCCTATAGTAGTACCACTTATCGGCACATTCACCTCTAAGTGGGAGATTGTTGGGGTAAAGGCGGTGTGCCTCTTACCTCTTTTGTGCACGTCAGAGACATCCGACCGCCCATTACTTGTACACACCTTATTATTTACTAAATAGAAGAATAAGGGACTCTCTCACACACACAATGTTGAGCTACTCCACCCGCATCCTATGTTCTCTCTCTCTCTCTCTCTCTCTCTCTCTCTCTCTCTCTCTCTCTCTCTCCTTCTCACTCTCCGCACACGCACTACATTCGCGCTCTCACATTCACAGGCTAAAGTATCTCCTATTTTTCATGTCAATTTGTTGAAGCGGTATGTCGTGCATGCGCTCTCTCTCTCTCTCTCTCTCTCTCTCTCTCTCTCTCTCTCTCTCTCACACACACACACACACACACACACACACACACATTCATCGGGATGGCTCTCATTCATCTCTATCTATCATTGCAAATCTAATGAGAAATGCCCCTAATTTGTCTCCCTCTCGTATGATGTAGGGTGAGCCCACACTAAGGCCAAAAGTATTTATTTTTTCAAGGTATTACACAAAATATTTTGAAGTATTAGACTCACTTTGAGTAGATCCATTGTAAGACATTGGTAGTGTAACAATTCAAAACTAGATGTGGTAGAATTTGGCCTTGATGCTATCCAAAATCAAAAAACCTCTTCCATGAAGTTAAACTAATCCTTGAATTTTCTTAGGTAGTCAATAGTAGCAAGTCTTAACACCTCCAAACTCTAGGCTTGATGCTTAGTTAAATAATCAACACTAGAAGTATGGACTCTATTTCTTAATGCATGATAATAGGAGGAAATTAGTGCTTGACTAGAAAACCCTACTTTGATTATGGGCCATGATACCATCTTATGAAACCTAGATAGAGAGAAGTGAGTAGGTAGTAAGAGATAACTCAATGTGATGAGACCATCGAACTACCAAGAATCATTACCAAAAGAGGCTTATATAGCTCATTGTGAATGATGAGTGGTGACATCATAATCAATGATGTCATGCGAAAGCATAGAGTTAGAGGCAATTCTCTAGCAACATGCTTGAAAAGTGACCGCTCCGACAGATAAGCTCAAGGTATCAAAGAATTTCTATGTATCTACTTCTTTTTAGCATTAATCTTATGCTATTTCAATTAATAATTGATGCAAACTTGCAAGAACACAGCATTTGCACAAAAGTCAGCTAGCTTCAAATTTTGCCATTAACACAAAACTAATAGCTACATACAGTTAATATTAACCCTTGATTCTGTTTACGACATTCAAAAGCTCTAACGAATTCCAACAAATTGCAACTATCATAGGCTACCATAAATGCTAATGTGGCTAGAGCTTTGATAGCAAAAGTTGAAAAGCTTGTCATTCAAATTCAACACCCTCTAAGGCCTGGCTCATTGTTCATCAAGGGCATCCGTCATTTGGGGTACACATATGTCACCCAAGGCTCTAATTAATTTAAAGTGGTGACAATAACTCTAGATTAATCTCCCTAGTACAAGTCCCATTTTTAAAAAATTGGTCAAGGTTTAGCCACATGGTCTTATTGAGCATCCAATGTGAAGTTGAGACTTGGTAAATTCCCAATTCTATAATATAGGGTTAAATTTAGATCTAATGTTTTAATCCATTACCAGTTTTATATTCTCATATTGAGAGGGTTTTCATTGGAGCAAGAAGAAGCAACTCAAAGCTGCTTTATCGCGTCTGAAGGCAAAGTATCAAAGAGCTACGAGTGCATCCATGCGAGATAGCTTGGATTTGCAAGATACTAAGTAACTTGGGGCTGCAAATTGGCAGAAAGTTATTATATTGTCACACACTATGGAAATCTTAGCAACCGAGAGCTTGCTATTGTGTACGATTAGATCGTTCGTTTTGTGGGTGCATTGGCCATTGACTTTGACTTGGTCTACATTAGCAGGGTACCCACAAGAATGCAATGTGGTTTATGCAAGCTATGTGTACTGTGTCATGAGCCAATGTACTGACTTTTTTATATAAAACGTATGCGAGGCTTGTACAAAAATTCAAGGATAATGAGAGCAACTATAAGACCATGTCAATGTGGATTGGGATGGAAAGGGAGCAAGATGTACATTCTATCTATCTTAAGAGATTTACAATAATAAATCAAAACTAAGCTCTTGAAAGGCTCACACACTTCACCTTTTCTCTCAACAAGTCATTAACTTCATCAATATTACTTACCTCTTTGAAGTTATTCCTTAAATGGACATTTGATCCACAAGCCTAAAGATCCTCTTACCTTGACCCTAGAAATATTACAAGCACACAGAAAATCAGTTTGTTGATATTTTCAAGGAATATTTTGGATTTTGGGAGGGGGTGTAAAAGTTGGATCATACTGGGAGGTCATCATGTACATTTAAGCTCGAGGGGAGTCGTGAGATGTCTAGCTCCTTGGAAATTAGTAATGATAGCATGCCCATATAACCATTGTATTGAGTGCCATAGTTGAAAATCAATATAAGCATATCATCACTTGAAGATTCTCTAGTATGGCTGCATAATCCAATACTAATTTCCCACCTCTACATCATGCACATGGAAACTTGCGAGTGTTCAGCTTGTCCTCTTCCTTTCATATTTTCACTACGGCATCGTCGTCAATAACAAACATTGTCCATTGCAAGCAACCACACGAGTGTTGTTACTCTAAGGTGTTTTTATTTTTCTCAGTGCTAACTACATGGTGTCTCACAAGAGAACCACCAACGTAGTTGTTATGGTAGAAGCAAATGGCTTTGACAAGCCATAATATGTCGGGGAAAATATGCAAAATGAGAGACGCACGAGGAAGCTAGATTTTGAGAGGCCTGTTCAAGAAGCAAGGAACCATTCTTCAATTAAAGATTATTGTGGACCAAAACTTTTTGAAAGTTGTGTGATGCACTAACACACAGAAGAGTTAAAAACTGTTACGCCTTTCTCCCTTCTCCAAGGCCAGAAAAAGGGTAAAATGGTGAATTCTAGAAATGGAATGGCCGCAAGTTTCTGGTTCTTAGCCCGCAAATTTAGAGGGAAGACAATGTCAATCTGTGTTTTATGTTCTTTTAGACTTCCAATTTAAGGACAAGTCTTTCACATACCCCTGAAAATAATATAAAGCTGTGCTTATCATTCATTTACACTTCCAATGTCCTTAAGGGCAAGTCTTTCAAACATGAACCACCGCACAAAATGCTTTTTGCCGTCTTCAATAACTTAAGACAAAATCAACAGACTCTGGTTCCAATTCAACAAAAATACCAACATTCTGGAAACCAAACTTGAGCTACAATGACTCGAACAAACACCAGACTCGGGCATTGATGACTTCAACAAAAACACTAGCATTTTGAATCATGGAACACAATGAACGAATACTGGCAGCAAAGTGCTGCCCTTCTTGATTGAATTTTGCTGTAATGAATGAATGAAACCTTGCAGTAATTATACAATGAGGAGAAGTTCCTGAAAGGTTTCCTCTTGGCAGGGCACCCGATTACCAAGCCAGTGTTTGTGCAACTTCATTGCTTGTTAAGAAAATGCAATGAGAACTGCAGCCTTCTCGTGTTCACCGAGTTCAGTCTCGCAGCATGTGGTCTTGTCACCAGAAATAGCATTTCATGCAGCCGTATCCATATCAATCGGCTTGGCTTTTCGAACATGGCCCATGCTGTTTACAAGGGCTTTCCGAGTGCACACAGGAAACATGTTTATGTGAAGCAAATCTAGCCGCTTTAGCACATACGGAAAACTCAACTGATCTCTTGCAGTAAATCGTGTAGCCTCATTGAACCACAAGCACATGAGCAGGTTCGTAAGTGGTGTATGTTCTCTGATGATGACAGATGCCTCTGCCAGAGCTGCAATAAACAGCATTTGTCGAAAATGAATTAATCTGTGCACCGAACGTATGCTCAAAGTTCACTTAAACAGCACAACAGAACCTTAGCTAAACTAATAACCACCTGCCAAGACGCATCAGAGAATGAGAACTCACCTTTGTGACCATCAAACCTGGATTTTTCAGGAAACCCTTCATTTCGATATTGAGTTAGCTGAATTGAAACCTCCTCAGGTGTAGCCTTGTGCTTTTTAACAATTGCTGCTCCTTCGTCGTAAACATTGTCCCGAGCTCCATGCTGAGAAATTGCGAAGGTCAAATTTGCACGCCACAAAATAGCTTCAAAAACACCCATTGGATCTCTTCGAAACTGAGATTTTGAATCCACCCAGATGGAATATTTTGCATTCACAAAAAGCCGATGGCCTAACATCTGCACACATTGCCCAGTTCTAAAAATAAATATAAGCTGCAACTTCAACCATAACTTCTAGAACAAGTCTAGTCCTGCCCATGTTTGGGAACTTACATATTTTGTTCATGGAAATATTTTAAAGATTAGGAATGGTAAGAATATTCTTACGAACTCACAAATAATCTATCTATCAAAGATTACTAGTGAGCTTAAACAATCAGAGACATGTCAAACCATGCAGCAGGAGAAGGGAAAAAAAGAGAGAGCCCAGGCGCGCAGTGGGTGTGGATTTTGTATTTTTTATTTTTATTTTTATTTTGGGGGGGGGGGGGTTATTTCAGCAGCAAACAATGGCATCCTAGGTTGCAATGGCCCTACATGCATTTTTAGCCTATTAGCCCATTAATTAGCTTTCTGCTGCAGGTACTATCTGAAAACAAAGTGCTCGGGAAAAACAGGGGGGAGGAAGCAGTCAATGACGAAGATGGTAAAAAGTGAAGAAGCAGCTGGCATCACTAAGATGTCCACAATAACAAAACCAGAATGCGATAAAAACAAAAAGAAACAAAGACCAAAGGCATAAACAGTAAACGAAAGAGAAACAAGTAAAACAGCAAAAACACTGGGAAAGCAAACGAGAAAACATACTCAGAAGACAAGCTTCACACGCCCACACCCAAAAACAAGTCTCGAGAGCACAAAAAGAAGACAATGCACACAAAGACTAAGCTCCACTCCTGCACACGACACACACACACACACACACCAAAGCAAGGATTATGCATACCAAAACAAACAAAAAGCTAGAAAAAGAAAGGCAACAAAACCATCCCAAACAAAGTACCCACACCAACACCTTGAGAGCCACCAAAATTCAAACCATTCTCTGCAGGATCAGGAAGTAGGTCGTGCCATCACTATACGAGGGCAGAACCAACTCACAACAAGCCTGTATAGAGCCCCCCTCCTTGCAAATTGCAGCCTTGATACAGGTGAAGCTGGGGTGACCATCAAGGATGGATTGCTGCTACACACAAGGAATAGCAAGGAAAAGGCGAGGATAAGAGTGAAAACGAGGAAGAGCAAGAAAAAGGCCAGGATAATGTTAAAGTTTAGGCATCTCAAGTGAACTGCCCAATGATCCCATTATTTAGTTTGGCTTTTAGGTATTTATTTTACTTATTTGTCAAAGTCTTGGGTAGGGCACCAAGAAACTGGATACATGCAAGCAACTTATCATATGTATACATGCATAGATACTTATTATAGGCTACATGTTGATGCCATCAAGTGCCGACAAAAAAGTAACAACACCCGCCTATGCCTCATATATTTATTTATGCAAAGAAGGTTATGTAGAGATCGACACTGTCACGAGGACGTGGCAATTGCTAACTTGAGTTGTTGGTTTCTTTCCGATGATTTATGTTTAATTTTTGGGACCCTCTTTTTGAAGTTGCAAATGACCGGACATTGCGTGGTCAGTGTGAAACGGCCGATGGCAGAGAGTTTCATCCGCAATCGGGAAGGGCAGGTCACCACGAGTTGGTCGGGCTAATCGGCACTGGAATCCGAGCAATAAAAGGGTGTTTAGGCTCAATTCAAAGTCATTTAGGCCCCTTGCAACACTTATAAGTTGGTGGGTACTAGGGAATTAACTGAAAAGGAGGCAAATTGGACACATGGCGGCTCCAGATGCATTTGCCAAATTTGCATGAAGAGGGGGCGCCCATTTCAAGAGAGGGGGCTGATTTCAGCCCTTAAGTGAGTGCTACTGTGTGTGTGAGTAGTGGGTGCAGGTGCTCACAGCTTTAATGGAAAGCTTGCCTTCTCTCTTGCTCCATGCAGCGCGATGATTTGCTCTCGCGCATCTCTCTCTCCCCTTTGCACATATGGTAATGCCCCACTAGTTGGGCTTCTCAGATGACCATGTACAGTTATGGGGGTTTTATGCACGTTTGCCAAGGCAAGAGCCTTCTGTACAGAAACCGGATTAGCTAATTGCTAATCCCCTTCAGGTACGCCCAGTTCCATCGCGAAGGAATGCGAAACCAGAGAGTTTTCTCGCGTGAAAACTCGTCCAATTTGAAAGAGAACTGTCCCATTGCATGCGGGAGCACCTGAGACACGCGTAGGCGTGCTCGCTCCGCTTGATACGGTCCAAAACAGAAAATTACAGCCTGTTGTGTTTTTCTGCAGGTTTAGGGTTTCGCATCTAAACTGCAGGGAATTGCCAGGGGAGCCTCGGAAAGGCCTTGGGATGCATGTAGAGGGCAATAGGCACCTAAAAGTGGCAAAACAGAAAATTACAGCACACTGAAATTGACCTGCAGCTCACTGGAAAGCTTCCATACCGCAAGGGAAAGTGTCCTTGACGTGTACTTTCGACCTACAGGGATATTTGCACCGTTATGTTGGCGAAATTGGGTCAAAAACCTGCAATTACAACCATGGACAGGTTTGGACAACTTGGTGAGGGCCAGGCGCAAGGGTTCGGATCATTTATTTGTCAGGGGAGCCTCGGAAAAGCATTGAGTGCTTGTACAGGCCATTTTGAAGAGATTTCCCGCGAGGAATCTCGTCTAATTCAAGGGGCAAGTGACCCTACAAGTGCGAGAGCTCGAGGGCTACCCAAAAAAGTGATCGGCACACGGATCGGAGCGCAAAACAGAGAATTCAAAGAGCTACAACTTCTCGCCAGGTTTCGCAAAGCGCTCTAAACTGCGTGGAAAGTCAATGTTTGCTTGGGACTTTGTCCGTGGGAACTTCTACTGTGGTTATGTTGCCGAAATCGGGTTGGAGTAGAGGAATTTCAGCCCGATAAAAGTGGGACATCTTGTGGAAGTTTACAAGTTTTTCTCAAAGTATAATAAGAATAAAGAAATACCGAAAGGGGCGCCAGACTTTGGGGCCAACAGGGTGCCTTTATCTGCTTGGTAGCGCTCTAGCTGCCAGCCCGTGGTTTGTCTTGAAGTGTTGAATTCCAATCACAGGCTTATTCGTGAAGTTCCTCTGTGTGTCTAAAGTAAAGTAAAGAATTTCGGGTGAAAGCCAACGCCTACTGCCCCACCACGGGCCGGTTTCAAACACCCACTCTAATGAATCCATCTAGGCATGAAGGTCTCGCAAACAAGCTCACAAAGGTGCCAAACAAAGATCTTCTAGGCTTTCCAAGTCTTAGGGTTGGCTTGAGTTGTAGTAGCATGTCCGCATGGCATCAAGTCCTTGCTCACTTGAGCCATAGTAACAGGGAACGGGCGGAACGGACCCTAAATGTTCCGAAACGGCGTTCCGAACGGGTCTGGCTCTCGAAACGGAGTCGGGAACGGAACACCGTTCCGGAACGGGGTGTAACCGGAACGGCGACCTGGAACGGGGGGGAACGGGGCGGAACGGCACCCGGAACGGCGGAACGGGAATCCGGAACGGTCAAACCAAAAAGTCAACTTTTTTCACTAGCTATTTGGGGGCATGTTTGGGGCTATTGGGGGCTATTTGGGGTCAGATTTGGGGCTATTTGGAGGGCTGATTTGGGGCTGTTATGGGACTATTTAGAGGGCTGATTTGGGGCTGTTTGGACTCTGGAGGCTCGTCTCACCTCCTCCTCAAACTCTCAACATCTCTACTGAGCTACTCTCCTTGCTAAAGCTTTAAGCTTGGACATGGAGCCCTGGCTTCTTTCTGTTCCTTTTTGGCGGAAAGCACAACACCCTCAAAGAACAAATGTGGCTTCTACCTCTCTTTCTCAAGCTCCATCCCTCCCTCTCGTGTCTCAAGCTCCATTCCTCTCTCTCTCTCTCTCTCTCTCTCTCTCTCTCTCTCTCTCTCTCTCTCAAGAGTCAAACTCCATCCTTGTCTCAAGCTCCGTCATCGTACAACATGTGTAAATATGGCTCTAACTAGGATGGTCGAATTCAAAAGCTTAGCTTATAGTTTTTAACTAACATATGAGCCTGTAATACATATAATATATATAGTTTCTTTGGTCTACCGTTCCGGCCCCGTTCCCGTTCCGGCCCCTCGCCTCCCTCCCGTTCCCGTCCCGTTCCGCACCCTACTGTTCCCGTTCTGGGTAACTATGACTTGAGCAAACATGATCTTAAAAGGATTGGTATGACATGATATTGATTACATTTGTCACATTACATAAAGATGGAAAGAAAACATCTAATTACTCTATTTATGCAAGCTTGTTAACTCAAAGCAAAGCAAAGCAGTCTAAGTTGCCAACATCATTCTTTTGAAAATGGTTTGTCTTTTTGTTCATAGAAATAACTAGACTTTTCAGGTAGGCGTAGGTTATCAATAAATACAATTAAAGCAAACAACACAAAAAAAACATAAGACACTTATTTCATCCACAAAGATCAGATGTTCATCAGAAGCACCTTGGGTATTTTTCCATTCAAGCGCTGGTCATTAAATGGTAGATTTTCAACTACTACAATGCGCCAATGTCCAATCTTTCTGTCATTATCCGGTGCTCTTCCTTTCAAGGCTTGTGCTTCTAATGTAATTTTATCCCAGAACGCCACATAGCAAACCTAAGCACCAAGTGAAATATTAAACATGGTACAAGACGAATCAAGTCTGCACAAAAAATTGGCATTTACCTTTGAGAGAGATGCTTGTGTCATGTTGATTGGTTGAAAAAGGTCATCACCACCCCCAAAGTTGCATGTTGTCACAACAGCTTTGCAACCAAGAAGGAAACTTCTATCTTGCTTCTCAATATGAAAAATATCTTCATTACCACAAAAACCACAATGCACCTCCATGGACTCGGTAACCTATTAAGATAACATATCCACATCTTCAGTCAAAGATACTGGCCAATAAAATCAGCCAAGAACCATCCACATCCATGCCTTCTTCTATGGTACGAATGACAAACAGTTTACTACCGCTTGCCTGCATTAGCATACCTGGAAGCTCTGCTCTCTCTCCTCCATAGTTTGATTTCCAGTAAATAAAAGCCCGCGATTTGCAGATGAATTGCCTGAGTTATCAAGGAATGGCCTTGTTTTCTTGTATGAAAGAGACTTTATTTGGCTCACGCTTGGAGGGGGGAAATCCAAGTTTGAAATCTCAGCTGCTGAGAGCAGCTTCAAGCATGCTGGAAATAGAACTATTCTAAGAAACTTCTCTAAAAGAATGACCATGCATCATTGCACCTCATTTCAAAACTTGCAAAGAAAAAAATCAGGTGCACATACTCACGTTCTCGAACACCAGCAATAGTCCTCATGGGCATGTCTAAGTTATCCAGGTTACTTTCTTTCCTTTCTGTGAGGTTTTCGGGGAAAAGTTGTAATTCACCACTTTCTCCTAGTCTTCCTGTGGCATGAGCAAGAAAACGTTCACCTAAACCTTCTCTTGCAAGCTTTATTCAGTACATAAAGCTAGAAGCACTACCCTGAATACATAACCCACTTCAGAGAGGGTCAAGAACGTGAAATAAGCAAGTCAATACAGAAATCAGGCACCCATTGTACATAGAACACTTACGAAGTCGAGAGAAACAAGCTTTGCGAAGAGAAGCACAGAAGGAAAGGCGAATGTACAAGAAACGGTGAAGAAAACGATGATAAAGAAGAAGTACTTGGAAGGGTGGGGTTGTGCTGAGAGAGATTGCAGACCTCCAAGATGAGCAAGGGCACCACGATCAAAGCGAGGAGAACAGGCCAGCAACCAATAGCATGCCGGAGAAGCCAGCGTTCTTTGTGAGCCTTGTTTCGCTTCTTGACGGGCAGCTTCCTGTGAGGAAGCTTGCTGTTGCTAGGCTTGAAGTGGGCGGTGTCCTCCAAGTCGTCCTGATGAGAGGCTATAAAGAGTACTGAGCCCCCCCGGTTGCTGCTGCCGCTGCTCTCCCCCCATTGCTGCTGCTGCGATGCCGATGAGGATGGTGTAGATGCGGGCGACCACATACTTGCCTTCTGCCTTCTCATGCTCAAAGGCTCCATGTCCACCATGAGACTCTACACTTAGTTTGCCACAATTCTTGACTTTCTAGCTTTGCAGATCTGGGATTGATTTCCTCATATCGTTAGTATTGTGGAGTGTGTGGGTGTCCGGCCCCCTTTGCTACTATAAAGAGTTGCCCTCTCGAATGTAGGGGTAGGCTATTCTGGGTTCAACCTTGGTGTGTCTTGCTTGTGACACATTGGTGGAGACAAAGGGCATATTTTCTTGGTTACTTGGTGAGCCCAAGGTCCTTTTTGGCCTGCGCCAAAGGGGCTGAGGCCTTAGTGATGGTTTACCTTTTTGCTAATGAAAAATAGTTTGGTTTTAATTTGAAAATAACTTGCTTTTTCAGAGTGAAGAAATTATGAGATTGGCTAATGGGATAGTGGTCATTTATAAAACATAGATAGGCTCTAGATTTTGATGTCATAATCAACAGTAAGGGGCACTCCCTATTTAATGCAGCAAGGCGGTGGGTAGACTTCCTACTTCCTAAACTTGTTTGGTTTCTAAAATATGGTCCATAGCACAAGTCTAGGGGCTTAAATGTAAAGGCACATTTTAGAATTACGACTAATTAAACTAGTTTGTAAAGAGAGGTATGGCGTCCCCAAATTAAGAGTCTCGTCTGGGGCCTGGGTTGTGCTATGTGGGCGTGACTCATAAGAGCCCACTCGCCTCGAGCCCCATGGCCAGCTCTTGCGATTATGCTGCTTCAGCCTCCAAAATGACACAGGTAGTGCAGAGCCTTTCTCTTGATTGTCCAGCCAGGCCATGCGTCCAAGGCTCAAGCTCCGTTGTATGAATGCATCTTGCTTGCTTGGCAATGGCATCTCCCACGCTGTTGGTTGTACCTCCAATCTCCCATGTAGGGAGAAGGCGTGGCGAACAGGATGATATGGAGCTTGGATGTTGCTACAGACTCCAGAATGGGAGACTCCAAGCACATAAAGGAGTTTACCTGCACGATATGAGTCCTCTGAAGTCTGTGAAATAGCTCTTGCATTGTCCTTCTTTTCTCCTTGCTTCTTGCAGCATTTGTGCTTGACTCAATCGGGCGCAGCAATGAAAATTGCTGAAAGAGGTCTTGGATTTCATCCCCTATGTCCAATCTCCAACCATAGACTGAGGGGTAGATGACCTGTGAAACAGCTGGAAGAGACGTCAAAGGTTGCCAATTTGCTCTCTGAGACCAAACTCGGAGTCAGAGGTCCACTCAAATTGATATTGAAATGGAGATATCTGTAAGTGAGGGGAGAACAACAAGTCTACACGGAAAGGGGCTGGTGAGGAGGTTCTCATAAACATGGAAGTTGGAAAGCTGGTGGAGCTATGAAATGGAAGTGGGTATACCCCATGTAAGCATATTTTTCGCAAGGTCTAAATTGGCCAACTGGGTGAGTTGCCTAGGCTGAAAGGGATGGGTCCTTCAGGAATATGGTTTCTGTAGAGAGCAAGTTGGGTGAGGCTTGCAGGAATTCTTCTTGGCAGACTATTTACAGACAAATCCAGGTTGGAGAGCTTGATCAGAATTCCAAGGGATACAGGAATGGTTCCATGCAGATTGCAACCACCCAACCAGAGATAGGCGAGGCTTGTCAGGTTTCCAAGCTCCTACGGGATAAATGCTGAGTTGGAGAAGGGATTGTAGGCGAGATAAAGCTTTTCCTAATTGTTGAGATTGCCCAAGAAGGATGGAATGGTGTCATTCAGTAGATTAGTGACAAGATCGAGCTCCTCTAGATGTGAGAGGCATGCAAAGGACAAAGAGATGGCACATGTGAAGTTGTTGTAGCAGAGATTGAGTTGGCCATGGTGTCTTGCTACGGAGTGTGGCAGACTACCCTTGAAGAGGTTCCCTGACAGGACAAGAGCACGGAGGTGAGTGCATTGGTAAAGTGATTGATCAAGACAGCCTCATAGCTCTGATCAACAGGCAGCCCGCTTGCTCCCTGTCTGCCTCTCTTGCTCTGAGTCGAGCCTGAATCTCTCCCTCTCTTGACTTATTAAGCACACAATGGATAGGATCATACTGCATCTCCAACATCAGTCCTCCAAAATCTAATTAAAAGCGCACCCTTTCATGCACACAACAGCCGTATTCTACAAATGCAGGCTGTGCGCTCCTTGTCGCACTGTCGAAGCAAGGGACTTGCCAATACACCGTGTGCGAGCCACAAATGGCTCCAAGCACACAACAAGCCTAAACTAGCAAGCTCAAGAGAGCAAAGGGTGTGTCACTCACCGCTCTACGCTCACCTTCGTGGTGGATTCCTCGCCGCGATGAAGAAGAAGCTGCAATCGTGCCGCGCTCAACCGCTTCGCCGCCGTCGTGCCTTCGTAATGCTCGATCGCACACACACTCTCCCTCTCTCTCTCTCTCTCTCTCTCACACACACACACACACACACACACACACAAGGGGGTGAAGAAGAAGAAGATGGAGATGGAGATGGAGCAAGAGCACTCTTCTATTGCACAAATGAGAGAATGAGTAAAAATTAGGTTTAGTTGGCTTTTATATGAGCTCACCCCATTCACACTTGGGCGCCCATGCTTAGCCAACTAATCCCTTGAATGTCCCAGTTAGAGTGCGCCTCTCATCGGCGATCACTCTTACCCTTTTCCTATTGGTCCGACAAGCCCGGTACCTGACTCTAAATAATACAACGTTTATAGATCATAGGATGTCCGTGTGCCGTGAGGATTAACATGCCCCCCTTCTTGATGTAGATTCCGTCCTCGGAAGCTATTGAGTTGAAGCTGGTTCGTCGAGGTGGAAGAGCATTTGAGATGAATGTCCTTAGCCTTCTTCAGTCACTGCAAAATCAAACAACATTGGCACAGTAATGGCATTCTCTTAAAAAGCATATGCAGTTTTAGGTAGACAAATTGATTGGTAAAAGAATTTCAAACAATTTGTCAGCAATGAACATTAAATTGCAATGTAATCAAATGCATAAACAGATGTAAAGGTAGAAAATTAAACAAGTCTGGGGTCGCTAATTTGACGGTCGAAAGGCACTAGAGATCGAATATTAATACCATGGGTAAGCTTCTTAATTTTCTGTGGTCAATTAAGTTGTTTAATCGCGAGAGCCAAGTATTCATGTTCGAGGGCTGACTAGAGGCTATATCTAGAAGACCTTGTAGTTAAGCTACCATAAAAGGAATTTCTCATGAAATCATCGCCTGACTGATTACTTTTTCTTTGACCCCCCAAAGGCTTTTCACATTGATTCAATTATGATGTGTGTGCTTATTTTGTATACCTTGGGTTTTTTGCTTTTCAAGGAAAAGCGCCCACACTGGGAACCTCTAGGGCTCTAGTACCATAGGCAATACATGTGAGTGAAGTACCAATTTAAGCAGGGATTTCTCTTCCAGCTTAAAACTTTACATTGTGGCACTTTGATTTTTTGTTTGTTCATTTTCAGCATTTTAATTTTGTAACTTTGGGGGGTCATATAACACTGTTACCCTCCCCAGGCTCATCACATTAGTAAACTCCCTTTATAATACTTAAGCTAAAGGTCACTAGGGTTAAGCCCACTAGAAAGCCCTAGTACATTTCACACAATGCTGCCTAAATCGGATTAAGAACCTAAGTAACCATTGTTTATTAGGAAGGCATTCCCCATGGTATTAAGAGAAGATTTCTAATACCTAGCTTGGTCAAACTAGCTTAGTCGGACTGCTTGATTTTTAAACCTAGACAACTGATTATGACAAAAGATTACATTGAATTAAATGTTTGATACTAAGCAAATGTGCTGAATATTATGCTACCAAATCACAATCAAGGCAGACAAACATGGATGCAAAAAGATAAGGGCAATGCTAATGGACAAGAAACACCTGTTTGTGTCGATGGTCGCGCTTGATTTGAAGTGTGAACGAGAGAAAGGTTCCATGAAGGTCCAAATCCTATCAATAGCAACACGCTCCTGTACACACTAGGAAACAAAAGGAATACCTCCAGGAGGCACATTAGTGGGAAAAGAGAACTTCGCTAATCTCTCAACTCTAAAACAGAAACACTCCTATCGTACTAATCTTACCTACCCTCCATCACTCAAGTGATGAGGATCAAAGGTGTTTTATGGCATAGGTTTCTGTTTCACTGTACCAGATGTGACATGTGTAGGTCTGAGTCAATGTTTTGACTTTTATTGTGCATACTCGTTTGCTAATTGCTCTTGCTCTTTATTTATTTTTTGTTTTTTGTGAGTATAAAGCTTTATATATACATTCCCTAAGATTGGGAGATATAGAGGTCAGGGAAAAAGGTTGAGAGGGGAACAAATGAATGATGACTGTCAGCAAACACTCCCCCCTTCCTTGGGTAGATCATACCATTTGAAATGAGCTTGTCACCCTTTGAAACCAATTGTTCCAGTTTGTAATAGGTGAGGATTTTTGCCAGTAGTTTTCTATTACCCTAGGTGCCTCGTCAAGTTGCAAGGGTGGTAAGGTACTCTCCCAGGATCGAACTTGAAGTGGTTCATCAGGTGATTCTTGAACACTGGGAGGTGTGGATTCTTTTGTAGCTTCATGGAGGTCCACTACTATAGATGGAGGCTGTGTAGAAGCTTTTACCTCTATGGATGTATTACATGAGGAGCTAGAAGCTTCATGGGACTCCCCCCTTCCTGAGCTAGGTGGAACAAATCGTTCTTTCTTTGGTACCCAAACTAGCTCAGGAGCGGGTGTGTAGCATTCTGTGATTTGTTTCTTTCCACGATCATTGATTCGTTTTGGAGCTACGGGATTGGGCTCACTTGGGTCAGGTGATAGGTAAGAGCACAATCTACGTTTTGGCACCCAGATTTGATCATTTCCTTGATAGTAGCCTTGGGCTTCCAATAGTCGTTTAGGGATCCATCGCAACATTTTCTTACTTTTCTTGGAGCGAGTGGTACGTTTCTTACAAGGCTTCTGTTTTTTAGCACTAGCTATGGTCACTAAAGAAGCTTTAGGGACCCATTTGTATGTTTTCTTCGTTACATTAGGATGAGTCTTGTCGGAAGCGATATGCATTGCTTGTAG
Source organism: Adiantum capillus-veneris (assembly GCF_014529385.1). NCBI lineage: Eukaryota > Viridiplantae > Streptophyta > Polypodiopsida > Polypodiales > Pteridaceae > Adiantum > Adiantum capillus-veneris. The sequence continues at coordinate 1,108,767 of NC_140940.1, read as the reverse complement.
CATATTTAAGGGTACAGGCATTTCATCCCCCTCAGGTGTTACCCAGGTCGTCCCCCTATTTCCCCAAGTGTCTATGGTTGCTGCTAGGTGGACCCAATCCACATTGTCCGACTCAGTCATCCCAGGTAGGATATCCATATAAGGAGAATCTTGGCCAATGTCTGTATCCTTCTTACAAGTGTAACAATATTGTAGTGGGGCCGAGTGAACTGTGGTGTCAGAGCGATGATCAATAATGGTTTTACTCCCTAAGAGGTGTACCTTACCAGTCACCAAATCCACTCTAAGGACAGAGTCTTGGAATTGCAAATAGACATGATTTTTAGACCAATCATGAACCATTTGTGCTTCCCTCATGAATGGTCGTCCTAAAATCATTTCATATGACATAAGGTGTTTAGAGAAATCCATTACAATGAACGTATGTCGTACCTTGTGTCCTAGAACTTTGATCTTAAGATCCTTGAGCATCCCCATAGGTTTGGCTATGGTACCATTTGCCATCTTTACCACAATGTTAGTAACACTGAGGCGGGGTTTTCCCATGGATTCCCAACAATCTTTTGTAACGATGCTAACTCCCGCACCACCATCAAGAATTCCCTTTATAGTTAATCCCTTGGTAGTGATGGGTAGGGTCGCATTAGACTCGTCGCCTTCAAAATACTGCCCTAATTCGTTAATGGGTACCTCGATTACGGACTCGTGTCCATCTAAGTCAAGTGATTGCACATGATTTTCCTCATCAATCATAATCGAGTCAGGCCTATTTGGTTGCGCAAACTGTGGTAATCCCGTTCGTAGCTCTCCGTTAAGGAATGCTCGAAGTGCAAGGAATAACTCAGGATCTCCATACAGTTTTGCTATGATCGTGGTTCGGACCTCAGAAGACATGAAGTCCACTAGTTTGGCAACATTCATTGGCATTTTGTAGGGTGTAGGTCCTTGACTAGGAACTGGTGAGGATGGAATCTCATATTCCTCAATGGGATCAGGTATTCCTTCGTTAAACATCCTTTCCAACAAGAAGGGTGTATGCTCACTTTCTGATGTCCCGTCCTCACTCCCTTCTTGGATGATACTAGATATGGCTAACGGTCTATGGTTCATGTGGGGTGGATGAACTTGCGTGGGAAACACTGTGTCATGAATTTTGACATGCATGGGTTCTGGTTCTAGTTTCCTTTGAGTCTCCTCCACTAAACCTCTTAGATGTTTCACCTGCTCAATCTCGTCTACTGGGTTTGGGTACGTCCCAATCTTCTTTTTACGATTCTTCCCTTTTTGCCTCTGTGGTTTATCTTGGGGGTCTTGGATTGGATTTGGAAACACTTGTTGTTGGGATTAAAGCCCAAGTGGCCTCTTATGCGGATATGGCTGGCCGCCCGCCTAACTCACTTCCCTCTAACTCTTTGTATATACTAACTTATACTTTGTGAATACTAAGGTATTGGGAGATAACCCTTCTAACAGTTCTCTGCGTACTGTACTGTGTAAGCTCACTGTGTGTGTGTGTGAGAGAGTCGACCCACGCTCCGCTCTGCGACTTCAATTGGTATCAGAGCCTTAGTTCAGTGCGGATTTGCGCAATCGCGCGCGCGCAGACTTTTCCGGCAGATTCTGGATCCGGAGTTCGAAAATTCACACTCGGCGTTCCGAGAGCGTTTCCAGCAGGCAACCTAGAGTTTTACCCCCCTTTCGAAGCCGTTTATGCCCTCAGAATTTCGTTCTGAGCACTACAGCAGAAGATAGATTTCAGCCGCAAAGAAATCCGTCTTGTGTAGATTGGCAAGCAGGAGGTGGCCAACATCAATATCGGCATCGACATACATCACTCATTAGTCTTCAGAGCATCATCTATAGACCAGGTACACATATATATCATCAGATATATATATTGCAGTCTGCATTGTTACTTCTTGTGCTTGCCAGGTTCTAGGGGAGGTGTGGCCATACGACGGCTTGACACCACTGGCATGTATTGCAGATTGATGTACTGTGATTGTGGGTCTGCTTGTTGTGAGTCACACTAGCAGACAAACCGCCGCAGCGGTCATAGGACAGTGATTGGTCTATTATAGGATGTATGCTAGTTCTGGGCAGTTTGCTGAGCCATCTGAGAGGGTCGTGTGTGAGGTTTTTTGAAGCCAAGCACTAGGGGCTGGGTTACCCAGTGTGAGGTGGATTAGGTTGCTGGAGTTCCCCTCTACACGCATCCTCTTCAGCGACTTTTATCCCTTAGGATGTATGACTTTGTGTAGACACTGGATTGCATCTTATGCGTCAGGCCGTTGAGGCATTGTTCAGGGTTCAGTCTTGAGACAGATACAGGTTCTGTCATCGCCCAGAGAGGAGACAGTGTATGCTTACCGGACAGCATATTACAGAGATTTTTGAGATTTGTCACTGGTCAGCTATTTATGATTGTTTTTTGAGCTATCTTTTGGTTCCCAGAGCTCAGTTTACAGGGGAGACTCTGTCAAAAATTTTCAAAATACTGACAGTTCCTGAGGAGAGGTGTTCAGCTTGTTGATTACAGCTTGTTTACTGTGTACAGAGGCCAGTTTACAGGGGAAACTCTGCCATATTTTTCTCAGGAGTAAGCAGTTTGGCAGATATGGCATCTTCTCAAAGTGAGACTCTTTACAACATAAAGAAGCTGGATGGCACAAACTTTCCATTCTGGAAGAAGCAGATTTGGCAGGTTTTGGTGCAGAAAAAACAAGTGAAGCCACTGAAGCTCAAAGGGGAGAGACCAGAAGGTATGGCTGAAGATGAGTGGGAAGAGCTTGACGAGTTAGCTTGTTCCACAATCATGCTGACACTGGCAGAAAATGTTTACTTCAACGTAGCAGAAGAGACTACACCGTATGGCGTATGGCAAAAGCTATGTGGTATGTACGAGAAACAAAGTGCTGCTTCTCAGATTTACTGGCTCAAGAAATTGGTGGATTTGAAGATGAAGGAAGGGACAGCCATGTCAAATCATCTGAATGAATTTCACACAATTTTCAGCCAGTTAACAGCACAGGAGATAGTCTTTCCAGATTCAGTGAAGGCTATGTTTCTCTTAATCACTTTGCCAGATAGTTGGGATACTTTTCGTACAGCGTTAAGTAATTCTGTCGCGCCAGAAGGTCTTACAAGTGCCAATGTAGAAGGCAGCTTGCTCACAGAGGAAGTGAACAGGAAGAACATTGACAAAGGCAAAGGCAATAGTGCTTTGGTCGTTCGAGGGAGACAACAGTTTAAAGAGAAGAAGGGTAAGAAGGCACAAAACCGAAGTAAGTCTCGTGATTCGAAGTCAAAGGATGACATAGAATGCTACCATTGTGGCAAGAAGGGTCACATGAAGCGAGACTGTACGAAGTGGAAACAAGAAAAAGGAAAAACAAAGAGTTCTGAGCAAGATGAAAAGAAGAGTTCAGTGAAGATTGAAGAGGTGAATGTCACAGGATCTGGTTCAGACAGTGATTCTGGTATAGCAGCTGGTGACATCTTCCTTACAAGCAATCTTGATTCTGTTTTCTTGACTGCAGAGGATGGACATGCTATGAGTGATTGGATTATCGACTCAGGGGCATCTTTACATGTTTCTCCGCACAAAGAGTGGTTTACATCATATGTGGCTACTAAAGATTATGTGAGACTTGGTAATGAGCAGGTTTGTGACATACTTGGAGTGGGAGATGTGCAGTTGAAGTTTCAGAATGGCTCTTCTTTATGGCTCAAGAATGTCAGACATGTTCCAGCAATCCGAAAGAGCTTGATTAGTATAGGGAAGTTGGATGATGCGGGTTATGTGACAGTTTTTGGGAACAGCGCTTGGAAGATCTCCAAAGGTTCGATGACTGTAGCACATGGCAGCAAGTCAGGAACTCTATACACTTTACATGTTTCAGAGGTTAAAAACCATGTAATTAATGTGATTGAGCAGCCAAGTGTGTCACTGTGGCATCGTAGGTTGGGACATATGTCAAAAAGAGGAATGGAAATACTTTCTCATTATGGTTATTTGCCTGGCTTTTCATTTCAAGATTTCGAGTTTTGTGAGCATTGTGTTTATGGTAAGCAAACACAGGAACCGCACAGATCAAAGAGGAATCGTAGGGACGAACGGTTAGCTCTTGTACACAGTGATCTATGCGGACCAATGCCTAGTTTGTCACTAGGGGGAGCAGCGTACTTTTGTACATTCATAGATGACTATTCTCGCAAAGTATGGGTTTACTTCTTGAAGCACAAGGATGAGGTGCTCAAGGTCTTTAAGACATTCTTGCAGCTGGTGGAGAATCAGAGTGGTCAGAAGCTGAAGTGCTTGAGAACTGACAATGGTGGAGAGTACGTTTCCAAATCTTTTCAAGACTTTTGTGAAGCAAAAGGGATTAAGCGGGAACTTAATGCACCATATAATCCTTCACAGAATGGGGTTGCAGAACGTATGAATAGGACCATACAAGAGAAGGTCAGAAGCATGTTGTCAAATGCTGAGTTGTGTGATGGATTTTGGGTGGAAGCAGTGGCTACAGCAGTCCATTTGATCAACAGGTCTCCTAGTAGGGTTCTGGATAAGAGTGCAGTGGCCGAGATGCTATGGACAGGCAAGGCACCTTCGTATAAGCATCTCAGAGTCTTTGGTTGTGAAGCTTATAGCCATATTTCTAAGGAGTTCAGAAATAAGTTAGAACCAAAGAGCAAGAAGTGTATATTTCTTGGCTACGGAGAATCGGGCGAGATGGGTTACCGGCTTTGGGATCCTGAGTCCAGAAAGCTTATTCGTAGCAATGATGTGCATTTCAATGAAGCCAAGTTTCACGCTAAGCCAGAGAAGACAGAGGAGATCAGAAGAGTTGTCTTCAGGGAAGATGGACCTAGTGCTAGCACATCAAGACAGCATGGTCAGGCTCAGGAACAGCCTATAGTGGCTAGAGAGGCAGAATCAGTTGTGGTGAGACGTTCTGAGCGTGTCTCCAAACCACCTGATCGTTATGTGCCATCTCTAAATTATGTCATGCTCACAGATTGCGGAGAACCATCTTGTTACAAGGAAGCATTACAAGTGGTTGACTCGAAAAAATGGCTGTTGGCCATGCAGTCAGAGATGACAGCTCTGCATAAAAACCAGACATGGAAGTTGGTTAAATTACCACAGGGCAAAAAGGCTCTACCTTGTAAATGGGTTTACAGGTATAAGATCATCGCTCATGATAGTCAGCCAAAGTACAAAGCAAGGCTTGTTGCCAAGGGCTTTAAGCAAGAACAAGGCATTGACTTTGATGAAGTCTTCTCTCCAGTGGTCAAGATGACTACATTGAGATGCTTTCTTGCATTGGTTGCTATATTGGATTTGGTGTTGCACCAAATGGATGTCAAGACAGCGTTCTTGCATGGTGATTTAGATGTGGAAATTTACATGCAGCAGCCAGAAGGGTTTGTTGAGAAAGGCATGGAACATTTGGTATGCCAGTTGTTAAAGAGTCTTTATGGCTTAAAACAATCACCGAGGGCATGGTACCATAAGTTCCACCAGTTTATGCTTTCTCAAGGCTACAAACGTAGTGAGTTCGATCACTGTCTATATACAAAGAAGGCTAAGGATGGCAGTTGGCTGATCCTTATTTTGTATGTGGATGACATGTTGATTGCTGGCAAACACTTGGAAGAAATTTCAGCTTTGAAGTCAAAGATGGCAAAATCGTTTGACATGAAAGACATGGGTGAGGCAAGTCATATACTTGGTATGCGCATTGAGAGAGACAGATCAAAGAAGTTGATTTGGTTATCTCAAACAGAGTATATTGACAAGGTTTTGCAACGTTTCAATATGGAGAAGGGAAAGGCATTGAGTGTTCCATTGCCACCATATGTGAAACTTAGCAAACAAGATTGTCCTGTGTCTGAGGAAGAAAAGGCTGAAATGGATAAGATTCCATATGCGTCTGCAGTGGGTAGTTTGATGTATGCAATGATTGCTACACGTCCGGATATTGCATTTGCAGTGGGAGTGGTTAGCAGCTACATGTCAAATCCCGGCAAGAAACATTGGGAGGCAGTGAAAGGTATCATGAGATACTTAAAACATACAAAGAGTATGCGCATATGCTATGGTAGTCAGGATTTGAGTGTCAGAGGATACACTGACTCAGATTATGCAGGAGACTTGGATAAGAGGAGATCTACATCAGGCTATGTCTTTACATTGGCTGGAGGTGCCATATCATGGCGATCTCGATTACAAGATTGTGTTACACAGTCTACTACTGAAGCTGAGTATGTTGCAGCAAATGAGGCATGCAAAGAAGCTATTTGGCTTGGTAGATTGGTAGCAGACTTGGGAATCAAAGTAGATATGCCAGAGTTATATTGTGATAGTCAAAGTGCTATACAATTGGCAAAGAATCCAGTGTTCCATTCGAAGACTAAGCATATTGATGTGAAATATCACTTCATTAGGGAAGTACTTGAAGACAAGCATATACAACTGCTGAAGATCCACACCAAGGACAATCCTGCTGATCTACTCACAAACGGACTTCCAGGAGAGGGCTTTGTGCATTGTCGTGAGTTATTGGGCATTGGATAGATGGCAGCCATGTAAATCTTTGTACATTTATGTTCATAGATTTACAGTTACTTAAAGTGCCACATTGGACTTTAAGTGGGAGGTTGTTGGGATTAAAGCCCAAGTGGCCTCTTATGCGGATATGGCTGGCCGCCCGCCTAACTCACTTCCCTCTAACTCTTTGTATATACTAACTTATACTTTGTGAATACTAAGGTATTGGGAGATAACCCTTCTAACAGTTCTCTGCGTACTGTATTGTGTAAGCTCTCTGTGTGTGTGTGTGAGAGAGTCGACCCACGCTCCGCTCTGCGACTTCACTTGTGGTGTTTTCAGAGGCTCTTTATGGTTTTCTCTTATTCGGTTTTCATTTGGTTCCATGTTACGGTTTTCTTTGTCGGTCTTTCCCTTTGTGGTATTGGTTCTAGTCTCCATTGTCTCGATTGAATCAGAATCATCCTCGAGGTCATTCATATACACGGGGTCATCTCCTGTTCCTATGTTTGTTTTGGAACTTGGCTTTGAATTTCCCGTATTCTGCGACCTCTTCCTTCGTGTCTTCTTTTTCTTTGCTTGGATAATTGACGCGGTATCTCTCTCTTCGAGGATATGGCCTGGCCCTTGAAGCATGGACCGTGTAATCGCATAAGCGGGTGCGACGGGTGGTATTGGCGATGTCACACTAGCAATTTCGACCAAATTTAGGGGTGTGATTTTAGGCGCATTTGGGTTATAGGGGCATTGGACAATCAAGTGATCTATGCCACAACGATTACATGTGAGTATTGGCATTGCAGACGTGCTCCCTTGATTCATTTGCATCTGTGCAGCATTCTTTTGCAGCCTAATAGGGCACTCCGCTACCCGATGTGGTCCACCACACTCGTAGCATTGAAGAGGTGGCCTCCTAGCCTGGGTGTTGATATTTTGACCTCTGGATGCGAGAGCAGCAGCTTGATAAACCGGCTTGACTTGCCCCCAACAATCTTCCATGTAGTATATAGGACACTCTTCCAATGTATCAAGTCCGTAGGCAATACTAGTGTCTATTTCCTCCTCACAGCCATGTGCATAAGCATTAGATGGCTCGCAACCCACTTGGTTCATAGGGGCGACTCTTGGATGCGGGGGCTGCGGTCCTAGCACAGGAGGTGGTAGCGGTGTAGCTTGTACAACATTTTGAGATCTAGGGACCATGTGTTGCGGTAGTTGCTCAACAGGTGGAGCAGGCATCAATACAGGAGCTCGAGGCGCATCCGTCCAGGCTACAAGTGGTCTATTTGCCATCATACGTTTGATCATTAAACAATCCTTAGCTTGGTGACCATACCTACCACATGCGTTGCAAGTTCCATTAAATTTTACTCTAAACGTAGGGCACTCACTAGTGCTATGTGGACCTAAGCAAATGGAACACCATTGTTGCTCCCTTCTTGGATACATGTGACTATTTTGAGGGGGTCGATTATCCTTAAGAGACTCTTGGATTGCCTTGGTGAGGTCTGTCAAGAATGTCTCAAATACCTTTGGCTCATTGGCAATGGGCTTTGCAGTCATGGGTTCATACTCAATGGCTTGTGAGCTAGTGGATCTCGTGTCAGTAGACACCCTCATGCCTGCTATCATCAAGTTGTCCTCTAATTGGATTGCATTGGCAGTGACATCTTCCCAGGTTGTGATACCTCTAATCACTAGTCCATTATAGATTCCTTCATTCCTCAACCCTCGAATGAATCGATCAAGCAGTTGGTTATTGCTTTAGACGACTAATGAAGTCCCTTACTGACTCTCCTTCCTTACGTTCGGCCTTCTGTAGCTGAGATGCTACACCCCAAAGCACACCTTCTCGTATGTACTCCTTTAGAAACAACCTTCGAAGGGTAGGGTAGATTGTTTTCTCGTCCACCCTTAGGGTTCTATACCAATCTCCAGCCTTCCCACTTAATGTCAAGCTTAAGGCATTGCACTTATGTAGTTCGTTGCGTTCCCCTAAGGAATCACATACTTGTTCAAACACTTCAATGTGTTTTCTAGCATCTTCGTCCCCATTGAATTTTTGCGTGAGTTTGGCAATTTGTACTGCCTTACTTCTAGGCTCTCTATCAGATGCATGATGCATATTTTCCGCGATAGATCGACCTATGGTTTGAGCAAACACTGCCAAGTCACCTATGTGAGGAGGCAGGGCCGGTGGAGGTACTCTTGGAATCATATGTGGGAGAGGGACGGGTACCGGTCTTGGCATATGTGTGGATGATGCAGGATATGGAACATAAACGGGCGTAGGTCCACTCGGATAAGGGCTAAGGAGCGGCACTCGAGGAGCATGAACAAGTGGTACAATTGGAGGTGTGGGGGCCATGTGTGCATAAGGGGCTAGAGGCACATACGGTCGAGGCCCCATATTAGGTACTACGACACTAGGTAGTGGCACTGCGCTAACCGTAGATGTCATCGGTACATTCTCTGTCAAGCTTATCCCTGGAGTGAGCACTGTGTTTTCCTTAATAGAGGGTTGAGCCAAGTTAGGGAAGCTAAAGTTGTCGCTCGGAGGCTCAGATTGCATAGAGACCCCAGGTGAAATGACGTAAGATGGGTCCATGGGACTCATTAGAGGAGTCTCCATTTGTGATAGAGTAGGCTGTTGAGCCTTGCTCGTATCCAGAAATCTCATGGGGCCAGTTGAGAGTATATTTACCCCTCGGTTTTGCCTTTCCGATTGAATAATGCCATGGATAACATTACAGATCATTTTCTGTTGATCTTCGATGCTCGTGGCACTAGAGGTGGATTGTACAATCTCTATCCATCCTACATGGTAGGCGTGGCCAGAGTGTAGATCCGTCAACACCTCAGTGTGGAGGTCGTATGTCCAATGATCATTAATGAACAATCCTTCTAGAGTCGACGTGTTAACGGTTTCTTGTGAGGTAGAAGCAATGTTGCTCCCCGTGGTTTTACTTGTCACCAACGGTACTCTAGAGGGAACTTCTGAAGGAGGCAGCTCAACAGGGCCTTCTTGGTAAGAAGTTGGCAGGATATCCACATGGACACTCTTTGGGGGTGTGGGGTCCACGTGCGATGTGAAAGGAGAATCCACCTCCCCACCCCCTTCGTGTGCTTCACTTGCATCAGGTTCCGAGCGAGTAGCTCTACCTAATGTTTCCATGAAACGGCTAAACATACTATTACTAGGCTGTGGAGCTTCGGGAGGTGCATGGACTTCTCTCTCAATGTTTTGGGTAGGGTATGCTTCCATGATTTCTGAGTCGGAGGAGGAATCACTAGCGGCTATTTTAGGGTCTTGGGTGGTGCTACCTTGTGTCCCCGCTGAGGGTCTAGAGCCTATCGTGGATGGGTAATGGGTGTCCGTATGAACAGAGGCACTACCAATGTGATCGTGCTCTAACACTCGTCCAGAGCGTAAGTGCATGTGCTTTTGATACCCTAAGGTGTCAAAAAGCTGCTCTAGGAGGCCTTGTGACTAGTTTTTTGCGTGTTTTTTGTTTGTTTTTTTGCTAGATTTTTTAGAGCGTGTCGTGGAATGGGCCGTGTGATAGCTCGAAACGAGCGTATCGCTAGGAGGGACGCGCTGTGCTTTACAGGCCACCGTTTGGTTCTATTTTGCTCCAGAAAAGCCCGAAACAGTCTTTTCCTAGCTAGGGAACTAGGCTCCAAATAGCAAGTCTAAGGGTGCAAGTGGGAAGAGAAGGGAGGAGAGTGGAGGACTTGTCCCACATGCTCTCATTCCCTCTTGAGGAGGTAGGGTATATATATAAGAGTGAGTCTAGTATATATCATAAGATTGAGGACTGAGGCCTGGGCTTGGGCTTGGGGAAATGATCCCAATCTAACTTTTATACAAACCAACCCGTCCGTTTTAAAACTCACGTTTTTTATTTTCGAAAATTTAACCTCCCCCTCACCCGCGTTTTTATTTTTCGGATTTTTTTTATAAATATTTTTTTTTCAATTTTTTTTTAATAAAAAATGCAAAAAATCCAGAAATTGAAAACGCAGAAATTGAAAATGCAAAAAATGCAGAAATTGAAAAAACGCAAGAAATGCAGAAAATTGAAAAAACACAGAAATTGAAACTTGACAGAACCAGAAAATGCAGAAAATGCAAAATCGCAAGAAATGCTAACTGTGCTGTGCAAACCAGAAAACGTAGAAAACGCAAAAAACAGAAATCTCCACACAACTACACACACTCATTCCTTGCCTTTCCTATGATAGAAATTGCACCACAAGAAAGCGTAAAGTGCTTAACCGAGCTTAGTGTAGGGCATTTCCTCGGCAACGGCGCCAAAAATGTGCGCTCCTTGCCGCACTGTCGAAGCAAGGGACTTGCCAATACACCGTGTGCGAGCCACAAATGGCTCCAAGCACACAACAAGCCTAAACTAGCAAGCTCAAGAGAGCAAAGGGTGTGTCACTCATCGCTCTACGCTCGCCTTCGTGGTGGATTCCTCGCCGCGATGAAGAAGAAGCTGCAGTCGTGCCGCGCTCAACCGCTTCGCCGCCGTCGTGCCTTCGTAATGCTCGATCGCACACACACTCTCCCTCTCTCTCTCTCTCTCTCTCTCTCTCTCTCTCTCTCACACACACACACACACACACACACACACACACACAAGGGGGTGAAGAAGAAGAAGATGGAGATGGAGATGGAGCAAGAGCACTCTTCTATTGCACAAATGAGAGAATGAGTAAAAATTAGGTTTAGTTGGCTTTTATATGAGCTCACCCCATTCACACTTGGGCGCCCATGCTTAGCCAACTAATCCCTTGAATGTCCCAGTTAGAGTGCGCCTCTCATCGGCGATCACTCTTACCCTTTTCCTATTGGTCCGACAAGCCCGGTACCCGACTCTAAATAATACAACGTTTATAGATCATAGGATGTCTGTGTGCCGTGAGGGTTAACACAGGCGGAGAAACGCTGACATAATTACACACATTGACCCCACGTGCTCATCCTCGCCAAGTGTGACTAGTGCTAGTGTAAGTGTGCAAGGTGACAGGTCTCTCTTTTGCGCGAGTCCGCTTCTCAGCGATGGTGCACGCCAGCTCTCGGTAGCTACTATATTAATTCAGCTCATGACAGCATGAATGATCCAGATTTGGCTCAACAGATCTTATATAGCTAGTAGCGAAGAATCTGCAGCATCGCTTATCTCCCTCAAAGCCCTCCAATCCCTTGTGCGAGTGTTCTGTAACTCTTTCTTGTGAGGCGAGGCCATGGTTGTAGCTTCCATGGAGTTGTGATTGACTCATCATGTTCTTTTCCTAGCTCTCATGGCACCAATTCTCTACTGCAGAATCTAGTTTTAAGGAAAGCCTCAACAACACATCTAGCTCCAGGTGTTTCAAAAAAGTCTTGTGAAGGGCTCGAGTATGCAAACTGACATCTCTCTTTGCATTTTATAAAGTGCGGCTCAACAATAATCAACTGTCAGGCATGGTACCTTCAGGCTTGTGGGTTTCCCCGGCTCTCTCATTTCTACAGCTAGACAACAACAATCTTGAAGGCATTATCACTTCGGAAATTGGCGAGCTCACAACTTGTCCAATCTAAAGCTGGACGGCAACCGCTTTTCTAGAAGCCTGTCCTAGAGCTCTTTGGCCTATGGAATCTGTCATACAGCTAACTCTCTCATAATGGATCCTTTTGTCAGAGATTGGTATAGGGTACAGGGGCCAGTATAAGGCCGCGCCCTAAGCGGCCTTATACTGGCCCTAAGCGGCATGAGAGATTGCTGAAAACCCACTGCACCAAATGAATCATGCAGTGGTGCAAAAGAAGGCTCATGCTCATCGCTACGACCAATAAAGAGCTTGCTGCGAACAGTCGAGCACATGCGCCGTACGACATCAAAAAAATGTTTGTGTGTAAACAAAACGGCCTTGCGAAGTAGCTGAACACTGCAGGGTGAGAAATGAGCCAATGAGCCAACAAGGTTTGATCTAGAGATGTCACTCGGGCTAACCCGTAAAGCATTGGATGTTCGATGTCTCATGACTAGATTTTTTTGGTCTTGCTCATTGGGTTAGCCATGTTCCTCTTTCAAGGGGTGGTTTTTTACCCTAGGCAGGCCTCGTGATTTTATCACTTGTTTCAATTGAGGCCATCATATTGAGCCATGTGGTTTAATCCTGAGCATACACTCCGACTCGCAACAAAAAATCAATATGTGCACGCCTGTCGCACGTGTCAATGCAAGCAACTTGCAGATACACTATGTGCGAGCCACAAATGGCTCCAAGCACGCAACTAGCCTAAACTAGTAAGTTCAAAGAAGACGATGGTGTGTCACTCACCGCTCTACGCTTGCTGTCGTGGAGGATTCCTCGCCGCGAAGAAGAGGGAGACGCCGCTACGCCGCGCTCAACCGCCTCGTCGCCGTCGTGTCACCGCAATGCTCTCTCTCTCTCTCTCTCTCTCTCTCTCTCTCTCTCTCTCACGCATACACACACACACAAGGAGATGAAGAAGAAGAAGATGGAGATGGAGCAAGAGCACTCTTCAGTTTCACAAATGAGAGAATGAGTGAATTTAAGGTTTAGTTGACTTTTATATGAGCTCGCCCTATTCACACTTGGGCGCCCATGCTTAGCCAACTGATCCCTTGAATGTTCGAGTTAGAGTGCGCCTCTCATCGGCAATCACTCTAACCCTTTTCCTATCGGACCGACAAACCCGGTACCTGACTCTACCAAATAAATAATACGACGTCCATCTTAGGTGATAGGAATGTGCGTGAGGGTTAACATGCCCCCCTTCCTGATGTAGATTCCGTCCTCGGAAGCTATTGAGTTAAAGCTCGTTCATCGAGGGGGAAGAGCATTTGAGATGAATGTCCTTAGCCTTCTTCATGCAAAATCAAACAACATTGCCACAGTAATTGTATTCTCATATACAATTAAAAAGCATATGCAGTTGTAGGCAGACAATTTGATTGGTAACAAAAATTTAAACCATTTGTCAGCAATAAACATTAAATTGTATATAATCAAACGCATAAACAGTTGTAAAGATAAAAATTTAAACAAGTATGGGGTCGCTAATTTAACGGTCGAAAGGCACTAAAGATCGACTATTAATACCATGGGCAAGCTTCTCAATTTTCTTTGGTCAATTAAGTTGTTTAATCGCGAGAGCGAAGTATTTCATGTAAGTTAAGCTATGATAAAAGGAATTTCTCATGAAATCATCACCTGACTAGAGGCTATACCTAGAAGACCTTGTAGTTAAGGTATGATAAAATGAATTTCTCATGAAATCATCACCTGACTTATTTCCTTTTCTTTGACCCCCCAAAGTCTTTTCACATTGATTCAATTTTGATGTGTGTGCTTATTTTGTATACCTTGGGTTTTTTGCTTTTCAAGGAAAAGCGCCCACACTGGGAACCTCTAGGGCTCTAGTACCATAGGCGACACATGTGAGTGGAGTACCAAATCAAGCTGAGGTTTCTCTTCCAGCTTAAGATTTTACATTGTGGCACTTTGATTTTTTTGTTTGTTCGTTTTCAACATTTTTATTTTGTAACTTTGGGGGGTCATATAACACTGTTACCCTCCCCAGGCTCATCACACTAGTAAACTCCCTTTATAATACTTAAGCTAAACGTCAATAGGGACTAAGCCCACTAGAAAGCCTTAGTACATTTCACACAATGCTGCCTAAATTAAATTAAGAACCTAAGTAACCATTGATAATTAGGAAGGCATTCCCCATCGTATTAAGAGAAGATCTCTAACACCTAGCTTGGTCAAACTAGCTTAGTCAGACTGCTTGATTTTTAAACCTAGACAAGTGATTATGAAAAAAAAATACATTGAATTTAATGTTTGATACTAAGCAAATGTGTTGAATATTATGCTACCAATCACAATTAAAGCAAACAAACATGGATGCAAAAAGATAAGGGGCAATGCTAATGGACAAGAAACACCTATTTGTGTTGATGGTCGCGCTTGATTTGAAGTGTGAACGAGAGAAAGATTCCATGAAGGTCCAAATCCTAACCACAGCAACACGTCCTTGTACACACGAGGAAACACAAAGAATACCTCTAGGAGGCACATCAGTGAAAAAAAGAACTTTGCTAATCACTAAACTCTAAAATAGAACTCCTATCGTACTAATCCTACCTACTCTCCATCACTTGAGTGATGAGGATCAAAGGTGTTTTATGACATAGGTTTCTGTTTCAGTATATTGGATGTGAATGTGTAGGTCTCGGTCAATGTTTTGACTTTTCTTGTGCATACTCGTTTGCTAATTGCTCTTGCTCTTTATTATTTTTGTTTTATGTGAGTATAAAGCCTTATATATACATTCCCTAAGATTGGAGATTAAGAGGTCAGAGAGGAAGGTTGAGAGGGAAGCAAGTGAATGATGGATGTCAGCAAACACTCCCCCCTTCCTTGGGTAGATCATACCTTTTGGAATGATGTTGTCACCTTTTGAAACCAATTGTTCCAAGTTGTTATTGGTGAAGGCTTTAACCAATAGTTTTTGACCGCCCTATGCGTTTCATCTAGTTGCAAGGGTGGTAAGGTACTCTCCCATGATTTTATTTGCAACATTATTGTAGGTGGTGAACTTACAACAGGAGGTGCAAACTCTTTCTTGCTTGTATGGATAATGTACAATGGTAGGAGGAGGTTGTGTCGAAGCTTCTATTTCCGTATAGGAATTACATGAAGAGCAAGAAGCTTCATTTGGCTTTCCTGTTCTTGATCTAGATGGAACAAATTGTGCTTTCTTCGGTACCCAAACTAGCTATGGAGCGGGTGTGTAGCATTCTATGATTTTTTTCTTTTCGCAATTGTCAATTCGTTTTGGAGCTACAGGATTGGGCTCACATGGGTCAGGTGACAAGTAAGAACACAATCTACGTTTTGGCACCAAGATTTGATCATTTCCTTGATAGTAGCCTTGGACTTCCAATAGTCGTTTAGGAATCCAATGCCACGTTTTCTTACTTTTCTTGGGGCGAGTGGGACGTTTCTTACAAGGCCTCTATTTTTTAGCACTAGGTATGGTCGCTAAAGAAGATTTAGGGACCCACTTGTATGTTTTCTTCGTTATATTAAGATGAGTCTTGTCAGAATCTATATGCATTGCTTATAGTATATTTAAGGGTACGGTCATTTCATCCCCCTCAGGTGTTACCCAGGTCGTCCCCCTGTTTCCCCAAGTGTCTATGGTTGCTGCTAGGTGGACCCAATCCACATTGTCAGACTCAGTCATCCCAGGTAGTACATCCATATAAGGAGAATCTTCCCCAACATCAGTGTCCGCTTTACACGTGTAACAATACTGCAATGGGGCCAAGTGAACTGCGGTGTCAGATCTATGATCAATTATAAACATGTTTCCTAGAGGATGTGCTCGACTAGTCACAAGATCCACTCGAATGACAGAATCTTGGAACTGCAAGTAGACATGGTTTTTAGACCAGTCATGCACCATTTTTGCTTCCCTCATGAAAGGACGTCCTAAGATCATCTCCGATGCCATAGTGTATTTGGAGAAATCCATAACAATGAAGGTAATCCTTATTTTATGTCCAAAGACCTTGATCTTTAGGTCTTCTAGCATCCCAATAGGTTTAACAATAGACCCATTGGCCATGTTCACTACTATGGTTGTGGTCGCAAGGTGAGGTATTCCCATAGTTTCCCAACAATTTTTAGTCACAATGCTAACCCCAGCGCCTCCATCAAGGATTCCCTTCACAGATAATCCCTTAGTAGTTATTGGTATGGTCGCATTGGATTCATCACCCTCAAAGTATTGTCCCAACTTGTTAACAGGTATTTCTATAAGAAGGTTCCCATCTAGGTTGGGTTGTGGATCTAAGTGTTCCTCCTCTATTGGCATCTCCCCAGCTCCATCCATCTGTGCAAATTGTGGTAGCTCAAACTTCAGTTCTCCATTGAGGAAGGCTCGAAGAGCTGAGACTAGCTCAGGGTCTTTATATCGTTTGGACATGATGGTGGTGTTAACTTCTGAAGACATGAAATCCATCAATTTGGCAATGTTTAACGACACCTTTTGGACTTCAGTCCCTTGACATGGGGAAGATGGGATCTCCATTTCTTCAATAGAATCAGGTAGTCCCTCTGTAAACATTCTTTCCATCAAGAAGTGAGTACGCCCACTTTCCCATGACTTTAAGTCACTTTCTTCTTGGATGACACTAGGTATGGCTAAGGGTCTATGGACTTGGTGAGGTTGTTTTTGCATAGGGAACACGGTGTATGTAATCTGGATCTGCCTAGGTGCTGGTTCTAGATCCCTTTGGGTATCTTCTACCAAACTCCTTAATTGCTTGACTCGCTCGATCTCCTCTGTAGGGTTTGGATAAGTTCTTATCTTCTTCTTGGATCCTGGCCATTGTGGCTCATGAAGATCTTCCTTGCTGGTTTCTATCTTAGTGGTCGTTTTGATCTCCATGGTTTCACCTGAATCAGAATCCTCTTCAGCGTCGTTCATATATACGGGGTCGTCACCAGTCCCTATGTTGGTCTTTGAACTGGGGTCTCACTTCGATGCTTTTTGCGATCTCTTCCTTCGTGTTTTCCTCTTTTGTTGAGATTGGGCAATTGATGCCGTGTCTCTTTCCTCAAGAATATAATTTTGTTTTTGGAGCATCGACCATGTGAGTACGTTTACTGGTACCACATGTGTACTTTGTGGTGGCTCCTCGGTAACTTCAATCAAGTTTAATGGCGTGATCTTCAATGCATTTGTATTATTTGGACATTGGGCAATCAAATGATCTATGCCACATCGATTACACATGAGTATCGACATTGTAGACGTGCTCGCTTGATTGGTTTGCATTAGTGTCGTGTTCTTTTGTAGCCTAATAGGACACTCGGCTACACGATGTGGACCTCCACACTCATAGAATTGAAGAAGTGGTCTCTTAGCAGTGTAATTGTAATTTTGGCCTCTTGCCGCAAGAGCAGCTACTTGATATATAGGTTTGACTTGTCCCCAATAGTCCTCCATGTAGTATTGTGGACTTTCTTCAAGCACATCCATCCCATAGGCAATATTAGGGTCTATATCCTCCTCACGGCCTTCCAAACAAGCAATAGATGACTCACAACCTACTTCATTCACAAAAGTGATTCTCGGATGTGGTGGTTGCGGTCCTGGCACTGGAGGTGGTAAGGGTGTTGTTTGAACAACATTTTGGGCCCTAAGGACCATGTGTTGTGCTATTTGTTCAAGAGGTGGGTCCGGCATCAATGCAGGCACTCAGGGTGTGTTTGTCCATGCTAAGGTTGGTCTATTGGCCAGTGCGCGCTTAAATACTATGCAATCCTTAGCTTGATGAACATACCTTCCACAGGCATTGCAATTCCCATTGAATTTTACTCTAAAAGTAGGGCATTCACTGGTACTATGCGGTCCATAGCATACTGAGCACCATTGTTGCTCCCTTCTTGGATACATATGATTGTTTTGCGGAGCACGATTGTCTCTAAGACTCTCTTGAATGGCCTTAGTGAGATCTGCTAAAGTCATCTCAGATATCTTTGGCTCCTTAGCAATAAGATTTAGGGTCATTGGCTGATGCCCGGATGCTTGCGAGCTAATAGATTTAGGCTCAACAGACACTCTTTCTCCTTGAATCATTAAATTATCCTCCAATTGGATCGCATTGGTGGTGACTGCTTCCCAAGTGGTGATACCTCTAATGACTAGGCCATTGTAGATATCCTCATGTCGTAATCCCCTAATGAATCTATCAAGCAATTGATTATTATTGAAGCACTCATTTGGATTACAACGAGAATTCAAATGCTTCAAGCGACTAATAAAGTCTCTCACCGACTCTCCTTCCTCTCGTTGGGCTTTCTGGAGCTGAGAGGCTACACCACAAAGCACTCCCTCTCGTATGTATTCTTTCAAGAACAATCTCCTAAGAGTACGGTAAATCATTTTTTCTTCCACCCTTAGGGTTCTATACCAATCCCCTGCCTTTCCACTTAAGGTTAAGCTTAAAGCGTTACTCTTATGCAAGTTGTGAACCCTCACGCACGTTCCTATCACCTACGACGGACGTTGTATTATTTACTTGGTAGAGTCAGGTACCGGGCTTGTCGATCAAATAGGAAAAGGGTAAGAGTGATCGCCGATGAGAGGCGCACTCTAACTGGAACATTCAAGGGATTAGTTGGCTAAGCATGGACGCCCAAGTGTGAATGGGGCGAGCTCATATAAAAGTCAACTAAACCTAAAATTCACTCATTCTCTCATTTGTGCAATTGAAGAGTGCTCTTGCTCCATTTCCATCTTCTTCTTCTTCTTCTCCGTGTGTGTGTATGCGTGAGAGAGAGAGAGAGAGAGTGCGATCGAGCATTGCGGCGGCACGATGGCGGCGAGGCAATTGAGCGCGACGTAGCGGCATCTCCTTCTTCTTCGCGGCAAGGAATCCTCCACGAAAGAAAGCGTATAGCGGTGAGTGACACACCATCGCCTTCTTTGAGCTTACTAGTTTAGGCTTGTTGTGTGCTTGGAGCCATTTGTGGCTCGCACACAGTGTATTGGCAAGTTCCTTGCATTGACACGTGAGACATACGTGCACATTTTTGACGCCGCTGCCGGGGAATGCCATACACTAAGCTTGAATGGCACTCTGTGCTTCTTTTGTGGTGCAATTTCAATTGTAGGAAAGGTAAGGAAGGAGGGTGTGTGTGTTGAGAAGAAGGATTTTGTGTTACTACTGTGTTTTTTTTTTGTTAATGGAGTTTTCAAAGGTACTGTGTTTTTTCTCTGTGTAAGGTGTTAGTATTAAGGTTGTTAGTTCTGTGTAATGTAATGTACAGTAAGTAGGAAGTAGATCTGTGAGAGCTAATAGAGTGTGTTAGTATGTAACAGTAGGTGTATTAGTTGGAAGTAGGTAGGTAGAGTGTGTGTGTGCTCTCGCGCAGCCGCGACGACCTTATCATTTAAAAAATAAAAAATAAAAAAAATAAAAAAATTTAAAGGTAGGACCGGGATTGGGAACATCTCCCAGACCCAAGCCCATACCCAACCTCAAGCTCACGCTTAGGCTCAAGCCTGAGTCGCCCTTTAAAATTACATATTTTAGCTTCACACGTAGCTAAAAATCGATTTTTTTGAGGACCAACGGAGCTTCAGGTGTCCGAACGTTGTGCTGTAAAGCACACCGCGACCCTCCAAGTAATACGCTCATTTTGAGCTATCACACACTTTAATAAAAAAATCAATCATTAAAAAACATTAAAAACGTAAAACACACGAGTGAAAACGGACGCTTAAAAAAGTAAGCGATTAACCTTCGCGGTTATTCGCTGATGCTTGTAGGGTGCCAAAGGCACATGCATCTGTGCTCTGGTCGTGTGCTAGAGACGGAGCAACTAGAGAGAATTTTGACTTACGTGAGTTCTCAATATCCACCTACTTTAGGTTCCGGGTCCTCGACGGGGACCCAAGGTAGTACAAACCAAGACCCGAACATAGCGGCTAGTGACTCTTCCTCTGACTACGACGTCATGGAGGGTTTTTTGATGCCTAATCTCGATAGTTCAAGCCAAGACATGCATGCCATGGGCCCGCGGTCTGGGCCGAGCGTGCTTAGCCGCCTGAAGGAAACCTTTAGTAGATCCACTCGCTCCGAACATGGAGCTAATGATGTAAATGAGGGGGGTGGGGAAGTAAATTCTCCATTCGTGACCAACATAGACCCTATACCCTTAGAGAATGTGCACGTGAATACTTCATTCACTGCACCTCCTGACTCTTCAGAATTATTTCCCTCCGAGGTCATATTACCCGATGGTAGAAGCCTTGCCGAAGTGCAAGAGGTTGAGCGGTATATCCTTGCAACGAGGGAAAAGGAAATCGAGAGCTTACGCAAGGCAGAGCAACGAAGAGAGTTAAAAGCGAAAGCCCCTATGTCAATATCCTTGCTAAGAGAGCAATCGAGTGCTCCTGACTTAGCAACTGCTAAGGGCCAACCCCTAGAAAGCAACATTGCATCTAGCTCAAAGGAAACCCCTAGCACCTCAATCCTATAAGGAGCGTTCTTAAATGAGAACTGGGAGTACGAACTACAAACGAAAACTCTGACCGACCTATACACAGGTCACACCTATCACGTGGATTGGCTAGATGTCCTACAATCCACAATGGGTGCTATTAGTGTGGAGGATCAACGACAAAGAGTTTGTGAGGTCATCCATAGGGTCATTGAGTTAGAGAGCCAGAACAAAGGGATCAACATGCCTTCAACGGGTCTCATGAGATTCTTGGATACAGGGAAAGCTAAACGACCGACTTTATCGCGAATGGAGACTCCCTCGGTAAGTCCGATGGATCCTCCATATGTTGTTTCTCCAGGGGTCTCGGTGCAATGTGAGTCCACAAGTGATAGCTTCACCTTTCCAAGTCTAGTTCATCTTTCCCTTGATGACACCACGACTACCATGCCTACCCCAATGATGGGCATGCCGAGAAACACGCCATGGACCTCATTTGTTAGTAAAGCACCGCTACATGGTAGCTCAATGCCTGCAACAGTACCTACAAGTGTGTACCAATCGTATGCACCTATGGGTCATCGCACTCATGTAGTCCCTACCCCTCCCATTGTCTCAACTACCTATGCTCCACAACCACAATACCCAAGCTCTTATTTCCATGGGACTATACCGGCTAGCATTAGCATGTCACATCTGACATCTGCTATGCCTAGGGCCACACATATGAACTTTGGGCCACCACATGGCACAACATCATACCAAACGTGGAACCCAAGGGCTTTCTATGCGCCAAGCCCAATGCCAATACCTACTCCACATGTAGTCTCTGGAGCGTCTCCACCCACGTTGCCTGCTCACTTAGGTGACTTGGCAACATTTGCTCAAGCTATTGGTCAATCTATTGATGAGAATATGCGTAACACGCTTGATAGAGAGCCTAGAAGTAAGGTGTTTGCGGGTCGCCGCGACGGACATCCATAGCATAGCTCTCAAGCATCAACATAAAATTATCGATACAGGGGAAGCGACTCGAATGAGGCATGGAAACTCATTAGGATGTCAACCCTAATGAAGTGAACTCGAAGAGATGCAACTACTAACTCTACAAGCAAATCAATCGCACTAAGCCAAGTAATCTGCCTATGTCCTTCTACACAGCTCTACAGTCATCACGCCCGTTCACCATGCAAATCATATCGAAATCGCACGAAACTTGAAGGGAAGCTAGAGGGGACTATCAGGAACATATCCTATCACTGTCACAGCATTCTGGAGAGGTACAAAGATCACGATCGTTCGTCCCACAATACACAAAAACAGTAAACGGATGATCCTAAAGGGTCGCTTTTGGGTACCTAAAGCCTCTCCTAGGGTCAAAACAACATAAAATACGCATATAAACACTCAAAACAGCAATTTAAGGCTTAAACAGATGCATTTGAAACCTTCACCGAATCTTGAATGCTTATTGAATGAAAGAGCAGAGTAAGAGGAACACAATGCAAGAAACAAAACTGAATTTGGATTACCGTAGCCACAGAAGCGATGATTACAAGTTGGAGCAAAGAGGTAGCTCTCTGTGCGTAACGCAATAGTCACTTATCTCCCAAAAATAATCTCCCCTTTTTCCACTAACCTTAGTGTATTATATACCTAGGGCTTTCTAAAGTGGCCGACGGCCAACTGCTCATGGACCTTTACATACATGATTGGAAAAATTACATCTTTGACTTAGACTTGACATAGACGATTGTCATTAGGCTTTTATAGGGTTTGATGTGTAAACATCGGAAAAATAATGTGACCACATCAAAACTTTGGCCGGCTGACCCAACGGGCGCCTTGGCTAGGTGGGCACTTGTATGTTGTTATCACCTCCAAACACTCCCCCCTTCCTAGCTCGTGTTGTCCCTTGACATGACCATTTGTAGTCTGGTCTTCTTATTGATGAGACTCCCCCCTTCCTTGATGGAGTTATATCTGGCATGTTTTGCTTTTTCAAATGGGGTGCCCATTTTCCTTTGAATGATGAACATGTGTTCTTTGTGATTTGGATGTTGTGGACGAGGCATTTGTGCATGTTGTTGCACATCCTGCTTTACCTTTCCATTTGTGCAGTTGGTCGATGATACCTACTTCTTTGGATACTTTGACTCCTGGTGCAGTTGACTTTTTATTGGAGCTCGTATCTCAAAATGTTTGAGACTTTGACGTGTGTGCACTGGCATCTCCAATTTGATTATCTTTGCCACTTTGTCAATAGAGCTTTGTTGGTATCTTTGAAGATAAGAGCTGCTCTTGTTGAAGTGTAGTTGAGAACAATGTGGCCCCACTTTATCTCTTTGAAGATCGTGTAACAAATTCTTTATTGGTTTTAGTTGATGGAAGGAATATATACAATAGAATAGTGATGGGTGTTTCTAAATTAGGGTCTATAACCTGAATGACCAAAGGAAAAAACCCAGTGGGAAAAAATGCCTTTGGTATACTCTCTTATTGGGGTTGAACACTTAGAAGTTGAGTACCTGTTCATGCAAGGTGAGTGTTTGGGAGAAATAAAGTAAGAGTGCGTAATGCAAGCGCCAATTATGGGAAACTCTATATGCACACAAGAGTTCTTTCAAGAAAATCATGCGGTGTGAAAAATGAGTTGTTGGGTGCTTCAAGGAACAAATGTAGCACATGTGATATCCAAGGACATCTCAATAGCTTCCACATTTCCAAGAAGGGTTTTTGATGTTGAAGCTTCTCCACTCATTACTCACTATGCATAGTGCGTGAGTGTCTTTTGGACTCTCTTCTTCACTTTACCAAACTTAAAATACATAGACTTGGACTCTTATGCTCACCTATACCAGCATGAGAGACACAACATAAATATGCTCAACTCTTCCACCTTGAGCAGTACCTAGAATAGCTAAGACTCTTAGACCATAGAGAATATTACTTGAAGCTTTGGGACGAATGCCTTGCTCATTTAGTGGCTCAACTGCCCGACTCTTGACTTTTATGCCATGTATTTTCAATGGCGACTTGGACTTACCTGTTCATGGCCTAAAACCCAATGCCATAGGTTCTTGAGATTAAGGCCTCTATCATTGCTTTGGTCTTTGGATGCCACCATCTTTTCAAGTAAGTTGGCATACTTCGACTCCTCTAGCTTCTTTTGTTGCATGGGATGTTCCTTAAGGAGGCCGCATTGTTGTACCTTTACTTTTTCTTCTTTGTGAGGAGCCTAAGTTTTCAACAGTGGTTTTGGGACCCACTTTGTTCTCGCTTCATGAGTTGCTCCCTTGACATGATGGACACTAGGCTTTTGTATCCATACTTGGCTATTACCATTGTAAAAGCCTTGCTTTTGTAGTAGAAGACGAGGGATCTGTTTTGAGGTTGTTTCTCCCTTGGTTGTGCTTAGTCTCCATTGGCTCTTTGTTGTTGTTGATTGTCTTTGTGTGGGGTCCTTTGCTACTTGGTTGGTCTTAGTGGCTCTAGGTTGAGCAACTACTTTGGGTAACCATATTCGGGTGTTACCTTCATAGAATCCTTGTGCTTCAAGTAGCTTGATGGGAACCATCCGCTGTTGCATCTGTTTGTGTTGGGTAGCTTCGTTGAAGTTTGACTTTGGTACCCATACTTGTTGTGTTGCTTTCTTGGAAGGTCTTTTCTTCTGTCTTTTTTCGTTGTTCTTTCTCCTGCTTGAATTGTTTTTATTTCGTTGATAGCTTGGCTCGCTCATTGTAGAACTTCTTTCTTGAGGTGAGTACATCCAGGCTGTTACTTTAGGCTTTTTGGCCCAAACATTAATGTTTTCTTCGAAGTAGCCTTGAGCAATGATTGACTCATTTGATACTACCCACCCTATTACCATTTGTTGTTGTGGTTGAACCCATGTTTCATGTATCCAAACTGGGTCTTTGACTTGGATGTGCTCTTTGGATACCAACACTTGGTTGACATATTTCGGCTTCTTCTGGATGCTTTTTTGTGATGGAAACTTTGGTTGATAGACTTTTTGCTTTGGTTTCCATTTCATTGTTGATGGTGTGGCTCTTGATGTAGAGGCTTCGTGGCAAATTTGATGGAAGCTCGTTGAAGGTAAAGTCGTCTGGCGAGGTTGATATACTTCAATGTTTACCTTTGCTTTACCTTTTTCCGCGATGGTTGGCAATTTCTTCTCTGCATGGATTTGAGAAGCTTCATGGAGTCTTACCGTTGTTGTTGAAGCTTTTGATTGTTGTAAAAAAAAGATGTTCCTCCAGCTTTATGTCAGGACCAGACTCTCTTTGATATGATGGGAGTTGATTATGTGGAAAGTATCTTTATACTCTTCGGTACTCAATTTGAGTACAGCTTCTGCCACTTCAAAGCTAGGAATCGGCATTTTTGAACTTGTGTAAACTGTTTCTTCTAGCTCATTGATTGGTGGCTTTCCCATCATGATCCACGTTCCATAAGTCATTAGATTCTTTGTTGCTTCTGGATCTATTGCAGCCGAACGTGTAACCTTGAGCCCTGTTTGTCCGCATAAATTGAATTTGATCATCGTAGGAGATAGCCCGTCTTCTTCCTTGTCCCTGTTCTTCTTTTGATCTTGCGTTTGTTGAAGATTTTCCGTTGAACTCGGAAGCTTTTCTCCTTCATCTACTTTCATTTAAACTTTTTCTGGAGTTGGCTTCTTTGAAACAGCTTTTGTTGTTTCTTCAGGTATGTCAATTGTCAATAATGAAATATTCTTGTGGTTGCTCTGCTTTCTTCGTTTTCAATTTTGCCTCATGCTCCAGGATGTAGCTATCTGTCTCACTTTTTTTGCTTTCACACTCACAAACTTCATTAGCTTCCTTCAACACTTTCAACATAAAACATGAAACTAGGTCGTAGCCTTCTTCATTACAAAACTTGGTTAGAGTTAGCTCATTTACACACACATCCAAGGTTGCCAATATTTGAGTCCATCCAAATGGCTCAAATAATTGCTCTGGAAAGGGTTCCGGTATGTAAGCTTCATCGTCCATTGATCTTTCTAGGATGCAATCCTCCTTCACTGAGCTTCCACACTTCGAAGCACCACACATCCAAAGTTCTTGTTTGGTTTGTAGCCACGTAGGTATCTCTTTCCCATTGACTATAGTAGAGCCAATTTCTTCTAAAGGAGTTCTATTCACATCTCTATAGCTATGGTCTTTTATGCTTATTTTTGTGGTGATCTTTTTATGTCTCAAGTAGATATAGTCATAGCCCCAATCTTGAACCATCTTAAGTTGATGCATGAAAGGTCTTCCTAAAATGATATCAAAATTGTTCCTTTTTCCAAAATCTACTATTGCAAATGTATGTTCATATTCAATTCCACAAGAAGTCACAATAATTTGCTCTAGGATACCCAGAGGTTTTTTCGTGTATCCATCTGCAAGTTGCAGCTTCATTCTAGTTTTCCTAAGCGCTGGTCAACCCCATTTTTCCCAAATGTCTTTTGTGGCTATGGCTACTCCAGCCCCACTATCAAGTATAGCCAATGTTTTAACTCCTTTGTATTCCACAGGTAAGGTGGTGTTTCCTTCTTCTCCTTTGCAATATTCCCCCACCTTGTTTATTGGCACAGGTTTAGCGTTTGCACTTTCTTGTTGAGTTTTGTTTGATTGTTCATTTGAGGGTAGATCTTGAAGAGGTACCTTTAATCCATGTGGTCTAATCTTAAGCATTTCAGATAGAGTAATGGTGCACTGTATTGGAGCTGACATCAACTCTTGCATACTCTTTGTATCCATCATCTTGGATATGGCTTTCCTCTGAGATGGCACCACTCTAGTCTCCGAGTCTGCCTCATGTTCTCCTATGTATGAGGGTAAGGTCTTCAAGGACTCTAGTTTGCTTTCATTTGAAACTTCCATCCCTGCATCTCCCTTTAGAGATTGAATGTCTCCCTAATAGACTTAATTCCCTGTATTGACCTCAGTTATGGGTGCAGATTGGAAAGTCGCACTTCCATCTTTTGCACTTCTAATTGCTTCCCATAATTCATTTGGCCATGGCTCATCTATCTCTGGGATAGGTGCCATAAATTGTGATCTTGACCTTGCATCATTAGTGGTGTTGGCCACTACTTGATCATCCAGTTGAATTTCTAGGTTGTTGGTTTCTCGTGTTGCAGGTTTTGCTTGCACATTCTTTTGTGATTCTAGCTCAATGTTTCTTTGAGTTAATGTTTCAACAACCTTTGCCTTAGGCATTTCAAATCCAACACTTTTTGGTTTTGTTTTTGGAGGTGGAATTGGTGCTTGAGGCTCCATCATTGCCTGTACAGTTTTTACCAATTTCTTACACATTTTCAACCTCTCAGTCTCTACCTCAGCATGAGGATATTTCATCCCTCATTGCTCTAGGGTTTGGTTGGGTTTCAATCTAGCCTCATATGCTTCCAGTGCAGCACCTAATGGCTCTAGGACTTTGTCTACCAACACAGATCCTCCGGAAGACGCCTTCCTTGGTTTCTTATCGCTCACCATTGTTTTGTTTTCCCGTTCTTGTTTTAACTGCTCCTTTGTCTCTTGTAATTCTGTTTGTAGTGCAGTTTGATTTGTAATTGTTTTTGCTTTAATTCTGTCTCTTTTGGCTTTGCAGGATTTTCTCCCAGTCCTCACTGACACACTAGTTGTTTCCCCTTGTTTGGGTTGTTGACCTTTCTCCTCATTAGCTTGGTCCTCATCATTTTCTTTTGCTTGGGCTCTAGTCACTATCTTCACAGGAATTTTGGGTTCTGCCTCTGATCCACTTGGAGAAGGTAGCACTCCCACAACATTCATTGTTGTTTTCCCCTATTTGTTTGGGTGTTTTGAACAATTTGGAACAACGTGTGTAATGGCACACTCCAAACAATATCCAATTATCTCTACACGAGAACAATTCTTGGCCCAATGACTACCTCCACACTTGTAGCATGGTCCATCTTGTTGAGTCACTGGTGGCACAATTGATGGTTGTTCTTGCTTAGCCAGAATGGTCTATGGTCTCTTGATTTGCTATGAACATCAGATTGTCCTCATTCAATGAATAGAGTTTTCTCAAATGTCCTTGCCCTAGCCTAGGTTGTGATACCTCAGCTCTTTGTAAATCCCTTGATACAAACCTATTTTGAAATAATGGATGATTTGGTAATGGCATTTGTTTTTCTATTTGATGTCCAAATAGTATCCCCCTCGTGTAGGTTTGATTATAGTAGCACTCACTCATCTCATGATTGGTCTATTTTTGCTCAATGGCACACCATTTTATTCGTTGTGCTACTTGTGCTGCTAGCTCATCTAGGTTGGTCATTAATTGAGACATAGCCACTTGCCTTGTGTTGGTTTCACTAGATGCTAAAGGAGCATTTATCCATAGTGATCTTTGTATCGCCAATTTCCTCGCCATAGGCTTTACAATTGTCAACTAGGTATAACGCTTCTCTCGTGACTTGTTCAAAGGAAGTACATCCTTTTAAGTGCACATGTTTCTTGAGAGTTTCATTTATCAAACCCTCTATGAAGAGAATTGATAATCTTTCATCCTGTGGTAACTCGCATTTCGGACATCTCTCTATATATTGTTTGAAGCGTAGCGATGCTTCCTTCACTCTCTCATCTTCTTTTTGCTTGAATGCATAGATTTGGAACACCGTGTTATGCTTGATTCCCCCTTTAGAGAATTCCACAACAAATTCTTGCAACAATTGTTCAACGTTTGAGAAGGCATTTTTGTCCAACGGTTGGAACCAATTCAATGCTATCCCTTCCAAGGTTAAGCCAAATCCCTCATACTGTGTATGAAAATAAAATACTTGTTTGGCTCTTAACACTTGTTTGAACAACTATGCATGTACGTATGGATCCCTTAATCCATCATACTTCTTCTTGACACATTTGGCCAATTGATATGGTCTCATTGGTTCTGGTTCAACCATGTATCTTAGCGTATTGGGGTCTCTCACAAAGACATCCCTCGTTCCTTCTTCTCGTCTTGGAGCAAATCTTGGTGGAATCCCCTTTGAGATATGTTTTGGAAATGTTGATGGATTTGTAAGTCTAATTGGTGGTCTCTTGGTTCCACTCAATGAGGTAGGAGCTACACTCCCGTGAATAGCTATTTTGGATGTTTGAGGTCCATTTGATTCCATAGTTTCAATGTTAGCTTCTTGCAAATTAGTCTCCAAAAACCTTGGTACGCTTACACTCGATTGAAAGTAGTAAGCAGAGATTAGAGTACCCATGTATGTATATCTTTCTAGCTCAATTGGGCTGATAAGTTTGTACTCTTGTCCATACTTATCTACCATTAGAACTTGCACTCCCTGGTCATCTGTGTATGTGAAAGCATAGAGGTTCTTGTAGTTTGTCAACTCTTCAATGATGGAATTTAAACATCTATAGAAGTTGTTTTGATCCCCAATAGCTAACCTATAAAGGCCATCATAAGTGTAATCCGTTGGAACTCTCGTGGCTTCATTGGTTTTGATGAACCTCACGTTGGGTTTGTTGATTAGAGGATGCTTCTCCTCTAAGTCTCCAGCAATTTCCACTTTTGCTCTTTCAAACTCCCGCATTTTAGTTGATTGGTTTGGCTTCTAGTGAGCTACATGATCACTTGACAAATATCCATGAGCCATGCCTTGAGGTTTGGCTTGATATGATTGATAAGCCTCATGGTCTTGTCTCAACCCTCTTGTTATAGGTGTTGCAGTGGTTTTGGCTGTTTTTGTAGGCGGCATAGCTCTAAGTTGAGTGGGAAACCCTAATGATGGATGATTTGTCATGTTTAAACCTCACTCAATACTCTCAAGATGGTCCTTGATAATAACACCTTGGCTTAGTGCACACAATCCCTTTTTGCCCCTGGTCGAGTCTCTAAAAAGTCAGGAATTTGTGACATTTTTGGTCTCTGGAAATTGGTTATGGGTACCCTAAAAGTTTGGAATTAGGAAACCTAGAAAAATTCAGCTATTGCCCGCAAGCTTTCTTCCTAGCTATACCTGACTCAATTTGGAGTTGCCTATCAAAAGTTAGAGCACTTTTAGTGAACTGCACTTGAAACACCACTCAAAACAGTCTCAGGACTAGAACACAAAGAGATTTTGTGCTTGTATCTTCGCTTCCAGAGGGTATTTTTCACTCAAACTTGAGATTTGGGATGTAATCAAGTAGGTCTACAAACTTATGAAGTCAGATACCCCCACTATGTAGAGGTACACCGATCGTGATCGTTGACCCCATGTCACGGATTTGGAATATTTTTGCACAGTAGCTAGCCCTTGATGTCTTGATACCAAGTGTCTTTGTATTTTTGAATTTGGAGATGTTTTGACCAATGAAAACCCAAATCCCAGGTGGTTTTGTGGTTATTGGCCTGATTGTGTAACTGGGACTTTTGACCAGTTTCTTTTACTTTTTTGACCTTGCTCCTTTTGGAAAATATGTTGCACTAGATGTCAGCTACCTACTCATAAATTTTCAATCCAAAATGTCACCGGGGTACACTGATCGCGATCGTAGTTCTAGCTCCTTTTTGCATGAAATTTTAGGAGTTGATAGACATGGGTATGATTAGTCTATTCCCAAACCCACCTTGCATTTGGATCACAAACACTTGAATTTTCTCAAAATTTTGGTATGAGGGATCAGTGATCAGTGTTTGCCCTATTTGACCACTGTCTTTTGGTTTTTTGACCTTGGTTCTTTTGAGAAAGTTGTTTGTCTAGTTATCAGCTACGTACTCACCAAGTCTCAACTCAAAATGTCACTATGGTACATGGATCGCGATCGTAGTACCAGCTCCTTTTCAGGTGAAACTTGTGGATATGGTAGACAATGATGTATACAGTCTACTCCTCAAATCTTTTTGAGTTTGGACAAGAAAAAGTCAAAATTTCACTAGATCTTGGTCTACTGCAGTGGTTTTCTGACTGTCTGCTATTTTTGGCTATTTTGGTCACTTTTTTGAATTTTGAAAACTCCTGGTATCTTATATAACCTAGGTGTATGTGTGGATAAAGTCTGGTCAAAATCTGGGACGAAGGTACACTGATCGCGATCGTAGTTTGGAGCCCAAATTGGATGAAACTTCACCAGCTTGTTCACTAGGCTATTTTAAAACTACCTGCCAGACACTTTTGTATTTGGACTAAAAAAAGTCAAGAATTTACAGTTTCTTGGTCTCAAGTGCCCGATTTTCCGATTTTATCAGGTTTGATTGATTTTGATGTTTGATTTGGGATTTGAGAGATACCTAGGATTGTCCTATGCACAGGCTATCCCTCTGCATGGTTTCTTCCTAGTTTTGATGTGTTTTGGTCTACTGAAAGTCAATTTCTATGCCAGTATAGCAGTTTTTGACTTGGATTTGTATTCAAATGGTTTGACAGGTATTTTTAGGTTTCTGACTCTAGGTCCTTTAGACTTTTATGTTTGTATACACCTGAGGATCCCACAGATGAAATCTGGTCAAAATCTGGCACTTAGGTACACCGATCGCGATCGTAGTTCTGAGCCCAAATTAGACTAAATTTGGCATGCTTGTAGACACTGATGTTTTAAGGCTATCCCCCAAGTCTTTTTGCATTTGGATCACCAAAATTCAAGATTTTACAGTTTCCGGGTCTGTCAGGCTAGTTTTACCCAAGTGGCCTAATTTCCTTGATTTTTGATGTTTTTGGGTGTGGTTGCTTTAGACAAACTTGTTTAGAATCTTATCAAGAAGGCACATGTCAAATCTTGTACAATTCTGACACTGAGGTACACCGATCGCGATCAAGTACCAGAGCCAAATCTGATGAAATTTTACAGGCTCTCTCTAACAAGTATTTCCTAGTGTTTGGTGCTATCACTTTGTGATTTGAATCAATTTCAGCTCTGTTTGGTCAGATTTTCTAATTTCAGAGTCTTATGGCCCTTTTGCCAAAGTTATGGTTTTTTGGTGTTTTTGACTCTATCTTTTGCCCCAAATCTGACTGGAATGTAATTTACTTATCCTACTCCTAAGTACAGAAATGAAAGAACATAAGAAAATGAATCAAACAAAACAAACAGGATAAAAAATGGATGATGGATCAGTACTCAATCAATACAAAGAAATTTGAAGAGAAAAAATGCTTAAAGCAACCTCACTCACAACTCCCTATATCTCTCAAGAGTAGATCTAGCCAGTCCACCGACCCTGGACTCCACTAAGCACTAAACCCCTGTCTAGATGCTTCAGTGAAATGTAAATGGAATGGAAATTATCTTTTGGAACAATAAGAAAACTATGAATACGCACTCGATCACACATCACCTAAGATTCATTCCCCGGCAACGGCGCCAATGTTCGCGGGTCGCCACGACGGACGTCCATAGCATAGCTCTCAAGCATTAACATAAAATTATCGATATAAGGGAAGCGACTCGGATGAGGCATGGAAACTCATTAGGATGTCAATCCTAATGAAGTGAACTCGAAGAGATGCAACTACTAACTCTACAAGCAAATCAATCGCACTAAAGCCAAGTAATCTGCCTATGTCCTTCTACACAGCTCTACAGTCATCACGCCCGTTCACCATGCAAATCATATCGAAATCGCACGAAACTTAAAGGGAAGCTACAGGGGACTATCAAGAACATATCCTATCACTATCACAGCATTCTGGAGAGGTACAAAGATCACGATCGTTCGTCCCACAATACACAAAAACAATAAAAGGATGATCATAAAGGGTCGCTTTTGGGTACCTAAAGCCTCTCCTAGGGTCAAAACAACATAAAATACGCATATAAAAACTCAAAACAGCGATTTAAGGCCTAAACGGATGCGTTTGAAACCTTCACCGAATCTTGAATGATTACACTTGAATGAAAGAGCTAAGAGGAACACAATGAAAGAAACAAAACTGAATTTGGATTATCGTAGCCACAGAAGCGATGATTACAAGTTGGAGCAAAGAGGTAGCTCTCTGTGCATAACGCAATAGTCACTTATCTCCCAAAAATAATGTCCCCTTTTCCCACTAACCTTAGTGCATTATATACCTAGGGCTTTCTAAAGTGGCCGGTGGCCAACTTCTCATGGACCTTTACATACATGATTGGAAAAATTACATCTTTGACTTAGACTTGACATAGACGATTGTCATTAGGCTTTTACAGGGTTTGATGTGTAAACATCGGAAAAATAATGTGACCACATCAAAACTTTGGCCGGCTGACCCAGCGGGCGCCTTGGCTAGGTGGGCACTTGTATGTTGTTATCACCTCCAAATATAAGGCGGTACAAATAGCCAAGCTCACACAAAAATTTAGTGGAGACAGGGATGAGAGAAAGCATATCGAAGTGTTTGAACAAATATGTGATTCTCTAGGAGAACACAATGACCTGCATAAGAGTAATGCTTTAAGCCTAACCTTAAGTGGAAAGGCAGGGGATTGGTATAGAATCCTAAGGGTGGAAGAAAAAACGATTTACCCTACTCTTAGGAGACTATTCTTGAAAGAATACATACGAGAGGGAGTGCTTTGGGGTATAGCCTCTCAGCTCCAGAAAGCCCAACAAGAGGAAGGAGAGTCGGTGAGAGACTTTATTAGTCGCTTGAAGCATTTGAATTCTCGTTGTAATCCAAATGAGCGCTTCAATAATAATCAATCGCTTGATAGATTCATTAGGGGATTACGACATGAGGATATCTACAATGGCCTAGTCATTAGAGGTATCACCACTTGGGAAGTAGTCACCACCAATGCGATCCAATTGGAGGATAATTTAATGATTCAAGGAGAAAGAGTGTATGTTGAGTGTAAATCTATTAGCTCACAAGCATTGGGGCATCAGCCAATGACCCTAAAGCCTATTGCTAAGGAGCCAAAGATATCTAAGATGACTTTAGCAGATCTCACCAAGGCTATTCAAGAGAGTCTTAGAGACAATCGTGCTCCGCAAAACAATCATATGTATCCAAGAAGGGAGCAACAATGGTGCTCAGTATGCTATGGACCGCATAGTACGAGTGAATGCCAAAGTAAAATTCAATGGGAACTGCAATGCCTGTGGGAGGTATGGTCATCAAGCTAAGGATTGCATAGTATTTAAGCGCACGATGGCCAATAGACCAACCTCATTAGGGAAAGTTTGGGCTCAAAAAAGGACTTTTTGGCGTTAGAGAGAGAATGCTGTTCGACCAATAGAGTTCGAGTCACCACAATGGTAGCTCCAATTTATTTGATTTTTATCTCAAATTTTCACGTTTTCAAAAAAGAGTTTTTCTCTGTTGAAAAGACCTGAATAAGAAGATAAGATGCGATTTGTGCAAATTATTCCCCTGCCATGGCCGACGAACGCCGAATGTGCCATAACTCACATTCAATGAGGCACACCTTTTGATGAACACTTTTCAAGCTACTACTTCTTGTGTAAACTAGTGAGCCTCTTTTCTTCTATCGTTTTTGCGTAGTGTCACTTCGCAGATAATAGAAGCAGAGATGGAAGGAAGACGACCACGACGACCATCCGCCTGTGTTAAATTTGTGGAACTATTCAACAGCTTTGACTTAGACCATGGTCGCTGGATGTCTACCACAGTCACCATTGGTAGTTGGGTTCTGCTTCAAACAAGAAGAAGAAAACGGATGTCAAATGAATTCATCAACAGCTACAGAGTACGTGTGAAAGATTTTTGCTTGTCTCAAACGGGAAAGACAGTGAAAGAGGTGCTCATTGAGCATGCATATATGCACTCCGAACTACGACTACAACAGTCACCTTTGGGGTTTCCTGCTCATAAACCAAACTGTGTGACTACTAATTGCTAAAAAGTCTTTAAAGATCCTTCAAGTTATTTTTTTGATTATTTCTTGTGACCATTCTCTTATCTTTTGTTTTTGCAGATGTTTATCCTTCTAACAAAAAAGGCTGGCAACCAGTTGAGTGCATAATTGGTATTTTTGATGCTTTTCATGCTTCGGTGGGAGAACTTATGTACAGAACTAGTGCGAGAAGAGCTCTCGCAGAGAGGGGAGTTTTCTTTTATGACTACTTTTACAACGCCCCTTGCTCTGTCCATGGATTTGGCACTTTGAAACCTTTCCCTCTTCCCCAACACGATTCCCCAAAGTGGCCAGTTCCAACTTCAAGCTTCATCAGGAAATTTTGAAGTGTTTGCGACCAAACATTGCAAGCAGGCAAGTATGAGTCAGTCTATTTATGCCATTACATGTCTTTATAGATTCTTCCACGATGAGGAGGTTAGAAAAACAGAAACCATGTTCATCTGCAAATCCCAAACTTGCCTTGATTTTTTGGATGATAATTGGGATGTCAGTGATTCTGAAGGCATTTTGTGCAAAGTTGACAAGCGCTCGGTTGTGTGCAAGTGTATGATAGCATCACAAAATTTTATAGTTTCTTTCTACTACATGAGGTGGCATCGAGTGAATGGTCAGTTGGTAGCTATGGATCTAGATTTAAGTAAAAATGCTTTTAATCCCTTGATGTCCATCGAGATATGGTTTTCAAATTATTTGCTTACAGTTGTTGTGGTCAGATCAAATGTCACTTTAAGACAGGTTCGAGAGGATCTGTTAAATGAGTCCGATCTCAATTTGCCTTCAAAATTTGTTTTCAAGTGTAACATGCGAAAGGTACTAAGCTACATGTATTACTTTTATACGTTGATGTTTCTATCGTGCTCATGTATCCCAATGTCTTATCGCATACGTTGCATTGCAGGTACCTCATAGACAAGAAAATACGACTCTTTGTGCACAAATTACCAGCGACAGACTTGAAATAGTGAACTAACTGTACACAATGATTCAAATACTATTCTCAAAGATTACTCGACAAAGGCAGCTCTCTACATTACCAAACACCATTGGATCCTCACTCTCCCATTTTTTTGGAAAGCTGTACACAACATTTTGTAAACTTTGAACCATAATCAAAACAAAAGTCAAATTTCGATCCACTGCTTATAATCAATTTGTCAAAAGTACATTTCATAATCCCTTTCTAATCTTGTGCGTGCGGTGATGTGGGGGCTGTTGGTTGAGGTTGAGGAGAGGTGGTGGCTTGGGGGTTTGGGGGCTCTGGAGCTGCTTCATGAGTAGGAGAGGTGCTAGGTGGGGGGTTTGGGGGCTCTGGAGCTGCTTCATGAGAAGGAGAGGTGCTGGGTGGGGGGTTTGAGGGTTCTACAGCTGTTTCTTGAGGACGAGAGCTGGTGGGAGCTTGGGTTGGGGAGGCATCTGGGGAGATATTGATATGTGCTTGTGTTGGTATGGCAGACAAGGGGTATCTTGTCGGTGGAGGCCTAGGCGTGGGCCTTGGTGCTGGCGGGATAAAAGCATCACGTGCTCCGTCTGGACGCATGGTCGCGCAATTGATCAAGTTTTCAATCATTCTGTTTCTAAACGAGAAACATCAGCCTTTGAATAATCTGCCAAATTTCTTACCTGCGTTAAGAACATCATGTTTATTAACATAGTTACTAACTTATTAAGATACAAATCTGTAAACGAGTGTCAAATGCTTACACTTCTACGACTTCCATCAAGCATGACCCCTAACAAAATTTCTGCATTGATTAAGACCCTCCATCCACAAGAGTAGGCATCATCATGCTTAGGGATTTTACAACTAATAATCATGAGATTATCATATATCTGCTCTTGCGTTAAAGCTTCAAGAGTAGACACAAGCTTCCGAACAGATTTGTGCAAAATACAATTAAATTTCATAAGTGAATTTTGACAAAATTCTATGTGATGTCGAGAAAAATACAAAACCTCTTACCTACGTACTTCACCATGAAATCCATGGGATGAATTAGCAAGATAGCACCGCTTTCGTTCAAGGTGTAAGAGAACAAGACTCCAATGAGCGCTGTTACAAATAAACATAAACAAAACATATGTCATCACAACAAATTAGAGTTCAAGATAAAATAATTTCACTATTGAAAACATTGCGTACCCTTCATGATAAGCCAGAACAAAAAGAAATTCCGTCTCCATGTTCACTGACTGGAACCAGTCAACTACTTCCACTAAAGATGTATTCTCGGCCGTCAAAACGACCGAGAGGTTCGAGTCAAGGACGGCGACATCATCTTGCATATTCCAAGGCAAATTTGAAACTACAAAACTGTAAAGAAATTCGTGTCATACAAAATTCAATATATTAAAAGAATTTATTGTGAAAAAAAGAATAGCACGCACCAAAGCAAGCAATTGATGATTGAGTCTGTGAGTGCCCTCGTCCAGTTCTGTAAAATTGCAATCTCGTGGGGGTGATAGGGAAAATACAGAATGCGTCCCCACAGAGGAAGGCCAACATGGAAATAGGGAAACAGCAATGACAAATCATCAGCGTTGGCATCGCTGATGGCATCTGCCATTTGTTCCTCCATCATCTCAAGGCGTAACTTCTCCAATCTTTCACTATCGTCTTCTGTTGTGTCCCGCTCGGTGTTGAGACGGGTGTTGTATCGATGCATTTGTGTAGACACTTCATGAACTTTGACCTTGTCAATAGGTGGTATTCTAAGAATATTGTCCATCTTTTGGTCTGAAATACCGGCAGGCGATATTATTTTGTCATACCTGAACTTGAGAAGGCAAAGTGTATTGATGTCTCGTGGCATCAATGTTGTCCTATGGGTGTGGGCCGAGAGAATGTAGCTGTCCTCAAAAAGCTCTACAAAAAAATCCTCAGCGGTCTCGTGCAAGCACCCCATTGCACTTCGAGACCACCGGAAATTCAGGTTGTGTTGCTCGCAAATCTCGCGAAAAACTCTCTAGAATGGCAGTTTAGGTATTGCCAATGAAATGTGCTTTTGGAGCTTACAAAGTTCGAGTAGAACGCTTCTATTCTGCTCATATCTTCTTCTTCGCATTGTTGCCCATAACTGCGGCATGGTCTTGCCCGGAATCACCTGCGATGTTGACGGTTGCACTGCAGACGAGCTAGCCTGGCCCTGCGGACCAGATTGGCCAGGATAAACCTTCCTTGCTGTTTGATTTGTGCGGGCCATGACCTGAACGAGGAGAATGCGAGGAAATATGGAAATCTGGATGTGGGTAAAAACGCAGAGTGACTAGAGACACGTTGGAAAAAACGATGAGAAAAAAGGGGGGGGGGTGTTTATATTAGCGGAATAAGTATAGTCACATCGTAATGATGAGAAGAGGTGGCTGCATTAATCATGACATTGCGAGGTATGACGGGAAGCGTGCGAGCATAATGATTATGCACCACGTGGCACATCGGGACTCAACGCGATATTGGTGGTGCTGAAATTAGTGGCACTGCCTATTCGCGGTGTGGCACGACGAGGAAAGAAGCGCCCCAGAGGGTTGCCCTAGCAACAACGGTATGTCACGGCACAACGCGAGGAGACGGACCCTGATGGTTTCAAATTGCAGTGTTCGTGTTGTGGCAAGACAAAATGTTGTCTCGCTAAAATGCGATAAGTAAGGTCCCGGTTAGTTTGACCACAAGTATCGCGTTATGACGCGACAACAAGCTGTCGCACGAAAATGCGATAGCGGTGCTTTTGTGGAGTGGTGGCACCAATTTCGCGGTGTGGCGTGACCGTTCCACGGCGGCTGATTGCATGATGCACGGGTGGTGCGACAAAAAGGCGTCACATCACAACACGATACGGGGCGTTCCTGAGTACTCTGGATTGGCTGTATTGTGTTATGACGCGATAACAAGCTGTCGTGCCAAAACGCGATAGCAGTGCTTTTTTTGGAGTGGCGGCACCAGTTTCGCGTTGTGACGCGATCGTTCCACGCCGGCTCACACATGGCGTAATCATCACGGCGACTGCATGATGCACGGCGGCCCCATGATGCACGTCAATCGATGTCATCAATGTCCTCGGGAGTCCTATAAATATGATTTGCTCCCCCATTTGCCCTTTGTTTGGATGTTGTGCTCTCTCGTCTATCTTCACTTTTGAATTTCCGTTATGGATCCCTTCAATGTTGAAGCAGAGGAGGAAGTGCCTTGCTCTTAGGATGCCCCCCAAGACAAACTATCTCATTTTCTATACCGCATTGGGCTTCAGCAGCGCGAGACAGAGATCAGGCCGATGTTCAATCCAGATATTTCTTTGCATGAGTGGATTGTCTCCGCGCAACATTACCTATCAGGTTTTGAGCAGACCTACCTGCAGCAAACGTCCGGTGGCACTGTTGAGATACAAGGAGTTCGTTTTGTTCACATGAAGGATATTAATTCGGACTCCTCCAAGAAACACATATTTTCTAGGAGTTGCCTTAAGCTGCTAGTGCACTTGTGGATAACAGACTACAAGTGTACACTTCATAACCGCAAGTGTCGAGTGGCTGAATATTATGCAGGTTTTATTTTATATTTGCATTTAATTTTGGATGAGCATGTTGATGTTGCAGAGGCCTCGCTAGAGGATCAGACTGGGGAGGGTCAAGAGCCCAAGTCTCGGGGAAGCCTTGCCTTGCAGGTTTCAAAGGGAGTCCAGCTTCAGGAGGGTGCTTTGCCTACTAGTTTTCTACCTACCATACCTATTGGTGATTTGCAGTATGTCATGCTTAACGACATTATGGAGCTTTTTGACCTTCGAGAGGACTATTGCCTTGCCATTGTGGCACATAATCTCAAAGAGGATGATGCTGTCATTGACCCTGAGCACGACAAGTATTCTGTTATATATGCCCATGTAAATGTCGATGAGTTCGTTGACCCCGCAAGTGCACTTATGATGATTTACAATGATGTTGCTAGGTATGAGCTCACGCTTCCAACAGAAAAGGAGTTAATGGAAGTGCAAAAAAAGCTAGGGATTGAAGAAATGGGTAAGGCAAGCACTTCTTCATCATCTTTGGCCTCAACCTCTAATGCGCCCACTGGAGGTCAGGGCGGCATCAACCTATGGAATGAGGACTTACTTGAGGAAGATGAAAACCAGAAGGTAATATTTTTTTTTTTGCCTTACCTTTTTGGTTTCTACTTATCTCATTTCATAACTTTAATTTGTTGCAGTTGGTGGTCTATGATGATACCTTCATTCCTCGCCCTCGTGGACGAGGCATGGGAGATTTAGGGAAGAATTCCTCTCTCGGCCAATACTTAAAGAATCTTAAGTATCCGAGTTTTTTGGTCTTCCATTCGTCCTTCTCCAATGACAATGAAGAGCTACCCTTGATGACGTTGAAGACACTTTCAAGATATTTAGAAGGGGCCGTCATTAGGTGGAATGCAGATAAAATAATGCTTTTAGAAAAAAAGGCCGCATTGTATATGTTTGGCCAAGGGCCAGGAATGTATGGTTTACGTAGTCACTATTTTTTGACCCAAGCAGCATATGGTTCGGCATGCGGAATCACTGACCCTGTGCAATTACTAGAGTATGACAAACATGCTATGTTTCGCAATAAACAACCAATTGTGCATCTGCCTACTGAAGAAATGTCTCTTGTGGCTGTGGAGGTGGAGACAAGTGTATTGTCAACGAACGAACCTGCAGGACTAGGTTGCAAAAGACCAAGGCAAGAAGAAGACGATAACACACAGCAGGAAAAAAGGCCAGAATATTTTGTAACTTTTCCTGACGAAGATGAAGAATAGAGAAGCTCCAATGTATATTGTCGATGCCAAAAAATAGTACATTTTCTATCAAAACAATGAGTACATTATGTTTCTCACTTTTGTGACTGGTTGTCTTCTCTTGGCACAAAAAATTATATTGTGTTACAATGCGCTATCTTTAGGAAGTCTCAAACAACTTGGGTCGGACTTGTCCAAGTTTTTCCAATGCGTTCTTTTTGAAGTCGCCACTCTGCATGTCGTGATGCCGCAGAAGATGCCTCCCATATTTCCTTCTTCCGTCGTTTGCTTGCTAATCTCATTGCTTGGCCAATCTTACTATCTTTGACACATTCCTTTTGGTGTGTTCTATGCATAAGATTTTGATAAGTCCATTGATGTAGTTCCTCCAAATTGTTGGCTTTGTTTGCACCACCTCCGTTGACGAGTGTGGCTGAAATAGCTAGTACGGGCTTGGTAGTGAGTTTTCTCCATACCTTGTGTATACCATATAGCCAAGCTACCATACTGCCTAGCAAACCAAGGCATGTGGTTGCATATGATATGCTGCAAAAAAGACCAGCCTATTGTTTATATGTAAATATATAATCACAATTTTATCAAATAAAGTCATATACCATGTAATGAGTTACGTGTTGATTTGTCCATGCAGCTATGAAAGACCTGTGGAAGGTCTCTAGAGCGTCTTGAAACAATGTATAGTCAGTATCTCCAATGTATAGACATACACTTTAGGGTTTTGAGATCTCCAGTCATATGCCACTCTACTGTGTATGAACCCATGCCTAATACATTGAGTGTCTTTCCATTTCTCTGTTCGCTTATGACTTCAGGAATACTTGTTTCATGGAAAACCCAGTTAAGAATATCAAAATTCTCTGCAGGCACCTGAAATGGGAAAACCAAACCAATCAAATGAAATATGTCTCACCATTTTTTAAAGCAAAAACTTGTTGATATCAAACCTTGAATGTGGCTAATAAGAAAATATTGTTTTCGGATTGCACGCTAAAGTTTCTAGGGTCGTCTGAAGCAATGCTTTCATCTAATGCTCTATTCATAAGTGTTATTGTGACACGCTCAACCTTTGTCTCTTTCACTAGCTCGCACTCATCCAGTTTAAGCACAAACTTCAAAACTCCATTGCATTCCTCTTGAGAAACCTCGAACAATTGAACAATATATGTCTGCAAAGCTACTAAATCATAAAATATATTATTGTATTTGTCATAGACCACTTCCTCTGCTGATGGCGATCTGTACATTGTTTCAATGTGAAAAGGACTGCCCAATGTCCGACGCACTTCCTGGTTGACCTCCAGTCTTGTCTTTCGAATGGAGAAAGGATTTGAAAGCAGCGTGTGCTTGAGATTGAACTTCTTACTTTGTTGCTGCATAGTTCTGTAAATAGAAAATTAAGTAAATGGACTATTTCCAAGTTTTCAAATGCTACACATATCCAATATACCTAAAAATTGCAGACATTTGATTTGACAGGTGAAGACAATTGATTCAAACACTAGACATACCTAAAAATTGCAGAATAACCTTTGTTGGATATTCCGACTTTATCCAGAATTGACTGAACATCACGTGTTTGGAGTTGATTCTGTTTCAAAAGAGTGTCAAGTTGCTTAGCAACAATCTTGCAGTAGCGCTTATCATCCAAAAGTCCGACGACATCTTTGCGTTTTAGTATGAGACCATAAGGAATTGAAGAAGTTGGTGTGTTGCTGTCAATATTTGACTGAGGATGTAGCAACGATCTAAGCATAAATATGAAAAGTAAGATATAAAACTACAAATGTAAAGATAAATTAAACCTGCTTGAATGATAATCTTACTTGATTTCTTTAACCCTCTTCTTCAAACCCCCATAACCAACCTTCAGCTATTCAATGTCTCGTAAGCGTCGTTCTCTTAACCGAGGACCCAAGACAATATTTTTTTCTCTGAGATCCTGCGTGAGCTGCGTGATGCTTTCGTCCTTGCCTTTCAGTTGCTGAGCGCACTCTGTCACAGTTTGCTTCAAGCAAAAGTTTTCTTTGTGTGCAAGGTCTCTCTCAAGCTTAAGAATATCACTTCTGGCTGCCAAATGCTTGGTGTAGCCATATAAACCAGAATAACCGTCTCCTACGTAGTTCAACAATGACGTTATGTTTCTAAACGGTGGAGTTGAGTTGGTGATAGGCTGCTCAGGATACATCCTGTCATCCACCCAAAGATCGACGCTTTTTTTACCTTGAAATTTGAAGTTCTCTTTTGAAGCTTCGGAAAGGATGCCTCGCTTATTCTTCTTCTGGAGGGGCTCGTATTCTCTGGACAGTTCGATATGCATATGATACACATCGTTTTGATTCCTCGTCTGAGTTATGTGTGAAGATGATAATGACATTGAGACGACTTGGTGAATGAGAAAGCTCAAAACAGAGGAGAGCGCAAGAGTGGAGCAAATGGAAGAGAGCTAAAGGGAAGAGACTGCACGCAGGTGGAAAGCAAGAGAGACGCGAAACTGAGGAGAAGAATAACATTCAATGCACCTCGTTGAGCGCCAAATCTTGGTTTTGAAAAATCCAAAAGATTGAGATAATTGGCTTTCAATTCGGAGCCGTCGTATGTTATCATTGTCTGAACACTTTTTGAGAGTTTTAATAAACGTACCCCCCCAATCTCATATCCGAGTTTTTTTGAAAGTGAATATCAAAAATGAAATTAGGAAATTTTTATTATCTCTCTCTAAGCTGACCTGGCATTTCTTACAAGGCCCATTTTTTAGTCCAAACTTTTCCTAATGTAGCATGGACAGACACACCTCGAGTGCCTGCATTGATGCCGTCCCCACCTCTTGAACAAACATTACAACACATGGTCCCTAGGCCCCAAAATTTTGTTCAAACAACACCTTTACCACCTCTAGTGCTAGGAC
The DNA here is from genome assembly GCF_014529385.1 of Adiantum capillus-veneris. Classification (NCBI taxonomy): domain Eukaryota; kingdom Viridiplantae; phylum Streptophyta; class Polypodiopsida; order Polypodiales; family Pteridaceae; genus Adiantum; species Adiantum capillus-veneris. The sequence goes on along the minus strand of NC_140940.1, from coordinate 1,065,658 downwards.
CGCAACCACCACATCCGAGAATCACATCTGTGAATCAAGTAGGTTGTGAGTCATCTATTGCTTGTTTGGAAGGCTGGGAGGAAGATATAGATCCTAATATTGCCTATGGGATGGATGTGCTTGAAGAAAGTCCACAATACTACATGGAGGACTATTGGGGACAAGTCAAACCTGTATATCAAGTAGCTGCTCTTGCGAGAAGAGGCCAAAATATCAATAACACTACTAAGAGACCACCTCTTCAATGCTATGAGTGTGGAGGTCCACATCGTGTAGCCGAGTGGCCTATTAGGCTACAAAAGAACGTCACACTAATACAAACCAATCAAGCAAGCACGTCTACAATGCCGATACTCATGTGTAATCGATGTGGCATAGATCATTTGATTGCCCAATGTCCAAATCATCCAAATGCACCAAAGATCACGCCATTAAACTTGATTGAAGTTGCCGAGGAGCCATCACAAAGTACACATGTGGTACCAGTAAACGTACTCACACGATCGATGCTCCAAAAAAAAAATTATATCCTTGAGGAAAGAGACACGGCATCAATTGCCCAATCTCAGAAAAAGAAGAAAACACGAAGGAAGAGATTGCAAAAAGCAGCGAAGTCAGACCCCAGTTCAAAGACCAACATAGGGACTGGTGACGACCCCGTATATATGAATGACGCTGAAGAGGATTCTGATTCAGGAGAAACCATGGAGACTAAAATGACCACTAAGATAGAAACCAACAAGGAAGATCTCCATGAGCCACAATGGCCAGGATCCAAGAAGAAGATAAGAACTTATCCAAACCCTACAGAGGAGATTGAGCAAGTCAAGCAATTAAGGAGTTTGGTAGAAGATACCCAAAGGGGTCTAGAACCAGTACCTAGGCAGATCCAGATTACAGACACCGTGTTCCCTATGCAACAACAACCTCACCAAGTTCATAGACCCTTAGCCATACCTAGTGTCATCCAAGAAGAAAGTGACTTAAAGTCATGGGAAAGTGGACGTACTCACTTCTTGATGGAAAGAATGTTTACAGAGGGACTACTCGATCCTATCGAAGAAATGGAGATCCCATCTTCCCCACGTCAAGGGAGTCAAGGCCAAAAGGTGCCATTAAACATTGCCAAATTGATGGATTTCATGTCTTCAGAAGTTAGAACCACCATCATGTCCAAACTATATAAAGACCCTGAGTTAGTCTCAGCTCTTTGAGCCTTCCTCAATGGAGAATTAAAGGTTGGGCTACCACAATTTGCACAGATGGATGGAGCTGGGGAGATGCCAATAGAGGAGGGACACTTAGATCCACAACCCAACCTAGATGAGAACCTTGTTATAGAAATTCATGTTAACAAGTCGGGACAATACTTTGAGGGTGATGAATTCAATGCGACCATACCAATCACTACTAAGGGATTAACTGTGAAGGGAATCCTTGATGGTGGCGCTGGGGTTAGCATTGTGACTAAAAATTTCTGGGAAACTATCGGAAGACCTCACCTTGTGACCACAACCATTGTACTTAAGATGGCCAATGGGTCGATCGTTAAACCTATTGGGATGCTAGAAGATCTCAAGATCACGGTCTTTGGACATAAAATAAGGATTACCTTCATTGTTATGGATTTCTCCAAACACACTATGGCATCGGAGATGATCTTAGGACGTCCTTTCATGAGGGAAGCAAAAATGGTGTATGACTGGTCTAAAAACCATGTCTACTTGCAGTTCCAAGATTCTGTCATTCGAGTGGATCTTGTAACTGGTCGAGCACATCCTCTAGGAAACAGGTTTATAATTGATCATAGATCTGACACCACAGTTCACTCGGTCCCATTGCAGTATTGTTACACGTGTAAAGCGGACACTGATGTTGGGGAAGATTCTCCTTATTTGGATGTACTACTTGGGATGACTGAGTCGGACAATGTGGATTGGGTCCACCTAGCAGAAACCATAGACACTTGGGGAAACAGGGAGACGACCTGGGTAACACCTGAGGGAGATGAAATGCCCATACCCTTAAATATGCTACAAGCAATGCATATAGCTTCTGACAAGACTCATCCTCATATAACAAAGAAAACATACAAGTGGGTCCCTAAAGCTTCTTTAGAGACCATAGCCAATGTTAAAAGACAGGAGCCTAGTAAGAGACGTCCCATTCACCCCAAGAAATGTAAAGAAACGTTGTGTTGGAGTCCTAAAAAACTATTGGAATCCCAAGGCTACTATGAAGGAAATGATCAAATCTGGGTGCCAAAACGTAAATTGTGCTCTTACTTGTCACCGGGCCCATGTGAGCTTTATCCTGTGGCTCCAAAACAAATTGAAGATCGCGGAAAGGAAAAAATCACGGAATGCTACACACCTGCTCCAGAGCTAGTTTGGGTACCAAAGAAAGAACAATTTGTTCCATCTAGCTCAGGAACAGGGAAATCAAATGAAGCTTCTTGCTCTTCAATTAGTTCCTATACAGAAATAGAAGCTTCGACACAACCTCTACCTACAATAGTGGAGCTCCATAAAGTTGCAAAAGAGTCCGCACCTCCCAGTGTTCAAGAATCACATGATAAACCACTTCAAGTTCGATCCTGAGAGAGTATCTTACCACCCTTGCAACTCGACGAGGCACCTAAGGTAATAGAAAACTAATGGCAAAAATCCTCACCTAGTACCAACTGGAATAATTGGTTTCAAAGGGTGACGAGCACATTTCAAACGGTATGATCTACCCAAGGAAGGGGGGAGTGTTTGCTAACAATCATCATTCACTCACTCCCCTCTCAACCTTCCTCCCTGACGTCTCAATCTCCAAATCTTAGGGAATCTATATATAAATCCTTATATTCACAAAAAACAAAAATAATAAAGAGCAAGAGCAATTAGCAAACGAGTAAGCACAATAAAAGTCAAAACATTGACCCAGACCTACACATTCACATCCGGTACACTGAAACAAAAACCTAGTCATCAAACACCTTTGATCCTCATCACTCAAGTGATGGAGGGTAGGCATCATTAATACAATAGGAGTGTTTCTGTTTTAGAGTTATTGATTAGCAAAGTTCTTTCTTCCCACTGATGTGCCTCCTAGAGGTATTCTTTGTGTTTGCTAGTGTGTACAGGAACGTGTTGCTGTTGTTAGGATTTGGACCTTCATGGAATATTTATCTCGACTCACTCTTCAAATCAAGTGCAATTATCAACGCAAACAGGTGTTTCTTGTCCATTAGCATGGCCCCTTATCTTTTTTGCATCCATGTTTGTCTGCTTTAATTGTGATTGGTAGCATAATATTCAACTCATTTGCTTAGTATCAAACATTAAATTCAATGTAATTTTTTGTCATAAGCACTTGTTTAGGTTCAAAAATCAAGCAGTTCGACTAAGCTAGTTTGACCAAGCTAGGTGTTAGAGATGTTCTCTTAATACCATGGGGGATGCCTTCCTAATAATCAATGGTTACTTAGGTTCTTAATCCGATTTAGGCAGCATTGTGTGAAATGTACTAGGGCTTTCTAGTGGGCTTAGTCCATATTGACCTTTAGCTTAAGTATTATAAAGGGAGTTTACTAGTGTGATGAGCCAAGGGAGGGTAACAATGTTATATGACCCCCCAAAATTACAAAATTAAAATGCTGAAATGAACAAACAAAAAATTAAACTGCCACAATGTAAAATCTTAAGCTGGAAGAGAAATCTCAGCTTGATTTGGTACTTCACTCACATGTATTGCCTATGGTACTAGAGCCCTAGAGGTTCCCAATGTGGGCGCTTTTCCTTGAAAAGCAAAAAACCCAAGGCATACAAAATAAGCACACACATCAAAATTGAATCACTGTGAAAAGACTTTGGGGGGTCAAAGAAAAGGTAATCAGTCAGGCGATGATTTCATGAGAAATTCCTTTTATCGTAGCTTAACTACAAGGTCTTCTAGGTATAGCCTCTAGTCAGCCCTTGGACATGAAATACTTGGCTCTCGCCATTAAACAACTTAATTGACCAGAGAAAATTAAGAAGCTTACCCATGGTATTAATAGTCGATCTCCAGTGTCTTTCGACCGTTAAATTAGCGACCCCAGACTTGTTTAATTTTTTACCTTTACATCTGTTTATGCATTTGATTATATTGCAATTTAATTTTTATTGCTGACAAATGGTTTAAAATTATGTTACCAATCACATGTCTGCCTATAACTGCATATGCTTTTTAATTATATATGAGAATGCAATTACTATGCCTATGTTGTTTGATTTTGCAGTGACTCAAGAAGGCTAAGGACATTCATCTCAAATGCTCTTCCACCTCAATGAACGAGCTTCAACTCAATAGCTTCCGAGGACGGAATCTACATTAGCAAGGGGGGCATGTTAACCCTCATGCACGTTCCTATCACCTACGATGGACGTTGTATTATTTACTTGGCAGAGTAAGGTACCAGCCTTGTCGATCAAATAGGAAAAGAGTAAGAGTGATCGCCGATGAGAGGCGCACTCTAACTGGAACATTCAAGGGATTAGTTGGCTAAGCATGGGCGCCCAAGTGTGAATGGTGCGAGCTCATATAAAAGTCAACTAAACCTAAAATTCACTCATTCTCTCATTTGTGCAATTGAAGAGTGCTCTTGCTCCATCTCCATCTTCTTCTTCATCATCTCCTTGTGAGTGTATGCATGAGAGAGAGAGAGAGAGAGAGAGAGAGAGAGAGAGAGTGCGAGAGTGCTATCGAGCATTGCGGCGGCACGATGACAGCGAGGCGGTTGAGCGCGTCATAGTGGCGTCTCCTTCTTCTTTGCGGCAAGGAATCCTCCACGAAAGCAAGCGTAGAGCGGTGAGTGACACACCATCGCCTTCTTTGAGCTCACTAGTTTATGCTTGTTGTGTGCTTGGAGCCATTTGTGGCTCGCACACAGTGTATCGGCAAGTTCCTTGCATTGACATGTGCGACATACGCGCACACAGGTCATTGTGTTCTGCTAGAGAATCACATATTTGTTCAAACACTTCGATATGCTTTCTCACATCCCCGTCTCCTCTAAATTTTTGTGTGAGCTTGACTATTTGTACTACCTTACTTCTAGGCTCTCTATTAGGCGTGTTACACATATTCTCAGCAATAGATCGACCAATAGCTTGAGCAAACGTTGCCAAGTCACTTAAGTGAGCAGGCACCGTGGGTGAAGGCGCTCCAGAGACTACACACGGAGTAGGTATTGGCATTGGACTTGGCGCATAGGAAGCCCTTGGGTTCCACGTTTGGTACGGTGTTGTGCCATGTGACGGCCCAAAGTTCATATGTGTGGCCCTAGGCATAGCAGATGTCGGATGTGACATGCTAATGCTAGCCGGTATCGTCTCATGGAAATAAGAACTTGGGTGTTGTGGTTGTGGAGCATAGGTTGTTGAAACAATGGGAGGGGTACGTACTACATGAGTGCGATGACCTATAGGTGCATACGATTGGTACGCACTTGTAGGTACTGTTGCAGGCATTGAGCTACCATGTAGTGGTTCTTTACTAACAAATGAGGTCCATGGTGTGTTTCTTGGCATGACCATCATTGGGGTAGGCATGGTAGCCGTGGTGTCATCAAGGGAAAGATGAGCTAGACTTGGAAAGGTAAAGCTATCACTTGTGGGCTCAGATTGCACCGAGACCCCTGGCGAAACAGCATATGGGGGATCCATTGAACTTACCGAGGGAGTCTCCATTTGCGATAAGGTCGGTTGTTTAGCCTTTCCTATATCCAAGAATCTCATGAGACCCGTTGAAGGCATGTGGGTCCCCTTGTTCTGTCTCTCTAACTCAATGACCCTATGGATGACCTCACAAACTCTTTGTTGTTGATCCTCGACACTAGTAGCACCAGTTGTGGATTGTAGGACATCTAACCAACCCACGTGATAGGTGTGACCTTTGTATAGGTCGGTCAGAGTTTTCGTTTGTAGTTCGTACTCCCAGGTCTCATTTAAGAACGCTCCATCTAGAATTGAGGTGCTAGGGGTGTCCTTTGAGCTAGATGCAATGTTGCTTTCTAGGGGTTGGCCCTTAGCGGTTGCTAAGTCAGGAGCACTGAATTGCTCTCTTAGCAAGGATATTGAAATAGGGGCTTTTGGTTTTAACTCTCTCGCTTGCTCCGCCTTGCGTAAGCTCTTGACTTCCTTTTCCCTAGCCGCAAGGATATACCGCTCAACCTCTTGCACTTCTACCATCCGGTAATATAACCTCGGAGGGGAATAGCTCTGAAGAGTCGGGAGGTGCAATGAATGAAGTATTCACGTGCACATTCTCTAAGGGCATAGGGTCTATGTTGGTCATGAATGGAGAATTTACTTCCCCACTCCCCTCATTTACATCATTGGCTCCATGTTCGGAGCGAGTGGCTCTACTAAAGGTTTCCTTCAAGCGGCTAAGCACGCTCGGCCCGGATCGTGGGCCCATGGCATGCATGTCTTGGCTTGAGCTATCGGGATTAGGCATTGGGAAACCCTCCATGACGTCGTAGTCGGAGGAAGAGTCACTAGCCGCTATGTTCGGGTCTTGGTTTGTACTACCTTTGGTCCCCGTCGAGGGCCCGGAACCTAAGGTAGGTGGATAATGAGAACTCGCGTAAGTCGAAATTCTCTCTAGTTGCTCCGTCTCTAGCACACGATCAAAGCGCAGATGCATGTGCCTTTGGCATCCTACAAGAGTCGGCAAATAACCTCGAAGGTTAACCGCTTACTTTTTTAGGCGTTCATTTTCACTCGTTTTTTTTAATGTTTTTAAATATTTTTGAATGATCGATTTTTTTATTAAAGTGTGTGATAGCTCAAAACGAGCGTATCACTTAGAGGATCGCGATGTGCTTTACAACACAATGTTCGGTCACGTGAAGCTCCGTTGGTCCTAAAAAAAGTCGATTTTTAGCTACGTGTGAAGCTAAAATATGTAATTTTAAAGGGCGATTGAGGTGTGAGCCTGAGCGTGATCTTGGACTTGGGTTTGGGAGATATTCCCGATCCCGGTCCTACCTTAATTTTTTTAAAAAAATTTTAATTTTTTTTTTTTGGGATAAGGTCGCCGCGGCCTACACACGAGCACACACACACTCTACCTACCTACTTACAACTAATACACCTACTGTTACACACTAACACACTTCATTAGCTCTCACATATCTACTTCCTACTTACTGTACTTTACATTACACAGAACTAACAACCTTAATACTAACACCTTAACATAGAGAAAACACAATACCTTTCAAAACTTCATTAACAAAGAAATACACAGTAGCAAAAACAAAATCCTTCCTCTCAACACACACACCTTCCTTCCTTACCTTTCTTACAATTGAAGATGCACAACAAAAGAAGCATAGAGTGCCATTCAAGCTTAGTGTATGGCATTCCTCGGCAACGGCGCCAAAAATGTGCTCGTCTGTCGCACGTGTCACTGCAAGGAACTTGCTGATACACTGTGTGCGAGCCACAAAATGGCTCCAAGCACGCAACTAGCCTAAACTAGTAAGCTCAAAGAAAACGATGGTGTGTCACTCACCGCTCTACGCTTGCTGTTGTGGAGGATTCCTCGCCGCGAAGAAGAGGGAGACGCCGCTACGCCGCGCTCAACCGCCTCGCTATCGTCATGCCACCGCAATGCTCGATTGCACACACTCTCTCTCTCTCACGCATACACACACACACACACACACACACACACAAGGAGATGAATAAGAAGAAGATGGAGATGGAGCAAGAGCACTCTTCAATTGCACAAATGAGAGAATGAGTGAATTTAAGGTTTAGTTGACTTTTATATGAGCTCGCCCCATTCACACTTGGGCCCCCATGCTTAGCCAACTAATCCCTTGAATGTTCCAGTTAGAGTGCGCCTTTCATCGGCGATCACTCTTATCCTTTTCTTATTGGACCGACAAGCCCAATACCCTGACTCTAGCAAATAAATAATACGGCGTCCATCTTAGGTGATAGGAATGTGCGTGAGGGTTAACACACTACGGCCTCACTCAAAAAGCAAGAGGCCTGCTTTTTGAATATGTTTATAAACACTAATAGGGCTCGTATGCATCACCAATAACCAACGTTTTGCTTCATCAACCTTCAGGATCTCGCGCGTACTAAGAGCTCTCTCTCTCTCTCTCTCTAAACCTAGACCATCGTTTCTCTATGTGCTTTTTTGCATGTCCCCCCCTGGGTGAGGGCTGCCCTGTGGGGAGCGTTAGCCAATAGCCATGCCCTCATCCACCTAGTCGACTCCATTGCACATGCCCACGCTTCACTTTAACCCTCTCAACCTTATCAAGAGCCCGCAGGCATCGAGGGCAGAGCTCGAGGGTACAATAGTGGTGTCGAGGGCGTTAAAGTTGTGCCACCTACAATAACCAACCTTCCTTCTAACAACATGATCAGTGATTGGCTTGCAGCAGCTCGTTAAGGAGCCTTTGGTTATTAACGAAGTCTTGCTTACCATTCAGAGTTAGAGAGGGTCACACAGTGGACTTCTTCGCTCCCAACCAACAAAGTGAAGTCTATGGCTACCAAGGAAAAGACATCACTACCAAAGACGCCCACCAGAATATGGCCAAGTTTTGTCGCTGTCGTAGTAGCCATGAGCAAGGCCAACCACCTAGGACAACTCGAGGAGGCCTTGGACTGAGTCTTGGAAGAAAATTGTGACCTCAAGGGTCGCCTTAGCAAAGTTGAGGCACGATTTGACTCTATGGTAGATCTCACTACCGACAAGATGAAGCAAGCTGAAGCAAAGGTCACCCAAACCCACTCGGCCACACACGACACCACCAAGAAGATTGATATTGAGATACGTGCGCTCTTACAAGAGCATCGGCTACAAGAATCACTTGGCCTCAAGGTTAAGATTGGGGAACTTCCCTCACCATGGTGCACCGATGAGAACATCCTTGAAGAAGCCATCACCAAGCTCAACGATATTCTTTGACCAGTTAACATAAAGCCCGAAACCATCTCTTGGATCAAAGACACACATAGGGAAGTGCCACCTAAGCATTGTATCCTCACCTTCAAGGACAAAGACGAGCGTGGTTGCTACACCAATCACGCCTTCTCAAGGATTGCCGAAGAATTGACTACAAATCAACTGAAGACGAAAACAAAGAGCTCAAGAAGATGCATGAACCCCACAAAGAAAGCAAATGGGCAGTCTATCGAGGCGGTAAAGCCGTCATTCAGGAGCTTCAAACTCCCAAACCGTCCTCTCCCACATCTGACCCCTCTTAGTTTTTTGTTCTTTTTTTTTCCTCCTAGCCAGTGGACCTTCAGTCCTTAAATGATATGTACATGATGCCCTCATTCAACAAGTATCATTGTAATGTTTTGTTTTTGGTCCCATATGTCATATTTGACCTCCGTGGTCGATACTCCAATCTCTCTCTCTCTCTCTCTCTCTCTATAGCTGAACTACAAATTGGTACTATCTGGCTGTATATCATTATTATGGTTTGTATATAATAACCAATTAGAGACCAGTGCCTTTGAGTTGCTGAGCTAGGTAGGGTTTGTTTGGCGATTGAGGATGATTGTCAAAGCTGTTGACAACAATCATCGTCCTTACATAGCTTCATCAAAGACTCTATCTGATGCTCTGTTCATAGAATCAAGACGTTGAACAAAGAGCAAACGTGAGGCTTGGATAGCTAAATGCTATCACTTGAGGCTAGATGATGAAGGCACAATTGAGGATGATCGTCAAAGCTGTTGACAAGAATCATCGTGCTTGTAGAGCTTCATCAAAGACTCCATGTGATGCTATATTCATAGAAACAAGACGTGGAACAGAGAGCCAAGGTGAGGCTTGCATAGCTAAAAGATAACATTTGAGGCTAGATGATGAAGGCGCTCATCTCAAACCCTTGGGACGCTATCTCGAGGCTCTCACCAAGGCATTTACACATCCATAGCGCCTTCACCTTGTGTGTGCTCTCAGAGTGCTATCGCGAGACACCCTCTCCATGATGATTTCGGAAGCTTTTTGCACCCCAAGCACTCTCTCTTCTTGGAGCATCAGCTACCTAGCAAGCACTAGTATGAGAGCAAGCCACTGTGTATGGCGATCGACGATGCATCTAGGCCAGTCGGACATGCAAAAACTAAAGGCCGCTTGCATGACACCTTGCTGGTGTATAGATCTGACCAAAAACCAACCCACAAAAATGTTGCAAAACTCAGTCCTACTGCATATAACGTGATCCGAATTGCAACCCACTGCGGGTGATAAAGCACATCACAAAGGAGCGTGAGAGGGTATGCCTCCACCCACCCAGACTTGCTTGTAACACCTGCGATATATCAATCTTGTTGATGGACTATACTCAGCCCAAAAAAAGACCAGAATAAGCCCATTGTGGAGTTAATACTGATTTGGTTTTGGGGGGGGGGGGGGGGGGGGGAGAGAGAGCAATTTTGGTTGTGTTTGGACGTAATCGCTTACCTTAAAACGCTCTATCGAGATCATCAAAGTCTTAAAAATTCAAGAGAAACCCTTCTGATGCATAGATTCTAAGGTTCTAAGGGTTTGTTTAGTGCAATCCTTGATCATGAAACTAGATGCAATCACCTTTGTTTGTGCCTTGAGGCTTGTGGTCTTATGCAAAGCATCAACATGGGCGAGAGCTTTCATGATGAGATTGCTACTAATCGGGGGTTGTTCGGCAAAAACGTTGTCAAGAGTTTTTTGGAGCAAGGGATTGCGTATATGTACATACCCATGCATGGTGCATCAAATAAAGTATTGCCCATTTTCCAGAGCCAGGTGGTTACGTGGGGCCCACATGTGTACAGGTAGGACACCATGTACATAGTGCATCGATTTTCATCGTTACTAGTATCATTGTGTTTTTCTACAATAAGGAGGAGTTGGTAGCGCGTAAAACTTTTCGAGGAAGCTATCCGCGGGCCGACGACGTGAGGTCAGCAGGTGTGTCAGATGGCATCTAGTGGCGTCAGGAGGGCGAACGAGGTCAATATTTGCACGCGGATGAGGACGGACACAACGTGGGTGTTTTCTTGTGAGAGTTGCGCAGAAAGGTCATCATTAGGACCACTTTTTGGGGCCACTTCACGTGGTGGCGAGATGCATTATTGGAAAAAAGCTGAGTGCCAGGTGTGCGGATGATGCAAAAAGGTGACAACTATGCACTGCGAGGTCAGTTTTTGGCCTGTTCGGGGTCCGTTTGAGGTCATCTAAAAGGCCAAGGGTGCCCAAGTAATAAAGCTAAGTGTGGGAACTGAAAAAAAAAGAGAAAAGACCAGAAAAAACGTGGAGAAGAGAGGAGGAACAGCCGTAGGTGTGTTTTTGCTCATTTTGGAGCCTGTTTTGGCCGTAAACTGCTCATCCGAGGTCGGATTTGAGCACTTTGACATTGTAGAGTGGGGTTTTGGGCCGTTCCGGACGCGATGGCGCTGTCCATTTCGCCAAATTCCTCACTCTTTTCCTGCTGTTTTTCTGTGTAAGTTTCTCCTATGAGCGAAGTTTCTGCTCTAGTTTGTGATTGTATCTGGCTTATTTTACCCATATTGTGTGAGCTATTTGCCCCATTGGTGTTGGCCCAAGCTCAATTGTATCGAAACATCAAAAATTCTCCTCTTTTGACCTGAGTTTTTTTGGGTGTGTGTGTGTGTGTGTGTGTCTGCGTGGAGTGGGCAAGTGGATAGTCTCTCTCCTCTCACTCCAGAGGTGTGTTCCCTATCTCGGCCAGGTGTGTTGTGTAAGCCGAGTGGTGCCCCATAGTGTGTGTGTGTATATCCTTCCAAGAGTGTGTGTCGGGTCGTTATAGAGGCGCTGTGTGTGTTTTCATCCCGCTCACATTCTTTTGGCGCCCCCACGGAGGATCTTCTTCGAGTACCTTCTGCTTCGAGCTTCGAGCTTCGGGATTACAGGTTGCAGGTTGCAGATTACAGGTTACAGGTACAGGTACAGGTGCAGGTGATTAACACAGGTACAGGTAGCTGGAGTACAGTGATATACTAGCAGTGATGTCACTTGCAGTTGTTGTGGGCATGCATCACTTGGCGCCTATTTGAGCGCATTGTCTGCTGGATTGTACGTTACTTGTGGAAAATGCCATTGTACGCATTCGTGGAGCCATACTTGGTTGTATTTGGCAGTCCCAGCCATTTCTGAGACTTGGTCTGGAAGATAGTCATTTCTGAGACTTGACTATATGCGATTTGCATTAGCCTTCGTGTGAGGGTCGATAGCGTGAGGTTTTTATTGAGCTGGGGGATTCTCAAATGTGGAGATCCTTTCGGTGATGCAGGTAGCTGGAGCACCCTTTTTGTGACCTCGCCATAGGCTATGTACTAGTGAGTCCTATTTGATGCTCGGGTTCTATTGTTGGCAGTTTATGCATACAGATACAGTCTATATTTTGGGTTCTCATTGCTCTATTTCTGGGGAAATTCTGTCGAAATTTTTCCAAGTTATGATGGCTGGTTTTTTGGTATTTTGAGCCATTTATGCTGTTATGCTGCTGAAATTTTGGCAAAATCAGAGGTTGAGTCAGGTGTGCCTTCTTGGGAGCTTCATGGTTGGCTTTAATGGATGATCAAAATGGCCCTCAGTTCACTCCTTTTCATTTAACTCAAAGAATTCAGATTAATGTTCATGTGTCCAGGAAGATCTTTTTCCAGCAGCGCATAGTCTTTATGTTTGGGCCAAGAAGATTGAGAGAGATCCTGGAATGTCCTTTGCCTGTGGTAATTCCAATGATCAACTATGAAAACTCATTTGATGTGCATGTGTTTGTTCTCATCTAAAGCTGAGCTCCATTGAAGTTTCTGGGGATTGGGTAGTGAAAAGTTTTGGGTTCTTGCTTTCTCTTATCCGGAGCTTCATGGAAGAAGTGATGAAGATGTGGAAGAATTTTTGGAAAAGATGGAGGTTGCCTGCATTAGCAACCAGATTCATGACCCTGCGCAGATGTTACGCCTTCTCCAAATTTTTTTGAAGAGTGATGCACGAGTTTGGTCTAAAGCATTTGAAGAGGAGTTGCGTGTGGCTGATCCACCTGTAAGGTTGAGTTGGGACAATCTACGACATGGGTTGGAAGTGGAGTTTGTGAAGATAGAAGATCCTGACAAAGTGTGGCAAGAAGTACAGGCTTTGGTGCAAAAGGAAGGTGAGCCAGTAGATGCGTACATACGTAAGTTTTCATTGGCATGGGAGCGGATGTGCAAGGCTTTAGCACCACAGGTACCCCCGCCTGACATGATGAAGAAGGACAGGTTCTTGGCTGGTCTTTGGGAGAATATACGTTGGAGAGTGGAGCTAAAGAAGCCTAGGACATATGAGGATGCACTAGAGGTAGCAAGGAACAAAGAGTGGAAGCTGAGGAAAATGAGCCAGTTAGGGGTGGAGTCTTTGCCAATGAGGTCTGAATTTCAGCCTATAGAGTCTTTACAAGGGCGCATGTCAGTGGTTCATCATGAACCAGTGGTTCCTGTTACTACTCAGGTTATGCCAGCAGTGGTCACTACAGCAGTGCAAGATGATGGCCTAAGGCAAGACATGAGGCAAGTGGTTGATTTGATGAAGAATCTCAGCCTAAACATGCTAGGTCAAGTGGGAAATAATCGAGGGCGAGGGCGGTTTGCAAATCAGCCAGGAGGTGAAGAAAGGCCTAGGAATAGTGTTGGACAAAGCAATGGTAGGTTTTGGAGGCAGACGCCCACATGTTATAATTGTGGAGAGTTGGGTCACATCAGCCCGCAATGTGATAAGCCACCAAGGATGGGGGGAGACATGTATCCATTGCCAAGACAGGTGCTAACTAGGTCAAATGATTATGGCATCGAAATTAAGGGAGATGAAGGAACCAGTGGACTGACTCAGGAGGAAAAAGGAAAGACAAAAGTGCTAAGTGTAGTCACCTTGGAGAAGGCATCAAAGCTAGAGGATACATTAGTGATGCCTATTGGGAAGAGGACCACAGAGGAAAAGGAAGGAAGAAGTGCCCCAGGTCCTAGTAAGAAGAAAGGAAAGAGCCATGAAGGCGAGGATGTCAAGGCCAAGAGGAAAAGGAGAGCTCGTCGAAAGTTTCATGTTTCAGATTTTCCACTAGGGGATGGGCAATTAAGCTATGACTTGAGGGAGGATCTGACGAGCAGGAAAGCAGATGTTACTTTTGGGCAGCTTATAGAGATGGTGCCTAAGCTAAAGCGACAGTGGAAGAGGATGGTTAACCCAATGGAGAAAGAGCCAGAGAGAGGTTCAGTAAAGGTGTTGGAAATGGATGAGCTACCAGACATTTGTCCAATAGTAGATGTGTGGCATAAAAGGAAAAATTTGGGACAAGGTTATGTGGATGGCGGAGCCCAAATATGCGTCATAACACACTCATGCGTTGAGAAGATGGGTCTCACAGTGGCTGGGGTGTCAGGGTTTCGGATCAGATTGGCAAACCATCAAAAAGTAAAATGCTTGGGTGTTGTAAAGAGCTTAGAAGTGGAGGCATATGATGCAAAAGCAGTGGTTGATTTTCATGTGATGCTAGCAGGGTTGGGAGCATATCCTATTATACTGGGTAGACCATGGTTACGTGCAGTGGGAGCTGTTCAAGATTGGCGACATGGTACGATTAGCCTCTATGGAAAGACAGGTACCAAGAAGCTTTATAATATGGACACAAGGAAACGAGTAGAGGAGCTTTATGAAGATGAGGATGAGTCTAGTGATGAAGACTCTTCCACGGTGACAGATGAGGACAGTGATAGCACTACCAGCAGTGATGAGGATGCTGATGTTGCATTTCTTTTGATGGATAAAGAAATCCAGGAGTGTGGTTTAGTCGCATTTGCGAATGAAGTTGAAGATGAAAGTGAAGGGCCTTATAAAGTGATTGAAGGGCTGATGCAAACCAAGGTTGAGTTTTCAAAGAAGCAGGAATTAATGACGCAAATGATTAGTGGAGACCTCTCAGCTATGGAGAAGGATATATTTTTGCATATGCTGGCTAGTTTTCCTGATTTGTTCATTACTTCATATGAAGAGATCAGAGGGTTCAAGGGTGAAGAGATGCATATAGAGCTGAAAGAAGGTGCTAAGCCAGTGCGTCAAAGGCTAAGAAGGATGGGTCAAGAGCAAATGGAAGCCTTACGGGTAGAGGTGGACAAGTTATTGAAGGTAGGGTTCATAGTTCCAATGGAGACCACAGAATGGGTGAGTCCAGTAGTAGTCAGTCCAAAGAAGGATGGGAAGTGGAGAATTTGTGTAGATTTTAAACCCTTAAACGCAGCCACTAAGAAGAACCCATATCCTCTTCCATTCATCGATCAGATCTTGGATTCAGTGGCAGGTTATGAGAGGTACAGTGTGTGTGATGGTTTTTCAGGCTATTTTCAATTGAAGATTGCTCTTAAAGACCGCACAAAGACAACATTTATTACGCCATGGGGCTGCTATTGCTACACAGTGTTGCCGTTTGGGTTGTCAAATGGACCATCTTTCTATCAAGAAAGAGCAAATTGGGTGCTGGAACCATTCATTGGTAGTTGTGTTAAGGCTTTTATGGATGACTTCTGTGTTTATAGCAGTAGGGCTGAACACCATGAGAAGCTGCAGATGGTATTGGCTCGATATGATGAATGTGGAGGACAACTAAATCCAAAGAAATGTCATCTAGCACAGCCAAGGGTGAAGTTATTGGGCCATATGGTGTCAGAAAATGGCATCGAGGCTGATCCAGATAAGGTTAAGTCTATTATTCTTCTTCCATCACCTATGAGTACGAAGCAATTGGCAACCTTTATACACAAAGTGAAGTACATGGCACGGTTTATTCCATTGTCTTCGCAGCTTCTTTATCCATTACAGCAATTGGCAAAGCATGATCCATTGCAATGGGATGACAAGTGTGAAGAAGTGTTTCAAGAGGTGAAAGAGGTGTTAGGGGGGTTGTCAGCCATGCAGGCTCCTGATTGGGAGAAAGTTTTTTATGTAAATCCATCAGTAGGGGATGATGCCATTGGAGCCATGCTATTGCAAAAGGGGAAGGGCAGCCATTATATGAGGCCAGTGTATTGTGCAAGCCGAGTGAAGTTGGTAGCGGAGAGAAAGTTATCGGAAGTAGAGCTAGTGATGGCCAGTGTAATATTTGCTTGTCGACGATTTCGTCATTACTTGCTACCACGGCCTTTTGTTTTCTTGACGAGTTATGCCTTTTTGCCACAGTTAATTAATGGTACTAACATGTCAAATGTGGTGAAGAAATGGGTAAGTGAGCTGCAAGAGTTTGAGTTCTCTTTTCTAGTGGAAGATAGTACAAGGGCTACCCTAGCTGATTTGTTGACCTACAAGGAGAATCCCCTTATTGTTAAGGAAGAGGTGGTGAGAAAGGTAGTTGAAGAAGTGCCACAGATCAGACATGCACATGTGTTGTTCTTTGATGGTTCATACAGAAAGAGCCACGATGCAGCTTCAGGGGGTATAGCACTTTATGATCCAGAGGGGAAGCTAGTATGCAAGAGAGGGTTCAAATTGGATGCTCATAGTAACAATGAGGCTGAATATGCTACATTGTAAGCCGGATTACACATTTGTTTGAAGCATGGGGTTCAAAGGTTGAGCATAAAAGGTGATGCCTTGTTAGTGGTGAAGCAAGTGCTGGGTGTTTGGAAGAGCAAGAACACCTCATTGAAGGAAATGTGCTTCAGAATTAAAGGCCTGTTAAAAAAGTTTGAAGCATGGAGCATCAGACACATTGAACGTGCTCTAAATCGAGAGGCACATGAAGTAGCTCAAGGCATGATTGAGGAGCTATTTGTGTTGAGGACCACTTTACCTCTTTATCATGGCCGGGAAAGTTTGGCTCAAGAAGAGGAGTTTTTGCTAACAGGAATCATTCCAAAGGAGATTCAGAAGTCTAAGAAGTATGGCTTTGTGCGTAGAGCATACAGGTACAAATTGATTGGTGATGTCTTATACATGAAAGGGGCTGATCTCGTGTTGAGACGTGTACCTTGGCGGGAGGAGCTTTACAGAGTGTTGGAAGAGAATCACGAAGGCGCATGTGGTGGCCATTTTGCTCTAAAGATCACCTTGCATAAGATTTTGCAAGAGGGGTATGTATGGCCTAGTTTGCACAAGGATGTTCACCATTGGTGTAGGTCTTGCAATAGGTGTCAAGCATTTGGGAAGAGAGTGTTGAAGCCAGAGCTACGAAAAACCATTATGGCGTTTGATGTGTTTGAAAAGTGGGGAATTGATGCAATAGGCCCGTTACCTATCACAAGCAGGGGCAAAAGCTATATTTTGACGGCAGTGGACTATCTCTCTAGATGGGTAGAGGCTATAGCAGTAAAACAGATCACTGCAAAGGATGTGGCAAAATTTGTGTATGATGAAATATGTCGCAAGTTTGGGGTGCCACTGGAGCTACTTTCAGATAAGGGGCCTGGCTTTAGAGCTAAACTGCTAGATTTTTTATGTGCAAAGATGAAGATTAGGCACCAGCATACCACTCCTTATTACCCGCAGTGTAATGGATTGAATGAAAGATTCAATGGTGAGTTGGTACAGATTCTTTCGAAAGTGACAGAGCACCAAGTAAAGAATTGGGATTTGGAATTGCCTAGTGCATTATGGGCTTACCGTACTTCGGTGAAGACAGGTACAGGGTTTACTCCATTTCATTTGGTGTATGGAAAGGAAGCACTATTGCCTGTGGAGGTAGAGTTGCCTGCGGTCAAGATGTTAGAGAAGTTGCTTGGGTCGCCTAGTGATGCATTCAAAGAGAGGCTCTTGCAGTTACAAGAGGTCCAGTTGGATAGGATGAGCGCATTGGAGCATTATGGGCAGATGCAGGATAAGGCTA
Source organism: Adiantum capillus-veneris (assembly GCF_014529385.1). Classification (NCBI taxonomy): domain Eukaryota; kingdom Viridiplantae; phylum Streptophyta; class Polypodiopsida; order Polypodiales; family Pteridaceae; genus Adiantum; species Adiantum capillus-veneris. The sequence continues at coordinate 1,047,801 of NC_140940.1, read as the reverse complement.
TGACAAAGATAAATGAAAAGGTCAAAAGTAAGGGTATCAAGCAACATGACTTGGTTTTGCGCTACAACAGTAAGCTGGACAACACCTTCCAAAAGAAGTTTCAAATTAAGTGGGAAGGCCTTTCAAGGTAGTAGAGTGTTTTCCAAATGGCACATATCAGCTGGCTAACCTGGATGGTGTTCTACATAAGTCAAGGGTAAATGGATCGCGTCTTAAATTGTATCATGCTAGATTGATGATGGTGGAGCAAGATGAGTTGTCGGTGGAGCAAGAAATGTTGGTGAAGGATGAGGAGACTTGTGATGCGGCGAGTCTCATATCTCTCTTTGCTGCTGCTGATCATGAATGATCTAGCAGGCTAGGGGATGGGCAAATTATGTCAGGAGTTTTTTGGAGCAAGGGATTGCGCATATGTACATACCCATGCATGGTGCATCAAATAAAGTATTGCCCATTTTCCAGAGCCAGGTGGTTACGTGGGGCCCACATGTGTACTGGTAGGACACCATGTACATAGTGCATCGATTTTCATCGTTACTAGTACCATTGTGTTTTTCTACAATAAGGAGGAGTTGGTAGCGCGTAAAACTTCTCGAGGAAGCTATCCGCGGGCCGACGACGTGAGGTCAGCAGGTGCGTCAGATGGCATCTAGTGGCGTCAGGAGGGCGAACGAGGTCAATATTTGCACGCGGATGAGGACGGACACAACGTGGGTGTTTTCTTGTGAGAGTTGCGCAGAAAGGTCATCATTAGGACCACTTTTTGGGGCCACTTCACGTGGTGGCGAGATGCATTATTGGAAAAAAGCTGAGTGCCAGGTGTGCGGATGATGCAAAAAGGTGACAACTATGCACTGCGAGGTCAGTTTTTGGCCTGTTCGGGGTCCGTTTGAGGTCATCTAAAAGGCCAAGGGTGCCCAAGTAATAAAGCTAAGTGTGGGAACTGAAAAAAAAAGAGAAAAGACCAGAAAAAACGTGGAGAAGAGAGGAGGAACAGCCGTAGGTGTGTTTTTGCTCATTTTGGAGCCTGTTTTGGCCGTAAACTGCTCATCCGAGGTCGGATTTGAGCACTTTGACATTGTAGAGTGGGGTTTTGGGCCGTTCCGGACGCGATGGCGCTGTCCATTTCGCCAAATTCCTCACTCTTTTCCTGCTGTTTTTCTGTGTAAGTTTCTCCTATGAGCGAAGTTTCTGCTCTAGTTTGTGATTGTATCTGGCTTATTTTACCCATATTGTGTGAGCTATTTGCCCCATTGGTGTTGGCCCAAGCTCAATTGTATCGAAACATCAGAAATTCTCCTCTTTTGAGCTGAGTTTTTTTGGGTGTGTGTGTGTGTGTGTGTGTGTCTGCGTGGAGTGGGCAAGTGGATAGTCTCTCTCCTCTCACTCCAGAGGTGTGTTCCCTATCTCGGCCAGGTGTGTTGTGTAAGCCGAGTGGTGCCCCATAGTGTGTGTGTATATCCTTCCAAGAGTGTGTGTCGGGTCGTTATAGAGGCGCTGTGTGTGTTTTCATCCCGCTCACAACGTGATGTTTAGCAACGTGATGGCCTCTTATCGAGCACATCCGCAAGCTGCTAGAGCTTTTTGTTAAGACGTTGTCCCTTTGAACGCATTCATTGCAAAATATGTCGAGCAATGCGTTGGCAAAAATGCTACAAGTTGTTTTCACTAGATGCAAAGGCAAAGCCACTCTCTCGATACAATCACATTTGCCTACACCTTGAAGGCCTTGCCTTATGAAAAACATCGACATGGTTCAGAGCATTCACGATGAGATTGCTACTTTGGGGCTGTTGGGATAAAAACGTTGTGCTTAGCCACATGATGATCTTTAACACCAAGCTTGGTGGCAAAGGAGGAGGACCGCTACACTTCCATCTAGGTGGCATTGAGGGCAGATCAGCTGCAAGCTTTATTGACAAGCCATGAAGCCATCCGAGAGGTGATACATGTGTGTGCTTCTAATGCACATGTCGGAGCTAGGGACTTGCCGAGCACCGTGTGCGAGCCACGAAGGCTGCAAGCACACAACTAGCAGACCTATCAAGCTCACAGAGAGCAGAGGCGTGTCACTCACCTCCCTGCGCTTGCCGCCGTGAAGGATTCCTCGCTGCGATGAAGAGGGAGCCGCCGCCGTATTGCGCTCAACCATCTCGCCGCCACAGCTGCCGTCGCAATGCTCGATCACACACACTCTCTCTCCCTCTCTCCCTCAAGCGCGCGCACACACACACACACACACACACACACACACACACACACACACACACACACACACACACACACACACACACACACCTGTGAGCACACAATGGAGATGGGGATGGAGATGGGGCAAGAGCACTTCTTCTATTGCACACTGAGAGAATGGCTCAATTTTAGGTTTAGGTGACTTTTATATGAGCTCGCACCATTCACATTTGGACGCCCATGGTTAGCCAACTAACCCTTGCGTGTTCCAGTTAGAGTGCGCCTCTCATCGGCGATCACTCTACCCTTTTCCTATTGGACCGACAAGCCCAGTGCCTGACTCTACTAAATAAATAATAAGGCATCCGTCGTAGGTGATAGGGTGTCCGTGAGCCATGAGGGTTAACATGTCCCCCTTCCTGATGTAGATTCCGTCCTCGGAAGCTATTGAGTTGAAGCTTGTTATGTCCATGTTGTAGAGCATCTGGATTTGAATCTGCAAGGCAAAGTCACTGTTTCAACAAGCGGAATTATATGGCCATAAATCAGGAGGGGAATGTAAAGTACATGTGGAAATGAGTAAATGCAAGATTTATGAAATGTTAGATTGCCATTAAGGACAAATAAATCGCACTTTGAGTAAATTAATTAATCAAGAGTTTTGGGCTTACGGGTGAGTCTATCAATTAGTTAGCTATGACTAAGGTTAAAACAACTACTCTAGTACTAGCTAAGCTAAGAAGATTATCTAAATGCAAGATTCCCTAATTGTGCTTTTCAGCTTTGATTAGCCAACTAGCTCTCACAACTGCAAACAAAAGCTTGAAATGTTAACTGTAAGTGCGATGGAGTCTTTTAAATGTCATTCATTTTTTTTTCTTTTTTACTTTGGTTCACAATCATTTAACATGTGTGCTTATTTTGTATGTCCGGGGCTTTTTGCTTCTCAAAGAAAAGCGCCCACACTGGGAACCTCTAGGGCTCTAGTACCATAGACAATACATGTGAGTGAAGTACCAAATCAAGCCAGGATTTCTTTTCCAGCATTAGATTTTTCATTTGTGGCACTTATGTTTTTTGCTTCCATTTCCTTTGTATTCTCACTAGTGTTTTTGTTGTTTAAGTGAGCAAGCTTCTCTATGCCTTAAACATTTCTAAGGTCTCAAATACTCAGATAATTTTATCAGCTAGGCCTAGTGGTCAAGTAAATGAGTTAACCTAAAGTCACGGTCTCCTAATCTCAAGGCTCATCCATAAGATTAAACTCTAGTTCCATCAACTTAAGCAAAGACAAATTTATACATCTATAATGGGAGATAACAAACATAACTATTGCACTCAAACAAACCATGAAAATTCATTATTAACAATTATACATTTCCACCAACATGAATCATGGAAAGTAGCACACCTGGAGGTATGGAGTTTCTCATTTCATCGAAGCAGATGTCCTCATCCATGTGGATGGAAATCCATATAAGTCCTACCTAACACATCCAAAAAACAAGCACTATACCTCTAGGAGGCATGTCAATGTGAAAAAATTAAAGCTCCTAGAAAACAAACTCAAAACACAATCCAGACCCCTAACCTACCTATCTGTCATCCCTTTTAAAATCAAGGAAAGAGGATATTATATAAACCGGATGGCCACCCTAAGGCTAGGCCTCTATCCTCATCATCTAGATAAACGAAATCATTTTCCGTAAGGCCATAGTCTTCCTCAGTCTCTATTATTTCTTCTTCATCATCCTCTTGCGCAAGCGTGTTAATCAAGAACCTTGCAATGCGTGGATACTCATCTTGTGCAAAAGAATAAGCATGTGCCACCGGAGAAACATTCGCTATTGGGTAGGGATCACTAGTTATCCATAGACGTATCAACCATTCTAACTCCTCAAAATTTCGCTCATGTGCAAGTCTCTCTACCAAATCCCATTCGCAAGAAAGTACAGGGTAGCAGATGTGAAACACTTGAGAAAAAGAAAAAGGGTACCTTTCATAAAAAATAGAAGCGCATGCCTTTGGTGAACTAGCCATCTCTAAGAATACAGATAGATTTGGTTAGGTCTTTAAAACATGAGTTGTTTTTGTGTGCTGCTTGATGTGACATAGTGAATTTAGACTTATGTGTAGGATGTGATAGGGTGCTCTCTCGTTGCTAGTCGCTCTTGCTCTTTTACTTCTTCTTTTTTTTAAATTTTTTTGTTTGTTTGCTAGAACTAGTATAAGGCTTTATATATACATTCCCTAGGATTGGAGATTGAGAGGTCAGGGAGGAAGGTTGAGAGGGAAGCAAGTGAATGATGGATGTCCGCTAACACTCCCCCCTTCCTTGGGTAGATCATACCTTTTGGAACGATGTCGTCACCTTTTGAAACCAATTGTTCCAAGTTGTTATGGGTGAAGGCTTTAACCAATAGTTTTCGATCGCCCTATGCGTTTCATCTAGTTGCAAGGGTGGTAAGGTACTCTCCCATGATTTTATTTGCAACATCGTTGTAGGTGGTGAACTTACAACGGGAGGTGTAAACTCTTTCTTGCTTGTATGGATATGTACAATGGTAGGTGGAGGTTGTGTCGAAGCTTCTATTTCCGTATAGGAACTACATGAAGAGCAAGAAGCTTCATTTGCTTTCCCTGTTCTTGAGCTAGGTGGAACAAATCGTTCTTTCTTTGGTACCCAAACTAGCTCTGGAGCAGGTGTGTCGCATTCCGTGATTTTTTTCTTTCCACGATCTTCAATTTGTTTTGGAGCCAAAGGATTGAGCTCACATGGGCCCGGTGACAAGTAAGAGCACAATTTACGTTTTGGCACCTAGATTTGATCATTTCCTTCATAGTAGCCTTGGGCTTCCAATAGTTTTTTAGGAATCCAACGCAACATTTCTTTACATTTCTTGGGGTGAATGGGACGTCTCTTACCAGGCTGCTGTCTTTTAGCATTGGCTATGGTTGCTAAAGAATATTTAGGGACCCACTTGTATGTTTTCTTTATTATATTGGGATGGGTCTTGTGTGTCTCAAGATTTATTTCAGCTACATCAGTTGAAGCTCTCGAGACTTGGGCTATGGGGACATATGGTTCAACCTCTTGGACATGCAATGTTTTGGGTTTTATTTCCTTAAGAGGCAATATTTCAGGGACTATGGCTTGCGTGGCAGGGCTAAGAGTTGGTTTTTGCGTTGTGACACCCCGAGTCCCCCAATCAATAGTGCATTTGGTGGCTATCATCCATGTGTGTCCTAGGTTTATATTACCCTCCATAGTTCCAGTAGGCATGACCAAAAAGTCTTGAGCTACAACCCCATTGTCATAACTGACAGAAGTGTGCAAGATTCCAAAAATCGTAGTTTTTTTCTTGTTGATACCCTTGACTTGGGTAATACTCTCAGATAGAGGTGGCTTCCCTAACTAACACCACACCCCATATGATAGCAGATTATATTTAGCACCCGTGTCCAATAAGGCGTTATATAGCACTTTTCCATAGGCACTATTTAACTCAATAGGGTACGTAGAGGCATGTCAGAGTCCAACCAATCATCCTCTGTTTCAACGTGGAATGCATGTGTAACTTCAAGGTTAGCCTCTCGCTGGCATCTTATGCGTTGTTGGCGCTCTTTCGCCTCAGCTTGAGCTTGTATCTTCTTCAATTCTATTTGTGCCTTGGCTGCCTTTTTTGCATGGATGGCATGCAACTTCTCTTGGCGTAAAGGATCATATTATCTTTTAAATTTGCTCCCATTGAGGAATCCAATGGTTTCAACTCCATCAAGAGTCTCCACACGAATGGTTCTTGTGGGGTGATTTCACATATTCTATATGGTCCGTTTCTCGCATATTTCAACTTTTTCTTTTCATTACGCACTCCATACATAAGGACTTTATCACCAACATTGATATCTTTGTTCTTTAGATGATAGTCAAACCATTTCTTCCTCCTGTCTTTCTCCACAAGTGCATTTTGTATAGCTAATTGCCTCTCTTCATCTAGCCTTTCAAGGATATATAATCGCTCAACTAAGGGGTTACCATCCCAACCTTCTTGAGAAGCTACTCGAAGACTAGGAACGACAAACTCCCATGGCATAACCGCTTCTTGGCCATACACCATCTTGAATGGTGTGCAGTTAATGGCAACTTTATACGCCGTACGATAAGCCCATAGAGCTGATGTAAGCTTTAAATCCCAATCTGTGCCATGGCATAACCTCTTCTTGGCCATACACCATCTTGAATGGTGTGCAGTTAATGGCAACTTTATACGCAGTACGATAAGCCCATAGAGCTGATGTAAGCTTTAAATCCCAACCTGTGCGATGAGCTTCCACCATTTTGGTTAAGATAGAGATTAAGGTCTTATTGGTGCTCTCAGCTTGGCCATTTGCTTGTGGATAATAAGGTGTGGATTATAAAGTTGGTAGTGAGTTCTTTTATTACTCCATTTATAAAATGAGTATCATTGTCACTCACAATCTCAAAGGGACAACCAAATCTTGTAATAATGTTCTCAAAGAGAAACTTGGCAGTTGACCTTGCATCGGCCTTATGTGTCGCCCTGGCTTCCACCCACTTTGTTACATAGTCAGTGGCAACGATAATATATAAAGATTGAGTGCTACGAGCTGCCGGACTAATTGGGCCAACAAAGTCTAAACCCCATTTTTCAAATGGTTGAGTCACTTTAACAGGATGTAAGGGCATCCTATCCTTTCGTTGAGTAATCTTGTAACGTTGGCATTCATCACATCCTTTTGCAAAAAGTGATGCATCCTTAAATAAGGTTGGCCACCAATAGCCTGATTGCAACACCTTTCTAGCTGTTAGTTCCCCCGAGAAATGTCCTTCGGCTATACCCATGTGGGCTTCTTGTAGTATGTACAAATACTCATCCTCATGAGCACAACGTCTCATAATATCGTCCTTCCCTAGCCTGTAGAGAGTTCCTGCAATGAGAGAGTAAGGTTCACATTCTTTTAACAGTTTTTGATCTATGTCCTTACGAAGCTCTTTGGGTGGAAAACCATTAATTAGAAAGTTCACAATCTTCTCACTCCATTCAGGCATGGTTTTGACTAGGAATAGAGAAGTATCGGGTAATTCATCATCGACTCCAGTAGGGGCTTCACCATTGGGTATGCGAGACAAATGATCCGCCATGACATGTCTTTTACCAGGTCTCACCACAATGGTAAAATCAAACTCAAGGAGAATTAGCAACCATCGTGTAATTCTTCCAGTGGAACAAGGTTTATTTACGAGATACAACAAGGCTTGATGATCAACATAGAAAACAAACTTGTTGGCCAGAAGGTGGTAGCGAAATTTCTTCACTGCATAAATCATACCTAAACCTTCTCGCTCTGTAGTGGTGTAGTTTCTCTCGGAATCATTCAATTGACGACTTGCAAAGCTGATGGGGTAGTCCAATTTATGTTCTCCTGGTTGAGCTAGAACACACCCAATAGCAAAGTTTGATGCATCAATATGCACATGGAAAATTATATTCCAATCAGGCACTCGTAGAATAGGAGCGCTAGTCAAGGTCTTTTTCAATGACTCATAAGCATAGTCACACTCTGCAGTCCAGTGGAACTCAATAAGAAGCTTGTACAAAGGACGAGCTATCTCGGCAAAGTTTAAAATAAACTGTTGGTAATAACCAACATGGCCCATGAATCTTTGAACTTCCTTATAGTTTGTAGGTGGTGGCAATTCAGCAATGGCTTTAATTTTGCTCTCATCTGTGGAAATCCCATTTTTGGACACTATATGCCCTAAAATGACTCCATGTTTAACCCAAAATTGGCATTTGAAAGGATTTAAGGAGATGTGATACAATCTGCACTTCTCAAACACTTTTCGTAAGCATGATAGATGTTCTTTCCAAGAGGAATAAACACAAAGTTCATCTAAGAAAGCTTCGTAAAACTCCCTCAAATATTCTCTAAAAGCAGTGTTTATTAATCTTTGAAAGGTAGCAGGGGCATTGGTTAAGCCAAAGGCCATAACACGGAATGCAAACACTCCAAATTTGGTTATAAAGGCTGTTTTAGCTTGGTCCTCTAGCACAATTGTGATTTGATTGTAGCCAGAGTACCCATCTAAAAAGCTATAAGCTTCCTTCCCTGCAACTCTTTCAAGCACATGTTCCGAATATGGCAAGGGGTAATGGTCCCTCCTAGTGGCGGCATTGACCTTCTTGAGATCTACGCACACTCTGAGTTTCCCATTCTTTTTTGGCACAATCACTATTGGAGACACCCATTCTGAGTGCTCAATAGGGTATATGAATCCGCATTCTACACGCTTTTCAATCTCTTCTTGAACGATCTTTGCATATTTAGGATTCATTGGGTAGGGTCGTTGCTGAACTGGTTTAGCCATGCTATTCATGGGGATTGTGTGCTGCACCACGGAAGGTGGAACACCTTTCATATCATGGTATGTCCAAGATAATATATCCCTGAATTCCTTGAGAAGTTCTTTAAGTACACACTCCTAAGTGGGTGTCAGATCTTGGGCAATGAAGACAGGTTTAAACTCTTCTCCTGAGTTTGCTAACTCTATTTCCTTAACTATCACTGGACCATCATAGACTCCATTGCTCCCATCGATAGGTTTTCTTTGACCTTTGTATACACAACCTTACGTTCCTCTGTGGTATAGGATTTGAAATGTTCAGGTGCAGGGTGTAAGTCTGTGGGGTCCTGTTGTTCTGCGGACTATGATTTAACTTCTGATTCCTTTTGTTGTTAAGCTAACTCTCGATTTTGTCGTCTCCTTATGGTATGGCTCAACCTTGGCTTCTCTGTAGCCTCTAGTTGTGCGATGTCAATGGGTTGTGGACTACACCACATAAGGCTTTGAAGGTATTCACCCCAATTATCTACCAACTTTCGATGAGCATCACATGCCCCTATATAATTAAGCCATTTTGCGGTAGATTTATTTTCATTTATTGTAGCATGCACATTTGCTCGATACCGTCGCCTCTTATATCTCTTACTCTTCTTGTTTAATTCTCGATTACGGTCGATTTCTAGTGAAGACTCACTAGATGAATCACTAATTGCATCTTCTTCTCCCTTGGATAGATTATCATCTAGGTTACCACTGGGCCCTGAATGGTTTGTCCCCACATTTGCACTAAGATTTAACTCGGATTCTTCGTCCTCAAAGTCAATTTCAACTAATGATTCTGACCCCAAATCGTGTGGGCTATAATCTTGTGAGGCGCTACTGGTTTCAATGCCAGTCAAACTTTCATCTTGTAGATCATCAGAAGCTATATGCATTGATTCTAGCATGTTTAAGGGTACAAGTGGTGGTATTTCATTCCCCTCAGGTGTTATCCAGGTCGTCCCCCTATTTCCCCAAGTGTCTATGGTTGCTGCTAGGTGGACCCAATCCACATTGTCCGACTCAGTCATCCCAGGTAGTACATCCATATAAGGAGAATCTTCCCAAACATCAGTGTCTGCTTTACATGTGTAACAATACTGCAGCCGAGTGAACTGTGGTGTCAGATCTATGATCAATTATAAACCTGTTTCCAAGAGGATGTGCTTGACCCGTCACAAGATCCACTCGAATGACAGAATCTTGGAACTGCAAGTAAACATGGTTTTTAGACCAGTCATGCACCATTTTTGCTTCCCTCATGAAAGGACGTCCTAAGATCATCTCCGATGCCATAGTGTGTTTGGAGAAATCCATAACAATAAAGGTAATCCTTATTTTATGTCCAAAGAACTTGATCTTGAGATCTTCTAACATCCCAATAGGTTTAACAATAGACCCATTGGCCATCTTCACTACTATGGTTGTGGTCGCAAGGAGAGGTCTTCCCATAGTTTCCCAGCAATTTTTAGTCACAATGCTAACCCCAGCGCCACCATCAAGGATTCCCTTCACAGTTAATCCCTTAGTAGTGATTGGTATGGTCACATTGGGTTCATCACCCTCAAAGTATTGTCCCAACTTGTTAACATGTATTTCTATAACAAGGTTCTCATCTAGGTTGGGTTGTGGATCTAAGTGTTCCTCCTCTATTGGCATCTCCCCAACTCCATTCATCTGTGCAAATTGTGGTAGCCCAAACTTCAGTTCTCCATTGAGGAACGCTCAAAGAGCTGAGACTAGCTCTGGGTCTTTATATAGTTTGGACATGATGGTGGTTCGAACTTCTGAAGACATGAAATCCATCAATTTGGCAATGTTTAACGGCACCTTTTGGCCTTGAGTCCCTTGACAAGGGGAAGATGGGATCTCCATTTCTTCGATAGGATCAGGTAGTCCCTCTATAATTATTCTTTCCATCAAGAAGTGAGTACACCCACTTTCCCATGACTTTAAGTCACTTTCTTCTTGGATGACACTAGGTATGTCCAAGGGTCTATGGACTTGGTGAGGTTGTTGTTGCGTAGGGAACACGGTGTCTGTAATCTGGATCTTCCTGGGTGCTGGTTCTAGATGCCTATGGGTATCTTCTACCAAACTCCTTAATTACTTGACTCGCTCCATCTCCTCTGTAGGGTTTGGGTAAGTTTCTATCTTCTTTTTGGATCCTGGCCATTGTGGCTCATGAAGATCTTCCTTGTTGGTTTCTATGTTAGTGGTCGTTTTGGTCTCCATGGTTTCACCTGAATCAGAATCTTCTTCAGCGTCGTTCATATATACAGGGTCATCACCAGTCCCTATGTTGGTCTTTGAACTGGGGTCTGACTTCGCTGCCTTTTGCGATCTCTTTCTTCGTGTTTTCTTCTTTTTCTGAGATTGGGCAATTGATGCCGTGTCTCGTTCCTCAAGAATATAATTTTGTTTTTGGAGCATCGATCGTGTGAGTACGTTTACTGGTACCACGGGTGCACTTGAAGATGGCTCCTCGGTAACTTCAATCAAGTTTAATGGCGTGATCTTTGGTGCATTTGGATTATTTGGACATTAGGCAATCAAATGATCTATGCCACATCGATTACATCGGCATTGCAGACGTGCTCGCTTGATTGGTTTGCATTAGTGTGGCGTTCTTTTGTAGCCTAATAGGACACTTGGCTACACGATGTGGACCTCCACACTCATAGAATTGAAGAAGTGGTCTCTTAGCAGTGTAATTGTAATTTTGGCCTCTTGCCGCAAGAGCAGCTACTTGATATATAGTTTTGACTTGTCCCCAATAGTCCTCCATGTAGTATTATGGACTTTCTTCAAGCCCATCCATCCCATAGGCGATATTAGGGTCTATAACTTCCTCATAGCCTTCCAAACAAGAAATAGATGACTCACAACCCACTTGATTCACAGAAGTGATTCTCGGATGTGGTGGTTGCGGTCCTAGCACTGGAGGTGGTAAGGGTGTCGTTTGAACAACATGTTGGACCCTAGGGACCATATGTTGTGATGTTTGTTCAAGAGGTGGGTCCGGCATCAATGCAGGCACTCGAGGTGTGTCTGTCCATGCTAAGGTTGGTCTATTGGCCATCGCACGCTTAAATACTATTCAATCCTTAGCTTGATGACCATACCTTCCACATGCATTGCAGTTCCCATTGAATTTTACTCTAAAAGTAGGGGTTCACTGGTACTATGCGGTCCATAGCATACTGAGCACCATTGTTGCTCCCTTCTTGGATACATATGATTGTTTTGCGGAGCACGATTGTCTCTAAGACTCTCTTGAATAGCCTTGGTGAGATTTGCTAAAGTCATCTCAGATATCTTTGGCTCCTTAGCAATAGGCTTTAGGGTCATTGGCTGATGCCCTGATCTTGCGAGCTAATAGATTTAGTCTCAACAGACACTCTTTCTCCTTGAATCATTAGATTATCCTCCAATTGGATCGCATTGGTGGTGATTGCTTCCCAAGTGGCGATACCTCTAATGACTAGGCCATTATAGATATCCTCATGTCATAATCCCCTAATGAATCTATCAAGAAATTGGTTATTGTTGAAGAGTTCATTTGGATTACAACGAGAATTCAAATGCTTCAAGCGACTTATAAAGTCCCTCACTTACTCTCCTTCCTCTCGTTGGGCTTTCTGGAGCTGAGAGGCTACACCCCAAAGTACTCCCTCTCGTATGTATTCTTTTAAGAACAGTCTCCTAAGAGTAGGGTAAATCGTTTTTTCTTCCACCCTTAGGGTTCTATACCAATCCCCATCTTTCCCACTTAAGGTTAGGCTCAAAGCATTGCTCTTATGTAGGTCATTGTGTTCTTCTAGAGAATCGCATATTTGTTCAAACACTTCAATATGCTTTCTCACATCCCCATCTCCACTAAATTTTAGTGTGAGCTTGGCTATTTGTACTGCCTTACTTCTAGGCTCTCTATCAGGCGCGCTACGCATATTCTCAGCAATAGATCGACCAATAGCTTGAGCAAATGTTGCCAAGTCACCTAAATGAGCAGGCACCGTGGGTGAAGGTGCTCCAGAGACTACATGTGGAGTAGGTATTGACATTGGGCTTGGCGCATAGGAAGCCCTTGGATTCCATGTTGGGTACGATGTTTTGCCATGTGGTGGTCCATAGTTCATATGGGTGGCCCTAAGCATAGCAGACGTCAGATGTGACATGCTAATGCTAGTCGGTATAGTCCCATGGAAATGAGAACTTGTGTATTGTGGTTGTGGAGCATAGGTAGTTGAAACAATGGGAGGGGTAGAGACTACATGAGTGTGATGACCCATAGGTGCATACGATTGGTACACACTTGTAGGTACTGTTGCAGGCATTGAGCTACCATGTAGTGGTGCTTTACTAACAAATGAGGTCCATGGCGTGTTTCTCGGCATGCCCATCATTGGGGTAGGCATGGTAGCCATGGTGTCATCAAGGGAAAGACGAGCTAGACTTGGAAAAGTAAAGCTATCACTTGTGAGCTCAGATTGCATTGAGACCCCTGGTGAAACAACATATGGGGGATCGATGGGACTCATTGGGGGAGTCTCCATTTGTGACAGAGTGGGTTGTTTCCCTTTGCTCGTGTCTAAAAATTGCATAGGACCCGTCGAAGGTATGTTCATTCCTTGATTTTTCCTCTCAGACTGGATAATCCTATGGATGACATTGTAGATCATGTGTTGTTGTTCCTCTAGACTAGTGGCACTAGATGTGAATTGTACAACTTCTAACCAACCCACATGGTATGTGTAGCCCATGTATAGGTCGGTCAAAGTCTCCGTGTGTAGGTCATATTCCCAATTTTCATTGAGAAATACCCCGTCCAAACTTGGTGTACTAGAGGGTTGCCGTGAGGTGGATGCAATGTTGCTTCCCATGTTTTGACTTTTAGTCACCACTACCTTAAAGATGACTTTGGAAGGTGGTAGCTGGGTAGGGCCCTCATTAAATGAGGTAGGTAGAATGTTCACGTGGACACTCTGAGGGAGTGTGGGGTCTACAGGAGATGTGAATGGTGATTCTACTTCCCCACCCCCTTCGTTTACTTCACTAGCCGTAGGTTCAGAGCGCGTAGCTCTACTAAAAGTTTCCATCAAACGGCTAAAAACACTAGTTCCAGGTTGTTGGGACCAGCTAGGTACGGTTTCATTTGTTCCCCCGGGGCTTTGTGTACGATGCTCTTCCTTAATATCGTAGCCAGAGGAAGAGTCGCTAGCTGCTATATTTGGGTCTTGGGTTGCACTACCTTGGGTCCCCGCCGAGGGCGTAGACCCTAGCGTGGAAGGATAGTGAGTACCCCCGTAAATCAAAGCACTAGCTAGTTGTTCGGACTTTAGCACATGACCAGAGCGTAGATACATGTGCTTTGGGCGCCCTACAAGTGTCGGCAAGTACCCTCAAAGGTTACTTGCTTTGTTTTGTGGGTGTTTTGCACCTCGTTTTCTACTTGATTTTTTCTTGTTTTTAATGTTTTTTGAGGTTCAAAAAATGGATTGGAACGTGCAATAGCTCGAAACGAGTGTATCGCTTAGGAGATCTAGACGCACTTTACAGAACACTCTTTGACTATTGGAAGCTCCCAAAGTCCCTAAAACAGTCAATTTCTCCTAGTTTCTACTTGGGCACATGGCTTAAAATAGAAAGTTGAAGGGTGACTTGTGGAGGGAAAGGTGAAGGCTTTGCCCCACATGCTTTCTCCTTTCACTTGAGCACTAGCCTATATATAGTGAATAGCATTTACCTTATATCATAAGACCAAAAGCCCAAGCCCAAGCCCAAGCCCAAGCTCAAGCTCATCAAATGATCCTCATCTATCTTTTTGGGACAAACTTACAACTTTTTTCTTTTTTTTTTGTGGAAATAAATATTCCCCTCACAAGAGAGCCTTGCGCATGAAACCTCGCCCAAAAAATCTTATTTTTTTTTGAAGATAATGTTGACGGAAACGTGCTGATTTGTGGGCCATGAAACTGCTGCGCACTGGATTGACCTAAGTGCGGATAACAGGATCGCACAAACCAGATCTGAGCCGTTCCGACTGTGCAAAACACAAATTGGACTAGATGTATCAAAAACGAACTGAATTTACTGTGCTGAAGCGAACTGTAAGCAGAAATCAAAATGTGCAAACTTGCTGTGAGCTGCAGCAGAACTGTAATAGACTGTGCAAATAAACAGACCTTTCATACACTAACCCACAACACAAAACTCTTGCAAATCTACACAAGATTTGCGCACACAGTCACTAGGCTTCTCTTTCTTCCTTCCTGCTTAAGCTTAGTGACTCCACGGGGCAGCACAGAGTGCTTCCTGAAGCTTGGTGTAGGGCAACTCCCCGGCAGCGGCGCCAAAAATGTGCGCTTCTGACGCACGTGTCGGAGCTAGGGACTTGTCGAGCACCGTGTGCGAGCCACGAAGGCTGCAAGCACACAACTAGCAGACCTAGCAAGCTCACAGAGAGCAGGGGTGTGTCACTTACCTCCCTGCGCTTGCCGCCGTGAAGGATTCCTTGCCGCGAAGAAGAGGGAGCCGCCGCCGTACTACGCTCAACTGTCTCGCCGCCGCAGGTGCCATCGCAATGCTCGATCACACACACACTCTCTCCCTCTCTCCCTCAAGCACACACACATACACACACACCTGTGAGCACACAATGGAGATGGGGATGGAGATAGGGCAAGAGCACTTCTTCTATTGCACACTGAGAGAATGGCTCAATTTTAGGTTTAGGTGACTTTTATATGAGCTCGCCCCATTCACATTTGGGCGCCCATGCTTAGCCAACTAACCCTTGTGTGTTCCAGTTAGAGTGCACCTCTCATCGGCGATCACTCTACCCTTTTCCTATTGGACCGACAAGTCCGGTGCCTGACTCTACTAAATAAATAATAAGGCGTCCGTCGTAGGTGATAGGGTGCCCGTGAGCCACGAGGGTTAACAACATGCAAACTAATGGTTGAATGCAATGAGCATATTTCACAATCAACGCAACTAGCGATGTAGACAAGCGTAAGTTGCACCAAATGGCTTGAGAGATTGAGGGGTTTCCTCCCCATGCCTCACATAAAGGAGTGGGTGAAAATTCCACAACTAAAGTTCTTGGTATGCCTGTATCAATTTTTGTAGTATGATCCAGTTTTGAAGCTCTCTTTCGTGTATCCTAAGAGGTAGGTGGAAAGGCTCTACGACGAGGAACTGACCTAGCGCTTACTCTTAGTGTCCTTGATCGAGGATTGTGCACGTCTGTTGTATCAATGCAAGGAACTTGTCGATACACTATGTGTGAGCCACAAATGGCTCCAAGCACGCAACTAGCCTAAACTAGTTAGCTCAAGGATGGCGATGGTGTGTCACTCACCGCTCTACGCTTGCTATCGTGGAAGATTCCTCGCCACGAAGAAGAAGGAGCCACCGCTGCGCCGCGCTCAACCGCTTCGCCGCCGCTGCCGCGTCATCGCAATGCTCTCTCTCTCTCTCGCATACACACACACACAAGGAGATGAAGAAGAAGAAGATGGAGATGGAGCAAGAGCACCCTTCAATTGCACAAATAAGAGAATGAGTGAATTTTAGGTTTAGTTGACTTTTATATGAGCTCGCCCCATTCACACTTGGGCGCCCATGCTTAGCCAACTAATCCCTTGAATGTTCTAGTTAGAGTGCGTCTCTCATCGACGATCACTCTTACCCTTTTCCTATTTGTTGGGCGGTTACGCCGCTAGCGGATGCTGTAATAGCGAGAACTCAACCAACAAACAAGAATGTCAGACGAGAACGGAGCTTGACCCGCAGGCGCATGGAAACCAATAGATGGGTGTCAATCACCTACTCGACCTTCTAGAGACAATCACTACCAAGGAAATCAAATCTAAGTTCTAAAAACGCAAATGACTGAAATCCGTCCTACGAGCAAACGCTATCCGAAACATGATCAAAAGTCATCGAATCAGTCTCAAACTCAAAGGGGAGTCTATACACCACGTTAGGACAGTACCCTATGAATTTACACTCTAATCTCAATCTGCAAACACTCCGTGTGGTAATCGCGTATGAAGACAGGCCAAAAATTATAGGTCACCGAATCTCGACTTCGATGGTTCTAATGTGTAGTTCTACTCGCTACGGTTCTATCGATATATAGCACGCTGAATTCCGACACACAAATCAAGAGAAAACTCACAAAGAAGCTCGTGGGAGCTCGCCTCGCGTAGAAGCTGAATGCGCGCACGCTTGGTATTGGTGCGTAGCTCTCGCTGTTGCTAACACAATGGTGGTGTCGCTTCTCCAATGGCGGCTCCGTAGCTCACGTAGCAAGAGGATAAGACTCTCTCTCTCTCACTCTCTCTCAGACACAATCACAGTGCTCCAAAACTCAACTTTTGACTAAATGATAAGTCTCCCTTAGGTTTACAAAAGTTGGCTTTTATACGTCAGCCTTGGAGGTGTGAAATCATCTCTACTTACAAATGCGGGCACAACTATCTTGCCTACTTGAATGGAATACAATCTGGAAACTCAATCGAGTCCTCCTAATTACAAATGATTGGCTCAATGAAAAATAATGTCGGCAAGACATTTATTACAATGAATAGTTGCAAAAGTGTGGCTGTGTTGTCCTTCGGCTCAACACTCCCCCCTCCGCATTCATGTCGTCCCTGACATGACGTCTTTGAGCTTTGCTTCAGTGGAATCCCGATGGCTCTTTGGTTGACGATGGTTAGGATCTCTGAATGTCCCTTGATAAACCTTGATTCCTTGATCTTCAAGGATTGCCTCTTCCATCCATGTCTTCGTAGGCTTCAGTGTTGGGTTCTGCTTCTGCTATTTTGTCCTTGAGTGTGGTTCTTTTCCGCTTTGTAGGCGACTTTCCTGTATCCATAGCTTCTGTAACTCCAATTTCAAAAGTTAGCGTCTTTTTCGTACTGATTGCCAAAACTAAGCTTTTAACTATCCAAATGACTTCAAAATTGTAACATAAGCTATTCAGGGCCTAAGGATGCAATGCATATGGAAAAATATGAATTTTGGGTGCATTTTCATGCTAGAGACATCATATGGGTATGATGTCGAAGTGCTCAAAATCACTTGATATTTGATATGCATATAGTTGATAGCATGCACACCATAGATATATGCCTGATTTTGCAATTGGATCTCATTTGGTCAAGTTATGGCCACTTTAGTTCTAATCAGGCTTTTGTTGAGATATTGAGCGAGGATTGGATTTTGGGATCCAAAACAAATGGGATAAAACTTTGTAGATGGCTCTCATATCACATGTTGAACAATTCTATATGGTCAAAATAGCTCTGAAATGTGCCAAAGTGCCTTGGAGACATCATACCATATGATGTCCATATGGCCCAATTTGGCTCATTTTGGTTTTTTGGCTTGGATTTGGCTTTATAATGGCTTCTGCAATGATCTTATGGAATTTGAAAAGAATTTGGGTCAAAATTGCTTCATGAGACATCATATGGGTATAATGTCTTTTGTGGATTTTTTGCATGATTTTGGTTCTGTGAGCTCCTTACATGGTGGTAAAGTACTGTTTGTACTCAAATCATCATTTGAAGTTGAATATGGCTAAATTTGGATAAAAATAGGCATTAGGTCATGATTTTTCCGCTAAGTGGACTAATGTGGCCATATACTTGTCCAAATGGTAGCAAACTTGTTGTGTGGCTTATATTCTATGTGTATAATGAGAATATGATGAAAAACATTAAGTTCTGGCCCAAAATGAGTGAAAAGACATCATATGGGTATGACGTCGTTTTTGGCCAAATTGCACTTTTGATATCCAGATGACTTGTGCATGTTATTTACACCACTCCTACAAAGTTTCACTTGATTTGGAGCTATTTTTGCAAGTATAGGGTCATATGTCGGTTTTATGCCCTTCTTTGCGTTTTTTGGGTTTGCAATCGATTATCTAGCTCCAAATCTCCTGTAACTTTGTATTTTGGATGGTCTTAGCATGTATATAGTGAATATGAACTCAGAAGTGGAGTGTTATGTGCAAAAATGCTGTGAGACATCATATGGGTATGATGTCTGATTTGTCAAAAATGCTTTTTCCATGCAAGGCTTGTGCTGTGCTTGTGCCCTAAGCCCTTGTAGCTAGTTTTCAACTTAAAAAATCACAAGTTTAGCTAAAATCTCCCTTTGTAGGCATTTCAGTCTTCGAGTCCGTCTTTTAGTTTTGTAAGAGACTTTTCTTGATCTTAGTCCTCGAGAGTTGTATCCCGAGCTTGTGTGAGTTGTTGGGAAGTCGTCTATATGGTTCAGGTTGACCTTGATTGTTTTTACACCACTTTTTGCCAAAGTGTCCTACGAAACCTGTGAAAGAAGCTGTATCTGTGTGTTTCAAAAAACCACGTCTCTCAAGAGACCACTGTTGGTGTGTATACGTCTCCGTGATTGTTTGCCCAAATCTACCACAAAATCTCAAACCACAAGCTCTGCGGAAGCTGAAATTACATTTTCAGCTCATAATTTATGCACTTAATTTTGAGCACCTCTCGTTCTTCCAAAAGTGCATCAAACTCGCATACTACGCCAAAGCGGAAAACCTGAAATTTTCTAAGCTGAATATCAGAAAATCAGTCAGGAATTTGCAAAAAGTTTCTCCTGCAAAGTTGTAGATCTCGCAAAAACGATCATCGACCTGAATCACCACCTTTTACTAACTGAAAACAGACCTTTCCGGGAGTCAAAATCGAACACTTTTTGCCATTTAGTTGCTCGAAAGCGTCTTTTTCCACATTGGTAGGTGAAATGGCTTCGCCTTGGATTTTGGTTGTAGACATTCGTCGTTGATGGTCATTCGAAGCTTTTCGCGAAGTTTTGTAGCGAATGGTTGCCAAATTTGGCCGTTATGCCAAAATGTCGCTTTGTGTGTCTGTCGTCGAATCGGATGTTTAGACCCACTTTTGGTTGTCCAAACCCGGAGATACTCCATGGTTGCTTTGATCTCTATAAGGTTAAACTTCTTGTGAAGTTTCGTTGCATTCCGAGTCATCATCCTGTTTTTGTGTAAGTGCATGGGTGGAACACCAAAGAGTGTCTGATGCATAGGTCCAATGTGAGGACATCTATATGCTTGCACAGAGTTATGCATGTTAAACAAGATGCGGTGCCAGAGAAGAGTATTGAGGGGTTCTTCTTAGAGCAAGTGTAGCAAAACCTATCACTTCGCACAAGAAGGGTTTTTGTTGACGAGGTTTCTCTACTCTTCCTCACTGCATCAAGTACGTGAGTGTTTTTGGACTACTCCGTTTTCTCCACGTACAAAATAATAGACTTCGACTCTTATGCTCACCTCTTCCAGCATGAGCGACATGACTTTATGTATGCTCAACTCTCCAGCTTGAGCTTATATCTATTAGCTAGACTTATAGACCATAGAGAAAATATTAGACTTGAAGCTTGGGTCTGACACTTTGTTCATTTAGTGGCTCAATTGCCCGACTCTAGACTCTTATGCCATGTATTTTTAATGGCGACTTGTACTTACCTGATCACGTCCTGAAATCCAATTCCATATGTTATTGAGGTTTAAGCCATTCTCTTTGGTTTGGTTTTGTGATGCCATTTTGTCAAATACATTGACAAATACCTGCTCTTCATGCTTTGGTAGCACACTGATGTTGCGTGGTGAGACATGTTTTGAGGTTGAAGCAATGGTTGATGAAGTCTTCTTCCAGACTGTGTTCTTTAAAACTATGACTTCTTCTTGTATCCTTCCTTTACCTTTGTTGATGAGAGGCTGTAGACTAGTTGTGGGCCTCTGTTGTTGAGTTCCGGCTATAGGTTTTGGAATCCAAGTTCTCCTTGGTCCTTGTGTGACCTGCTTTTCCACTTGCCTTGTTGCTTGTTCGACTTGATGGTCCTTTGGCTTCAGTGTCCAAATATTGCTGTTACTTTATAACAGCCTTGCTCCTGTAGTAAATGACGAGGGATCCACCTTGGAGTTGTAGAACTCATGGTTGCGTAGTTGGGTTGTCGTTGTTGGGCATGTTGTGCTACATGAGTTTTCTTCATGATCTCAGGGGAAGCTTTAATCTTTGGCAACCAAATTTGACTGTTACCTGTATGGTATCCTTGTGCTTCCAGTAGCTTGACTGGGATCATTTGTTGTACTGCTTGTTGTGTGACCTTAGCTTGACTTTGTGGGGTATTTTCACCGCAGAGCTCTGACTTTGGTACCCACAACTGCTTCAATGTTTGTTGCTTGGAAGGTCTTTGCTTCTTCTTCCTGTACCTGTTATTACTCGTGTATGAACAGTTAGACCTGCGCTTGATGCCCTGTTGATCTTGTTGTGAACAGATACCACATGCTGGGTATGTCCAAGCTGTTACCTTTGGTTTTTTGACCCATACTTTGATGTTCTCGTCATAGTAGCCTTGAGCAGTGATTGAACTGTTTGATGCTATCCAACCTGTGACTTTTGCTTGTCGTGGTTCTTTTGATGCTGGTACCCAAATTGGATCTTTGTCCTTGATGTACTCCTTGGATACTAACACTTGGTTGACCTGTTTCTTTCTTTTGTGGAGGCTTTGTTGCGATGGAAACTTTGGTTGATAGAATTTGCGCTTTGGTTTCCATTGAGTTGTCGAGGGTTTGGCTTTTGATGTAGAGGCTTCTTCGTGTACGTGAATCGGCTGGGCTAAAGACTTTGACTGAAGTGAAGGATTTTGGTTGCAGAACACTGTTTCACTTGCTTTAGCTTTTCCTTTGTCGATAGTGGCCGAAGATCTTTGAGTTGTCATAGGCTTAACCATTGTGAAGATTCAGGTGCTTCTTCAAACATTTTCGCCCATTGCTTGGACAAAATCAAGTGTGTACTCATTTTTTGAGAGTCCACCACTAGGAATTTGTCTTTTACTTCTTTGGACTGTAGTTTAAGGATCGCCTCTGCAATCCCCAAACTTATGACTTCTATTCCCGGTGAGATAAAAACCTTTACTTGAATTTCATAAAGCTCTCGTTTACCTAAAAGTAACCACATGCCATATGACATAACATTCATCGTGGCAATGTGATCAATCTCTGCTGTGAAATTTAGCTTGACTCCTTCATGCATACTTATCAAGAATTTGATCTTCTTGTTCACTACTAGGTCTTTCATGTCCTCCTTGCATGCTTTAGTAATCTTTGATTCTTGTGCCTTGTATCTTGTGTCAGCTTCTTGTAAATTAAGCTTCTTTACCATTTCACTGGGTTTAGCAGATTTTTTGCACTTGCTAAAGCTTTTTGTAAGCATCACTTCTTGAACTTCTTGTTGGTCCTTGATTTCGTCAATAGCTCCGGTGACTGACACCTTGATTGTTTCCTCTTGTGCACTAGAGTTGTTTGAAGACTCCTTGTCGACATCATTTTCCCAATCTAGACGATCCGAAATGTCGTGAGACATATCCTCTTCATTTATCTTTTCTCGTTCATCCTTTTTTGCTCGTGTATCACTCTGATCTTATTCTTTATCAATCACTACTCCCATCATGAAATACGGAACTACATCGTATCCATCTTTGTCGCAAAACTTTGTTGTGGGACCATCTGGAATCGCACAGACATCTAGTGTGGCGAGAATGTGTGTCCATTCTAATGGTTCAAGAAATTCCTCTGGAAAGGGTTCACCAATGTAATTTTCATCCTCAATCGCCCTTTCTAAGACACATTCCTCATGTTTCAGGCTTCCACAATTTGAAGCTCCACACATCCATAGCTCTTTGGGTTTACCTAGCCAAGTTGGAAGTTCTATTTCTGCTAATGTAGCTGAATCAAAATTCTCGACAGGTGTTCGATTCACGTCCTTGTAACTATGGTCTTTCAAGTTTACTCATGTCGTAGTTTCCTTGTGTCTCAGGTATATGTGGTCATAACCCCAATCCTGGACCATTTTCAGTTGTCTCATGAATGGTCTTCCCAGTATGAGATCATAGTTGCTCTCCTTGCCAAAATCAACAATAGCAAATGGATGCTCATACTCAATCCCGCAAGAAGTCACTATGACTTTCTCTAAGAGTCCCAAAGGTTTCTCCATATGTCCGTCAGCTAGTTGGAGTTTCAAACTTGTTTTCCTGATTGCCGTTTCTTCCATATGGCCACCCCTACTCCGCTGTCAAGTATTGCCATCGTTTTTACTCCTTGGAATTCAACTGGTAAAGTTGTATTCCCATCCTCTCCTTCACAATACTCTCCGACCTTGTTCAAAGGTACCAGTTTTGCGTTTTTTTGCGGCTTATTCAACTCTCGTAACCCTTCTTGCAGCTTTGAAGTTGGGTCTTTTACGCCAAATTTTTCTAAGCATTTTCCTACCATTGCCCACATATTTGGTCGTAGTCTTAGAAGCTCAGCTAGGGTGATAGTGCATGTCACTGGAGTTGACAGTATCACTATCAATCCTTGCAAGTCCATGGCTTTCTCTGAAGAGATTCCTTGTGAAGGAAGTGCTTGAATCTCGAATTTGGCTTCATACTCTCCTAAGTATGAGGGTAAGGTATTCAACGATTGAGGTTTACTCTCTATTGATCTAACAGAGCCTCTATCTCCCCAGTAAGAATGCAGATCTAAGTCCACTTGAGATCTTGCCTCAAATTCCTCGATGGGTGGGTTCCTGATATCCTTTTCCCCATTTGTCTGATTAGCTTGAAAACTCAGCTCGTTTGCAAAGTTTGCTTCTCTCACTTGTTTCCAAAACTCATCATAATCTTCTCTCTTTTATAAGACCTCTATATCAGAGGATGAAAACTTTCCATCTCTTCATTACTTGAGTTCATCACTATGTGCTCATCCCTATTTGTTTTCTTAGCTTTTTGCGCACTTTTAGCGGTTTCAGCTATTTGTTCATGTGGTGAAGGGATAGCATTCGTTTGACTTGGGTTTCCGATCTCATGCTCTAGTTTTTCTCTCGGTGGTTCTAATAGAGCTTGTGCCGTCTCGATCATTTTCTGACACATCTCTAGTCTCTGCTTTTCCAATTCTGCGTTCGGATATGTCAACCAACGTTGTTCGTGGGTTTGAGTGTTCTTTAATCTTGCTTCGTAAGCTCTCATCAGTGCGTCCAATGGTTCGTGTACCTTTTCAACTAACCCCACCCTTCCGAGCTCACACTTGTTGTTTCCTTGTCGTTTTTTGTCTTCTCCTTTTCAGAGTCATCTTCTTGAATTCTGTTTTGACTCTCTAATTTCTCTAATCTTTCTCTCGTTTGTCTTAACTCTTCTGCTAGGATTGCTTCCTCACGTTCTTTTCTCACTTTCATCCTTGCCTTCCTAGCTTTCCATGTATTACGTTGTCTTCGTGTCGCGCTTGGAATATCCGTTTTAGGCTCTTCACTTGACGGGGTGTCAGCAGCTTTTTGCGTTTTTAATCTTGTCATGGCTTTAATAGGCACAGCATTATCATGTTCAGAGATGCTTGGTAACTGTACAATAGACTCAGTATTTTTTGTAGCCTTTGCTACCCTATTTGGGTTTTGTGGACAATCACAAATGAAATGATCTGTGGCACAACTGAGGCAATAAACATTGATTGGCACAAATTCTGTGTGTGGATAATCGTTTATCAAATGGTTACCACCACATTTATTACAGCCTAACCTCGTTTGTAGGGCTTCTGGCTTTTCTTGGTGGCTGTAAGCAGGTTGCCACCGTGCTATCCTCTCTCTGCAATGAATCTCAACGTTTTTCCGTCCATGTTATACCTTTCCTCTGTTGGTTGGGCTGTAGGCGGTAATGGTTGTTTTGGCCTTACCATTCCTTGTGTTGCATATCCCGTTTCTGCTCCTAAAGGATAGTATCTCCTAGGCTCATTGTAATACATTGAGCATTGATGTGGCTGCAGGATGTAAACCTGTTAGTAAACCACCTTACCATATGAGTTATTCAGAAGCTGCTGAGGTGGAATGTCAGCTTGCTGACTACCTTGGCAGAGGGTTTATACAACCCAATTCTTCACCATGGGCTTCGCCTATCCTCTGTGAAGAAAAAGGACGGCAGTATGCGCATGTCGCAGACTACCGTGGCTTAAATGCGATTACAGTTAAGAAAAAATACCCATTGCCCAGAGTAGATGAGTTGTTTGACAAGCTCACTCATGCTCGCATTTTTATGAAAATAGACTTGTGGTCAAGATATCACCAAGTCTATATTCCACTTGCCGATATACCTAAAAAAGCATTCCCCGAACACGGTTTGGACACTACAAGTTTTTGGTGATGCCCTTTGGGTTAACCAATGCGCCCGCAACATTCATGACACTTATGGATAGTGTCTTGAAGCCATATTTGGGAAAATTTGTCATTGTTTTCCTCGATGACATCCTAGTCTATAGTGCTTCTGAAGAAGAACACTTACAACATCTCAGGCAGGTGTTTGAGTTGTTACGCACAAACAAATTATATGCCAAGGAATCTAAATGCGATTTTCTAAAAGATGAAATTCATTATTTAATGTTATTTCAGGTAACGGGCTATACATGGATCATTCCAAAGTGGATACCATCCAGAAATGGCCTCCTTCTAAAAATCTAGAAGAATTACATATATTTTTAGGATTTGCAGGTTTTTACCGAAGGTTCGTTAAAAACTATGCTCAAATTGTTGTTCCTATGACGGATCAACTAAAAGGAAAAGGTAAAGCTTTTCAGTGGGGATCCGCTCAACAACACAGTTTCGATACGCTCAAGGATGCATTAGCTACAACTCCTATACTGGCTATTGTAGATCCTTTAAAACCATTCGTTTTGGAAACCGATGCCAGTGACCGTGCTATTGGAGCAGTCTTGTTACAAGATGGACGGCCGATTGCATTTGAAAGCAAGAAGCTTGATGCAGCTCAGCACAACTATTCTGCTTACGAACACGAACTCTATGCAATAGTGTCTGCCTTAAAAACATGGTGGCATTATCTGTATGGTGCTCAGTTTGAGATTGTGTTTGACCATGAAAGCATCAAATGGTTTACACAACAAACGGATTTAAAGGGTCAAAAATCCAGGTGGGCCGAGATCCTTCAGGAATATGACGCCAAGCTAAGGTATCGCAAAGGACGATATAATGTAGTGGCAGACG